>NC_138905.1:133844997-134456702 GCF_965231255.1 Vanellus vanellus | reverse complement strand
GAGGGGTGGGGCGGAGGGGGATGAAATCATTCCATTTAATAAGCTTGTTTGACATCAGCAGTTATCAGCTGCCCACTGTCTGTGAAGTATTTCCTCCACTTCAGCAGCTGGGGTGGTGTTTTCCCAGCTGGCTGCAGTGCAATGATTAGATTGCTGTCTCCAGCTAGCTAGCGCTGAGATGCTGCAGGCTGAATGATAACTATGGCAGACAGAAAGGGTTATTCCTAAAGTGCTCTCAAGAGTCTTGTAGATTTATTTATTTATTTCCCCCCTCACCGCTCGCCAGTAGGAGGCTTATAATGGGTGCGGCATCAACAATCACTCTAGGTCAAGCCGCATTAGCCCTAGTGCTAACCTTCTAAAAGATTCAGATTTATGAATTCAATTATGGGAGTTTACAGCCTGTTTAGCTTTGTTGTTGCCATTATTATTGTTATTTATTCCTGCCTGTGTTTAGCTGCACTCCAACCCATTTCAGGGTAATGATGGAGGTTGCTTTTGCTAATGTTTAGGCTGAACAATATGACAATAGGACTGCGACATAAACCTTTCCTTCTGTCCTTCCCCCACCTGGCAGCTGTTGGTGTGAGCCTATGGGCCCTGCACGTCTTGGTATCCTTACTGCTTTTCAGCTTTGACTGCATTACATAACTTTTTTTCTGTATTCTTTTTTCAAATAATTCTGACACTAAACAGCAAAGAAAGCATTTGTTTTATCTAATTGCTATCTTGACATTATAAAACAGATCTTATCAGAAACGGGATAAGAACCTCTACACTTATTCTTTTAAAATACAGCGGTTTCTTGTCTCCGTCCAAACTCATAAGTTGGCGGTTTAGGATTGACTCATGATTTTCGTACGCTTGGGACTGGTGAGAGAGACTATGTCTGTACAAAGGGCAGAGCAACAGATAATCAGATTTGTGATGTGTGCAGAAAAAGTCTGTAACATTTAAGATCTTTAGCAAAATACCCCAGGAGTCCAAGCAAGTTACAGTAAGCAAATAATCTTGGAACAAATTATCTGATATCTAATTGAATTTCCTACCATGGCTCCCATCAATCTTGTCAGCTGAAGACTACCTGTAGTGTATTCTGCACTTCATAACAATTACAGTTGGTGATTAATTGTTAGACATAAAGCAGCTGAAGAGTGTATATGGAGGCGTATTATAGGAAATATTGCTAAGTTTTTCTTGTTGCAGGTCTGAATGTTACCAAACAGTCATGTAAACTATTGGCATTCAAGTCGGAGAACATTTTTAATCTGTCAGAAAAGCCACATTAAGGAAATTTAGGTAATGATGGCCTACTGTTAGGGGAAAAAACAGTTGGGTTTTTTTTTTCAGTTTTTCATATATTTATACGGTATAAACCTTTTCCTCCCCTCGGCCCCCCTTTACATTATGAGTATGCTAAATTGCCACTCTAATGTTTTCTAACTGAGATCTGTTCTTGATGCCATCCTCTGCCTTCTTGATGAAAATGCTCTATACTTACCTAATGAAATTCATTTGTGTACTCGGTTCCAACTTCGTGTGAATTAATTCAGTGAAAACTAGGACTGAACCTAAATTTCTATCCCAAATTAAAATAGTGGCTTGAAATGGAAAGGTTGGAGGTATGTTGCCCTTCCCTTTTGCATTTTTTTATCCTTTTTTTAAATTTTGAATAGGAAAATAACAATAAGTCCAAAGAACAAACTGGCTAAACATTTTCTGTACTTCCTTCCACATTCACACAAGACCTTGTGAATTACGAAGCATCTGATGAGACATCATTTTCTTCTGAGATCTTCTTGGTGAAGTCACGCAACCTGGATACATCAGAGCACTATGCTGACTAACATGAGAGACAAGACTTATTAGCATGGCCAATCACGTACTAATGTGCCTAAACAACTCTGAGATTGAAGGTGATTCACCTATTGCAGTCCTGGAGAGCTGGCAGCTGGGATATAACCATCTGCTTCTTTTTGCGTAGAGATGCATAAAAGTTCAGAGGATTTCTTGGGCAAAGCTTTTCTTTAGTCTTATGGAACTAAACACTTAATGGATAAAACACTTATTGAAGAGAAAGGCAATTTAGGACAGGCAAAATACCACATACCATTTTTCTGAAGAGACATGTAGAGTTCATAGAAGAAATGTACTCGTTTTTAGCAGTTTTGGTAAATAAAACATGAGAGAATGGCATGAAAGACGGTTTGGAGTGTTTCACTAAATAAGCAGAGAAATGCTTATGAGAGTATATAGTCATAAGTCGTCTCCTCTCTTCAACCCAGGTTTCCCTAGTTCTCTATGGTAACCTGAAGGTAGCAGTATTGTTGACACGGGCATTTGGTAGTTCTGAGCATCTATGCACCAAAGATCCTCAAGCAACATTAACATCACCATTTAAGTTCTTCATCTTCCTGGAGAAATAAACTCCATTTACAGAAAAGCAAAGTTCTTTCTCTTTGGCGTGGTTGTAGTACAGGGGTTGGTGAGGTCTGTGGGATTCCATGATTTCACCCTATGGATTCTGTTGTTAATATTTATTTAGCTTTACGTTCAGCAGTAGGTCTCTGAAGCAGAATGAAAACAACCTTCTCACAGTTCTTGAAGAGCACTCTTTTTACATATGGCAATCAGCTTGCACCAATTATTTGGAATTGTCCCTATTTTCAGGACCAGTATAGTTAAAACAGTGTGATTATCATGACAATCAGCACTGCTAACAAGCAATGACTCCAGCATACCAATCCTTGCACTATAAATCAGTTGTTGATCAAGTTTAGCTGAGGTTTGTCTGCTACAATATATAAGTCCAAGAGAGTACACTTTCAAATGCAAGCTTATGTTTCTTTTACAGTCAGCTCCCAGACCTCAGAAGATTCAGCTGCAAGTCAATTACCTCTGCAGGATCTCCACTGCAGGTTTGTAGGGTTTTTTTTTTTGTTTTGTTTTTTTTTTTTTTAATCTTGAAGCATGATTTAGGTGAAACATCTTAGGTAAAACACCTTAAAAAATAAAAAAAAGAAGTGTTCCTGATCAGCTGTTAGAAACAAAGAGTGCATTTGGGAACTAACACCAGTTGCATAAGATGGCTCTTCAACAAAAGATGAGTCATTGTCTTCTTACTAAATCAAAATTCAGCATTATTCCTTGCAAGGTATTATTTCCTTAAGATATTTCTTCATTTTTAAGGCTGACGTATCTTGACACGATGGCAGCTGATGATAGGATTGAGAAGGATTAGTCAAGACAGTCTAACGTCTGAATAAAGCTTTGACAGGGAGCCTGGCCCCTGCGTGCTGATATTGCACAAGCCAACTTGTTACATATTGGGTTATGAAATATAATTTTTGTTACATTTCTGATAAATATAACAATAAAAGACAAGCTAGGTATCATTTAGCGCTTCTCCTTAGCAACTGCTCTTCACAGGGTTTCAGCTGAAACATGTTCATCCTGCCGGTAGGGAAGCAGGCCCTGCTTCTGCGTGGGGGAGATCACAGTTTCACTGTGCTGCCTTCCAGAAATAGCAGGGAAATTCATCAAGGTTTTCTGTACGTTCTCTCCTTTTCTCCTACATACAAACCCATGCAGTCTACTGAGGGTAGCGAGCGATGCCGAAATGAACAGGGTGACGTAATGGCCTGTGATGCTGGGGTGAGGTGGGACTGACCCTGCATCTCCTTATGGTAGGACGCGTTCTGCTTGTTACATGATAGACCTGTAAGCCCAGCCCAGTCACGATCAAATACGTATGGCCAAATACCACACCATCCATAGGGTATCTGATGACACACAGACTGCCAGTTGTGAAGGATATCAAGATCTCTGCTGTCTTACAGCAAAAATGACCAAAAATAGAGTATGCTTGCTCCTAGGTACATGGCACAGGGGACGCTGAGCAGAGACAGCGAAGGCTCTAAAAATATGAAGATGATATCTCCTATTTGGAAAATATCTCCTCACAGGACTATTTGGAATTCCACCAGTGGGAGATATAGTTTAAAATATAAAAATACCAGTGCGCAGAAAATTAAGTCTATGTCAAAGATAAGCTAGAAAATATTATGCTCGTGTGTGTAGTACAGGATGATATTTTCTGCAGGTTTATTTTCAAGTCTATTTTACTGTAAAATAAAATGTGGGTTTGTGGTTTTTTTATTTGTTTGTTTGTTCATTTTTTTTTTTTAAATTGGTATTAGTTAAATCATGAGGCAATGGCGTATTTACAGTATCAGACTGGCTTACTTATCTTAATTTCTGCTGAGATCTGATTACATTCTCCCCTGCTGTACTTTGGTTGAGTGAAGAATTTCCTTGTGTGCTGTTATGTACAGGGAATTGTGGTTAAGTGTCAAATAGAATCTAAATCAAAGTAATCATCAGGCTTTCTTCTACCTAGTTCCCTGGGATAGGCAGAGACTCTGATTTCGGTAAGTGTAAGAGGCTAAACCTTGGGGACCTGCTGTGGTCTTCCTCAAAATCTCCACGTGGTATGCATTGCTCTGCTCCACATGTATGTCATAATGTGTGGACACACACTGTGGCTCCTCAGTAAGTACTGTGCAAGGTAGTGAATTTGAATAGGGTGAATTTGCACCAACTGAAGGTAGAGTGAGGTTAGGAACAAGCAAGAACTAATTTTCTTGCTGTCCCTAGACTCTTGGACATCATTAATGCAATGCAACAAGGGTGCAGGGCCTTCCCTTCTAGGAATCTCAGTTTAAGCAGGAGCATCACATGAAGGTGTCACTGGACCTGAAGCAAAAGGTAGTTTGAATGTCCGAGAGCTTCAGGGATATCTGAGGTTAATGTCAGACTGGCCACTTATCCGAGAGGCCAGTGTTTCTCCTCCTTAATCATTATCACAGGTGGTTAAAACAGAACTCCACAGTATTTCATTGTAAGGGGGGACTAAGGGAGACAGATCCTCAGCGGCTATCTAATCCTGGATGAGGTGAGAATCCTAAGTATGGTATGAGCGAGGTTTGAGGCGTGAAGATATAAGGTGCCCAGGACATGGCCCCTAATATTTTACTGCAACATCTTAGCATTTGCATTGCTTTCTAAAATGTATTTGTGTATTTTTAAAAGTTATCATTAGAAGATGCAAATTTTATGCAGATTTTTCTATAACGCATATTGTCATTTATTATGTGAATTACCGTAATAGCAGATGTTTTCTATGCTGTGGTGGCAGTGCAGATTTTATGTCCTTAACACATACCAAGGCAGCCGTAAATATTTGTACAGCTATACCGTTGTTCCTATGCAGCTGAGAAATCCAAAGACTAAATTTATTCTTCATTATCCACAGAGACTGTATTTGTAATAGTTCACAGCTAGATTAGTGGTCCAGATAGCAGCCATACGCAGTGCTGGGCTGTTTGCTGGGTTGTAGATTACTTTAGAAACAATTTATGAAAGGCAGCTGATTTATCCAACAGCTGATGACAAGTGCAGACTTATCAACTTACCTCTGAAATATTTGTCAAATATACCTGTCGCGAAGGTACATTCTCAAAGGACCAACTTCTTCTGTAATTATGGGATTTACGCTTCTATTTGCAGCTTGGTATTTTGGCTCTGCTAAATTTGCCTATGGCTTCATTTTGCCACCATTCACCGTAAGGTCTGAGGAATTTTCAGACAATAGCAGACAATGACAAATTCCTGAAAACAGGAACATTTGTGGGTTGTTGCATTACAAATAGGAACCTGCTTTACTTTAAATTACTCCTCAGTAGCCTTTTAGATGAAATTCCTAAATCCTCAAGGATCCATGCACTGCATGCTCACAGCCAACTGGGAGGGCTGGTCAGGGTTCCTGTCCCTATTTGACTCAGGAAGTTTGTTTTTCCTTTGCAGGTAGGGGTTAAACATTTGCAAACTGAAATGATGTAGATGTCATTTGAGATGTGTTTAAAAGATTTTCCAATAAAAAGATTATGAGTAAGCTTGCTGATGGCAAGAAGGTTTGTCTAACTTCTCCGGAAGCTCTGTTTGCAAACAGCTATCAAGTTTTGTCTTGACCCTTCAACACTTTCATTTTAGGTTCAGCATGAACCCTGACAAGCCTAATTGATTTTGTGTTTACAGTTTCTACAGTGCACCAAAAAACCTCCCTAACTGAACTTTGTGAGAATGTTATCCTGCAACAAATCACACACAGAATGATGAGATACACGTAAGTAACCAAGCCACTAGTAAAAAAAAAAAAAAAATTACTGCTGCCAGAATATTGTTTTCAAATGTTTGTGTGCAAGCTGGGAGGCAAAGGAAATAGGTCTCAAATGCCAAGAGTTTTTTTCCTACCACTATTCTGGAATAGAAAATAATGAAAACCAACCAACCAAACAAAACCCCTGTATTGAATAAGGCTAAGGTTGCCATCAAAGAAGTGCTATTCAGAAATCAGAAAGGAAAGAAAATCCATCTGGAAGAGCTGTGTTGTAAAGGAGACGTGTTTGTTAGCAGAATTTTCAGGGTAAGTTCATATTTGTGTGTGTTTTTAAGGTAGAAACAAAAATCTGTTTCAGGTAGAACAGAAATCTGCAGCGCCAGAAAGCTGTAATGCTTTCTTACCCATTTTGTAGTTGTGTTAAGAGTCTGAGCCAGAGGTTGTCACACACCTGAAATTTAAGGCTACTGCCTGTCCTGAAGAATTTTGGCAGGTCAGAGATTATTTTAAGATTAGATAAAAGACATGGTCTTTTATTGAATATTTCCAGCTTCAGGAGAAGATTTTGAATACTTCATAGGTATATTAAGACCGACACAACTAAAGAGAAGGTGCAGGATCTCCTTGCTTTCCCAGTACACCCAGGGGTTACATCTGTACAATGTCTCAGATGTAACTGTGTATTGTGTAAACTGCATTTCTTAAAAGTACGTCAGCAAGTCAGTATTGAACTGCTTCCCATTGACCACAAAATCCACTAAATTTCATCTAGCTAAGAAAGGATGTCTGCTTCCTTGAGAAAGACATTTCGTGTTTGCAAGAGGCATCGCTTTTAGCCTTTTAATCTTTAGGTGACTCTAGGGAGGCAACGTGATGTTCTGCGTCAATAACCCTTCACATTAAATATCTATCAAGAGTGGTTCTCTGTACCTGAGGTGTTTGTTCCTACTGCAAGTATTCTTTAGCGTTTCTGTCCTTGACTTGAATCTCAAGTTCCTTCAGTTGGCCCTCTGCTCATCTTTGCCCCGGTGTAGCTGTTACAGTTGACATTGCCAAAATTATGGTTCTGTAATAGGGCTTTCATGGAGGGGTGTATGAGGATGGTGCTTGACTTCATGTTGTCCTCTCTCATAATAGGGTCAGGTTTGGTGGATGGGTGATGGAGCCATGCTATAAATGAGAGGGCTGAACTCCTGCATGGGGTTTTTCAAGAGGCATGCTGTGCTACTTAGCAAGTGCAAAGTGGATGCATAACTGTGGCCCACCACCTGTACCTGGGGAACATGATGGTAAACGGGGGCTGCTCAAAGAGCAGTAAGGTCAAGTGCAGAGTAGAAGGGTTGCTAGAGGACCCAGAAAATCCGTGATGATTCTGGAGTTCCCCCTGTTGCTCTTGGGTATGCGTATGTATCCCCTTGGGGGACTTCAGAGGCTAGGCAACAGGGGAAATAAAAGAGGTCAGTCACCGAGGTACTTTGGGAGGCACTACACCGGAATGGTATATGCAAAGCATATGTCTGAAGGAGTTTCTGAAGGCCTTCTGCAGTTCTAGGAAGAAGCCAGATGCTTTCCCTTATCTGTACAAAAGCTACCATGGTATATCTTCATTTCTTAAGATAGCTACATTCTAGTCAGCTTCCATTTTAAGAGAACTTGCCTCCACAGTTTTATTCTGTTCATATGATAGCTTGTGTGAATGAAGCCTTCCTCTCATCTCCCTGCCATGACGACATCACTGTTCTCATCTCTCCTTCTGTCTTCAAAGAGTATTGGTTTTCAATTCTCTGCCTGTAAAAACTGACTTTGTTCTATTTTTGTCTGACAAAGAAGTGCTAGCACTACCACAGCAAATGCAGATTATTATTAGCTATAATAACAACATATAGGCCTTCATATCCATTAAATACTGCAACAATAAAATAAAGGAAAATTATGCATTAAAAAAAACAGTGTAAAATAATATTTTTTCCTTTTGCTTACAACACTTTTCCTGCTATCCACATTCATAGAAATATACTGTCTTGGATCCATTTGATCATTAGCAAAATTCCTAGTTCACACTGAGGCAGTCCCAGACTGGACTCAGTGATGGATGGGAAATGGATTCCGGATCTGCATTCAGGATCGGGATCACAAGCAGACAGAGTCCTCCTCAGACGTCAGCCATTGAAGAAAGAGAGAGTTGACCCTTTGATCCCTCAGCTTTTATACTGAGCAAAATGCAGATGGGATGGAATACCCTGTTGGGCAATTTTGGGTCACCTGTCCTGTCTGCTCCTCCCTGCAGGTGGGACCCCTCTATGCTTTTCTATGCTTCCGACCCTCCAATGGGGCAAATACCCAAGTCAGCTGCCTTGGCTGTTATAGCAATAAGTATAAGGAAGAGCCTAACTGCATACCACTCGTTGGCATCAGCTATAAATATAGGTCTTATCACTCTGAGAACGAACAGTGTTTGCACAATAAACTGTTAATTTCAGTAGTTAGAAGAGGCCTAGCTAAAAAGTAAAGTTACTGAACAAAATTGGTCCTGTTTTACCTCAAACCAGGACAACTTCTTATACATTCCAGTGATGAGAATACCTTCATTTAACAGTCAGATGATCTACAATGCTTTACATCTTTAATTTATTACTTACACATTCCTCTATGCCTTTTTACTTACTCTATTATAAATAATTAGAAAAGCAAAACTAATGAAGAGTTAAGTAAATCGATTATGTGTAGAAAGATTTCATTTTGTCGGATGAAAAATGATTCACAAGTCAAAGAGTGATGAACAGGTTGGCAGTGAGCTTCATGATCCTAGTTATATTGCCCCTAATACAGTTGAAGAGCACCCTGTGTGGAAGAAAGATGAATTCTTCTACTTCTGTGTCTGAGCCTGCTATATCATCTGGGATTTAGATGCTATTTCTCCCACTTTTTTGGCATGGGATTGGTTTCCAGTGATTCACATGAATGTGAAGTTATTTGGAAACTTTAATTTTACTTGGTGTTTTTTCTTACACAAGTGAATGAAAAGCATTTTTTTCTTTCTTTGAAAGCTGGTGAAAACATCTTGTGTAATTCCAGTCAGTGTAGCTTTCTTACTAAGCATCGAAGTATTCTTTTGCAGAGACATTTGAGGGTAAAAAAGTAATATTTATTTAAGTTTGCGTTGGTTGCTCTAGAACTACGGTTTAGGTGCCATCCAATGTATCTACCTATTCAAGAAAACAGTTCATGCTATTTTACACACGTGCAAGACCACAGAATCCATCTGTACATTATCCTCAGAAGACCATTTCAACTGAAGAAGAATATGAAGACTTTCTGAGTCAGACTTTGGGAAGAGTGCAAGGCACATACAGAGAATGGCTTCAGTGGCTAAACATACATTTATTTAAGCATTTCATTAGGGAGACACCTAAAAAGTTACATATGCGCACGCACACACACAAAGGCATTTCTATCATATGTATATTGCATACTTTCATGAAAAGAAATAATTTGTGTGTTCTTACTCGTTCCTAGGACTGTGGCCTTGAATCTTTTCTGTACAGTGGCCTTGAATCTTTGTTGTGTATCAGCCTCTCTCCGTACAAAACCACCCCAAACAAGGGTGCTGAGACAACACTACTAACTTCCCTTATCAACATTCCACTTGTGTTGCAAAGCACTGTGAAGTTTGAGACCTTGTGATGCTGGATGAGGTACAGAGGTACAGGCACATAAAAAATAACAGTCTTGCATTCCAATCAGCAGAAGCTATGAGTGGGGAGGGTGACAAGAAAAGGATGAAAGAACAACACATGTAAAGGATGATGCAGTGAGCAACTGAGTGGTTCTAAATCATTTCATGGGCTGTGGAAATTTTTGCAGTTGACTGCTGTTTGATTGATACTAATAAGCATTACAACAAAACAATCCCGGAACAAATTGAAGGAAGAAGAGCTGATAGGTAGAGGGCAATTATCCACAATATGCAAAGGAATATTTATTATGCTAATTTTTCCTTGAAAAATGATTGCGCTAAATAAGCTATTGGTTGAAAAATAATGACAGATAGCAATGAATGCTCAGACCAAGTACACATGGGATATAAGCAGCCCTTTTCAGATTTGTGTGTCAAGTCTGCAGGTCTTCCATGTGACCTGGCAGGAGAGACCCCTAAGAAAATAGTTACTGCCCATGGTAAGGTAGTTGAAGAGCATCAACCAATATGGAAAAATCTCTTCCTAGTTAAGCAAATAATAGATGAATCCTGCTCTGGTATCTTCTATTCTTTCAAGCTGAGGACTTCACGGTGCGATAACAGATGTTCTTGATCTGCAGATTTGACAATCAACATCACAAGACTACAGATCAGTTGCACACCAATCCATCTGTTGAGATAAGAATTTGTGCTTCCAGTGGTGCACTGCCTTTGCCATAAGCGACTTTAGGAAATTTCAAACTTCATTTTGAGCCAAACTCAAATCAGAGGATGGATCAGACCTCCTTGGAGGACTGAGAAGAAGAAAAAGATCCTGTACTTAACTTTCTTGTGTAATTTTAAGGTTGCTTACCTGCCACCAAAGACTCTACACATCAATAAGTATTTTTTGTCTTAAAGGGTGATGTGATTCTTGTATTCAGTCCTGGAAGCAAGAAGAGACCAACAGATATATAAGAAATGTGTGAAATATGGACCTCTGTGCTAAGTAATCTACTGAATGAATAGGACTGACAATGAGGCAGCAGAAGTTGCCTTAAGAATGCTGGCAATGCCTAGGGAAGGAGTCTGGATCCTCAGTTACGGGATTAACACTGGCTCCCTGGCTTGTCCATTGAGAGCTTTTTGGAACAGATCCAACCTGGAAGGAAGGTGATTACCATGAAGAAAACATTCTTCCAGACTGATCCAAAATCAGACTAGACTCTCATTTTGAGCTCTCTCACAGAGAGGAATTATTATAAATAGAAGAATGGCCCAAATTGCAATAAGGACAATTCTATTTTCATTTTTTATATTAGACTTGCAAAGCCTTCAGTTCATGCCCTAGTATACATTTATGGTGAAATACTGTCTCAAGTACTCAAAAATAGTACGTAGGATGTTAAGGATGAATTATTTACGGCCTTTCTTTTGGTCTGTTCCAAGAAGTACTTAGATTATCATTCCTCTGAGCTTGACACAGTTTCATTAAAGTGTCTGACAGATACTTCCAAACATAAATTTTATCCCATGTTCTAACATCTCTATATATATTATACTGGTAAAAGTCCCGTTGACTTCTATGGGAGCAATGAAATTCTTCGTTTTGAGGAAATCTCAGTTTCAGAATCATACTCACGTAGACTAAAATCTTAAACTCCCAATGACTCATTAAATGGAAAATCAAACCTTCTCAGAAGCTTTTGAGTTTTTTAGACTCATAGCATGTGCACATATGCTTATGGGGGTGAGCCAAATGCTCTAACTTTTGAATATTTAGAACAATCTTACTGTTGAACTACGGAAAATTTTGACATTTAATTTTCATGTTATTTAAGAAAAAAATATAAAGAGGGAAAAGTAAATAGAAACAGAAAAGGTCTATTAGATTTGTCGTGCTGTGTGAAATGCATGTATGTGCCTAGAATTTTGTGCTGAAAGCATTTCACAAAACCACTGTGGAAACTTCTGTCAGTGACTCTATGCTCTTCCAGCCTCTTGGAGGCACACAAAGAGCACTGTCACTTAGCAGAAATGTCATGCTTGGTATTCACCAAATACTGTTTTACTGTCAACCATAGTTCAGCTTGGATTATTTATTTTTCTGAAGAAGCCTGGAAAACTGTTCTGTTGGGAATGCGTGAGTATGAGAAAGTTTTAGTATTTTTTAATTCAGCCATTTTGCAGTTACATGGAAATGTGTACAGTGTACTGGTATCTTAACCAGTGTAATGTGGGTTGGCGCAGTTGCTGACCTCTGCCAGTGATTTACAGGTGAAACATTTTATCTATTTTGTCACTCAAAAGACAGGTCAGCCAAGGTAAATCAATTTCATTCTACTCATCCACAAGCATCCTCCTTTGAAATGACTGTTTCCTCCTCCTTGAGACACGTTTTAACCTTGTCTATATTTTTTGATTCCTTTGCTAAGTTTTATAGGCGTATTCCCAGATCTGTGTGCCACATGCCACTTACTTTCTCAGCCCTAGAACTGGAAAATAAAATACAAGCTGAGACATCATTTCCCCAGGGCCTTAAACAGCTGAAAGGATGCCTGATTCTTGGTTTTTCGTCTTTTATTTTCGAAAGAGAGCGTGTGGATATTGGAAGGAAAACAGGCTGCCTCCTAGCTGATCTACTGCTTCCTTGCAATATAATGAAGGAATCTGTTTCCAGCACCACCTACCTGCTGAGAAGTCCTCCCAGCCATCTTCGGGCTGGGAATCCCACTGGGTACCTTTGCTCCCCAGTGACAACCCCCGTTAGCACATGGCTGAGGGGACCCAGGCGCTGCTGATCACCCTGGGACCCATGCTGTTGAACAAGACGTGGCTTGTTGGTATGTTAGAGCGGCTCATAGAATGGTGACAGCTCCCAGGTGACAACCTGAAGTTGCAGCTGACAAAGATTCTCTGTCAGGTTCCTTTTGTCTTTGTGCCTGTGGATGGCTCAACTCCTCCCAACGTGAATGGTCCTCCTTTTTCTCACAAAGTTCTGTTATTTCTCCCCTTGTTGCTCTTCTACTTCTGTTCTCTCATTTTCTCTTTCCACTTCTTCCTTCTGAAACCTGCGGGTTTTATACTTTTTTTCTAGCTTTTTCCTTTCCCTATTTTTTAATTCTGGAAAATAGAGACCTAGATTCCCGGTTGTTTGTTCTTCTCTTCCTCCATGTCATAGAGCCCCTTTCTGAATACTAAATATCACTGTTTATTTTCTGTCTCCCTTTTCTTGCACATGCACACATTTCGCTGGGTACCTATTGCTTCTTTCCAGAATTTCATGCTCACAGAATCAGGTTAACGTTCAGGTCCAGAATAGAGAGCATGTAGTGACCTCGCATGCTGCTGTGCAAAGGTAAACTGCAGATGCTGGTGTGAGGTATCAGCAAAAGCGACTGAATGCTCTAACTTGTTTGGTCACCTCAGGCAAAGCCGTCTCTCTTCTTTGTTTCATCTCTAAAATGGCTCTAATAATACTTAATGTCTTTGTGATTTATGGATGGAAAACTCCATGCACGATCTGGTTATATTATTATTGTTGTTGTTGTTGTTGTTGTTGTTATTGTTGTTGTTATTTCTGCAGCCTAATTTGACCCTTTAGCTCCTTCCAGTTAAATTATTGAGTATCTCAAGGTCCTAAAAACATGTATAAGATTATAAATAAAGAGCAGTTTTTATGAAGCCTATCTTTCACAAGTCTAAAGGATTAAAGGGAGAAGTACCTTTCTGAGATGTTGCTTTTTAGGCACATAGTATTCAGAGGTCAGCTATGAAACCTGCTAGTTGGTCAGACAAGTTTTTATTCTGACAATGTTTTTTGTAAGCAGATAGGAAACAATACAGGATATTTGGAGTAATAACGCCAACTGAATTCTTTCTGGTATAGTGGTAGGTTGTTTCTCTTTCTAATCCGATGAGATAGAGACCTGTACCCAAGAGGAATGACCTAGTTACAGACTCCAACTGACAAACATTTTTTAAGAGGAAGGAGATCCTGTTGTGTGTCAGTGATGGGCATTGAACTGCACTGAAGAACCGAGGGTGTAATTTGTACAGCGAAGAGTTGATGCACTAAACAATGGTTTCAATATACTGAGGACTAGGTATTTTCTTTTAATTAATTTGTATGGTAAAACCACTAAAAGCAGGCCAGATATTGCTTAATGAGGTCCTTCCACTTTTCTTGCGTTTGATTTATCCCTGCTTTTCCAAACAGCACCATTTGTATTCTTGATTCCTAGCTGGCTACTTGGGAACGTAGGGTGAGGTCCAAAAAAAGCATTTCTGAACAACTGAGGTGGAATTTAGGTGCCTACATCAAGGCCATAATTCACAAACAAATGGGCTAAACCACTTAGGCTTCGGAGAGCTTTTAGCTGCAGAAGAACCTGCACTTCTGCTACTGCACATGCACCTCACCCGCTGACTTCCATGTGAGTCCCAGGTGGGACTTGCAGATTCTAGAGCAGCACCGGAACCCTCTGAGCAGCGTAATCCATGATGTGACCCCCCCACTAACAATTAAAGATTGTCACAACCACACCACCTGCTCAAAACTCACGTCCCAGGGACAAAGTCTAGCTGCCTACTAGTGTCAGGGCATGAACACCCAGGGAATGGGAGATGTGGATGGTGGTCCCTGCTGCTCAGGGTACACTAAGCTGATGAGTTAGACTCCCTCTTGGTCTCCTGGTTTCACAAATGTGACATTCTGGAATGCAAACATCTTCAAAGAAGCTTTTAAAGGCAGCTTCTGTCTGGATTATTCTACAGGAGGTGTGGATTTGAATGCCCTTAATCTGAAGACTAATTGGACTTGTATTTCACATATACCACGTGAGTGGTTCAACTGGTAGGTCACTACCCACTAGGAAGGGAGTCACCATCACTTTCAGAAGTCTCCTGAAGTGGACATGTAAAGCATCTCAGCTCACGCTATTATTTTCAGCTCATCATCTGAGTCTTGTAGAAGTACATCTTAAGGCTGCAAACAGGTATCCTCAACCAGGAGACGGACAGATTTTCATAGAACTCCACGTGTTAGGATTTTTGTCTCAATCCTGATTTGATTTTAATTTTTAGGTATCTTTCCCCACTCACTGTGTAACATCTCAGGTATCTACTTTTTTTTTTCAGGGTACACTCCTCCTGTATTTGATATGCTGAAAGAAAGGGTGAAATCATCTTGCACATCATCTTGCCTAACTTCCTCTTTTGTATTTGGTTCTTTAATCTGACCAACTGAGAATACGTCTTTAAAGCAGTTAGTTACAAACCTCTTAAAATCTACATCCCACATAGTGCATTAGATGCTGATTGATGAACACATCACACATTTATCCAAAATGGCTTGTCCAATTAGCAGCTGTAAAAGATAACAAATAGAATGAGCTTTCTCACCTCCTCCAGCCATCTAAACATACAACAATGTGTGCCTGTGGTCTCGTGCCTTGTTAGTTCTGTTCAAAACAATTTCTTCAGCGATCAGTGAAGTCAGCAGGAATGAAGGCAGCTCAGCATCTTGAAAGGTCGTGCTGCCTCTTTAAGTGCTTAGATGTGGCATGCACCAATGTTTGACCCAAATTCTAGAGCGAAAGCCCTGCTAGCCACCCCTCTTCTTATCCCCCGCACATACCATTAGAAATAAGGCAGAGCTTATCAGTGCTCATGAAACTCCCCATTAGACTGTTTGTGGCTTTGGGCAGTCCTCCACCTGCCTTTATGAATGATAATGCAATGACCCAACCACTAACATTTATCGTACGAATGATAAACCCGATTAAAAAGGAAAGTGAAAACCACATGCCATGAAATTATCCACATGAAAGGAGCACGTATCATATGTTATTTAAAGAAATGGTGGGATGAAATCAGCAGACCCGTGTATATATTTGCGAAGACCCTTCCAGATCATGCTTGACTGAACATGAATTGGCAAATACAGTGCTACTCATCAGATAAATATAAACATTAATTGTCATCAGCAGATTTAAATACATTTATCAACCAATGTTAAATGCTGTTTGTTCTTTAAATGTCAATAACAAGAAAGGATTAACTGTTTGTCTTTTGTGTTTTGTTTTTTTTCCCACAACTTTGATTAACTCAGAACATCTTTGTTTAGCCCAAAATGTTTTCTTCTCTTTAGAAACATTTACTTTAGCTCTTCTAAGTTTATCTGGTTTTGGTTGTCAGATAATCTTTGGAAACTAGTAGAGATGGTTTGCACTCTGGAAATGGTAAGCACCGTGATTCTTCACATTAGAGATGGAAGAGGTACATTTAATCCATGGTTAAAAAAAAATAAAATCTGTTGTTTTCAGATCTTCCATAGATCAGACACTGAGGTGATGACCTCACCTGTTTAGAAGGCAGGTGTCTAGTCGAGATTGCCTCCAGAGCCAGTGGAAGCAATTGTGCAATTTTATATGTGTTATTAAATTAGTTTTAAATAAATGCTGAATATCACTTCATTTGTTAATTTAACACGTTCAGAATTCTTTCCTCAGAAATGCTAGCTTTTTCCTTTGCCCATTGATTGCCACTTCAGATCAAGATTACTAAATCTACACAAGGCAGATATTGAAACTTCTATATATTAATCTATGATCATTTGGGGTTTGCATGGTGGTATAATGATAGGCAGCATATTTATATCCTCAGAAGCAGGCTCCGGTTCAGTAGCTCACACCCTCTCTGTTTAGCAGTGTTTATTTTAAACCCATGGTTCAGTTCAACTGAACGCATTTATTGGCAACTTTGTTAGCATCTGTCAGAAAGGTCTGGCTGGACTTTTGGTCTGACCTAGCACAAGGATTCATACATTCTCAAGTACTTTTCTAAATCAAGACAATGAAACATATTTTATAAAGACCATATGGACCTGCTATTAATGCTCTACAATTCTTATTTAGTAAATACAAAGAAAGCAGTTCAATAGCTGGTTTTCTTAGAAGAAAAAGTTCTCAATTGTTTTGTAATTTTCTTTTTTCTATAGAAGTTTGCATTAGTCTGTAAAATGTGTTGTTGGAGGCAGATGAAATGATGAATCCTGCAAATCTGGCATACAAAATTTACTGCCTCTTCCGTTTTTTCACATTTTTGGTAAAACCTGTGAACAATATTCTGCCGTGAGATACTGCATGTGTTTTATATGTAGGTAGCAACTGGATAACAATTACAGGAGGGCAGCTAGCCAACTCAATTGGCAAGCGCTCAGTTGAACTGGATACTCAAAAGCGGGAATACAAATATTTTGGTTCAAAGTTTAATTTATCAAAGTATAATAAATACTTGGCACCAAAAGCTTTTTTTAAACTATTTTCCTTACTCTGCAGTTATGAATCAGTCCAGCGGTGGGTCTATGCATGAGTGCATTCCATCTACAAACTGCTGAAATTCGTTGTTGGCTGATGCAAAAATATAGCTATTATGATGATTTGACATCTAGCTCCACATCTTGAGTAGACACCACTACTCCATTTATAACTAATTCCTCAGGAGTGACATCTCATGCACAGGGATTATGAGTCATTAAATAATCATTTGGTAACACAGAGCACCCCTTGCTTCTGGAAGTGGTGTTCAGCGTGGTGCATACTCAATTAATCAACCTTAAAATAATACTTTCCATTCTCCTAAATTACACTTCCCCTCCTAAGTTTTTAGAAAAGGCTCATTTAACTGGAACATGATTTTAAAGGTAGAAATGAGCCTGGGCAATGCAACTGGGATTCAGATCTGAACTTTGTCAAAGGGCTGAGTGATTGGATCTGGTGCCAAATGATACTTTATGGGTGATTTGGTACAAGTTGGAGGGAAAATCATCAGATGCAGCTCCCTCATGACTCCTTCTGCAGAAGGGAACCTGTGGATCATGGAAATGGCTGGTGTTTCGGGGACCTTCAGCTATCCTCACTTGTTTTATTGGCCTTTTGGGGCTCTGAACCTCAGTGTGTGTCCCGGTGCAGTTGGGCTATCCCTGATCGATGACCGCTTCTGGATGAGGCTGTGCTTGTCCCTGAAGGAGGAGAACATTTAGTTCCCAAACCTAGTCTGCTTGTAACAAACACAGCCTAAATAATTTAAAACAGAGATTTACAAACTATTTTTGCAGGATAAACCTATGGTAGTGGGGGTGGCAGGTACCAGGAACATGAATAACGATAAGGGCAGATCTGGCTCTGTGTCAGCTTGTGTATTGCTCGAAATAGCTCATGCACTATTAATGATACATGTATTACAGCTGATAACTCCTAATAGCCCCCACTTCACAGCTGAAAACTTCTGCAAGTCTGGCTCCTAGCCCATGACTATTTAATTCACGTTCTACAAATGTAACATGGTAGCCTGGGCTGAGTCAAAATTCCTTCAGATTTGGGGTTTTGGCATTGACTCGGCACTATTAAAAATGAAAATGCATGAAAATGTCATACTAAAAGTTTGTACTGAATTAGTGTCATACATATTTGAAGTAATTTTGATTTGAGAAAACATTTTTGTTAAAAATAAAATAAAGATCATAGAATCATAGAATCATAGAATCATAGAATTGTCTAGGTTGGAAGACACCCTTGGGATCATTGAGTCCAACCATCTACCCTACTTTACAAAGTTCTCCCCTACACCATATCCCCCAACACCACATCTAAACGTCTCTTAAACTCATCCAGGGATGGTGACTCAGCCACTTCCCTGGGCAGTCTATTCCAATGCCCGACCACTCTTTCTGTGAAAAATTCTTTCCTAATGTTCAGTCTAAACCTACCCTGTTGGAGCTTGAAGCCATTCCCTCTTGTTCTGTCATTAATTACCTGTGAGAAGAGACCAGCACCAACCTCTCTACAGTGTCCTTTCAAATAGTTGTAGAGAGTGATTAGGTCTCCCCTCAGCCTCCCCTTCCTCAAACTAAACAGTCCCAGCTCCTTCAACTGCTCTTCATGTGATTTGTCTGCTAGGCCCTTCACCAGCTTCGTTGCCCTCCTCTGCACTCGCTCCAGCACCTCGACATCTCTCTTGTATTGAGGTGCCCAAAACTGGACACAATACTCGAGGTTTGGCCTCACCAGTGCTGAGTACAGGGGCACAATCACCTCCCTAATTCTGCTGGCCACGCTATTCCTAATACAAGCCAGGATGCCGTTGGCTTTCTTGGCCACCTGGGCACACTGCTGGCTCATATTCAGCCACTTGTCAATTAGAACCCCCAGGTCTCTTTCTGCCAGACAGCTTTCCAGCCACACCTCCCCAAGCCTGTAGCGCTGCATGGGGTTATTGTGGCCCAAGTGCAGGACCTGGCACTTGCCCTTGTTGAAACTCATACCGTTGATGTTGGCCCAATGATCCAATCTAAGTCTCTCTGTAGAGCTTCCCTATCCTCCTGGGAATCAACACTCCTGCTTAACTTGGTGTCATCTGCGAACTTGCTGATGATACACCCCATGTCCTTATTGAGATCATCAATAAAGACGTTGAACAGAAATGGTCCCAACACTGAGCCCTGAGGCACACCACTTGTGACCAGCCGCCAGCTGGATTTAAATCCATTGAGCACCACTCTTTGGAACCTTCCAGTTAGCCAGTGCTTGATCCAGCGGATCGTATGCTCATCCAGGCTGTGTGAAGCCAGTTTTTCCACGAGCATTGTATGGGGGACAGTATCGAATGCTTTTTGAAAGTCCAGGTATACAATATCAACAGCCTTTCCCTCGTCCAGTATTCTGGTAATCTTGTCATAGAAGGAGATCAGGTTTGTCTGGCAGGACCTGCCTTCCATAAACCCATGCTGACTAGGCCTGATCCCCTGGTTGCCCATTATGTGGGTTTTGATGGCACTCAAGATGACCTGCTCCATGACCTTCCCTGGTATCGAGGTTAGACTGACAGGTCTATAGTTACCTGGATCTTCCTTTTTGCCTTTCTTGTAGATGGGTGTTACATTTGCCACCCTCCAGTCCATTGGGACCTCCCCAGTTAGCCATGACTTCCTGTAAATGATGGAAAGCAGTTTGGTGAGCACATCTGCCAACTCTTTCAGCACTCTTGGGTATAGCCCATCCAGTCCCATAGACTTGTGTGCATCCAAGCGGCATAGCAGGTCACTGATCTCTTCCTCTTTAATCGTGATGCTCTCATTCTGCTTCCCCTCCCTGTCTCCTAGCTCTTGAGGCTGGGTGTCCAGGGAACAGCTAGTTCCACTGCTCAAGACTGACACAAAGTAGGCATTGAGCACCTCAGCCTTTTCCTCATCCTTTGTAACTATGTTTCCCTCTGCATCCAATAAAGGAGAGAGATTTTCCCTAATCCTCTTTTTGTTATTAATGAATTTATAGAAACATTTTTTATTATCCTTAACAGCTGCAGCCAAGTTGAGCTCTAGTTGCGCTTTGGCTCTCCTTATTTTCTCCCTGCATAGCTTCGCTGCATCTTTATAGTCTTCATGAGAGACTTGCCCCCTCTTCCAAAGGTCATAAACTCTCTTCTTTTTTTTTTGATATCCAGCAAGAGATCCCTATTTAGCCAGGCTGGCCTCCTTCCCCACCTACTTGTTTTTCGGCACATGGGAACAGCCTGCTCCTGTGCCTTCAAGACTTCTTTCTTGAAGTATGTCCATCCTTCCTGGACTCCTGTATCCATAAGGGCATCCTCCCAAGGGATTCTGCCTAGCAGTCTTCTGAACAGATTAAAATTTGCCCTCCGGAAGTCTAAGGTGGCAGTTTTGGTAACCCTTCTCCTTGTTTCTCCAAGGATCGAGAACTCAATCATCTCATGATCACTGTGCCCTAGACGGCCTCCAACCTTTACTTCCCCCACAAGCTCTTCCCTGTTCACAAGGAGCAGGTCTAGGAGGGCATTCTCCCTGGTCGGCTCACTTATCAGCTGCATGAGGAAGTTATCCTCCACACATTCCAGGAACCTCCTGGATTGTTCCCTGTCTGCCGTGTTGTATTCCCAGCAGATATCACGGAGGTTAAAGTCCCCCACAAGTACAATGGCAAACGACTGCGATATTTCTCCCAGTTGCTTGTAGAAGGCTTCGTCCAACTCACTGCTTTGGTTGGAAGGTCTATAGCAGACTCCCACAGCGATGTCACCTTTATTTACCCTTTTCCTAATCCAAACACTCTCGACCCTGTTATCACTATACTTAATTTCTGAGCTCTCATAACATTCTCTGACATACACAGCCGCTCCACCACCTCTCCTTTCCTGTCTATCTCTCCTGAAGAGTTTGTAGCCTTCAATTGTGGCACTCCAGTCTTGTGAGGCATCCCACCACGTTTCCATGATAGCCACTATGTCATAGTTTTCCTGGTGTATCATGGCTTCAAGCTCCCCCTGTTTATTGTTCATACTGCGTGCATTGGTATAGATGCACTTCAGATGAGCTAATGGTTTGAACATCTTTTTATCAGTGTGGACCCCATTTTCTACCAGGCCCCTCTCAGGTGTTTCCATAATTCCTAGGTGTCTATCTCTTCTCTGAAATGAATTGGTAGAGTAAGAGCCCATGCTAGTCCACCATCCCTCAAGCCTTGGCGTGTTTCCCTTGAGTTTAGTCCTAACAGGCCCAGTTATCCCCCCCTCAAGATGCACTTGAAATTCTGTTTATTAGCTGTTTATAGTTATATGCATCATCCTATGATCTTGCATGAAATAATAATGATTTCAGCAGAGCTTTGCTGCTTTATCTCACCCAAAGGGCCATAGGCTGAAAGAGTGTAAAACTGCTTATGTGGGTGAAGTTATAGGATGTGAGCAAAGATTACTGTTGCCCTAACAATGAACGTTGCTATTGTTCCTTGTGATTGAACTTAGAGTAAAAGACGAAACCTTTTAAACACTTTTTTTTGTAATGAAATTTTGAGTGGTGTCAAACTCTTGTGGACACTGGTTCAGCAGTCTTTGGTAACATGAGCATAAAGGAAATACGAAATGATGAAATGACATAATTAATGGCAAATGGTCACTCTAAAAATTCTTATTATTTTGGCCTTTATGAATTATTTCATGCAATGCAGTTTTGTAAACTTAAATTAACAGGAAATAACAAACATTCACATGTGATCTATTGTTACTTTGCTTTTATGGTGAGACACTTTTTTCTTATTTTATCTGCTTAAAAATAGTTACGGTTGTCTATGCTTACTCTATAATCAAGGAAAGAAATAGATGGGACGAATCCTCCTCTGAGGACATTTATCTTTTTTCAAGTGATGACAGAGAAACCTGCAGGAGCCAGCTAGTTTAGGCTAACTTTTGGCAATTAAATTAGTGAAGATAAACCCCACTGTAATGTACAGATCGTATTCCATCTGCTCATTGCCATTTTCCTCTTCCAGTAGAACAGGGCAGAATTTTGACTGAATTTCTTTCATTACAGAGATGCTTAATTCTTCCCGTACCACTTGTAATTTGTTGCCAGAGAGGAACAGCTGGGACCTCCTCTACAGAAAGGACAGGGGACTTTGCTAGAAGAATTTGTTCAAGAACGAGACCACATGTCTTGAAAAACTACCCAAACCTGAGTTAAAGGTATTCAAAATATGCACCTGATATTTTTTCCTGAACAGCTTGAGTCTGAGCTTCCAGCTGTAGCATCTTTCCAAACCTTTTTCTGTTGGTTTGGATGCCCCTTCATTATTGACTTGTTTTCCGTTCTAGATATACTAAAAATTAGTAAATCAGCTCTTAGCCCTTTTTTTTGCTAAGCTTAATCACTTCAGGTCTTTGGGACACTCATTGTAGAATGTGTTTTCCAATCCTTCAATATTTCTCATGGTTCTGGTCTGATTCCTTTTCAAAATGTGGATACCAACAGTGGACTATATCACAGTGTAAAATATGCAGATGATAGAGCTTCCCCGGTGTGTTACCCCTCTTGGCTACAACATTTTATTGTAGCTCATATTCAACAGATTATCCACTGTGGTTTGCAAATTGATTTCAGAATTACCATTTTCTAAGACGTAGTTTCCTCTCCTATAAGGATGACATCTGGCTTCTCGTCCTGTTTCCACATTGGGCCATTTTAAATTGTGTGAATTTTGCCTTCACATTTTTTTACTAGCCTCTTGTGCATGATCTATCCCCTGCTTCATTTGAAATTCCTCTGGTATCTGTACACCCACAAGCTTTACCAGTAACACTTTCATACTGAGTCATCAATAAAAATGTTACACGGTATGAGGACAAAGACAAATTCTGGGAAAGCCAAACCAGGACACTGCAACTTAGTAGTTTCTTTGTTTACAATCCAAAACCTGTCTTTCAACTGTTTTTATAATTTCAGGTGTGCGATTTATGAAACGGAAGTGGCTGTTTGAGTAACACCGAGTTCCCACATTGAAGCTGTATCAGCTTCTCTTTGCATCCAATTAGTTGTTCATGGTGCACAGCTCACGAGGCAGTCCAGAAGGTGCCCAAAGGCACCTTTGGGTATTTCAAACAAGCAGTCACCCGCAACGGCTGGATGTGAGGGGCAAACATCTGGCTATATGCAGGTTATGGGGGCTACAGCCCTTCTCCTTGCCATTGCTTGGGGTGCTATGCATGCAATATAAGTAGCTGGGCATATCCAGCTGCAAACAGAGCATTTTTTTTCTCACAGAGGATGCTGGGTAAGCACTATTTTGGTGGTGAATCAAAGTCTACTGTGAAATGACCCCAAGCATCTTTTGGGCTTTGCTGCAGTGTCCTGGTGGTGAAGCGCAGTGAGCTCTTGCATGGCTCCTATAGTCTCTAAAACAGCCACACAGGGAAACTATGTTTAAAGATGTGCCTGTCCTACAGATGCTGTGCTCACATTTAAAAGGTGACAAATCTTAGAGGTTTTGATTTTTTGGGTGCTGTTTTGGGCTTGATGAACTAACGTGTCCATTCCCCTAGGGTCAAAATCAAGCATGATTTTACTGAATGAATGGTGGGGAAGAAACATTCAAGTCATAGAAAAGTCGACATCAATTCACTATAAACTCCTTCCTTATTAGTGACATGATAAAAGATCAAAGGGCTACTGCTGTATGTTTCCTTTGTCAGTTTTTGCTGTAATAAAGATAGATGGTCATACTGTCATGCTGAAAAATGCCTGGCTGCTATACAAAATTGTTAAAAGGAACACTTTGTGTAAGTTTGTTTTATTGTGAAAAGATCCGTCTTTGAAAAATAATAAAATCCCTCATTACCCAGAAAAAGGAGGAACTTTGCAGCCTGAAGTGTCTTTTACATTTAATCTTTCTGTTTAAAGCTCCACACCGGTGACTGGCGACATTTATTTTGCTCTGGTTTAACACATGCTTCCTTTCAGCAATGCTATCTGCCCATCAGGAATCAAAGCAAATCCAGATGGCTCAAGAACAGATGGCTTATGGTTTAAGAAGCATGGGTCAGATTCAGCCATACAGCATACCAAGTTCACAGGAGTGCTCTTCTTACTTCTAGAGATTTTGAGTTGCTGAATAATGGTTTCTCTTTGCTTTGCTATTGTCAGGCTGTGAAAGTTAGCATGCATGAAAGAGTGAAACCAGAAGGTGCTGTGAGAGGGAAAGTTCAACATGCTCCACTCGAGGGAAAGAATGAATTTCTCATATGGTAAAAAGGCACAATGAAGTGGTTTGGAAAGCCGGACATCTGAGAGTCATTTTAAAAATCTGCTTTGCTTTGAAATTTGAACCAGGCTCCTGGAATAAGTCTGATAAGCAATGCTGGACACAGCCATGGTGTTGCCAGGGAAGAAGAGAAAGGAGGATCTAGCAACATCACAGCCCCTTCCCTGTTACATGACCAGAAAAGTGTCTCTTGCAGCTACAGGAAAGAAATTCGTGCCTGATTATGTCTAAACACAGACCTGCTTGCAGCTGATTAACTACAATACCGAACATCAGCAGCCACTGCAGGACACTATGGTTACATATTGCAGTAATGACTCATGGCAAAATTCTGTCACAGAGGTCTAGAAGGCATCTCACGCGGACAAACTCATTCTCTTACCCCAAATTTGTAGCATGATGAGTCTTCAAGGCAATGTTCATCACTATACTTCACTGTCTGCCCCCACTCCAGAGGGAGAGAAAAAAGCACTATGATAGTGTCCCGCATGTTTCAGGTGTTTCCACATCCCGGGGATAATTGAAGAAAAGGACTTGATTAGTACAAGCAGTAAGACTACTACACATGATGTATGTACATACTGCCAGTAGAGATCAAGTGCCTTGTTTTCAAAATACGTGTAAAGACAGAGTCCATATAGTATTTTTTATCAGTAAATGCCAACTGTAATACAAACAAAGTCAGAAGTATTATCCCTATAATACAGATGGACAAAGAAGCAGAGGGAAGAAAAAATAATCTAGTTTTTCAATATCATGCAATAGAAGAGTATTTGGAAAAGAAGCCAGCTCTCTTCAGTCTTACCAGAGTGCTCTGTTTATAGGCCATAAAAGGGAATGAATGCTGTTTTTAAATTCTCAATACCCGTTGCAGAAAGGGAGAGTTTTGAGGAGGGAGCTTAATGAGTGGGAAGGTTGAAAGGTAATCCTGCTGAATTAAACTTTGCATATATTTGGCTTCTCTCCTTTCAAAGGCTGTTGTCCCATTTGTTCTGGATTATTCACCTAAAGCTTGGAAAACTACTGAAGGGTTTCAGAGACGGATATGTGTGAATCTACCAGTATTCTTCTGTCGTTCTCTCACGGCAACAACATAAATTGGGACGTATCAATGTGGTATATCCCTCCTACGCTCCATATTCTCTTGTCATGTGGTATCACAGAATCACAGAACAGTTGAGACTGGAAGAGATCGCTGGAGGCCATCTGGTCCAAACCCCTGTTCAAGCAGGGCCACCCAGGTTGTCCAAGACTGTGTTCAGGAAGCTTTTGAATATTTCTGAGGTACCCTCACCGTCATAGTAATAAAAGTGTTTCTTGATGTCCAGGAGGAACATCTTGTGTTTCAGTTTGTGCCCATTGCCTCTTGTCCCGCCACTGGGCACCACTGAAAAGAGGCTGTCTCCGTCTTCTCTGCACCCTCCCTTCAGGTATTTATTTACATTGATGAGATTCTCCTCGGAGACTTCTCTCCTCTGGGTTGAACTGCCTCAGCTCTTTCAGCTTTTCCTCATATGAGAGGTGCTGCAGTCCATCTTTGTGGCCATTCAGTGGATTCTGTTCAGTATGTTCATGTCTCTGTTGTACTGGGGAGCCCAGACCTGGACACAGTACTCCAGGTGTGGCCTCACCAGTGCGGAGTAGAGGTGAAGGATCACCCTCCTCGATTTTGCCTAATGATGCACAGAGCACCATAACCCTTTTTTGCAACAAGGGCTCATTGCTGGCTCATGTTCAATTTGAAGTCCACCAGGACATCCAAGGTCCTATTCTGACAAGCTGCTCTCCAGCTGGGTGGCCACCAGCATATATCTGTGCCTAGGATGCAGGACTTTGCACTTCCCCCTTGCTGAATTTCATGAGGTCCCTGTCAGCCCATTTCTCCTGCCTATTGAGGTCCCTCTGGATGGCAGCACAACCCTTTAGTGTATCAGCCACCCCTCCCAGTTTTGTGTCATCAGCAGACTTGCTGAGTGTACACTCTGCCCCCTCTGCCTCGTCATCCAGATTCTTAATGAAGATGTTAAATAGGATTGGACCCGGTATTGTCCCCTGGGGTACACTGCTATTTACTGGCCTCCAACTCAACTTCATGCCACTGTATCATGATTTTGTTATGTTTGGGTTGCTTTTCATACTTACCTGTAGATAACCTTACATTAACAAGGAAAACCTAAGAAATCAAAAGGGGTGGGAAAAAAAGCAATTCCCATATAGAAACTGAACAGGATAACTTTATTCTTTAGTGCACTGTGTTTGTTATCTGCTATATCTTAATAGTTCCACTTGGTCCCTGCCTTTTATCTCCCTTTCCAGTCCTGTAGTGGAAGAAGAGACATAGCTGGAGGAATATTACCTCCTGGAATAAATCCTTAGGGATCAGCACAGACAAGCATAAAGGAGGAGCTTTAAAATACTATATGTAAGAGTGAGGGCCAGGCTAGCCCATCCCAGTACTAAAGATGTAATGGGGATGATTTAGTTGCGTCAGGGTCTTAGCTAAGTTTGAGGACCAAGCCACTGATGTTAGTCCTTACACACAGCATTGCCTTGCTACAGCCTGTTATCTGACTAAACTTTACAAAACCATCTTATCTGGCAGGAAATGCAAGGAATAATATTAAGGATCTAATGATTGTGTTTCAGAAATCTTGCTTTTACTGTACACGTAATCAACACAACTGTGAATACCTGCTGTTGTCCTGAGTGCATCTTTTTCTCCCAAATGCATAACCAGAATAAATGTTCATCTGTTGCAGAAAGGCTTGATGCTGACATGACATTGATTTGCAGGAGCAGAGCTGGTAGAGCAGCATGAGAAATGTGTTTTGCCGAGCTCTAGCTAATATTCTCAGTCTCCTGGTTATGATAATATTTCTAAGATTCCTAAATGTCATCCCAACTACCAGTTAGACCATTGAGAGAGTTACAGATCCCTGTATGTTCTCCCATCCTCTCTGCCAGTCCTTTTCAGCAAGCAAAATTAAATGCTTCCAGGTAAGAGTTGTAACATACAACATCCAGTTTGGATAATTTACTATCAAAGATGTAGGGTAATGGAAAACAAAATGTCTAATCATAGAATCATAGGATCACAGAATCATTTTGGTTGGAAGGGACCTTTAAGATCACCAAGCCCAACTTTTAACCTAACACTGACAAGTTACCACTAAACCATGTCCCTCAGCACTACATCTACACATCTTTTAAATACCCCCAGGATGGCGATTCCACCACTTCCCTGGGCAGCCTTTTCCAACACTTGACAACCCTTTCTCTGAAGAATTTTTTCCTAATATACATCCTAAAGCTCCCCTGGCACAACTTGAGGCCATTTCCTCTTGTTCTATTGCCTGTTACTTGGGAGATGAGACTGACCCCCACCTCACGACAACCTCGTTTCAGGTAGCTCTAGAGAGTGATAAGGTCTCCCCTCAGCCTCCTCTTTTCCAGGCTAAACAACCCCAGTTCCCTCAGCCACTCCTCATAAAATTTGTGATCTAGAGCTCTCATCAGCTTTGTTGCCCTTCTCTGGACACACTCCAGCACCTCTATGTCACCCCTAGTGAGGGGCCCAAAACTAAATACAGTATTCCAGGTGCGGCCTCACCAGGGCTGAATGCAGAAGTACAACCACTTCCCTGATCCTGCTGGCCACCCTATTCCTGATACAGGCCGGGATGCTATTGGCCTCATTGGCCACCTGGGCACACTGCTGGCTCATATTCAGACAGCTTGTGTTGACCAACACCCCCAGGTCCTTTTCTGCCAGGCAGCTTTCCAGCCACTTTCCCTAATCCTGTAGTGTTGCACGGGGTTGTTGTGACCTAAGTGCAGGACCTGGCACTTGGCCTTGTTGAACCATTGGCCCATCGATCCAGCCTGTCCAGATCCCTCTGTAGAGCCTTCCTACCCTCCAGCAGATTAACACTCCCACCCAACTTAGTGTTGTCTGCAAACTTACTGAGGGCACACTCCATCCTCTTGTCCAGATAATTGGTAAAGTTATCAAAGAGAACTGGGCCCAATACCGAGCCCTGGGCAACTCCACTTGTCACCGGCCGCCAACTGGATTTAAGTCCATTCACCACAAATTTTTGCACCCAGCCATCCAGCCAGTATTTTACCCAGCAAAGCGTATACCCATCCAAGCCATGAGCACCCAGTTTCTCCAGGAGAATGCCACGGGAAACAGTGTCAAACACTTCACTAAAGTCTAGGTAGACAACATCAATACCCTTTCCCTCATCCACTAAGTGGGTCACCTTGTCATAGAAGATGAGGTTTGTCAAGCAGGACCTGCCTTTCATAAACCCTTGCCAACTAGGTCTGATCACCCTGTTGTCCTGTATGTGCTGTGTGATGACACTCAAGATGATCTGCTCCATAACCTTCCCCAGCACCAAGGTCAGACAGCGTTATGAAAAACCCCTCCAAAACTGGTACTGCAAACTGATTTTAAAGTATTCCAGTTGCCTTTGCAGAACTTTAAACCTTTTTTTGATTAAATAGTTCTACTCAACAAGAACTTTTTTCAGACCTTTAGTATTTCCTTAAAAGCAAGTGAAATATTAATGATAATTTTGGTCACAGATAATACAGCTGGAAGGGCTCTGATGATGAGATAACCTGATCTTTTGGCCTTTTGGATGCATAAGCCATGGAGTTTTCCTTGTAAATTGAATCGAAATGTTCCTTGTGTGGTAGGTCTACATTGAAAGAGTATGTGCAGTGCAGTGTTACCCAAACCAGCTCTAAGCAAATTAGCCTGGGTACCAGCTGCTGTGTAACTACGTTAGCCTAGAGCTCCATCAGGGCTAATGAGTTCTGCTGAGAAGCAGGCAGATTTAACTCAGGTAAAGCAGCCTGCTGCTGTGGTATTCTTTTACGCCTAATTTCCTAATTTGGCTATTGTGCTGTTTCCCAGCAGCTAAAGATCTGTTGCATATATTTTGAATATTGTTTGTATGTATTTAGGCTTTGGAATTAAATAATTCAGAATCAAATTTAACTCTACTCTGTGTATTTATATATATGGGGTATAATGAACAGAATATATTTCATTTTAACAGCTATATATCTCAATGAAAGTAATTGTGCTTAATGTGAAAGGAAGTATGGAACCTGAACTGACCTACCAGAATATTATTGAAGATAATGTGGAATTCTCTGGCAAACTCACAGCTTCCATAAATACACTTCCTAATGTATTTCCCAATGAGTGGCTATAATTTTTTTGGGGGGGGAAGATGAAGTAAAGCCTTTCTCATTCTAAGATTTAACCTTGAGAATTGAGACTAGTATGTCATTACTGACATAATCAGATGCATTGTGTAACCCTGCTATACACACAGCTTGGGGACATTGTAAAAAGCCAAATTTTCCACTGGATGTTCATGGATACCCAGTGAGTAGAGTAAGCGTGCTGCAGACCTTCCAGGCTATTCTTTGGCTTGTTGTGTCACATCTATCACAGATTCTTATCCCAGTTGAATGGCAAAAGCTACATCTGGGCCAAAGATCTAGCAGAAATGTCTTTTTTGCACTTCTGCTAAAAGTGGAAAAATCCAGCAGGTCCTATATCCTGTGCAGGTCACAAATGAAAACCATTCAGGAGAAACTTTGTGGAGACTCATACATACATAGATGCAATTTTTAAAAGGAAGAGCTTTTAAATGACAAATGTTCTACAGCAATTTTCTTGGTGTTTGATATTTCTGACTTCAAAGTCTTTGGTGAATGTTTTGTGGATCAACAGGAAGTAAGCATATGTATGGAACACGATTTGTCCTGGAGCTGGTCTAGTCTATAGATTCTTATTGAGTATATAGATCTAGCCTACAGATTCTCACAGAAAATGTCATTGACCATAGAAATGACCAATATAAAGGACATTCCTTTAATATCCTCCCCTCTTACACAAACACATCGGAAATAAAAAACCTTCCTATAAAAAATATGTATTCTTCTCAGTAACAGAAAAGGAAGGAATATTTAGTTATTTCTATTTTTCACTAGGTCCACTGAGATGCAACAGTGACAGTGGTCAAACGGGGTCCCCCCCGCTAGATGTAACTGTGTAGCTAGAGACAGACAGATTTCTCTCCCAGATGGCTCAACCACCGCAGCTACTAAACATTTGGCCTTACAACAAAATCTAAAGCTGTATGGGTGTTATATGCACAAACATAACACTCCATGTCTTCTCTGCCTGAAAACAAAAAATCTACTTACATCTGAAGACAAAACCACATTGGTGTGCATTTGAAATTGAGTGCTGAAAATCACTAGTCATTTGGAAAATGCAATTATGTGCATAGAATATGTGCGTGGGGGTGTAAAAGCTTGAGAGACAGAGCCACATGGCATGGCTATTTGCAAGTCCTCCAAGCTTTTTTCATTTGAATCCCTTTTATTTCCCAGAAACTATATTCCATAATAAGTGTCTCCTCCTCTGGGCATTTCCAATTTGTCGAATTGAAAACATCACCAAGTTTTCCATTTTTTGGCTGATATTCAAAGGATGGGAGTTGCATTAGCTTCTTCTCCAGAACAGTCAGCTGAACAACAACTTTCTGTACTGTAGCTTTTTTAACTTTATCACAATAAACTCCAGTGAAATAACAGAATTCTTTTCTTGAGCTCAAGCAATTTATGTGTTATGCGTTGAAGAGTTGAGCATAGATGAATAATTTTCAGGAGAGGGACCATAATAACCAACCATTCAGCCATGTGAACTCTCAAATAGCACAAGCTGCAGAATACAGCCCTGCAGTCCTTTGTCAGGTCAGGTAACACCAAGTTCAGCTAAAGCATGCCTTTCAGAAAGGCATCCTGTAATAGGCTGAAGATTTTGAGTGTGAAGAATGCCATAAAGTCCTTTGTAAAGTCTTCCAATGCCTAATTATGGTCTCCCTCTACTAAAGATTGCTGCAGTGGAATCCCTATTATCCATATTGTTGTTCCCTGGGATAAAAATACCTTATAGAATAAGGAAAAAACAAACAAACAATTTCACACTCCTGCATCAGCAATTTTTCAAGTCTTGCACAGCTTTCTAAGTGCCCGGATATTGTAGTGATGGGCACATCATAAATATCCAGAGATCGCATCCCAGGCACATCCAGCATATCTGTACATATGACTGCAGCATATGCTAGCAAGCTTCACTGGCTGAACGTAGGTAGCACAAGCAACAGTAACAACGCAGGTGAGATGGCACAGATTTTGTCCAGGCTTTGTCCAGGCTTTGCCACTACTGAGAACACATACCCTGGGGCTCTGCGGAGGCCCTCCGCTGGATGCCAGCCCGGATGCAAGCCTGTGCCACTTCATCTCACTGCAGTTGCTCCACACGCTGCTTGGCTGATGGTGAAGGAGTGCAGGGCCAGGCTAAGGCTGCTCTGCACTTTGGGCAAAAGTCAGTGGTGGTCATAGAGAGTCCCCAGAGGTTCAAAAGACAGACAACGAGCAAGCAGTCTTGTCCTGGGAGCCTTGCTGACTGCCTGTACCAATGTGGCTGAAATAACCAGTGCTGCTGAGTGGAAGGAGAGCTGGGAAATGACCGGCTTCCTCCCCCTCTTCTTCCTCTCATCTGCTTGCCACTGCTTATTTAGCTTTCTCCTGGTGCAGGAAAAACTTGGACTCATAAGTGGGCCGCCTGTTACTGGGATGACTACTCAAGTGGCATGTGATGCTGCTGGTGCTGTCCTTCAGGCTGGACTTGGAGCTGTGTGAACCCTCATGAAAATCAGAGGAGCTCTTTCTCTTGCGGTTAAGACTGATTTTTTCCCTAATCTGCTGCCCACTGCTAAGGCATACCTTGCCTTACCTTGCCTTATCCTAAACATGCTGCGTGCCACAATCACACCTTTTTTTGCCTCTTGTGGCAAAATGAGGTAGATGCATGGTCTGAAGCAGAAAGACCTGGGCCTTTTGCACGAAGAGATTCTTATTTCTACATTGCATCGAAGGAAAATTAGATTCACAGTGTTGGTTACATTAACTGTTGTGTATGTGAGGAATGTTTGAAGGGGATTTAATAATTAAGCTGATTTCAAGGGCCTATCAACAAGACTGTCTGCACTTCAGCTCCATAGCGGAGCCACTTGAGTGGAGAGTGTTCGTAAATATACGATGAAGTTGACAGATTAGAACGTGGTTGAAATGACTATAGATTAAAACAAAGTAGGCAATAAAAATGCAAACACTCTGAAGCATTTTAATAGGAGTACACTAAATCACCCTCAAACAGTATTCAGCAACATATGCCATGGAGATTTGGGGCTGCTTAGCCACACTGTCCTGTGCGATATTGCCCTTTCCTCACCTTCTCTTTAAGAAGGCTTAATCTTTGCTGAAAGATTCAGATTTGCCACTCTCTAACTCCTCCTGTATGTTCCCTTAGATTACTCTGAAGAAGCCCTGTGTCTTTATATGTTTAGGCCTTATTAGACATGGAGCTTGACCTGAAGTAATCTGAAATCTACTGCAAACTGTGGAGCTGGATGAATGTTTAGCATGATGGTAGTCATTAAGATTAAAATGCTGAACGGAGGCTACACACCTAAGTCACTGTGCGTTGAGTTAAATGCACACCACTTTCTTGTCAAGGTATTAAACATGTATTGCATAGATAAACATGAGATTTTTATTTTGGGTGGGCATTTTAACAAATTATTTTGCATTTTGAACGGTTGCCAAACTCTTCTTTGGCTCAGAACAGTGTAAGCTTTTTGGCTTTGCTTAGAGGCTCTTTGGCGGCAGAGGGTTTCTTTTTCATTTCTTTTTTTCACTGAAGGCAAAATCTGATCAATTTATGATCTTCCACAGCAACAGCCTTTGAACGGAGCTTGGTCTTCATTTCTCTGGCATCACGGCTACCTGGTAAATCATGTACAAATGGTTCCCCTTGATTCCTAATATCTGCTGTGCACAAAAGCATTAATCGTCTAATAATGCAGCACAAATATGAACAGTAGCTTTGTCAGAAACTATTGCACCATTTATTTATTTATTTATTTGCTGGGGGGCTTTTGTTAGCACCTGGAGGTGAGTTGCTTCAACATATTATGCACCAGCAGTCACGTCAAGTAAAGTGATGAGTCAGTCAAGCCCTGTAAGGTTCCTGCAGGGTGACCATATCTGCTCACAGCCATCACTGCCATTAATGGCAGAAAATGAGCTTGAAAATGCTCTGATGCCAGCCCATGTAGGGCCTTGCCACCTGTCTCAGCCTCTAGGGCAGTATTTCTCAAACCAATAGCTAAAAGGCGGTCTGCAAAAGGACCGCAACATTTAAAATGCTTCATCCTGACTCTTACTTCCATGACTTCCAGAAGGAGGCAAACTTTAAAGCAACCCGTTTTAAGGTTTCTGACATATCACAAAAACATTCTAAAAAATCCACTGCCTCTCAACAGGTTTCTGATAGCATCTGTTTAATTGATAGCACTAGTGTATTTCAGGTGAAGCCACAGCTGATTCAGACTGACCTCAGTTGCAGGATCAGTTACTTACTGATGATTTGTTATAATCAGTGAAACACAGATTTTTTTTTCCATGAGCTTTCCAAGAAGCCCCAATCTCCCAGTTTCCAGTTTCAGTGGTTCTTCAGGTTGCACATAATTCAAATATTCGCACTTTTAGAACTTACAACATTCAGAGCTTCTGATGCAAGGTGTATGAGTCATGTATCTCAAGGTCTTTTTTTCTGGGGATTCTAGCCAAACAAGGAGATCTTTCCTTCTTCACCTCTTTTTTTTTTTTCTTCTTTTTTTTTTTTTTAATGTCTCTGTAAAAAGAAAAGTCAGTATCTGAAAGGCTAACGGCTTAAATTTGAAACTTTGCCCTCAGGTGAAGCTGTTCCACTATTGAAAATCTTGTGCTTTTAATTTTTTTAAATACTAATAGATTATTTGAAGGCATGCATTTTCCTTAGAAACAGAATGAAAAAAAAATGGATGTCAGCACTGAATCCAGATGTTCCAGAGCCTGAAATATCTCACAGAAATACAGGATGAGGAGAGAGGAGCAGGGGCAGGTAAGGACCGTGAGATCATAACAGAGCAGATCACTTCACTTGCATGTTGTTGAAGGACACTGGCTGAAAAATGGAGATGAAATTCCAATTTTGCTTTGGAATACTATGTCTGAAAATCGGAAGTTATTGCTTACCTCATATGACAAACAAATAAAGTGGTGATTTCCCTGCAGCCATGATAATAAAGAATCTTTGAAAAATATTGATTAGAGCAGAAAGACAGACTGAGGTAGTGAAAGGCAGAAGATGAATAAGAGTTGCTATGCAAAGAACATTTCATACCCAATAATCCTGTTTTGTTCGATACGAGTTCCTGTGGTATGCTCATCATCATGTTATAATGGGAAGCCAAATCAAAGCAGAAAGTTCAGGTTTGCAAATAACTAGTAAGTCTTCCCCATATTGCTTAATAAAAAAGGTTTTTCTTCTATTTATTTTCTTAATTTCCTTATTTATATTGTGTAGTTATGGAACATTTGAAAAGAAGATGAGTGGCCAAGCTTTAACAACTAGTTTGCTTTTTAAGAACATTCAGACTTTATTTAACAGTACATAGAGAAAGATACAGAAAGAAATCATGCTGGAAAATGTAATGTATTCACATTAGGAAATGAGGAGATCAAGGCTGGATGTATACCTGTTTCTGGTGGGTCCAGACTTTTTGAAGGCAATGGGAACTCTATTTCAACTTCAACACAAGAAACCTTGAAGTATTAGCTGAGCCATATGTTTACCAGCATTAACATATAGATGTGAATTTTTTATTCAGTTTTGATGCTAAATCTAAAATTGGGAAGGGATCTATTTTAGTTTATTCTTGTCCACAAAATATTGTTAAATAGATGAATCTCTGAATAAGTGTTGGAAACGTTACCCGTTATACTTGGTAATTTGCCAAATCAGGAGCTGAATGTCTCAGTATTTGAATTAAGTTCAGCAGATGTATAAAGTGGTAATATATCCTATACTTACAACAGATAGACCGCCAGTAAAAATAAAGTTGGCATGACAAAACATTTTTGTAATTAAGGAAAACTGCTACAGATATTGTTTTGTTGGAATATATCACTTGACTGTGAGGCTTCCATTCTATCCATCTTCTTTTTTCTGCACATCCCTCCACCCACCCATCCTCACTCTTTCCTTTGTGCTGGACAGCATCGTTTTGTAGCTCCAAAGGCTGTTGCAGTCATCTGGGGTGATGTAAACCAGTTGCCTATGAGAGCAGCTGTCAAGCTGTAGCTGCAAAGCTTCTCTAGCAGTGATAGACAGACATCACCTGGGAAAAAACGAGGTCCAGCGGTCTCTGCAGCGATGCGGTGTGATGTTAAACACAGTTTTAATAAACATGGAAGGGCTGCTCGTGAAAGTGGCACTGTACAGCTAATGATTTTAATTCAGACAAGTGTGGCTGATAGTAAGTGGGCGTCAGTCTCAGCAAACCAGTAAGCCACGTTCAGCTTGAGAACGGGTCACAGCCCAGTTGCATGTCAGATGGAAGTGAGTGATAAAATGCACCAGTGGCTAAGAGGTAAAATGCAAACTAGTCCAGTATCTAAGGAGATAAGGCCTAATCAGATGGATGGAGGAAGATGAAGATGTCAACTGAGGAAACAACTGGACTGCTGTTGTGAGCTGCACTCCTTTTCCAAGTCTGAAGAGTCTCTCTGGAAAGTGAGGGGCAGATGTCAAAAAAACTCCCATCACCATAATATTCTGGCACAGCAAAGCAATGCATTTTCCCCTAGTCTCATTCTCAGAAATGGCTGAACATGGTTTTGGCTGAAATTTTCAAACCACACGCCCACAAAACCAGCCTGAAGTAGATATGCAGTTTAGGAAGTTTCAGCACAGATGACTAAAGTTAAATTATGTTTAAAAAGTTCAGAATAGGCTCAGGTGCTTTGGATGCTAGGAAGTAATGCTCTCCCCACCAGTAATTAAATAGGATTAATTATGTTGCGTTTCCTGTGTGGTTATCCTGTGGGTCATATTTGTTGGTACTCCAAACAATGCACACAGTAGGGACTTGAATGACTTTTTAAAAAATAACCTTCTTCCCTGGGAAGTAACTAAAAAAATGATGCTGTGGGATTTGATGTTTAGTGTCTACCTTGAGGGGAAAATTGAACCGCAAGTGACAGGTATGAATTTTTTACTTTATTCATACTGGAAGATGCTCTGTTCTGATGTTGATAAGAGTAGGAAAATAACTTACACAGAATATAATATATATTTTTTTTTCATAGAGATTATGCTTATTTTCACTTCTTTTTCCTTTTAAGTTCTAGTTGCTGGCTCTGGGAATTCAGGCAGGGAATCAGACCAGGGCTTTGTACATCCTCACAAGTACAAGGCTATGCAATTTAGACTGTCTCCTCATTACACATGGGCAAGTCTTGCTCTTGACGATGAGAAAAGAGTGCCACAGAAAATGTAACATCAAGCTGCTATGAGTCATCAGATTAATCAGTTCTGGAGGCAGTCAGTACCAACTCAAAGAAAAGGAAGCAGTTTACATGGAGAGGCTTTTCACGAAAGAGCACACGTTCCTTTTTATCTCCATGCCTGTGGATGGACCCATGTATTTATAATGCCATGCCAGATGTAGGGAAAGAAGATCCGTTTCATGAGTTGTATCTAGCCCAGAGCAAGGAGGACAGAAGTGGAGGAATGGAAGAGAAAATCACAGTGAATCTGTGGTGAGTCCTCTGCTTCCCAGCCAAAATTGCCTAAAAACTAGGTGACTGGTACAGCACACTTACCGTCCTACTTAGCAATAACTTATTCCTTCATCCTCTGTTGACTTGAGAAAACATATAATTAGATCACTTCTCAAATATATAACCCATGATTCTACCGTTGCTTCTCATGCTGGCCTCTACCTGTCCCCAAACCCACACCACATCTGTAGACTTTAAAGAAAATCTGTGTCAGAAAATTTCTGGGAAGATACTACTCATGTCATAGCTAGGGCAGATAAATACATCTCACGCCTAAATTTAGATGCGGGAAAAAATGGTTGTAGGTAGTGGTCCAACGTGGCTGTAGCTCATCACAGTCTTCTACCTGGACTTGTGCAAAGCATTTGACACTGTCTCACATGAGATTCTTGTCTCTAAGTTGGACATGGATTTGACCAATGGACCACTTGTTTGATAAGGAACTGGCTGGACAGTTACACTCAAAGAGTTGTGGTCGATGGCTCGATGCCCAAGTAGTGAGCAGTGATGAGTGGTGTTCCTCAGGGGTCAGTACTGGGACTGGTACAGTTTAGCATCTTTGTTGGCTAGAGGGATGTTGGGATTGAGTGCAACCTCAGCAGGTTTGCTGATGACATCAAGATGTGTGGAGCAGTCAAAACGCTGGAGGGAAGGGATGCCATCCAGAGGGACCTGGACAGGCTGGAGAGGTGGGCCCATGTCAAACCCATGAAGTTCAACAAGGCCAAGTGCAAGGTCCTGCATGTGGGTCAAGGCAATCCCATGCACAAATACAGGCCAGGTGGAGAATGGATTGAGGGCAGCCCTGAGGAGAGGGACTTGGGGGTGCTGGTTGATGAGAAGTTCAATGTGAGCCAGCAATGTGCAATTGCAGCCCAGAAGGCCAACCATGGGCTGTATCAAAAGAAGTGTGGCCAGCAGGTCAAGGAAGGTGATTCTCCCCCACTACTCTGCTCTCATGAGACTGCACCTGGAATACTGCGTCCAGCTCTCGGACCCCCAACGTAAGAAGGACGTGGATATGTTGGATCAAGTCCAGAGGAGGGCCACAAAGATGATCAGAGGGCTGGAACACCTCTCCTGTGAGGAAAGGCTGAGAGAGCTGGGGCTGTTCAGCCTGGAGAAGAGAAGACTCCAGGGAGACCTTATAGCAGCTTTCCAGTACTTAAAGAGAGCCTACAGAAAAGGTAGAGAGGGACACTTTGTCAGGGAGTATAAAGATAGGGTGACGGTAATGGCTTTAAACTATAAAAGGGTAGATTTAGATTAGATATTAGGAAGAAATTCTTTACTGTGAGGGTAGTGAGACACTGGAACAGGCTGCCCAGAGAAGTTGTGGATGCCCCATTCCTGGAGGTGTTTAAGACCAGGTTGGAATGGGGCTCTAAGCAACCTGTTCTAGTGGGAGGTATCCCTGCCCTTGGCAGGGGGATTGGAACTTGATGATCTTTAAGGTCCCTTCCAACTTAAACCCTTGTGTGATTCTAAATAACAACCAGATGCCTACATGAGGCTAAATGCTTGCTGTTTCACCACCAAGAGAATTTGCTGAACTACTGTATTATGGACACTTGCGTAGTTATTTATAAATATAAATCACTATGGACTCAGTCTTTTTGTTCTAGTTCCTTCTGAAATAGCTTGCTGAATGGATGAAGTCTTCACATGATGGAGGAAGTGATTTTGGTAAAACTGACGCTGTAGAGGTCTGTGACTTCAAGCTGACTTTCTGGAAGACAAAGTTTACATGAAAATACAGGCCTAGGATAGACTTGAGTTTCATGGCAGACTTGAGTTTTGCAATAAAGTTAGAAAGTACCTTTGTGCTTCGATTTACTGAAAAGATAAACCTATGACTTTCTATTTAGTTAGATTGTACCAAATTGTTCAACTCAGTTTGAAAAGGAAAAGATGAGACATTATTTTTTTTATCTGAGGTGTGAAACATGGTTTAAGAAGCTGATGGATGCATGACTACCATTCTCTAGAAATCCAAAATCACTTCCGATTTTTAGCGTTGTGTGTTCAAATGACATATAATAGCTGATATTTAAGAAAGTCCTAGGACTTTAGGGAGGGATTTCCTAAATTAATTTTATCCTGAAGTTACTGGCAGGCAGACTTGATCCACTGGGAGGGTATATCAATATACATCTGCTGTACCAAATACCCAGAAAGAAAGCTCCCCCAGGTGGAGTAGGCTCAAATCATCAGTGCTGGAGGTGAGAGGAAGGATATGGGTCTTGTCTTTCAGCTCAGCAAACTATCTCAAAAAGAGTGAGGCCCTAAGATCCAGCAATTGAATGTCTCTGAGAATAGGATTTGCGATATAAATGCAATTCACGCCCGCATTTGCAGTTTTCCTGCATTCATAGATACCTGCTGGCTTGAAACGCTGGGGTCGGCTGTGAATTTGTCATCTGATTGCAGAGGTCTATTCCTAACCCCTACAAAACTGAGAACAAAATGTGTTAAAGAATTCAAACCCTTCAAAGAATCTTCTCTTTCATATTTTATCTTTGTATTCCCACAGAGATGTAACATACTTTTATTATTGTAGAGTGTGAAAAAAATGTGTGCATGTATGCACAAGTATATGAAAGCATGTGAAAATGTGTCAGGAGAACAGAGCCCCAAAGCTAGACTGAGCCTAAACTCTATCCTGCAAAATTATTAAATGCTTAATTGTCTGTTTTCTGAAAGACTCCAGAGAGGCTGAGCCACCACCCAAGTGTTGTGTCTGATTTGAATGTTTCTGCTGAGGTCTCATCTATGTTTAGGGTGGGAACTGGGAAGAAGAACAGAGACTGGTCACCACAGAAAATAGCGATCTGCATGATGGGATGTTAATAGCTTTCAGGCCGTGACTTTTGAGTACAGAGTAATTTGATTTCGAAAGTAAAATAGTCCGATAGCACAGATCCTTTCCCTGCCCCAGACAGAGTTTTCAAACTGAAAAGCAATGTCTGTATTTATATAAACATCAATTATTTTTAATTAAATAGTGAACCACCAGTGTTCAATCTTACCACGGGACTCGTACAGATTCATTTTTCTATCATGGCTGTCTGGCGACTGGACTAAGCGGTGACTAACTCAGTAGTAACTCACTGATTTACTGACCTATTTTGATAACTGTGTTTTAATCCTTGGCTAGGGCTCAGATGTAGGGGTTAGTTCAGCATAACAGGTTACCCTGTATCACGGGAGCCCTGTTAGGTGTCCAGAAACACAGTTTTGGTCAACAGGAATTCAAAATGCTGCGAACTTCATTTCACTGTCTTTCACTGTCACATTTCTTTCTACCAGCTTCTTTGCAAATCTGAGCGTAAATCATCAATTCAAGAGCTAGAACCCATAAAGTCTTTAGCCAATGCAGTGTAAACATGTTAGCATAAACCTTTTCAGCGTCCAGCTCTCTTGGTGGTGTCCAGAGCCATAAGTTTATGTTCCCTCTATAGTGCACGAGGAAAGCAGAGAAATGGCTTTCTGAAAAGCAGCCCTGTTGAGGATGGAGCTGTCTGTGCTAGACCAGGGTTCTACTGCCCTGTAATATTTATTAGCTGAATTGTCATTCAGCTAATGACTGAAAGAAAGCATCTTGGATGCTTTACCTCCTTTTCATTTTCAGGCAAAAGTCATAATATGATGCCAAATTCTTGCGAAGTGGATTGGATTGCCAGACTGACAGTTTATTTTAGGAAACAAAACACGAATGCAATCAAACCCATCAGATGCAGAGAACAGCTGTAATTTCTAGGTAAGTTCTAAATGTATGTAGGAATTTGGGACAATTTCTAGGTAAGTCCAACATGTACGTAGGAATCTGGAACTTGACCTTTGTACTTCTGTCTAGGGGAAATAACAGAAAAAATCTTCTTCCACCTGAACCAGACCTCCATTACCAGCTGAGGTAAAGACCCCCTTAAACGAAGGGTGCGTGCACATGCAAGGTCCCAGTTCTATATGGAAATTCCTGATCTATGGCAAGGAGTCAGATGCATAAAATAACTGCTTATAATTTAAATTAAAAAAAATAGCACAGAGCACATGGGAATAAAAGATGAAAAAACTGTAGTATTTTTTTTCCTTTCTGACACTATGCTATTAGCTGAATGAGTCTTGAATTGTTGTTGATGAACAAACAAGCCCAGACAATCCCCATGTACAGAAGTAAGAGTGATTTTGGTTTATTGAACAGAATACCCTTTTAAAGTACAACCAAGTAAAGTCTATGTCTGGTATGGTTTGGTCAAATTTTTGTTCACTCTTCTTTGACAATAGGCGTGTAATTTATCGAGCACGCACAGAGATTTGTGTCTATCATTTACCATAAAGTTAATGGGAGTTCTTCTGGAAACACCCATGCGTCAGCAGGCTTGGATAAATGCTGACTGCTCATGACCCTGTGCAGATTCTTTAATGCATAAGAAATACAGACAAGCATTTTATGCTTACATGCTCATAGAAATGAGGCAGATTCTTTTTTCCTTTTTTAATCAATGTATAAAAGAAAACAGACATACTGTCACCTCATCACCTCTGATTCTGTAGAGAACAATAAATGGAAAAAGATTTCAAATAAACACACATCAGTTGTTGGTGTGACTCATCCTTATGAATAATGGTGATAATGAGAATGGTGTATTGTGTATCGAACAAGATATCTCTATTTCTGAAATAGGTTATTCTGCTTTTTTTTCTTTTAATCTTTTCTTTATCGATGTGGAGTTTAAAATGGCTCTATCATAAATTTTCTTTGTGTAACTGTTACAGAAAAGCTGTATGGAAAGCAAAACAAATTTAGGTAATATTCAGTATTTTAAGCATAATCTTGACACAAAACCATCCTAAGTAGTTGCTAACTTTCCCTGGCTTTTGTGGGCTTTGAAACCATTCTGTAGAGAGTTCTATAAAAAATACATACAAGTGTCCCCCATTTAAAAAAATGAATGGAAAAAACATTGTGCAAAATGTATTTTTGCCCCAGTAGGCAATAATAGGACTTCCTAAGCGAAAAAATAGGGTCCTTTTTTTCATTTCTGAAAACAATTCTCTTCTTGCCATGAAAGTTATTACCTGCCATGATTAGTAATAAAAGAGAATATCAGAGATGAATTCTGCTACCTATCATGTACTTCAGTCTACTGTAGTCTACTCTGGTATGCATGGTTTAGGCAGAGAGGTACATGTAGATGCACACACACAAACACACACTGCGTTCCTTCCTCTGAGCATGCTAAGTTGATGAACTCTCTCCGTACCTATTCAGGGGGAAGGGGAAGATATAACTGCAGTTAAAAGAAGAAGTTGCTTCAAATGCTACTGCATATCTAGAGACATCTTTTGACTTAAATGGTCCCCAGTGAAATAAGTTTTTTCCTTCCCTGAGGCAACTTACATTCTCCAAAAAGATTCATGGGGGCCATTAAATCATTCTGGGTTGACATAAAAATCAGAAGAGAATTTGACAGGTCAGTATAACCTTAAAAAATATCGAATATACAGAAACATTTTAATTTTATCTGTTATTTAGTGGAGAAGAAGGAAGAAGCTAAATGTGCTTAGGAAAGCATTTATTTTTTGCAAATAAGGATTCTTGTACCAAAATTCTTGCAGAATATAATGGAAAACATCGGTGGATGTTAGTTGTCACAATAGTAAATTTATACTCAGAAGAAACAGGAAAATGGGAAAAATAAATTGGTTAATAACTGTATAACTTTGAAATCCTCCTGACCCAAAGATAGCGATGTGTAAAATAATTTGTTGCTCTAGCAAAATGTCAGCTTGGTACTGGTAAGCATTTAATCAGCTTTCTGCTTGATACATTTAATGTGACTTCAGTGTTTTACTTGAGATACACGGTTAAGCGATTGATGATAAATTCAGGAGAGCACAAGTGCCAGTCACAAAGAATCAGGTCTATTTAGTGCTGACATTAGCTGGGCTCCCATGAATAATTCTCTATCTGGCAGAAGATGTTAAGTAACAGCCGTTAACTATCCTCAGCAGCTATGGATAACTTTCAGCAAACATCAGAAACCAATAAACATGGGTAGTGCGCTTTAATACGTTTGGTCTAATATGGAATTTTCTCTTTCTAGACTTATTTATGTACGCAAGAAAACTAAGTTCTCTGCTGGTTTTCCCTTCTTCTAATTCAAAACTGACTATTTTACTGCCTCATTTTCTGTTTCCTATTTTCAGACTGCGTTATTCACCACTCAGGCCAAGACAACGCTCCCCAGGGTTAACAGAGGACACTGGGCACAGGCTGGAAGGAGAGCAGCACCCTCCAAGGCCAGCGGGGCACCGCCATTTCACATGAGCTTGGCCAGATGTAACCTGTGCCGCCCCTGTTTTAGGGGTGACGCGACCCACGGGCGCAGCAGAAAGTGGCGGTGGAGTCAGCAGCAGAGTGGGATTTCCCTGCCGTCGGCCCCGTGCTGTCCTCTCGCATCACCTCTGGCTCAGGACACAGGGACCTGCTGCGGGCTGGTGGTCTCCATTGTACCACGTAAGGGAGATCAAAGCAAAACTGTAACAGTTGCAAAGCCAAGAGCTCCAAGGTGAGGAAGTGCCGGAATTAAGGTATCCTTTACCAGCAGAATTACTTACTGTCCATGTACGTCCACTCATCTACACCCTGTCCTGGTTTGAAGTAAAACAGAACCAATTTTCTGTTCAGTAATTTTACTTTTCAGTTAAGCCTCTTCTAAGTAACCGAACTCTCTGAAATTATCAGCATATTTTTCAGACAGTATCTGCTTCCAGAGGGATAAGACCTGATTGCTTGTAATTTATGCCAAGGAATGGTATGCGGAGAGGCTCTTGCTCATACTCACTGCTATAACACTCAAGGCAGCTCACTTGGGTATGTGCCCCGTTGGAGGGTTGGAAGCGGAAAAGTGTAGAGGGGTCCCACCTGCAGGGAGAAGCTGGCAGGACAGGTGACCCAAAACTGACCAACAGGTTATTCCATCCCATCTGCCTCATGCTCAGTATAAAAGCTGAGGGATCAAAGGGTCAGCCCTCTTTTGACAATGGCCGGTGTCCGAGGAGGACTCTGTCTGTTTGTCTGCCTTCGATCCTGATCCTGAATCAAGATCCAGAATCCAGTTCCCGTCCATCACTGAGTCCAGTCTGGGACTTCCCCAGTGCCTGCCAGTGATGTAATCAACATCCTGGGAGCTCAGTACAATTCTGTATATGTTGCATATAGTTCATTATTTTCTTTTATTATCTTATTAATATTTTCATTAAAGTAGTTTAGCTTCTTTTTATAAACCCCTAAGTCTCTTTCTCTCTCATCCTTCTCTCCATGAAGGGAGATGCTCCCCCTTCTCTGAAGGGGAGAGGAGTAAAAGAGTATCTGTTGTTCATTTTAGTGGTCATTGCAGCTCAAACCACAACACACACACACCTATGCAGGTTTATATTTATGCTGTAGTACTGTCTGCAATTACACTATAACATGCCATTTTTGACAGCATTCCCTAATTATAGAATGGTTATAAAGCAATGGGCTGGAGACAGAATGCATGGCTTGCCCCTGCGGCCTCATGTCTACTTTGCAGGGGTCACTGCAGCGCTAGAAGGTTGTCTACTGCTACCTGGATTAAAAAGCACTTAATTACTCTTAACAGGGTGTAAAGGAGCTGGGTGAATTAAGTTCTTTTCTTTATTTAAAGACGTTTTCAATCTGGAACTGCGTTGTCGTAGTTACAGCTGGGGAGTTCGGAAAATGTACTAGTGAAATTGATTACTCAGACATGTGTGACTATGATTCATCCAAGAGCTTGGAAAAGAAAAGATGCACAAGTTCTTCCCCGGCCCCATCATTTCTTCCTTTATTACTTTATTTGAAACAGAGCTTGGACAACACAAAAATAATCTGGTTTTATGATAGCCATAGGCAGAATAAAAGATGTTCTTTTATACCTACCCATGACAGAATTGTAGGTTAAAGATTCAATTTGAAACAATGGGCTTCCTCACTTCATTTGCTAACCATTATGAGGGCATTACATTCTCATTTCTTTCAGGCAATCATAGATTCTGGGGACCAGAAGATTTGTTCCCATATTAAAACGACAGGCCAGCTGCTCTTAGCATCTTTGTCTGGCAGTAGCTAGTTATCAAGTACCCTAAGGAAATTTAAAAAGATGATTGTGCAATTGAGAAACAATCCACCGTTGAGGATTTCAGAAGATTTTTGCCTAACAGGTAAGTATAGCTTGTAGGACGGCACATCAAGGCAACAGTACTGCCAAAGCACCAGCGTTTTGTTTTCTCCTGAATAGGAGAGTTCTGGATGTTTCCATGATGCATAAACACATCAGTTCCTCTTTAAAATCTTTTTAAAGTCTAGAAACATTGACGCTTCTAAATGCCCACTTCACAGGCATTATCATAGCTGACGTACGAATAGTATCCTTGAGTTATCCAACCTTGTAAATAGTTTTCTCCTCCTCTTCCTCCTAGGTCTTAGCCATTTTCTGACTCAGATGCTAACCATGGACTTTCCCACACGCAGGCATGACCTGGGACATGACTACACGAAGCTGTTGTTCTTGGCTTGTGGTTCTTAGCTATTAACTGCGGGGTCTTCTGCATGCTTGATGGCAGCTCCCTTCCTGAAGTGCCATTCCCTCTGAGGGCAAGGGTAGCGAAGAATGCAATGAGTAGGCAGTCTCTTTAAAAATCTTGGTTTTCAGGGCAAAATCACTACTGGTAAAAAAATAGCTTTTTAAAACCAAAATAAATCATGCCCATTTTCAAGGTGCCTGTCCGCCCGCTGCATGGGGACCTTGGAAAGACGAGCTCCCTCTAGGTTTTCCCAAAGAGCCTCCCCCTATCAACTTGTCTCCTTGCGACAGCTTTTGATCTGCCCTGGGCGTTCCTCAGTGACTCACCACCATTTAATGGGGATTAAGATGTTTTTAATTGTTTATAATCCTTTTGACCTTCTGCCTCAGCTGAGAACCTGGAAGCATGCCACTGCACTTCAAGCAGGAGCTGTGGTGGCTTAGGGCAAAGCAAGGTTTGCATGCAGAGGTAATATTTTTTTATTGGACCAATTACTGTGGTTGGAGAAAATAGATAGCTTTCAGGAATGCAAGGCCTTGTGCCGGTCTGAAATGAAAGCTGCAAACTTCAGACAAATGTGGGTAGAGAGCAATTACTCTGAACTTAATTTCTTTATGTTAACGAGTTAGATTACCAAAAAGAAAAGGCAGCTGGTATCTGTGAAATGGAGACAGTGTGTTAGCAGAGGGAGGGGTGATAAATCGTTAGCTTAAAAAACTGACTTGTACTTTAGGAGGTTATTCCAGGAGCACAGTAGCCTCCTAGAGGACGTGACCGTCAGTAACCATTTGACTAAGATTTACCATTGCAAATATGCTGTAGGAGTTATGTATGAGAACGCTAGAAAAACCTGGAAAATAATTTCCTTTATCTAACCACTCCAAAATGACGAACTAAAATAAGAAGCAGACTAAAATGAAGTGCTTCTGAAGTTTCCCCAACAATTTTGCAAGACTCCAAAATGCTGTAAAAGTAACCATGATGGCACCAAACACAAAAAAACAACTAACACAACAACAGCCGCCCCAGCCTCTACCTGGTAAAGAACCATGCAAACACCTTCAGTCAATGAAAAATCTGCTCACCTAAGGTGAACTGTCTGCGGCAAAAGCCAAAATATCTCCCTAGAGGAACAACCAGATGACATACCTGTATAGGGGGAATTGGAATCACTTTGCTGACTCTTTCCTTCATACTCCTTCCTTAACAAGCCAGAAGTTAACTCCATTAGCACTCCTCCTATGGCAACTTCAGGAAGAAGAGAAGGAAAAATGTTGGATTTGAAGTCTCAAGACCAAAACCCCTCTTGGACCTCTATATTGACTACTTCAGGAAAATATCCAGAAGGGAAATAACAAACCAGCCATCATTACAGTTTTTTTCCTCTCTCACAAGGAAAGTCTGTCCTGAATCACAAGTAGTGCAAACATGGAACTAGGTGACACCATGACTAATGAAGTCAAGAAAGACTCTGTGCAGCAAACAACATGTTTTCTCCACAATGAACCAGTTATTGACCATAACTACCTTCCCACTCTAGTATGTACTGTCATGTCCCCAGCCTGTCCACCACATTCCACTCTCTGAGAGCATCCTGGTTTGTCCTCATTATGTCTCCAAGATGAATATCAACCTTCTGTGCTCCGGCCCACACAAATCAAATACTCATCTAGTTCATCCTCACCGTTTCATTTCAGTCAATTTTCTTCAGACAGTGGTCACAGTGATAATTCTATAATATTTTGATTTTCTCATGAGCTACCTCAAAAAAAAAAGAAAGGAATAGGGAAAATGAAAAGGAAAATAAAAAGAGAGTCTAAGTTTTTATATCACTATCTTACATACTTAAGTGAAACCTTTATCATTTATACTGAAAAGATTAATTTCTTCTTCGATTTTTATCAAATTCAGTAACAGTTCAACAACAGTTGTCCCTCCCTCAAACTATCTTGAATATCACTGCACTGAAATCACCTTAGATAATCTGATCAGTGTCAACCTATGTTTTACCAATTGTGGTAAGAGACTCACAGATAAATATGCTTGCCTGAAGAAAATCAGCCACTATTCAAAAGATCGGAGCTTTTCAGACCCTACCTCATTTGCTCCAAAGAGATCGTTTGTCAAGATCACTTTAATTATCTAGATATCCTTTACTAGACAGATGTGCTCTCCTGGGCAGGTGGATAGCACCTGCAAGTTAAAAGGACCTAAAATACTGTCAAGCACTATTGGTACCACCCTATCTGGGCCCTATATAAACAATCATTAGCAACTTACAAGGTCCCAAACCAAAAGAAAATTTGTCAGTACCAGGACTCCTACCTCTGATATAGCTTCAGCCTCACTAACTTCAGCCTCAGAAACAAATACTCGGGTCTAGTATATACCAAAGAGACTGAGCCTGTATCTGAGCAGCAAACATGGAATTTGGCAACACATCTTCTCAGAACAGCAATCACCCCTGGAGCCTTTACAAGACAGTTCTGCAGCCCATCCACTGTGTCGTATGCGCTCCTGGACACAATAACTAAGGCTAAACCACCGTGATGCACCAGGATGAGCTGACACAGCCAACGATGGACAGAAACACCCATCTTCCAGTGGGAGATAATTCTCTCAATGCAACCACACCATCTCGTAACATTTTTGGTGTTATTCACACCGAGACACAATGAAACACCTTCAAAACCGGAGTACAGGTACTAGAAATTATCTCTCTTACAAAGGGATTAAAACCTCTTTTAAGACATGTTCTCATTTAACACCCCCACCCCAAGCTAACCTCTCTAGCCTTGGAGAGGGATAAATATATTTCTCCCTCTTTTCCAGAATATTTAACAAGCTTATTGTCTCCACGGGTACTTACTACTTTTTTATTTCAGACAGTCTGAGGGGTTAATTTCAGTTTTTGGGGCTGCTGTTTCTATTTCAGACCTGAAGAGGGGCTTGTGCGTCCAGTCACTTCTCTGTTGTTTCCAGCATTAGCGAACTAGTCTAGTGAAACTTTTCACTTCTCCCCACAAACTTTGTTTTACTTCTGCTCTTAGACCATCGTGGCTATACTACTACTTCTGCAATATTCACGAAAAAAGGGCTAGGTGTCTTTATTCATTCTATTCTTACATTTCAGCTCCATGTCCACCATACAGACAGAACTCCTTAACTGAATTATTGATGGAATCACTGCTGGACTTGTGGGCTCCTGCGATCAGTGCCTGCGTTATTTGGGATTAGCATGCCTTAGAATGTTTCGGAGCCACCTCTGCTCCTCGGGCTGGTGCTGCAGGGCGGCTCTGCCGGTCGGCAGTGGTACCTGGCCACCGGCTGGGAATTGCTGCCCTCCCAGCAGCCAACCTCGCTTGGTGCCTTCTGGAGCCAGCAGCTGTCAGAAACATGTTCATTGCAGAAGTAACAAGAAATTAATAGCATCCGGCATTGATTCAGTGTTTTCTTCCTAGGTAACAACCACTGTGCTTGTATGAAGCTGGTAAAACCGTTGTGACCTCTGAAAAGAGAAAACCAAAGCATAATGCAGTCAGAAGCCTAAATAAAAAAGAACATGAAATCGCTACCTTTTTACCCAAACAGCTCGGTTTCCAGAGATAATAGTCATTCACATCTGCCACTGAATTTCTTTTTCGGATGTGGAAGTCAGTGCAAGTTGCAGGTGCTCAGCACCTCTGAAGATCAGGCCACCCGCCTAGCTGACTAATGGGGGGGGGGGAGAAGGTGCTCGAGGGGGGTATGGCAGGTTGCATCTTGTTGAAAGCTCTTGATTTTGACTATGTGGGCCAGGTACATGTGACGTTTCAGTAACAGTCTGGTTGAATGAATTACTTCTCATCCCAGTGTTAATTTGTGGGATCACATTACCTCTCAAAGCAAGATTTTATTTTCCTGAAGAGTTCTGAACACAAGCTTAGTTAAATCAATTAACATACTGTTCTCCGTGCACACACGAGAGCTGAAAATCCCTTACATCCCAGAGGTTTTTCTAATTACATAAACCCAGCATTCAGGAACCGTAGAGCCACGTGGTCCGTGTGAAACTGAGTAAGGGAGGGTGTGCACAGAACCATAGAATGGTTTAGGTTGCAGCTTATATGTGAGGAGGGGAACGTCAGCCTGACTTAGTGCAGGCTCACGGCTCCTTGGGACTTCTCTTCATCTTCCTGGGAGCACTGAACCTTACCCCCTTCTTCCTTGAAATGGGTGGCAGCAACATTACTTTCACATTCCAGAGAAGGAAAACGCTTTTATCATTCAAAAGCAACTAGCCAAGAAAACTGGGAGGCAGGACTGCATCCGTTAGCCTTGCTGTCTGGCAGTGAGGGATCTCCACCAGCCAGTCTGGTCCTAGGCGTGAGCAGGACTGGGGCAGGGCTTTTTCCAGCAGAAGGAATTTCCAGTTTGGCACTCTGGATCCAGCACTGGATCCAGCCAGTCTCTTGAGTTTCGTGGCTTGGAGAGTATGATGCAAATATGATGTGTTGTGTTTAGCTTTTGATGGATTTGTTTTTTGGTTTGGTTTGGTTTTTTTTGTCTGGTTTTGCTGGGTTTTTTTGTTTTGTTTTGTTTTGTTTTTTTAAATTTCAGTTAATTTGACTGTCAAGGTTTTCAATAACATAAACAGCAGTAATTTAACTTCTGTTACCTGTTGTGGGTGGCTTATGTAATGTTAAATTTTTACCTTCGTGCAAAGCATCCAACTGCCAAGATCATAAGCATTATATAAATTACTAAATTAAATAACTAAATGAGAGGCTTTTCAAGGACTCAAAGGAAATTCAGAGCTTTGGTATAGCTCAGGAAAGAGCAGAATGACATGCATAAAGCTATTAGGACTGATTTCCTTTCAAAGCAAATTTCATGCAAATACTATCTCCTTCTGGGAGTGTGTAGATGCCCCCACCCGTCACGGCCCCTTGTTGCTAGGCTTCGTATATACGAGAAGAGAGAGACAACACCTGCTTTAAAAAGCTCTCTCCACTCCAGGAGACATTATCATCTCTGTTGTACACAGAGAAGTCAAATGATTTGCCCAGCGTCAGGAATCGGTTCCGCAGCCAGGAGTTGACCCCCACAGCGTGTGTCGTGGCTCACTCCTTGTTCTTCCATGTGGTCTTCTTGCTTACGCACATCCTCTTCTTCTTCCTTTACAAGGAAGCGTATAAACTGAAGTCAAACCTGAGCCTTTTTTTATTGCAGGACTGTGAGCAGTTTGGAGGTTTTTGGAAGTTTTGAATTTTGAAACAAAAATTATGCCGCTCTTCATTTGACATTGCTGTCTCATTAAAAGACTCAATGCAAGTTGTGGCAATTCCAACTCTGGGCTCCCTGAGAGCTTGTACACCGACTGTAGTTTTTTAAACACTGCTACAGCCCGCTGTCCCGTTCTGCTGGCCACACAAGGGTATCCTACGTATTTTAGCTGATGGCACTGCTCCTTAACAGATCTCTACATGCTAGGACACAGTAGGATTTGGAGCGGGAAATGAAACTGTAAACAAAACCCACTGTTCCCAGATGGCATGGCTTAAGACTGTCATCTCCATCTTGTCAAATCGCATTTATTTACTTTAGTTTAATGTTACAGCAAACACATAATTAGGAATTTCAAATTTATGGAAATAACAAGGGAAATTTTGTGTTTGGAAAAATTACGCCACCCTGTATTAAACACATGAAGGATCCAGTAGTAGCTGTAACAATACAGATTGGGTGAATTAACTCACTAGAAGTGAAGAGATATTTCATGTAAAAGGTCACATATATAATGGAGAAGAAACCTATCAATAAAAGGCAGCCGGATATAAAACGTGATGGAATGTCTTGATTGCAGTCTTTATAGACCTCAGTTATTAACCATGCTATATAACAGTGCAAATAACTTTCCTGCAAAATTGTAAATCGGTTTTGTGCCATTAGAGGAAATATTACGCGATATTTTGAATTAGTCTTTAAAATGACACCGCTCAGATATGCTCATATTAGGGATAATAGTAGAGCTCTGTGTGAGATGATATGCATTCAAGGAAAATAAGAGATAATGACCATGATCGCTTCAATAAACCTATGGTTAAACCACACACAGATATATGCCAGACTAAATGTAGCTTGACAATGAAATCAGCCCTGATGCACAGTGTGAAGAACATAGCTGTTAGAACAGCAGTCAAAAAATGACTACCTTTAAAAAGTGTTGCCAGATAAGAGGAGAAAAAGTATGGGCACAGTGTATCTGTCACATTAGTTCACCATTTATTAATATATCTTTGAGTGGAGTGTTTGGAAATGTAGCTGTAACTTAGAAGGGAACTGAGCACAGAATAGAAGTTCTTCATTTCTTGCTCAGCTTGATTTAAGCAATGGCAGGGACGGTGCTGCTATCAGTGCTGCAAGCTGAAACAGAAATGTGCTGAAAGCCTCTGAAATAATTCTTCCACTGTGCGAGCTGATGAGAGAGGAAAGCCGGTTTCTCCCTACAGTTTGCTTATGATGTCAGGTATGGGCTTTATGTCACTAGGCACTCAAGTTAGTTAACATCTTGTTCCAATCTGGCTTTCCAGAGTGGTACTTCTCAAGCGTTTCGGAAGTGTAACCTTCTTTTGGCTCGTGCCTGTTCACCCCTTTTTTGTTGGCAGCTGCTCATCTCCAAGGCCGGGTGCTGGGAATTGGCTGGAATTACTGGCTGCAAGTGCTGACGCCCATTTGCTCAACTCTGGTTAATCTGAGCTGCTGCTGGCACTTAGAGGTAGTTAGCAGCTATCTAGCTAGTTGAAACACTCACAGCCCAGAAATAAAAATCTGTTCATGCTAAGAATGGAACTGCTTAGGAGGAAACTGAATTGCTACAGATATATCTCATCTAGCACTTTATGAGCTATTTCAGCCTTTATGCAGTTACTCATCCAGGGCAGTTGGGGAATTGAGGTGCAGCCAGGGAGGATACAGACCTGGAAGAGACTTTCTGGATCATTTGCTCTTACAGAGAGCTATTTTGACCCTTTCAGGCACTTAAGAGGTTACCTTCAGAAAAAGAAGTAGTTCTTTTGTTATCACTGGAAGGTTGCTCCAATACCTTTGGCATTAGAATCCTATTTCTAATTTCCAGCAATTTGTTCTTGTGCCGATACTAAAAGATTATTTTCAAGCTTTTTTTTTTTTTTTAAATTCCTGCTGGACCCCCCTCTCTTCTCCCATATGTATTTATAAACAGCAGTTACATGCCCTCTCTACCTTCATTTTGCTGACATATATAAATGAAATTCTTCTGTCGTATTCTCCTGTCTTTCCATGTCTCTGAACATACTTGCAGTTTAGATCTGTGTGACTTTTTCTTGTACTTGACTGGCCAGAATTTGATATAGACTTCTAGGGGAGTTGTCTACCTTTTTAAAGCAGTCTTGATATTTTCCTACTTCCACTGGAAACACCACACGTGTTATGCCTGGAGTTTGATTTTCACTCTTTGTTGGTTGGTTACCTCGGTGAACCATATTTATTGGTGGCCACCTGATACACCCAAGACTTTGTTATTTCCCATTTGGGAGCCCAAAAGTACAACAGAATGTCTTGCTTGACTTTATACTTGGTCAGGTAAACTCCCAGATATTTCTGTTACTCCTGCCTTTAAAGTCAAGGCTTCTTGCTGGTAACAATGACTCCCAGTGTTAGGAAAGTATATGCGCTGAAGACAATGTTTTTCAATGTTTAAAATTAAGATGTTCATCTATATGTATACTGTACAAGCAAGATTTATGACAGTGGATGAGGAGTCATCTTGCACTAGGTGCTGTACAAAAGGGAAAAAAATCCCAAATAATTGGCGATCCACAAAACTCATTATTGGAAACTCTGCTTTCCCATACTTTGGAATGGGAAGAATATTTGGCTGGGTAACGAAAAAAAAGGGCTTAGAATAAGTATTTTGTCTCTTAACATGATATTTTTTTTTCAGTTAGAGTCTTGCTCTGTGTTTCAGTCTTAAAGCCAAATAAATTTTCATAAAACAATCATCTTAAAATTTGAGCCACAGTTGGCATAGTTTTCCTTTGACTGGATTACATGCACCTTATTCTGTACTGTATGAAGGCAGGTCAATGCTACGTCTCATTTACATGTGCTTGTGACTTCTGCTCACAAAACCCATAAGTGAATGCAAAGTCACTTCATTTCTATCTGTGAAATCATAGTCAACAGCACTTAAGAGGAAAAGAGCTTATAGTTAGGAAACTATGGTATCAGATTAGATGAAGGATCAAAGAGACGTCAACACCATCTACCAAATATCTTTGAAGCATTCTGGTCAACAGCAATGATTTGTGCCATATTAGGCAAAGTGTTGCCTTCCGCACTACTCAGCACTGGTGAAGCCACACCTGGAGTGCTGTGTCCAACTCTGGGCTCCCCAGTAAAAGAGAGACATGGACATACTGGAGAGAATCTCGTGAAGGGACATGAAGATAATGAAGAGACTGGAGCATCTCTCCTATAATGAAATGCTGAGAGCTGAGTTAAGCCTAGAGAAGGCTCTGGGGGATCTCACCAATGTATATAAATACCTGAAGGAAAGGTGCACAGAGGATGGAGCCAGGGTCTTTTCAGTGCTGCCCAGTGGCAGGACAAGAGGCAATGGGCACAAACTGAAACACGGGAAGTTGCCTCTGAACATGAGGAAATACTTTTTGTACTGTGAGGGTGACTAAGCCCTGGCACAGGTTGCCCAGGGAGGTTGTAGAGTCTCCATCCTTGGAAACATTCAAAAGGTGTCTGGCCACGGTCCTGGGAAACCAGTTGTAGGTGGCCCTGCTTGAGCAGGAGGGTTGGACCAGATAACCTCCAGAGGATCCCTCCAACCTCAACCATTCTGTGATTCTGTGACACTGTGATTCTGTAATAAAATTTTTATGCAAAACCACCCTCCTCTTTGAAGGAACAATAGTAAGAAAAATTTAGTTACATGAAATATCTCCTGGAAAAAACAACACCTACAACAGAAGAGAAATAGTTGAAGGAAAGACATTAGAAGTAGTTGACCTTAAGTTATAGAGCTTTTTGCAGCAACGTCTATAGATAGAGTCAAGTATTCCAGTCCAGATGTTTTTCTACCTTGCTTATGCTAAGAAATACAGTGTGTTCCCTTCCTCAGGAAAATTATTTTAAATTTAAAATCTATATGTGAGCCGTATATTGAATTTCCCCATTTGGGTAGTTGGACGGGTAGCAAGAAGGTGCAGAGGGAATGATGGGCTGGAGAGGCAAAGTATGTGCTAAATGCTTCTTTGCTTTGTTTTCATATTCTGATAGCTGCTTGCAAACAGTGGTATTAGCTGTATATGAACAGGTACCTTTTGGAAATAGTTACAGATTATGGGAATATTACTTCATGTTTATAAATTAGACTTCTGAGGAGAACATGAAACTGGCAAATTTGTATGCCCATAGCTCACTGATGGGAAAAGCATAATTGTCTACCAAGTGCAGCTATTGATACAGCAGATATATGCAGCACAAGGGATTTGAGAACCTAAATAGAGAGAAATTGTAGATATTAATCTGAAACTCTATATTTTAAGTTGGATAAATTAATCTAGTACAAACCTGTAGCTAAAATTGCCCTCAAGTAAAAGAATAGCAGAGAAACTCTAAAACTCAGATAACGATAGTCACAACTTTGTGTAAATCCAAAAGAATTACTGCATGCAGGCCATGAATAAGATGTGGTTTGAGAATTGAATTGGAAAAGCTGAAGCCCAGTAACCAGTGAAAATTTGCGGTTGAGAAAATGTGTCCTACCAAGCATAAAATCTGCTCGTCCTCCTCTGGCAGCATTGATGGTAGAGAACCCTTCTCTTCCACTCTTCCACCCCAGATACTGTCAACTATCAACATGTGCTTTTAGGAAAAGAAATTTGCAACACTTCATTAAAGCACTCGAGTTACTGATTATTTGTTTGTCGTAAAACACGTATATTGCAATAGTCACAGTTTTGATAAACATGCTTCACTTATAGAATCATAGAATCACAGAATGGTTAGGGTTGGAAGGGACGTTAGAGATCACCTAGTTCCAATCCCCCTGACACGGGCAGGGACACCTTCCACCAGAACAGGTTACTCAAATCCCCATCTAGCCTGGCCTTGAACACTTCCAGGGATGGGGCATCCACAGCTTCTCTGGACAGTCTGTTCCAGTGTCTCACTACCCTCACAGTAAAGAATTTCTTCCTAATATCTAATCTAAATCTACCCTTTTATAGTTTAAAACCATTACCCTCACCCTATCATTATACTCCCTGACAAAGTGTCCCTCTCTACCTTTTCTGTAGGCTCTCTTTAAGTACTGGAAAGCTGCTATAAGGTCTCCCTGGAGTCTTCTCCAGGCTGAATGACCCCAACTCTCTCAGCCTTTCCTCACAGGAGAGGTGCTCCACCCCTCTGATCATCTTTGTGGCCCTCCTCTGGACTTGATCCAACATATCCATGTCCTCATGATTTTGAGGGCTCCAGACCTGGATGCAATACTCCAGGTAGGGTCTCACGAGAGCAGAGTAGTGGGGGAGAATCACATCCCTCAACCTTTTGGCCATGCTTCTTTTGATACAGCCCAGGATATGGTTGGCTTTCTGGGCTGTGAGCACACATTGGCAGCTCACGTTGAACTTCTCATCAACCAGCACCCCCAAGTCCCTCTCCTCAGGGCTGCCCTCAATCCATTCTCCACCTGGCCTGTATTTGTGCATGGGATTGCCTTGACCCACATGCAGGACCTTGCACTTGGCCTTGTTGAACTTCATGGGTTTGGCATGGGCCCACCTCTCCAGCCTGTCCAGGTCCCTCTGGATGGCATCCCCTCCTGCCTGCGTGTCAACCGCTCCACACAGCTTGGTGTTGTTGGCAAACTTGCTGAGGTTGCACTCAATCCCACTGTCCATGTCCCCAACAAAGATGTTGTCTACTGAGTGGACAAGTATCCAATCACAAGTCCTCTCTCCAATTTAGATAGAAGGATGTTGTGCAGGACATGAAAACCAGTCCTGTCCAAAGAAAAAACAAGGCAGGCCCCTGATTACACGTAGCAGGTCTGCATGGATCTACTTCAGATAATTTCAGAAGATAGCTAAAGGACATTACCACACTTGAACAGCAGGACAGAGTGATTTCTCTGTTGGCTGGTAGTGGAGCTAGTAGAAGCCTAACTGCTGTGGGTCCCCTCCTATTGTGATCTTCCTGCTAGGCTGTTCTGCTGCATGAAAACCAAGCTGTACAGGAGGCAAGAACACTTTTACATCTCAACATCATAGTAAATTTTATCTAACATACCTTGTTTAAACAATGCTTAAAATCTTGTCTTTCTCCAAATCACTAAAGATGCGGAACTTTACCACTCAAGATACAGCTGTCACTCATAGTGAGAGTATGTCAGACCAGATGTTGGACAGGACTTTTTACGACCTACTGGTGTCTCATAAATATGTTTGGAAAATAGATAGTTTAGAGTCCAATTATTTAAGTACTTTTCATAAAAATATGTTCATCTCATGCTCTGCTTCTAATTATGAAAGACACTTGCATAAAAGACATCTTTGCTCTTTTGGTCATCAGCTCTTGTTCTTCATATTTCTACAACCAGCCACAGACTTCAAATTTGTTTTCTGCGAAGATGAGGCTTGAACACAAATGAAGGAAGGATCATGAAATATGGAACATACATATGCATGATAGTTTCCTGGGTGGCGGGTGGCAGCTGTCACAAGCAGCTGAAGATTAAATTGTTGCTTGACAGAAGGCTTGTGGTCTTCAAGGCGGTATTGTCCCCTGACTTGATTGTCTTGCAAAAAAGGTGTTTTCGTTTGGCACGCTGAACCTGTTCTCACATTCAGTCTGATGTCCCTAAGTCTCTTTTTACCTTTTCTTTTTCCTTTTTTTTTTTTTTAAAAAAAAAAAAAAAACACAAATGTAGCATAATTCTAATTTCCTTTACAAAAGGCAGTAGATATTCTTGCAACCCTGAGGGCACATGGCTAGCCATAAAAGGCCACAGAAAATGCTTCTGTTAAAGAGGGACTCAGAAGAAAACTGGCTCAATTCCATAGCAAATATGCATAATAGAGCCTAAAAGTGGGAAACACCTCCAGATGAAACAGATCAGCAGGGTTATTGAATTTCATGCAGAGATGGGATAGTATTATTCTGAGGAGTAATTCCTTTTTATGTATTTCGCAGGAGCAGAGTATATTGTCTAATATTTTTATTTCAGGCTTCACACTTTGTTTTATGAAGCACGTTGAATCATTACCCCTTGGGGAAAAGTTAGCTTTAGTTCCTCACTGATGGCAATTCAATGAAATCACTTTGAGCAAAAGGTGAACATTTGTTAGCAACACAGAGGAACTTATGTGACACTTCGGTATGATGGCATTTACACCTACTAAATCCTTCTTGTGACGCCAGTTGCTGGCATGAAAGCTGAAGCTCCACCTGCTGCAGCTGGATTCATGTCTAACTTTCTGGAGCAGACAGGATTTCCAGAAATGTGACTGACAAATGAAGCACAAACTATGTTCTATTACTCATCCTGCGCCATAACGGGTATACTTAAACTTCTTTCTTGTCCTGTGTCTGCTTTAGTTACTCAAATGGAGAAATGGCTCTGCCAAGACGTACCTGACTGAGAAAGGCAGCAGCAGTGTAAAACTAAGCCTGTGTCCACATGAACAGATGCAGGTGGATGCAAAAGCTTATGAACTCTGTAAGTTGCATTACCAGGGCGATATGTATGAATAAACGTAACATGACCCTGCTTTTAGCATCAGCAGAATCGCATCCCAGCGTTAGTCAATGGCTTCGCAGCTACACATGGCTGATTTTCAACAAACCTGTAGTAGTGCTGAAATTCTCCTGTCTTCGCTCAGCCTTACAGTTAGACAAAGGGGTGCAGACACAAGGGTAAGCCGTTAAAATTTGGTGTGAAGATGGTCGTGAAAGATGAGGATGGGGATATCCGAGATGGAAACGGTCAAATCGGTTTTGGAGAAGGCAGTCCGTATGGGATGGGGAGGTGAGTGTCAAGGAAACTACAGACGAGGAAATCGCAGTGGTGAAAACGGGAGCTGATTGAGAAAGGGCCTTGAGCTTTTTTGGTTTGAGATGGAGGAAAACAGCTGGAATGTCACTGGCAAAGAAAAAGAGAGCAAGATTAGGAAATGGCTGAGTATTATGGCGGAATGAGAGAGGTGTTTAGTCAGGCACCAGAAGGAGAGGTGACATTGTCATCACAGCAGAAAGGTTGTCTACAGGAGAGAGTGACGGGTGGAAAAACAGAGGTTAGTTTCGAGGCCATTAAGCTCAGAGATTTCAGAGGCAGGCTGAAATGTTGATTCAGTCTGAGAAAAGGAGCTCCAGATTGAAGGAGCTGATTTATGAGTACTCAGCAGAGTGGTATAGAAAATTATATTAAAGAAGCTGGAAAGACACTCGGAGCTTGCGTGCCTGTCTTCTGTGTTACAAATGACCTGGGAAAATGCCGTAAGCCCTTATGGTAACACAGCCCTGACCTTTCCCCTTGCCAAAACTTTGCAAGAGACTGAAGTTTCATTTCAGCTGCACACAGGACTGTTTGGGGTTCCCCCCTTACTGAGGAGCATGATATACCATCATGTATTGTCAAAAGTAGTCAAATGCATTTTCTGTTTCTGGAATGGGTCAAATCCTTTGGAGAGAAGTGAACAAAAATAAAGACTGTGCAATCCTAATCTATTTTACAAAAAGTGTTTACAATCTCGAGCAAGGAAGAAAAGAATATCCCATTTTAGGACCCCTTTTCGAAGCACACTCCCGGTAACAGACTGTGAGCTCAGACACCATATTAATATTGAAAGAGGTGATGATTTTAGCTTATTCAATATCAAAGACTAACTGAAATAAAATACCAATTTCATTCCTTGTTGGTTTCACTTGCATCCCTCTGTCAGTCAAAGACACGGATGAAAATGCACAAAATGTTCTCTATGCTCATATACTTTTATGATAATGCAGGTATATGCCCAGATGTGTAGATCTGCAACTGAATCCTACCTTCTTCAAAGTAAAGCAGAAAATTTTAAATTGTCACTTGTTTATTATGTCTCTCAAACAGCTATTCCCTGGCTCCAAGCATTTGCATAGTCACGTTATATATGCATTTACAGCAAATAGCAATAGAAAGTTTTTTTTAGACTTTAGAGCAGTCCTGCAAAGCACTTCCATTTTGACAAATTTCCCCCTTTTTTTTTTAATATAAAAAGGATCCTTCACAAACCACTAAACCCATTTTAGCCAGCTCTGTTTAGATTCCTGAGTGCTTTACCAAAGGACTTAGTTCAGCTGGAGGGTGGCACACAGCATTGTGCCCAGAAAAGACAAAGACCTAGTCATAAATGTCACCCAGGGCAATGATAATGGACAAGCAACTCACCCAGCTACCTGCCATGCAAGCAGTGTTCACAGTCCCGGAGTTGAGGATCATCCTTGACCCAAGCAGACACCGGGCATGACCCACCGTGCTGTGAGATTTTTGTTAGGAGCCAGTATATTGCAGACAGGAGATGCACAAAAACATGCTGCTGCTCTTCTCATGGGACCAATACTCTGCACAGAGGAAGAGTACTCCCCCCTGCACTCTATATTTGTGCTAGCTGTCTTCTTCACTGACCTTCACACACTCTGGGAGCACAAATTCTTAAGGGTATAAAGTAATTAAAATGTGCTGTCTGCTCCTTGTGGAGTGAGAGGAAAGAAACTCATCAGGTTTCAACTAGTCCAAAAAACCAGACACATCTGCTCCTGTCATCATCAGCCCATGAGATGAGCAGCTGGAGAATTCCCGGTTCGCAGTTGGGATTGTTGACACTTGGGGGATCAGCCCGTGGGAATTAATTCAATAGAAAGCCACAGGGGAAACGTGCATTATATAAGCACCAGGGAAAATCTAGTTGCATTTATGCTTGTTAGTTTCTGAAACCATGTGGATAGCTGATAAAACCAGAAGAGGCTCCACGTCGTTTCTTGAGTAAGCAAAGAGGTCGGTGGAGTTAGACCAGGAATTAATTTAGCCCATAATATGTTGAAGAATTGCCATCTGGTCATTAAAACGAGTATGGTCCTAAAATGAGCTTAGAATAATGGCATTTATGGGCCAAAAAAGGACATGCACTATATGGTCTTATAAAGAAGCTGTAATTAGGAAAGAAAATTGTAATTGAGGACCACAGAGAATGTAATGTACCAAAAGAATGAATTATAATTGTCATGAAGCCTACCGAGACGCAAAACAGGGACATTCAACTTCCATTCTCCAGACTATTTTAAAAATAGAATGTGCTATAAATTAACAACAGTTATGTGTAGTTGTCCCAGCCTTTAATTTATTTTCTTCAAAATGTTCTGGTTTGTTGAAATGAAAACCTTTCACAGATATGTATCAGGTATGACAAAATTTTTATTGCCTGATGATAGAATTTCCATTGAAGAGAGCTGGTGTCCTGATAATATCCAGTGGATGTTTCAAGCAAGTTTATCAGGAACCCACATTCAGTCCTCCACTCTGCTTGCTTTGAAATCTCCCTTTTTTTTCCACTGCTGTTCATGAAAACTCTACTTTTCATATTTATGAGGAAAACCGTCTCTGACACCTCATCGTTTTCACAAAACACTAGAATTCTTCTGTTTCTACACAAACTTAAAATACTTGGCAGCAACATTAATTTGTTGTTAGTGATGCGTTAACAACATAAAAAAAGGGGGCAATTATTAGCTGCATATCTCTTGCTGATTAAAAAAAATTAGAAAATTTTGAGGAAAAAGTAATCGCTTGCCATTTACCACTTGAAAACAGTTCTGGCTGTTTGCTGGAGTAGCTGCTGATAACAACAAAGGAACATTCACTGATGCCTCAGTTAGAAATGATTGCTAGGAAGGACACATCTTTTTCCACCATACGTTGCAATGTCTTTCAAACACAAGTTTCAGATTAGGATTGTGAAAGTGCTTGATCTTCATTTGTTTAGCCATTTCTAATTTTTATTAGTGTATGAAATAAAGAATGGAAAAAGTTTAGGGAGAGAAAGCTATTTTCAAAAAATGAACTATTAAGTCTACATTGTAGGTATAAAGTAAAAAAACAAGTGTCTTCAGATCTTGTATAGGAAATGAGGAAGGGGCTTTAGCTATCTTATTTTAACTATAAAACTGCTGACTTTCAAGCATCTCCATTCACAAGATATAAATGAACCTGCAGAGCTAATCATACTTCTGTGCAAGGCAACTTAGAGAGAGACAGATCATAGTCACACCGCTAAACAGAAGAGATCTACGTATTGATCACTGATATCCACATTGATATCCGCATTGGTAGAGCTAGCTCCTTAAGGCTGAGAAGACCGGCTGATATCCCCTTGTCTCTGGGTGGTGTCCTCAGAGCCATCTGTGATGCTTGGGTGGCATTTCTGTTCAATTTCTGTATATTTGTGCAACTTGGAGTCTTTGGTACACTGTGAAAGCTGTGATGCGGTCCACCACAGGGATTCCATATTGCAGGACAGTATGCCACACACGGCATTTCTTTGGGAGAAATGGGAGGTGGTTCCTGAGAGTGCAAAGGCTGAAAGGGGATTCTTGGAAGAGGACTTGGGCAGAGAGCGGAGCTGGGCACAGTCATACCCACACTGCCTCTTGAGAGATGTCCAAGTGACCTCTCGCCCAAACCGTGCTTGGGTGGTGCATCACAGGGAGCTAGATGGTGGCCTTTGGGAAAAGCCCAGGAGTGAATGAAAGAGCAGAGATCCAACACTCAGGTCTCCTCTTTGGTGTCCTTTCATTTAGCTGTGTGTATGTATGGAGCACAAATAACAAATAGACCAGATTTTACATCCCCAGCTCTCCATTTCCATAAATTCAATGGACTGTTGCAGATTGCGCACATGTGAGGATGAAATAAGGCCTATTATGTTTAGAAACCGAGATCATAAGTTCATTCACTATATCATTTGGTCCTGTCACAGTCTGTGAGCTAAATGAGTGTTTTGCCCAAACTGTTTTAAAGGACTAGGTTCATTAAGAGCTAACATTATATTCCTTATTGTAAGGCATCTTTTCAAGGTTGCTCATTTTGAATATTTCAGCTCATTTTCTCTCTCAGAAGAGTGTAAGATTTTGCTATGGAGACCTATAGAAGTAATAAAAAAAGTAGTGAAAAAAATAGAAAGCTGCTGAAAGAGATCTGAGAAGTCCTTTGCAAGAAACGTCAGCTATACTTAACTCATTCCTGACAAACATTTGTGTAACCTGCTGTGTGTAGTGTCCCATGGTGTAGACTCTACTTTCTTTTTCCTTCTAGGAAGCTTTCCTATTTAATCTAAATCTTTGCTGCAATTTTAGCTCACTGCTTCCTCATGGTCCCCATGGGCCACTGTGGAGAACCATTTGTTCCTTTCCTATTAGCATCCACCCATTACAAAAGTAAAAAGGCTTTATATGTCTCTCATTTTCCTGAGTGTTTTAAATCTTGCAATCATGGGCTGCTTTTATCTAGGTTTGCCTTTTAGCATGGAGCTTTCTGAGCATAGTAGCCCTGCTGAAGCCTCATGGGCGCTGGCAATAGTGGAGGGTTTATTTATGTGCCTTATACTTGACACTACTCTTCGTGATGCCGCACCACCAATCCACACACAACACTTCTCTGTTTCTGTTCAGCAGCTTCTCTGAGTTCCCCATTGCCCTTGAGGCCCGCACACAAATTATATGCTGCACCAGGCTCCAGACAGGACATTGCCAAGCCCCTCTCCAAATGCCCTCTGGTCTGACATGAGCTGTCAACAACTATTTCCACAGTACTCTTTTCCAACCGGTTTTGTTGCTTACTGTGGCTCCGCCATCCCCAAGCTCCCCAAGCTCGGTTACAAAACTATCATCTGAGTCAAAGGGCAGTGAAAGCCAAATGTAAATGCTATATGTTTTTTCTTCTAAACACAAAACCTGCCGTGCTACAGTAGAAAAGAAGTTCATTTGTAATCTGTTCCTCAGAAACCCGTGTTGACTGTTGTTTAGCTCCTTGCCATTTCCTAGTTGTTTACAAACAATTTGATTGATGAATTGCATCACCTTATTTCTGGGAATTGACATTAAATTGATTTGTCTATGAAACTTTTCAGTCCACCTCTTTCTTTTCCTGGTTTAGAGCTAAGTCCTAGTTTCCCCTTTTCTATGGTCATGTAGTGCCTGATTTGCCCTCCCATGTATTTCTCAAAGCAGAATGAATTATAGTAACAGTATCACAGCCCCAGCCTTCCAGCTTAGCTTTTAAATGTCAAGACGATGTACAATATAAACTCAATTTATTCAAAAGAAATTCAGTACTTGTGCAGCTTCCATTGCTGTGCAGTTTCCATCTGATTGGAACATAATCCAAGTATAGCTAAATGGACCAATATTTGAATAACCTTCCCTTTCCCTCTCCTTTGGTGAACAGCCTTCCCGTCTCGCCCTACAAACTCAACAACCAAAAGAAAGTAACCGCCTAAGAAGAGTTCGTTCATTTTAGCCTTAGCAATAGAGGTAGCTACTGCCACAATGCAATGTCTTCATCCTGTAAAAAATCTCAAGTAATTGGGTTTTTTTATTGAAAGCAATTTGGCCCTCTCCTGTAGTATTTCTAGGTAAATAATTTCCATGCAGCAAAAAGAGTCAATTAGGTTGAAGTAACACTTTCCCACCAGAGTGCAAAATGGCAGTGCTCTGTTGCGTGCTGTTGACAAATGAAAAAGACACCCACAGGCTAACCGCGTACAAAGTTGAAATACAATATTGAACTGCTGGGAAAAATTGTGCCTTTTCAAGTATGCGCTGCCACTTCAGCAGTGTTTGTTCAAAAGTCATTACTGACCTTTGGCATCTCATCTGGGCTACCGAACACTTGCCACTAGGATTGCATTAATATCCGAGCAATGGCAGAGCACAAAAAAGTCAAGGAGTCGTGATTATGAGATGGAAAAGCCAGCCAAAATCTACAGTAGTCATCAGCAAAATCAGTAGCGTATTTCAGACGTGTATGAAAAATACTGTGTTTAGTGGTATGCTGCAAGAACTAATTTTATGCCACTGTCTTACAGTCAGACTAATCCTTGAACTGAAGTAATTTCCACCCGTGTTTTTACCTTCTAGCTTAACCTTTCCTTTGAAAAGCTGTTTCATTTTTCAAGAGAGAAATGGGATAGAGGAATCAAATTTGTTACAATGGAAAAAAGTCAGCGTTTTTCTTGATGGAGGATTTATCTGTACAAACAGAGATGTCTACATTGTAGGCCAATTACTCTGACCTCACTGTGTAGGTCTCCAAGTAGAGCCAGTGGAAAGAAATGGGCACTTCTGCTCCAGGATCCATCCGATATATTTCAGACCCGCTACCTTAGGATGAGAGGGATGAGACCTTCAGCATGCTTATGGCTCTCCATGGACCATAAAGAAGTCCCGCCAGCTAGCTCAGAGGTAAGTGCTCACGGGGTAGATATTTCTGTTAAGAGGAATAAACACTTCCATAAAACCTGACAATTATCTTCTGATCATTTACAAATAACGGGGAAATATTTCTAAAAAAGCATCTGGAACGTATTCCCAGAGCAAGTGACAAGCTCTGGAATCCCCAAAGCAAATCATACTGCTAAAAAGGTGGTTTGTTCTGGTTTGGTTTGGTTTTCGCTTACTTTTCCTTGTTTGTTGGCCTTTGATTGCTAACCATTTGTCATTGAGGCTGAATTACAGGGAGCGCCTTTCCCTGTTCAGTTTGCATTAAGCGTGCCGGTATCTTTAAGACAACTCAGTTCACTCTGGTTGTGTAAGGTGCCTTTTTTTGGTGCGCTGCCACAAATGCTCCCTGTGTCCTGGCTCAGGGAGGTGTGGGGAGACAAGAGCCTCAGCAGAGTGGCGGTCACCCTTCCCACACAGGGAGCCACCCCAGGACACCTTGTGGCCAGCGCCTTCAGCACATCAGCCATGGGACAATCAGGCTCTGCTGGGGAAAGGGCTGACTCTCACTTTAAGATTATTTATTTTCTGAAGCATAGGAGAGACAGAAAATATATTAGTCTTTGAATGAGCTTTGTGCCATGGTCCAATGCTTAATTAATGGCAATTTAGGGTTATTAGAAGGCAGGACTTACCAACTGCACTAAGTGAAGGGAGGATGAGCTGGATACTATCATTGACCCAAATCCAGCAAGGACTGAGTTTGGCCCAAAAGTCAGGGTGCATTTTTGCCTTGAAAATGAGTAGGGTTAGAATGGAGAAAGGAGATGGACCAAATCTCATTTCCCATTTTTGTGATAGAGGGACAGCAAAAGTTTAGGGTAAATGTGCTCTGCACCTATGAAGGTGCCAGGACTAGAAGAACTGGTCTTACAAGGCTGAGATTCCTTGGAAAAGCTGTCCAGTAAGGGTCCAGGTCCCCTTCTTATGCTAATTTTCTCTTACAGTCCCTGAGGATTTTGCCAAATTGAAGCTAGTACAGTGACTTTGGGGTTTGGACTGTGCTTGCCTGTCTAGGCTATGTCAAAAATTTCACAGTCCCCTTGCATTTTAGGCATAGGTAGGAACAACCTTCTTTTCTACACCTGTAATAGAAAAATTACATTAACTCCAGTCACTCGTGTTACGAGGTCAAGTCAAACCCTTAATTAAAGGTTGCATTGTAGTACTGTATTTTGGAATTTTTCTACAATGTGTAGGCATGTCTCGGATGGGTAGTTGAGACTAATTATGGAGCTTATGAGTTTACCTCTATTGAGTAATCCACTTCTCCAGGAGAGAGGCAGCAGGAAAGAGGAGAGCAGTCCCTGCTAGTCCCTAGGTGACTTTTGACTCTAGTGATAAAGTCCCTGAGGTGAAGAGTCAGAAATTCAGGTATGTTGCACCAGTAGGAAAGTTAACCTGGTATTGTCTCCCTGCTGCCCCATTGAAACGAAGGCTGATTTCCTTTCCAAAAGGCTGAAGTTACTCCATTGCCTGGGGGAATTTGGGGGGCTTCCGTTTGTGCCCATTAATCTCCTTTCACATTTTGAGGCTGTAGGGCAGCTGAAGAAGATGCTAGCTGTACGTCCATCAGGTCTAGATTTTGGTTAAACATGAAGTTAAATGCAAATGGTAAATTAAGGGTTTAAGTCCTGGATTTGTCACTGAAGAGAATCTGACAATCTATATCCCCATTTTCCACTGGATCTGATCCAGAAAAGCTGGTCCTGTTGTTTACCTCCCCCATTCCAGGGTCAAGGCCCGAAAAATGTGTATTTACAAATTAAAGTTATCCACTCTCTGCAAGTTCTGTTCCCATTTTTGACCCGTTTTCAATACAGAAAGATTATGACTTCATTTTTGTCTATCTGAAGACACTCTTGGGAGATGCAAAGCACCACAGCAGCACTTACAGCTTCAGATAGCCATGGAAACAGGAGGCTGGGAGCAGGCTAGAAATGTGCCAAGGTAACAATCAAGATCTTCGATTTCTCTTTCTGTGCTTGTTTTCTTGCTTAACAGGTTCAGGAACAGATCCTGGCTGGATTTTAATGCTTCAAGAATTGTGCATTTATAAACAGAGAAAAAATATTAAAAACATACATGTAAAATCTGTGTTCTGTGTAGTGAAAAAAGTAAGGCAACCTCTTTTACTAATGATAAGAATGATCCCAAATACTCCTTTCCATGTCAGCTGTTGATGTTTATGCAATTTGGTGATGCCTAAATATTATAATAAGATAAACAGTTCATTGCAAAATACCATTGATACAAAAGGGGTGTCTAGGGTATATCTACATGTCTCAGTGCAAACTTTATCTCCCTTTTGTATGAACAATATATGGCTATGTTTTTACACATGCAGCATAGCACACAACAGTATTTTTATTTCCAGTGATGAATTTTTCTTTCAGTCTCCTTTTTATTTTTAAAATCTTAAATTTTTTTTAGAGTCAATGTTACACCTTATTGATGTTTATTTCACTAATGCTTGAACTATAGTGTTACATATTTACTCAAAAAGTGAATATCCTTAAAGGTCTTATAAATTCCTGTCTATAAAAAAATAGGATTTTTGAAAAAGGTTTTGAGAATTTTGTACCTATGACAAAACTGCATTAGATAGTTCCTGTAAGTCCCGGAAATTTGAGTAAGAGGAAAAAAAAATGTGAAGGTGACTGACACCTCAAAATTTTTTTACAAACTCCTGAATGAGTATAAATGTAGAGTATTTTATGGCCTCATATGTAAAATGACTCAAAGGCCATGATTCTAATTCTCTCTTAGCATAGACAATTAATGACAATTTGCTTAGTAACCCATTAATAAATTGCCCCTTATTTCGGTCACATTTTACATATTCTGCCTGACTCCCATCTGAGGTCAGGAATAAAAGAGCACTTGGAGGACCCTAAACACTGGGCTTATGTCGGAGCGGCTGATGGCAGTGGGTGCCCATCGAGCAGCCTGGCAGGGTGCGAACCAGACGGCGGGTGCTGGGGCTGTTGTGCCCTCCTGGCTTCTCTCGGGGTCTGCCCTTTCCACAAGGAGGGCGCCCGCAAGCCTTGTCCCTTCTGATCTGTGCCAAGGTATTTGTCGCTGCAGATATTTTTTTATGAGGCCCCGGTCCTACCACGATGGCTTCGGCTCCTTCTGCTTTTCGCCCTTTTTTAACGTAGTGCAAGCCCGTTCACGCCTGGGACCCAAAATGTGTCCACCGAGTGAGAAATGGGACAAATGCAGCAAGAACGCGCACCTCAGCAAGCTTGAATCATTTAGATGTGAAAGTCCCCAGGTGATGAGGAGCATCCCGTGGCAGGGCCGCTGCACTGGCTGTAGTGATACAGGGCGGGTCTGCATTTGTTTGCTTCCTGGGGATGCAACGGTGGCATAGGAAAAGGACAGGCTTGTGCACTTTTTTCCCTGAGACATGTGCTGATGGAAAGCTATGGGGGATCCTTAAATTAATTCTAGCCCAAAACATAAAGAGGCAGGTAGTCTAACGCTGTATTTGAAGCTCTGGTGACATTTTTCCAGGGCCAAGAACATAAAGCTTTTTTTGGGTTTACTCTGAAACTACTGAGAAACTGCAAATATTGGCTGATATTCGCTGATATTTCTCAAATATATATTAGGTACATTTCTGCGCAGTTTGTTCATGAAGGGAATGCAAACCCTCTACAGCTACAGAGAAAGAAATGGTGGTGAAGTTTTTGAACTATTTGTCCATTGTTTCTGAAGTATTCTTCTCCCTCAGTGCCTGGGCCAATTCTTCTGCCATGGCTGCAGATATAAATCTCCAGTGTCATTGGAGCTAGACTGGTGTATAAAAGCAGCAAGAAGTGAGAGGAAATAAAGCCTGTTCACCAGAGCTGAAATTGAGTCTCTTTCTTCCTCCTTATTCTATATTTGTAACCTCAATTTTTAAATTCAGTGCAACAGAGCATATTATGGAAGGGTCATGAAAAGATATTTTACGATCTTCGAATGATATGTAATGAAATAGAGAAAATTACACCTAGAAAAGAGACTCTCGAGCTGGAACAGGCAGTTCTCGGTTCCCTTTCCAGTAGTCATTTCATGACTTGGGCATCAATTTATAAAATTCATAGCAGCATTTTAGTATAGATGGCAAGACCATTAAAAAAAATTTTTAAAGCATATAGAGAACTATAAAAGTACAAGTACTTTCCCAGTATAAAAAGGAGAGACCTTGTACCTTGTAAGATTTCTATCTGCATGTAAGCAGTTGCTATGCTGCGTTCTTCTCCGTGGAGTGGAGCCAGGGCTGGTGATGCTGGGAGGCCTTGTGGAAAGCACGACAGAGGAAAAAGGGCATGCGCTCCCTGTGACTCAGCTTATCTTCCTGCTCGAAGTGTCCTCTCGCTACAGTCACACTGCTTAATTTTTCATTATTCATAGCAAGAGACACCCGAGATTACCAAAAGAAATTTAAAAAAAGTAGATTTTCAATCCAAAAAATGAGATAAACTTAAAAAGATTAGGAATAACAGGAGTCTATTAATAATGGAGAAAGAGAACAGTTATTTTACAGATGAATTCCAGGTCTCTCTCTGAGAGAATAAATGTTACCCACTGTACATCTTTATTGCTCAAGTCATAAAATTAGGATAATTTCATAACTCTTTAGCTAATAAATATTAGCCTTTCCCTCGGGAAATGTTAAGTAGTACTCTGAAAATAATAAAGGCAGTTAAAAGAAAGTCACATAACCCAAATGACCTGTGCTTAACTTCACCAGGTTGTCCCTGGAGGTTTTGTCTTTGACAGTCTTCTTTCCCTTATTAGCATTTTCCCTGCTTAGGTAAGGAGTTTTGTGGGTGAGTATCTTCTTGTCATTCCCACCTGATCACACAAGATTACATAGAGCCAAGGGGCATCCACCACTGAGCAAGGTGGACATCTGCTCAGGTGGTTGCAGAAAGCCTTGCTGAGACTCCAGCACCGGGGCTTTGCATACAGTTCGTGTCCCAGAGCTCACCCAACAGCTACAGGAGAGGGGTGTGCTCAGTGCTAGGTGGTGGTTTTGGTTAGTGAGGTAGTCCTGGAGAGTATAGGAGCTGTCATCCCGGGGCAGACATCATTTATCATGAGTTGAGGTGTACCAGAAACATGCTACAGAGTTTATGCATTGTTTAAGTATGAAAGAGGCTATGTACAAACCTGGGTAAGATGTGAAAAAATTATAGCATTCAGTAACAGATGGCCACTTGAAAGATTTATAAAGCCTCCCCCAGCCTTGAGAAGAGAATCTGAAATGAACTTAGTTTGGATGACAAGAAGTTCATGGTCCCAGCAGGTTATGGCTTCGGTTTCTGAGAAGAGGACTGTCTGCTTCTTGCCCCTACTAAGAAATAGTACTGAGTCATAGCTAACTTCACTTGTCATATACCTTGTGATATCCTTCTTGATTTCATCTGGCTCCTTTGAATCTTTCCTCTTCCTTTCCTATTACTAATTCTCTCTGCTCTCCACGGGTTTGTTTTTTGTTCCCTCCAGAACTCCTTTGTAAGGGGTCTCTCTGCACTTTCTCTCTACATCATACTCTCCAGAAACGTTCCTGCAGATGAAGAATTGTCTTGGTTGTGTGGATGGTCAGAAAGGTTTGTCTATTAGAGAGATTAGGGCATACGACATAGAAACGTGATTCTCTGTCGCAGATCTGGCCTGTCTTCCTGGCATCCAGTTTTGGATTTTCCACTGCCAATGCAAGCTCAAAATTTTAAAAGAAAATTTCTTAGCTCTCCTGCTGACTCCTCTCCATCGCTGTTTTCTCCCTTGCTTTCAGCAATTCCATTATCCTGCCTGTCACTTAGCCTTGTTACCAGGGTGTTACCTGAATTCTCTCTCGGCTCTCACATCAAGACTATGCAAGACTCTTCCACACAATGTGTCAAAGATATAGCTTTTCTTATCCATTCATGCAACTGAAATTCTTGTCCAGGGTCTGAGCTGTCACCTCACATCTCAAGCAAAAACAACCTTTCTAACTCTCATCCATCCAGAAAAATGTTGTACATTTGATTTTCCCAACCTGCCACATTAACAATAGCACCCTTGTCTTTGTATGCTCACATTAACCCTCTACTGTACCAGCATCTGCTTTCTTCTCAGGGTGTCTTTCTGGTATCTGTCACTTCTCATCCTCTAAAAAAGTAAACACTCTTCTGATTGGCCCCAATACCAAACTCTCTCACCAGCCTTTCACATTTTCAAACAAATATTTTACTTTTTTCCCTAGTCTACTGTTTGGAAAAGACTACCCTGCAAATGTACTTTGTTATTCCTCTTCAGATCCTACTTCAACATCCTCCTTGCCTGCAATACCTACAAAAAAATGGGCGAGTACACTGCTCCTGTGCTTGTACCACTGCCAATGCTGACTAATGTTGTCTCCTGAAGTCCTTCTGCACCTCCACCTACCTGCATTCATTTAGTCTCTCATCTTCAATTGTAGATCCAACGGGTTAGAAATTATGGCTTTATTCTATGTTTGTCCGGTACTGCAATGTGTGCTCAGAAAGTAATTGACCCTCGTGTCAACATCTTATCAACACAATTCTAAAAAGGGCACTTTCAGTCCATCCCTTATCTCCAGGATTTTTGTTGGAATTAATAGTTGAGCAAGACAACTACTAAAGCCAGAACTGAAAATGGAGTTGGAGTTCTACAGTGCTGCCTCAGATAGCGTTAAAGAAGAAAAGACATGTTATTCAATTAATTTCTCTACTGTGAAGTAAGATAGGTATAGCTAGGCCAGCACCAGAAGTTAATTCTCCAATCAGTCTTAAAAGCTTCCTACAATACCACCTACCCCAATGAGGATATTGTACAATACAGTGCTGAACTATCATCTCTTTGTTTCTATTAATAACAAATTTGATCCTCTTTCTGTACATTAAGCCAACAGCAACTTCTCCTTTCTCTTTCGACTGGCAAAACGATTCATTAGATTGTAGTTTTTGCAAAGGACTTTTTTATATATATGAAAATGGTCTTTGTTCTCACAAACAAAATTTTTTTTTAGTCTTGCTTTACAGGTTGCGTTCTGCAGTTCTCTAATCTTTATTGTTTCTTTCTTCTGGGCTGTTTTGCTCTTTTGCTAAATTTGCTGTCCAGAGTGGGATGAGGTAGTCTGTCAGTGACCTAACCAGTACCAAGTAAATAAGAGCAACTACTTCTTGTAATAACTTATATTAATACATCTGGGAATGTCATCAGCCATTTTTAAGGCAGGATCATACAGCTAATTTATATTCAGCTCACGGTATACAATGCCCCCAGGGCCTCTTCTGGCAGAGTTGCTGCTTCACCAGTTATTCCTCATTTTGTATTTGTGCATTTGATTTCTCCTTGCTAAGTGTATCACTTTGCACTTGTCTTTATTGAATTTCATCTTATTGATTTCAGTTCCTTCAATTTATCAAGATCATTTTGAATTCTTATCCTGTCCTTCGAGGTGCTTACAACCCCTGCTAGCTTGGTAGCATGCTCAGATTTTATATGCATACAGTCTATTTTATCATGGAGGCCATCACTGAAAATATTTCATACTCGTATTCAGGACTGACCACCCTGGAAATGCCCTCCCATACTGACAGTGGAATATCCATAACTACTCTTTCAGGGGGGTTTTAAACACTCTTAACTTGACCATATTTTCCAATATTCTTCTGAAAATATTGTGTGAGACGGTCAAAAAACTTTAACAATTTCAATACCACATTTGCACCTTGATGAGCCTGTTAGCTCATCAAGGAAGGAAATTGGACCGGTCTGAAAGTGTGAAAAGCCTCTAGCTGTTTCCCACCATCTTATTCTCCTCTAAAAAAACTTTGCAGATGGACACTTGAAGAGCATACTTGCACTCGGATGCATGTGTGCAAATGTTTTGGGTGTGACAGTGTGAGCACTGGTCCCAGCCATGCAGCACCATGCCATAGGGACCACCAGTGAGGCAGCAGCTCAGAGGGTTTGGCAGTGCTCAGCCTGCACTGGAGGTGTCCCAGCCTTGGCAGCCCATCGGAAGAACGTCAAGGGCCAGAAATGTCTGTTATATCAAACCAGTCCAAGGAAGTTGCAACTCACATTTGCAGCTCCAGAAAAGCTACGCAGAAAACAGAGTGTTGAAGCCTGTGGCTGCCACACTCCATACCCTGCTGTGCAAAGATGCATCCCCAGAGTGACACCACTGCAACACTGCACTTGGGCTGATACTCTGTCTGTTGTGACATGGGCGTACCCTCAGTGTCACAGCCCTGACACAGCTGCTTTCTTGGCCACTGGTTGTCACTCAGTTTACTTTTTCTCCAGGTGTCAGGCTGCCTGCTTCAACTAGTAACATGCAGGATGGGATGAAGTCAGGGTTTTCCCTATTCATCACTCCTTTATGGCCTTTCTTCTTCCATATACATACATATATATATATATGTATATATATATATGGGTGCAGTACCCAATACACCTGCCTGACCCTTAAAGACCTCATGGCCCATTGAGGAAATCCAACCTGCAACAGCATAGACCAGAATGTGACGGAAAACATTTCTCAATGTTTCTACAGCTAACATATTTTTGATATTACATATATCCACAGTCAAAGGCTCCCTGGTTCCCTGTAGGGGACAGTTCAATAAGGCTTCTGCTGAAAAAGGCACTGGAATAGCTATTGAGCAAGGGTCTAAAAACTCTGTCTACCTCCCAGAAAGAAAAAAAAAAAAAGGTTGCAACAAATAACAAGAAGGAAAAAAATAGCAATGTCCATTTGTATATGATGCAAAATTTCAGAAAAAAACGTCGTAGTTTAGCTGGGATGAATTGGAAAGATAAGGAAGTAGTCAGAAGCTGCAGTCTGTTGCAGCCTGTTGGGAAGAGCGAAGGAGTAATTAAGCTATCAGGCAGATAGGCTGACTAGAACATTAAAAATTTAAAGAAGTTATAGTGAAATTAATGCATTTCTGAGATTCCATGCAAAATCCAGCTTTGTGGGAGGGATGACAGAAAATGTCCAGCTTCTTGATTAGATGTAAAGTAGGAATAATCCAAGTATAAAACTGAAAGAACTTTAAGAGTTATAAATAAATATTTTGCAATTAAACCTAAGCACTTCTGAAAGCATACACAGTCACATTATAATACATGTGCTTTTAAAGGGGGATGGACGGTTAGGCAGAGATAAGTAGAAGGAAACTTCTTGACATTTTGCACAGCCACAGCAATGGCCCTGAGAAAACCCTTAAGCAGATTCCCAGAAAATAGGCCCGTCAGAGGCCAAGAGGTCATCCAGAGCATCCCCTGCCCCAGGGCAGGATCTCTACCAAAACCTGTTCTGAGAGATGTTAGTCTGACCTCTTCCCAAAGCCCTCCCACGGTTAAGTCTCTTTGGGAACCTCGAGCAATCGACTGCTTCGCTTCACCAAATCTGATGCTGCAGAGTTTTTCCTAAGGAACAGCCAAAACTTTCCTTTCTGTAATTTTAGCCCGGTACTTTCAGTCCCAGTCCCAGCAGACACGAAGAGCAATTTGGGCTGGATACAGCTGCCAACCCCTACGGTAGCTGTCAGTGCTGTGCCTTTCACAGGCACACTGTCAGGAGGAGTGCTGAGCATTGAGTAGGGATAAAACATATCATCACAGGAGCACAAAGCTCTCTAGATGGGTGAAAAACACTGCAGATGCTCCTATGCTGGATCACCTCAGCCCAAAAAGCTGAAGCTAATTTGTTGACATGGGAACAAAACCTCCTTTTTTTTCTGGTCAAAATAAGAGATGCTATAGTACAGGGATAGTGTGAGCTTTTTTTCATGTGGGACATTATGCCCCAGTGAAATCTCATTTTTCAATGTCTTATCATTGATCCTTCCTCTTGTTATTTCACCATGGCAACATTTTGGCCCCATTACTGAGCATACAATTAAGATTTCAGATTTCTAATTTCAGACTGCAGATGTACTGATGGATATGAAGCACCCACGCCTGAGATGTAGTATGTGTGCTACACAGGCAGATCCTCTGCAGCAGAAACGTATGCTTGCTTCCTCGGTGATTACACTGCCATGGTAATATTTTCCTCAAACCACGGATCAGCCAGAAGAGAAGTGGAAGGCAGTGAAGCAAGGAAGAGAGTGGGGGTGGCAGCAGAAGGGCAACTGGGGCAGGAGGGCAGGTGTGGGTAAGGGAAAGGGTAAGTCAGAAAGGTGAGCAAGGATGGAAGAGCAGCAGAGGGTCCAGAGAGTGCAGAGCAGAGATGGAGCAAGACAAAAGAGTGGGACATGAGATGGAGTCTACTGGGAACACAGCAGGGTGGAAAGGAGGTGACCAGGGCAAGGTAAGAAAAGCCTCCATGCAAGTGATGGAGAAAAGGTGGCATGGGGGAAGGAGCGAGACTGGGTAGAGAAGAGGAGAAGCTGAGGGAGCAAGCGGTTTGGGTGGAGGGAGGCTGCCAGGTAAGGGAACAGAGCAGGGAGGTAGAGAGTGACAGTTTTCTCCTCTCAGCTGCAAGCAGAAATTAAACGCTGCCAACATCTAAGTAACCAGTACCTGCTTAGGCATCGGACTTTTCAACCTGAGATAACTGGAGATAATGGGGGTGGGCTTCCTCAAATATCACTACACTTATGAAATATAACTCTTTGCAGTTTAAAAATCAGACACATCTTGAGGAACGAGCATTATCCTGTGAGTTTGCAAGATATGAGGTTGGCAATAAGACTGTTGGCAGAGAAAGCATTTCCTCCCTGCTTGAATTCTCCTTTTTCTTAAAAAAAAAAAAAAAAAAAAAGGTAATGGAAAATGTAATAAAATGTACCAAAACGTATGAAACCTAATCACATAGCTACTTATTTGTATTCAGCAACCAAATCCTTCTGAGGGAGCGGTTATTAAGTGCATAGAATCCCATAATGCTCTTTAAATATCATGTGCAGAAGAAGCAGCAAAGCACAGGGGAAGAGAAACTGCTGTCTCATGGCTCTCTTATTTTGTCAAGCCAGTGCCCAGTGCAGATTATGGTCATGGTGTTTGAATTGTGCCTGTGGATCTTAACCAGCAGGAGAGTGCCTTCTTGCTATCCTTGATGTCCGTGGGGGAAGACAAGCGGACACCAGACAGTTCTAGGGGAAGTCTGGCTTGTCAGTAGGGTGGCCACTTTCAGGCTACACTTTGGAAAGCAGTTTATTAACAACTCAGTCTCACTATAGTGGGATCTCTGAGGGATAGGGAAGACTGTAGACAGAGAAAGAAAGAGGGACAAAAAAAAAAAAAAACAGAAGAAAAAAAAGGAAAAAAAGTCCCTTTTTTCTTTTTTCTTTTTTTTCCTATACCAAAACTCAGGTTCCTTTAGTTCAGAAAGGAAAGAAACACGAGGACCTATGGGGTCATTGATGTCCATGAAAGCCTGACTTCCACCTAGGCAGGATTTCACTTTGAGGTTCACTCCACAACCTTGCCACGGGCACCTGTTTTACCATGAACCATTTTGACTCCATTGCATTTCCATAAGACAGCCTAGTCCTTGATCCCTCATAGATTTCATGCAGCATACTTCAGAGAGCAAGGGACATCAAGGATCTGCTTCTGTGCTGGGGGTGAGGAGCCAGCAGTGCTCCAGCTGCAACTTGGACCCAAGCATCTGCACAGTGCTTGGGAGGAGAGGGCATGGGGACACCTGCTTAAGGGTTGGCACGGTCACCAATGCCTTGGCCCCTTTTCCCATAAGCTGGAGCTGAAGAACCACAACTGATGTGCTCTGCCTGTGGAGACTCCCAGGGCAGACAGAAGGCTGAGCCCCATCCTGAGGGTGCTGGTGGGTCCTTACAGCCCCAAGGTCTCTGCGCACGGGTCCGTAAGATGCAAAAGCCTCTGAGCAGTGGAGCCAAGGATGGTGAGGGACCCACCAGGCTAGGACGGGGGACAGTACCCATCATGCAAAGGTTGGCTGTGCCTTAGGCAGCAGCGGAAGGGCCTTTCCCAACTGCCTCTCATGTTTCTGCTTCGTGGGAGGGAAGGATCGAGGGCAGCCAGCATCCCTGGGATAATCCCTGGTGCAGCGTGAGGGGGCTGGGACATGGCTCCTCATGTGTGTTGCGGGTAAGAAGCTGACAGCTGTCTGCTTTGATAAGGCTGAATTCCATAAAGGAGCCATCTTTCTGTAGGTTACTGCTTTGTATATGAAAGTGTCAACAGCAGCTAAGAATCCTTTGCCTTCCAGACATAAGAAATACCAGGGCTCTTACGTTTATATGCTTTTTAAAAAACGGATCTCAATGCATAAAAGAAAGCTACAATCCATGAAAATTACTGCCCTGAATTTTGTGTCCCCATATCCTATTAAACTTAGAGGCGTACAAGAGCTTCTTTCGGGGGAGGGCAGGGAAAACCTAAACAAACAAGCAAACTCATAGACCGCCTAGATGTGAATTGCATTTTCTTTCTGCTTCTTGTTTTTGTGAAAACCTGCTTGTAACTGAGAAGAGGAATAGTTTATCTTCAGTTGCCCTATTTACATTACAAGAGTGTGACCAAGAAATCAATGCACTTAGCAGAAGAGAAAGGTACTACATTGTAACTAGGTCATAAACACACTAGCTCTCTTTTGCCTTGAAGCCTTGCTTTTCTCTTTTCCATTTTGTGTTTCGGTACAAAAATACATTGCTCTTTCAAAAGCTCCATTCCAAAACTTCTTCCTGATGTGAGCTTTTCATTTTCATTTTCATTTCTGAGCACTGGTGCATTGACTATTACAGGATGCGTATAATGTATGTAAAGTCCATCAGAAAATGAGACACGGAAAGTATCAAGGCCACATCTTGCAATATCCGCTCTCGTAAATAATCCAAATAAAATAATAATAGTCCAAAAAAATAAATAATACTAAAAATAAATAATAATAATCAAAAAAAATAAATAATCCAAATAAAATCATTCCCATGATTCATGTTGAACATTTAGTCAAGGGTCAAATAACCCTTCCTCATGTCATATTCCTTATTGATACTTCATTGATAAATGTGATGATAGGTTTTTTAAAGGGCTGAACACACGTTTTAGCGATGCAAGCTAAGATAACGTAGATGAGGAGAAAGACAACTTGACTTGCAACAGAGCAAGGCACCTACCAATTCCCCCAATTTTTCTTTCTCCCAAGAGGTTTCACAGCCCCAGCATAAGGCAGGGGACGGGTCTCAGTTAAGATCACTGTGACCCTATTCCCACCTGGCCCTCCTGTGACCATTCCTCATTGTATAACTGCCATTACTGGAGGTAATGTATGGCCTGATGAAACCCTCCATGGGCAGTGAGACAGGCAAACAAAAATATTCAGTTATTCCACATGTTTTGATTTTTCTGGTCATCTCAAACAAGAATAGTGGTAAATAGTGTGGTAATTAAGTTCCCAGAAGGTAGTAAGTCAAACACTGCTGCAGAGGACTGCCATGGTCTCAAAACACTGCAGCAGTGAGATCAGAGATTAGATGGTACTTCCCGAATGTAAAACAAAATGAAATTCAGTTTCGCAACAGGAATGCTAATGTGTCTGAACAAAAGTAATCACAAACAAGGATAGTGGATGCAAGGGGAGACCTATGTTTTGCAGCAGTGTAGAAAATGGAGAAGGTGAAGTTAATAGGCAACTAATCAGACATGAATTCCTACCGTGAGACACCAGCAGCAAAGCTGCAGTTGAATTGACAAATCATTGTTTATTGCTCCTTTGCTCACATAAACCCTTAGTGATTCCAACAGTAATTCCAGCTTTCCTTGGGCAGGTGGCTTGGATGGCAGGGACAGCACCTTGGGTAGAGTTGCAGTTCTTAACAGCAATAGCCTGACCACTGCCAAAGGTTTTTTAAACCTTTGGGTTTATGGGTGGGCAGGGAGGAGGACAAGGAGGAGAAAGTAGCTATTTCCTACCAAAAGGTTCAACACAGGGTGAGCACACGGGTATCTAAGAAGTCAGCAAGATCACAGGGACACCTGTTGGTGCTGGGGGAGATGGAGGGGAGGACTGAAGGCTGGCTGGGCATGAAAGAGACAAGAAAGGGGGAAGATGTGGTGGTTCTGACTGTTAGTCCTGACGGTACGTTGCTGTGCTGTGGCTTTTTTTGGTTTATTCTAAAGAACAAAGAGTAACGATGAAAAATGCAGAATTGCTTGTCTCAAAAGGTTTCCTTTACCCAAGTTGCAAGCTCCAAAGGAAAAAGCCTTCTTTTCCCAATTTTGATGGAGGATGTATTTCTGCATAAAAGTTCCTAGGTATGGAAAGAAGCAGACTTAAGTACATGCACACTTTTTGTCATTGGTGCAATTTATGATTAGGTGCGGGCAAGATGTTCTTTTTATTTTCATAGTGGAGGCCCCACAATTCAGCGAGGGAAACTGTATTTTAAAGTTTCTTGTGGGAAAGTTCTGAGGTATTTTGATGCATGCTTCCCTTAAAACCTTCTCTTTTTTTAAAAGGAAAAATATTTATTGTTGCTGAATTCATTATACCTGACAGGAATTTGTATAAACCTGCACAAGCCAGTTTTTTATCCTGGTTTATGCCATTAATGAAAAAATTCCACTGAAAGAGGTGAAGTAAATTTTGTGCCTAAAAGTAATTGAGAAAGTAAATTCAGACCTGATATAATTCAAACAGTACCACAATTATAGTGTTTAAATATGTATTGTTTTGAAAGAACTGTATTGTCTACCGTACTGTTCAGCTTGTCCTTGCACTGCAGCATTATTTATGATACAAGTGCTGTTCCTACCTCAAGTGTTGAGCAATTGTCTACCAGATCACGCAGCCTCTCCTCAGCTGGCAGTCCCTCTATCAGGTCTACAAAACTAGTGGCACAAGTGGGAGGCAGGTAAAATTCCTGCTTGACCACCTTTGTCCCACCACCCCCAGTTTGAATGCCCATTTATTCACTGACAGGTACTCACTTGCCGCTGGGCTGGCTGGGACTGAGATTTATACCATGGGGACCCATAACTAGAGGCCACTGTATACTTAGAATAAAAAGAAAAAGAGGTTTACTTGGTTTCTGAAGTTGGGTCATTGAATTGGGTTATGTCTTTAAGCTTTTCCCCACAAATCTGAGAACTAGAAATCTACTCTAAAAAGCGAGGGACCTGTAGACCAGGGGCCCCCAGGAGCAGGGGCTTCAATGAAGCACTGACATTGCAAGAGCTGTGTCACACCTTACCTAAAGAACTGGCTGGATGCATCTCACCTAAGTCTGAGCTTGAGTGTGATCATGTTCATGACATTTTCTTGGCCCATCTTTTCCTCTCATGGGGCAAAATGAGACTTTTGGTTAATAAACCGCGTTTTGTTGTCTGTCTCAAAACCCACGTGATGAATAGCCTCCAAAGGTGAGTGCTTCTGATACACAGGCTTACTCCCATCATCTGAAAGGGCTTTCAGCCTTCCTTTGTAGTTGCAAACCAAGCAGGTGGAGATGGAGGTGCCAAGGGCAGGTGGAAGGGGAAAGATGGGTCTTGCACATATGCAGCCTAGAAGCAATATTTTTTAAAATCGAAACAGACACACAACTTTAAAAACTGTGGTTAAAGCGGAGAAAGGACTTTTACAAATGATATATGATGTTTTGCTGGCTGCTACAGATGGAAGCTGGAAGGGGAAAGAAAATAACACTTGTGTAATAGAAAAAACATATGCATTCCACCCAAAGAAGGTATCTGAAGGTAGGAAGGGGAATCATACTGATAAAAACAAAGCAGAGTTAAGAAGAGCTGCCTGTAAGGATAAAAGGAAAGATCCCAATCCTAAATGGGTATCCTGGTGTGCTCAGTGTCCAAACTTTGCCTCCCACAGATTTTATATGGCAACACACCAGATAGATCTGTCTCTTCAGGATTTCAGATTGGAGAGCAGCCCTGACTCAGAGGGATATTATCTAATTTTCAGGTTCCACTGCTGAAGAACGCACGGAGCGTTTGTGAACACCGTCTCCCTCCCTGTGGCTCTGTTCTCACCCCTGTCTGAGCAGGGTGAGTACGTGGTGCGAAGCTGCAGCTCAGGGTCCTTCTACATCAGTTTCTTTGAACTGTCAGGGAAGGGCAAAAGGAGACACGATCTTGGCTGACTGACATTAACCTGCAGATGCCTAAGGAAAAGAGGTTTCTGAGATTGTACTCAGTAGATGTGCGTACATGCACACTCCCACATGTACCTCTCTCTTCCTCCCTTTGAATCCACTGGTTAGCTTCATACAGATCTGACAATGCAAAGAGGCCAAGACCCCTTAACTTGCTAATGAGTGCAATAGCAGAGAGGAGGAAGCAGTGGCCCTTGGGAAGGAAAGGTTACAGCCCCTCACATACTCATGTCTCAAGCCCTTACCTACAAACATATACGCGCGGGAAGAAAATTGTAGCAGCACTGCAATAGTGGAGCCTGTGGAGCCTGTGGAGCCTGTGGACCCTGTTGGATGCTAGAGAAGCCACTCCAGCTCCTTCAGAAACATTTCTGTTGTGGTTCCACCTCATGCAGATCAACCCATTTTCCTCTACAGAAGAGGAAAGGGACCAGAACATGCTTTGGTTGTGTTGCATTGGAACGGCAATGTCCGTTCCTACGGGGCAGCAGCTTGGCAGGATCTAGATATCTCTGGAGGGCTGTCATGGCACGACAACCTTCCACTAAGGGACCAGTAAGGGACCACTGTAGCATCACGTTCATACTCGTGCATTGGCCAAATATGTTGAGTTTTATGTTGTCCACAAGTTTCACTTATGCTGTCTAACCACTTTAAATAATTGGCCCCAGCCTACTGGAATTACAGCTTGTTACCACATGATTTTTCCTTCTTTTTGGACACGCCCTTTCCTCCATGTTTTCAGGTGCCTTCATTTTAATTCTTCCAAACTCAGAAAAATTAAAGCCAGGGTTTCCATAGCAACTTTAATTCTAATTCTTATTTGCATTACAATAAAATTTTTCATTTGATGTTCATGAGGCACCTACTATATAACCTCAGCATGGAGACCTTATTGGTCTGTTGAAGTCCAAGTCCTTGCCCAGATCTCTGGAGACAGGGATATCACACATATATATGTTGTTATTGTATTTCTAAGGGACAGAAATTACTGGGTGAGTCAGGAATCAGAATGGTTCAATGTTCAAATAATTATAGCTAAAAGGTATGTTTTGTACGGTTAGTGATGCTTTTTAATCACTGAGAAGGAAAAGGAAGTTATTTAAAACTGTAATTGCTGAGGAAGTCTTCGGAAAGAAAACAGATAATTTGTTTTGTTGGTATACTAGGGTCCTTGGAATTTTATTGCAGCTAGTAACTGCCTAATTCAGTCTCCCATAACAGTCATATATTATATAACAGTCTCATATAACAGTCATATAGATACTCATAAATTCAGTCTCATATAGCAGTCAGATGTAAATACTCATATCCTTAGCCTCATATAGCAGTCAGCATGTGTCAGTTTGAGAGTTTAAGACTAAAACTTCTTTTTTTTTTTTTTTTTTGCTAAGCATACAGTCTTCTCATTTAACTGCATATCCAGCCAACACATCTATAATTGTCTCCATTACAAAACTATGGACTGGCTGAGCTGAAAAATATCTGTGTTTGGAGACAGACTTCTAAGCCTCTAGTCAGATGCTTCCAAAGAGATCTCTCTTTCAAAGCACTTACTGGCATTCTAGCAACCAAGTTGATGCTATTTGCTTCATTTGAGCTGATTGGTATTCAGTGCTTTAGAAAATTAAAGCAGTTATTTGAGTGCCTAGCAGGGAATAAATGGCATCATTTTAGACAACCACTTTTAGAATCTTGTATCTTGGTTTGAATCTTGTTCTGCATATAGGAGAGGATATTAAAATAAAGTTGTAGCTCACCAGGAAAATGACTTTTTAATGGGGACCTGTAAATTCAGGAACTACTTATGTCTTTCTGAAAACAGAAATATTTATATATTTATGAAAAAAAACCCCACCCTAATAGATATCCTCCAGGCACACAAATCCTTATTTCTTGGAGACCATCTTTGGCTGTAGAGTTGAAATGGGATCACAGCAAAGAGCGGTTGCCTAAGAATCATGTAGCTGTTACATTCGATGACTTTCTTACTGCTTGGTCAGTGTGCGTGCAGAAAGTGGCAGCCATCAGGGGTCCCACAATGGAAAACTGTTTTCCTTGACAGTGGGGGTTGTACCCCGGACACTCTGCTACTGGCTCAGTCTGCTTAAATGCTGCAGCAGCTTGTGTGTTCAGTTTGGCAGGCAGGCAGGCAGACTAGCCTGGCTGTCAGTCCCGGCAGCACTAAACCCCTAGCCATAACTATCATTCCAGTTCCAAGGATAGATTTGAACATGTTCAGTGTTCACCTGTTTTAATGGTTATCGTGGAAATGACGGCTGCTAAATACATGGCAAAAAAAAAAAAGCAGATAGTGCTGAAGGGTGTTTGAAAGAGGGGATGCTCACGTCACTCATTTACGGTCATTTCAGTGGCCTGAAGTATTCAGAAATATCATTACATGATGCTTTCTGCAATGTGTCTAGAAATTTACAGCCTTGGTGGTTGGTAGCGAATCATGGCTGCTGAGGAAGGCTGAGGAATGGCTGGATAGTTGGTTTAATTCTTGCCATTTTGGTCAGCTGCCACATATGCTCCTCTCTGAAGCCAGCCGTGACGCCTTTCACAAGTTTGTTGGCTTTCTCCGTTTCTTCAGCTTGTCCATTGGAGGTAAAAATAACAATAAATCTCCCCCTTCTCCTCAATTCAGAAAATAGCTTTATGAGGGAATGCTGCTGTACAGTAAGTGATCTTGGGATTGCTAGTGATGCTGCAAAAAGACTGACAGCAGTGGATCTAATAGCACATCCCAGCAGTCCAAAGAGCCTGAAGAGCCAGCTACAAATTGGCAGGATAAAATTCAGATGGCGAGCAAGTGATATTGTTTTGGGGCTTGCCACGATGGTTGTGATTTATATCACGTCTGTACAACTGCTATCAACTTTCCAGAGAGAGATGAAAATAAAACACGGGAAAAGGTACTGCTGAGGGTAGTAAAAGGGAGAGGACTGGACTCTGGGGAAGGAAGAGAAGTCAAATGCCACAGGATTTTAATTAAGTTTCCCTACAATGTTATGTAAGTACTAAACGGAATAAGAATGTACCTTTTGCAATATTTATCACTTTACTTTCTGATACCAGAGCGTGGTGGGTTGAGCTTGGCTGGCTGGCAGATGCCCACCCAGCTGCTGCTCAGTCCTGCTCCCACTCCTTGACAGGACAGGGGGAGAAAATAAGATAAAAAAGCTCCTGGGTCAAGATAAAGCAGAGAGATCAACTACTAGCCTGTTGCAGAGCCAACGGGAACTGGCTGTGTCCAGCACAGGGCAGCCCCTGACCTCCTCCCACAGAGGCCACCACCACAGCCCCTCTGCTGCCAAAACCTTGCCACCAACACCAAGTACACAGAGTCGTTAAACTATTCCATCTCAAAGAATGGTTTTTTGGCTTTGTATGCATAAACCTCATTTACTTGCCAATAACTCTCCCTTTCATGTGTAACTAGAAATCCCACCCATTGTCCCCACCAGTGTATCACATCTTTAAGTAGTTCTGCCAGCTACATTCCTGGAGGGCTAGACTGGTATGCATTTTTTTGGTAATATTTATGTCATGGGGTACACTGTTTTAATAAGAAGTGTTTACATGCCAGTGCTGAATACAAGGAAATTATCAGAAGCGTGGCTAGATACAAGCTATTTTCTTTGCATCTAACCAGCTTCTAACGCTGCATGATGTCTTCTGTCTGGACCTCCAGGACTTTATCTTGATTTGTCTGCCAACTTGCATGAGAGCTGCATGACACCATTCCTTGGTCAGATGAAGTGTGCTGTACAAGCTGACACAGTATAGACCAAATCTTAATTCATATATGTCTGCAAAGATCATAGAGGACATCAGGAAAAATACTCTACAGCGTTCTTCAACTTCTCTGCTCTAGGAGATGAGCTTTCGGGATCTTCGTTCTTTAGGCAAGTGGTTTTCATACTATCAGCGTTATGGTCCCCATTTTCTGCTCCTGTTCATTTGCATCAGTATACTCCTACAATCGAAGGAAAAGGTGGAATTCCACCGGTTACAGAGCCCTTGGACACGTTCTTCAGAGATCAGCAACCCAAAGCCTATGTAGGTATAGACTCCAAGTCTATCCCAAAACATATCTTGGATATCCAACAGAAGTTTTTACCCCACTGACATAGTGCATTGGTCAGAGCATTAAATCTGTGTGAACAGGAACTTTTTTCATACCAGAGTTGTCAGCACTGTCATTTCAGTTGTCTTTAATGACAGGAGTACGTAGAGTGTGCCCAACCCTATTTTAATTTCATAACTTGCTGACTTTGAAAAGTCATTATGCTCTGGCCTTTTTTTTTACTGTTTTCTCCCATAACAATTACAGTGTGGCAAGTAGTATAAATTATCACTTGCTTAAAGCTGCAAATTACGAGCTATGTAGTCCCCAAGCCTGCTTTGCCTAGGACACTTCTAGCTTAAAAGAAGTTTCTCATTTCTTGTATCACGGTCAGTGGTGACACATGAAAAGAAAGCTACTCCCGCCTGTAAGTTTCTATAGACTTCAACGTGTGGTAAATCCTTTGACATCTAGATATTATGAACTGTATTATATTACATTGATCTTAAGTCTTGGTGGGTTAAAGCTGTTGTGCTTTGGGTTTTGGTTTGGTCTCGGGTTTTTTAACGATTTTGCAGGTCACAGTTTTTCATTAATTTTAACCAAATGCAACGTTGTAGCAAGAGATGGAGAAATTCACTGCAGCATCCGCATCGGTCACAGTATTCGCTCCTCAGCCCTGTGGTGAATCTCGTAGCTGTGAACGTGCGCCATGGAATGAGACAGGGAGAGCGAGCAGCTCTGCGGTCGGCTGACTGCAGGCCTGTGCTGCAGAAAGACTGCACAAGACGGGAATTCGAAGCGACAGTCGCATAAATTAAATCATTGTGTATATCTTGTGATTTCTAGTTCAAGTGACATCGAGTATTTTGCTTTTTGGTTACTAGTAATAAATCAAACTTCACTGCTCAGTGAACTAAACTGTGGGCTAAAAGTGCCAAGGAACATCCTGATTGGACAGTGACTAACTATAGCTACTAAAAAAAAGAAGGCAAAACATGTAAGGAAAGTTCATTGCAGGACTGTCCTCTTTAAGAAGTATATGCAAATTCCATATACCTTTAAAAGTGTTATTTCTTCTAGTAAAATATCTGAAAGGCATAAAGTACCTCTATGAGTAAACAGTGAAGTTGTCCTTCTCTGCTTAAGGCAACGCTCAATGCATGGTGGACTAGAGAAAGGGTTTCTATACCTGGTGATCCTGACTAACCATTGAAGCGGGCAGCCGTTTGACATAGTAGCTATAGACCACTGACAGCAGAAGGGCCCAAAACGTTAGCAGTCTTCCAAGCGTGGTGTTCAGAACTGGAAACTACCTCGTGACTGCAAGCTGCATACAGCACACAGCTATGAAAATACCGTTATTATTAATAAAACACAGCTGCTGGTTGGTGTAGATCCAGCCTTTCAGAGTCATCTATTTTTCTGGAGGATTCTAGTTAAGAGAACTAAAGCTCTTCTGGCTGTCACCAGTGACTGTTTTCTTCCAGTTGTTGTATGTGTGTGTCAGAAAAGTAATCACCTAGAAAACCCAGCACCAACTTTAAAAGCCTGTGAAGTTTCTCCTTTTTTCTCCCCAAATAAACAACGGTTGGAAGCAAAGCTGGTTTCAGACTGCTCCTTTCCCACCTACGCATTGCACTTCTTCTTAATACGGTCCAGCAAGACTCCTATAGGTTGTCTCAATATGTCCGTTCTTCGTACTGTCACTTGTATTAACATGTCTTTAAAGTCAAATACACTTTTCCTAATAAAAGGGAAGTTTTAGAAGCAGTATGTGGCATTTTCTGTCAATATTGGTGTTACTTTGGGTACAGACTCCATGCAGTTCCCATAGAAGTCTGCCAACCTAAGAAGGGTGACCCGTTTTTCAAGCGAGGGTGCACTACTGAGCACTACTAAGGCTGCAGCTTCCGAGAGAGGGATGCTAATGAGTTGCCAAGACTTATGACTTTCCAGCTTCCAGCTTATGACTTTCTTGGACAACTAGGTTTCTGCAACTGCTCCTCAAGCCTTTCACACAGTACAGTATGTACTTCATGAATTTCAATGTTGCTGCCACTACAGCTCAAACCTAATCTGTCTTGAAATTGGAGCAAGTGCATGATTAATCCTCAATGATTTCGCTGCACTATAATGAAAGCTACTCATTAGTCCAATATTTGCAGATGAGAAAACACTTAGCACAAACGAATGCTTTTACTTAAACCTTGCACAGGTAACAGTTAACGTGCGATCATAATGTGCCTTTGCTTCATTTGCAAAAGATAAACAAGGCAAAAAATATCCTTTAACAAATATTGGAGTGTTCTGACTTCATTAATATATCTTCAAGTGCATTTTTAAATGGTTTAACCAACAGAAGTATCTGTAACTTTTCTCCGATGCTTTTGCATTCGACACTGTGCCCCATCGTAACAGTAAGTAATTACATGCCACAGCATCCAAACGAAATAAACAAAGTCTCAAGTACCAGATCTGGGAATAGTTAATCCATTTCCCCTAGCTTGTATCCACATACTTCTTGTACCTTTAAAAACATACTGTCCAAGTGACTGAGAACAAAAGAAGTCATCTACTCACAGACCCAGAGGAACTCAGAAAAACCCTTCAAGAATCTGGGAGTTTCATTTTGTTTGTGCTTTTAATGGTTTACCTTATTGCAACAGCAGGCATTACCTCATAAATAAGATGTTAAAACAAAATGTCCCTTTTAGACTTTGTTTTCCCCACACTCTCATATTAGTTGACAGTGATCAATAAATAACCTTTCCCCAGCAGGGCTGGGGACGAGCGATATCCCTGATGCCTGTTGTTAGGACATTTCTTGTGTCAGTGGCTGACAGCAGCATGGTCTTGGGAGGAAGAAGAACAAACAAGACCACAGTGGTCTAAGCTGCCCAGCAAAAGCCGGATTGTCCTCCACATGCCCCGTTGCTTCTGCTCCAGATGGCTGTCTGTATACTTCTATCCTTGCTGCCTCAGTGCAACAGGGAGGTTAGTTTTCCATTTATAGCAGCTCTCAAAGCCTCTTGGGAGCGTTAGCTAAAATTTTCCAAGGCATCCCAGATTTAGGCTTCACTAACTTTCTCCTTTCCAGTCCGAAGCTGGGGGTTGCTTTCTGACCTCCAAAGAGATTCAGGTATGTACATACTTACATCCCACCAGAAAATGAGACTGAGGCATATGTGTGACCACGGTACTCTTCCATACTTTTAGCCATTGTGTTTCAGTGTAAATGCTATTTAAAAACATTTTAATGGCCACTGGATACTGATATGTGACTTGTGACAGAGGTAGTCTTTTATGCCACATTTCTTTCACACCTCAACGAACTGTTGATTATTCCTTGCAGTTCAGAGAACAGAGTTCACAAAATCATCTTGGCAAAGTGTTTCTGAGACAAGGCACATGTTACGGGGTTATGGACTGTCTCTGCTAATGAATGGCTGGGTGGCTTCTGGGTTTCCCTTGAAGAGATCAAATTACATATTCTCGGCTGAAATCGGAATCAGAAGATTTTTTTCCACTGGAAGAGAGACTACAGCATGTTTTAGTGTTCTCATTTTAATATACATTTATACAGCTTCACAGGCACAGGAGTGACAGGATGAAGAACCAAAGCAAGTGAGGCTGCTTTTTAACATAAAGTACAAATTCCCTTAATTGAGTGCTCCTTAAATGTATGGCTTTTAGGGTTTTTGAAAGGAATAAGTTTGATTACAGGTGAGGCTTTTCCACGCTCTTATTAAACAAATTAAGGTTTCTTTAAGTCCAGTGCTGAGGTGAGTGGGCAAGCATTAGACATCACTACCAGAATACTCCAGCTTCATTCAATTTTATTGAGACTCAACACACCTTTTGCATAATAGAAAGGTTTTAGGTAGTTGCAGTAGTAGATAAATGTTTAATGGTGTCATATTCCACAATTGAGAGCTTGGCCTATTCTTGGTTTTCATTCTGGAGTTGCAGCACACTGGTGAAAATGGCAACATAAAATCTCCTAAAAAGCTAATTTTCACAGTACGTTAAAATGCTAACACAAGTGAAAAGTGTATTGATTCTCATGCCTGCCCCTTTGACTGTAACTGCTGCCATTTAAGGGGTTGATGAATTACAAAGCTTTTGCTTTGATTTCCTTAATGGTCTTTAGAAAAGGTGGAGAGATAAAACAATTTATCGGCTGTATCTGTGAGAGAAAAGGAACCACGGACACTCTGTCATGCTGGAAGATGTTAAGTGGTGGGGAAATAGGTGCTTAAATTTGGATGATAAGCTTTTTATACTTAGGTTTATTATTGTATTTGTAAGTCAACTACCACCCCGGAGTTTATATTCTGATTTGGCTCTAGGCTGGTATTTTTCAGCCTGTTCTGTTTGAAAGACTGCCTTTCTAGGAGAAACCCTTGTTGTTTGAAGGGACAGGTGAAGGGTGCCAAAATGTTACTTATATACTCACTGATAAAACAGGAAATACTGATAGTAAAGGATGAGGTCACTTTTCACCTGTTGGCAAATACTAGCCAACTTTTAGGACTATCTGTATGTCTGTTGGTTTGTTTTTTTCCCAGTTATATGGACTATCACCAGTCAGTGGACCACAGGTGGGAAAACAGTGCTCTAGTGCCACCAAGTTACATATTTTAAATACAAATAGGAACGATGACAAACTAACAGAGGAAACAATGGATGAAAAAGGGAGATGAATTTTTTTACTGCTGCATTTCTCTTCCTTTTCTGGTTGCAGTCAAGTATTGGGGTGGGGCAGGGTGCTGGTTCATCACCAAAGCCCAACCTGGACTAGAAGAAATTGCTAAAACTCAGAGTTGTGGAATACTCCAAAAGTAATCAGCAGCACTATGTTCCAGAGTAAAGGCATGTTGTTATCTTCAAACTCATATTTTATATGACTTTTGTCTGGGTTATGGGGAAAGGGCATTGCACTTGGCTTTGTTCAGAAGCTCTGCTTTCCTACTATAAGGACTGGGAGCATCATTTACTTATTTTTAATAAAAGATAATCTTTCTGAGAAAAAATAAAAAAATGGTGTATTGCCTATTAGTATTTTGCAGGTATCATTCCATTTTGATGTAAAGAACACCTATAAAATTTTGCCACTTTCACATACAAATGAAAGAAGTAAGAGGCTAAATCCAGCACTGTCCAAGTCTGCAGCCTCTTAATTTCTTTTAGACTTGTGTAGAAATATCTCCACTAATATGGATTTTGGTTTTCTTTCTTTCCTTGTGACCAGACTTCAAAGTTAGACCAGGCTGTATCAATATTTTCCACAAGGCTTATTTTCTAACGTTACTGATCATGTTTTTTTCTTAGTAAATAATAAAATTCACCAGGCAGCTGTCTCTGCAACAGCACAAAGAGCAAATCTTTTGCTTTGCAGCATGTCTTCATCCAAACCCACTTAAGGAAAAAATCAAATAAGTGGAAGGGATATGGATGATAGAACAGACTCTGAGTTTTGTATCAGGCAGCCAAACAGGACTGCAGTGTTCTCAGCTCTCCCTTCCACAGATGCTTATTAACTTTGGAAGCGGGTGTCTTTATGTACCTATACGAACCGACAGGATACAGGGGGCTGGCAGGGCTCTGACAAGGAAATGCTAATTGCTCGGAGGAACGCGGGTAAAAAAGGTTATGTCTACGCAAAGACGGAGGAGGCAGCAGTACAGCTGCTGCACTGGGAGGCCGGTGCTCCCACAGGCACTGAAACGATGGTGTGTCGTGGCTGGGCATCTGGTGGGTTTGGCTGGATGGGGCTGTGATGCTCCCGAACAAGCCCAGTGGGGAGAGGGAAGGAGGTGGACGAGATGGACTGTTCCTCCATTTCTGTTCTTCTGGGCCTGTGCCAGCAAAACGGGTGCTGAGAAGGGTTGAAGAAGGCACACTTTGTGAAATAAAAGTATGAAAATATTCCTTTTCAAAGTATTAATATTGTATGATTTACTGACTAGCCACTTTGGAAATTTTAATGAGTTTTTTCCACCAACATTCACACTTTTTGAAGAACAGAAGGGGGAGAGAAATCAAGAAGGTGGAAATACTGTCTGCGTGTCTCTTAAGAACATAGTTTTCACTATAACCAGCTTCTGTCATGAACTACCGAGCAGACCACAAAGGTGTCATGCAAAAATCTTTCACATGTGTTAATTTAAATCAAATTAGATTTGCAAAGGACTTTTTTAAATTCTGGAAATCATGGCCTCACCCAGAAAATTTTGTTGTACAAATTCCTTTTCAAGTGCAAATATCGCACTGTGACCAAAACTACAGTCTTTCTGCACTAAAGAGCCAGCATTCCCCAGGAGTTAAATTGAAAGTGAAAAGGCATTTCAGGCAAAAGGAAGCAAAGGAATAAATAGCTTAATAGGTTTTCTCTTGATTGTCTTTTTATGAACAGAGACAATAAAATAAGAAAGTCAAGATTTGTCAGTTACTGTTAAAGTCCAAAAGCAAGAAAATATTATATGGATGGTATATTGGAAAACTCGTTGTTGATACCATTTAGTGAACTGATGAAACTAAGGAGTACACTGAGAGTATATCAAAACCAATCCTTTTTTTGAAATTCCCAATCCAAATCACTTCCACAAAGTATGAGGTTTATTAAAAAGAGGTTTTAAAATGCAGGGTGGCTTTTACTTTTCCTGAAGTACCCTTTTTAAGCCAGATAGATACAGAATAAAGAATGGCCGGTTTCTACCTTTCCCATTCTGAACTAGTGGTTATGTTTGTTCATTGGGGCCCTGCTCTGCACAGACCTGCCTCTCCTTCTGCAAGGAGACTGTCGCTGGCCAAGAAGCAACGTTCAGTGGGGTGAACCCTTCTCAACTCATCTGTTCAGACAGCACAGGGCGGTCCTGCCACAGAGGAAAAACCTGGTATATCTGGCTGATAGAAAGTACAATGCCCTCGCTTGTCAGGTTAAAGTGACAAATTGGGATTATTGTACCTCCCTTAATATTCAACATCAGTTTATTTCTATCTTCTTAAAGTATTTTCGTTTCAAAGGACACATGTGAAATGAAGGACATGATGGAGGGCCTAAACAATTCATATGGAATGATACAATTCAGGGCTTCTGGATTGCATTTACGTTTTATAAAATTATTAAAAAAATAACTAGTAATAGCTAGTTAGATATGGAAATACTTGCTGGGAGGTACTTGTTGCTTGGTACTTGCAGGGAAAGGGAAGAAAGGACAGAAGAATAATAGGAAAGGTGCATAAAAGCATTCCTGTTCTCAAATCAGACCTCTTTTTGGTGCCTCAAGGTGGATACACAGAAACTAGTCAATAAAAAAAATGTTCATTTTTCTGAAAATCAAAGCTACAAAAATCTCAGCCCATATACACACACATGTCTTTTAAGAACCCAGACAAGACCTGCCTTCTCTGAAATTTGTGCCATTAGTCCAACTTCTACCTCTGAAACTAGGATTTTGCTCATGATGTTATTCACATTTTACACTGAGGACCCATTTTGACGATATGCACTAATTATTTCTCTTCACTGAACGTTTCATGGCAGGGAACAGTAATTTATTTTTATTTTGTCTGCACGCTTGAATGACACGGTTACCAGTGGGTTTTTTGTGTGTGTGATGTAGGTGATTGCACTGCTCTCTGGTTCAGGGGAAAGGGTGACTTTGGTTCAGGGCGAAGGGAGGGCTGCTAGGTGGGACTGGTAGGGAAAGGGATTTGGCCTGTTTTGAAAGTTAAAAGTGAGGTAAAAAGAGGAATGTGATTCATTACTTTGCCACATACTGTAATGACGGAGGGCCTGGGTCTCATGTTTTGCCTTGAAGAGTTCAGTGGATGATACGTCAGTGAATTACAGAAACTCCTAAAAGTGTATGGGCCGCTTATTCTTTGTGGAAAGACCTACAACAGATAGGTGATGGGGGCGTCTGGATAACTTCTGTGCATTTATTTTATTTGGCAAAAGCTTTGTGACAGACAGAATCATCATGAGCTTCATTCTAACTCTTCTGGCCCTTCTGGCTCAAGGGAAGTCCTTTACCTTTTCTTGCTCACGTGAGTTAATTTGACCTCATTCCATTTTCTTTATCCTTTTTCCTTGGAAAAAGATAGCATTTTTTTCTCTGACATTGAACCTTTTGTGTGTAACTTTTTCCCTGAAGGAATCAGTAATGGCCCCACATTGCTCTTCACACAGCTAGGATTTTGCATGCAGATGCCATTTGTGACTACCTTATGGGAATGTGATATGACAACAATTAAATTTTAATCTGATCCCAGCCCGTACTAATACAATAGCTGCTTCTTCTTTTTTCTTAATTATGATTTTCTGTAAAAGGCTTTACTAGAAAAGAAAAGCTTTTAAACATTCCATAAAATCCAGGGCTCCACTTCTCTAGCTCCACAATCTCAGCTCCCTGTCTCCAAGAAAATTCATGCACCAATAGCTCAGCTTTGCTCTTTTTACGTGTCTCACTCTGGTCGCACACAAGCAGTCTGACCTGGTCAGGCTGATCAATCATACAGTATAATGAAACAATCTAATACAGTAGTGGCCACAGCCCGTGAACAGCCGCAAAGCTAAAAGTAGTTTACAAACCTTCTGCATCACTTAATTCAGCAGAAGTTACTAAAGTCAGAGCCATCACAAAATTCATCCGTGAGACACCTACTAGTGCATAACTTATTTCTCAATGATTTGGCTACTCTGGAGGGAATCTGTACACCTAGCCACGTTAAAAAGTACAATTTATCTGTTTAGCTTCTGGTTTTACTGCCGTTGCTCTAGCCAAAGAGCAACTTTTCCATTTCCACTTTTTTCCATTCTCACAATACCTCCTGTAGCAGGATTACTTTTGAAATAGCGATAATACCCTACTTATCTTGGAATTTTTTAAGCAACATCTCTCCTAACAGGCAATATCCGGCTGCTTTCCTGAAACCCGACAGTGAAGAAGAAATCTGCCTGGGGGCATGAGTCCCAAGCAGGGTCCAGTTTTGTAAGCCTGTGAAGCCCTTGGGCTCAGGCAGTGGTCCGTAGGGCAGGTTGTTGTCTTGTGTTAAAACAACACCTCAGATGAGCTCGTTTGCTCTTCAGCGGCTTTGCTGTCTTTCGGATGGATTCGGTAGCTGTCTGAACATAATGGCGAGGTCTTTTTGGACAGCTGGGAGCATGGAGTTCGTGTTTGTTCAGGCTGTACTGACAAAACGTTGTTTCTACATAAAAAGCTCACTTGTACAAGGACTTGGAAACAACCTTGCAGTTAACCTGGGTACAGGGTCCCGTCTTCTGTCTAGAAAAACACTCGTAAGGACTATCAGTCAAGGTTTTGTACAAAACACACACCCTTAAAGCTTTGGTGAAAGGTTTTCCTACTGACTGAGATTGGTATGTGATATGAGGGGGAAATGGATGAGAACAGAAATAGAGAGTGGTCCAGATTCTTGCACTCTGTGTCTTCAGGATTTCAGTACTAGAGGATGTATTCAACCAGTGCTCTTAATATTCAGCGATGGATATTCTCCATTTTTGGCCCTGCATGATCCCGTGGGAATGAGTTTCTGCAGTTTAATTAGGTACTTTGGGGAGTGTGTGCATGAGGGAAACATTGCAATTTGTTTTAAAGCTGTGGCCTGATTATTTCAGTTCTTGTTCTGTGAGAAACACTTCATAATCGTTTGCTTTTCACCTTCTCCATGTCATTCACTGAGATATGCATACAGCAATTACAGCCTCCTCCTCCATATACAGTCCTCTCTCTTTCAAATGGAAGAGGGATTTGGGGTTTGTTTGGAGTTTTTTTTGGCTTGCTATCATGGCTTACTGCTTTAGGGAAACCTTTCACTGTAGTAAATTCACAGAATAACATCTTGCCCAGGGAAGGAGCATAGGAGCTTCTTCCACTCCTTGTGAAATGGGAACACCACTTCTACTGTACCTGGTTATAGCTAGGAGGGTGTAAATCGCACATGACTTTGAAGACGTGAGTGCCACTGGAGGCACACAGGGACATAATTTCTAGCTTTTTCCCTTAATTCCTTTTTCCCTACTGTTCTATTTTGATTTTTACCCCTGCTGACTACCAAGCTGATGTTTTCACAGAGCTGACCGCAGTGATTCCCCCCTCTACCTCTGGAGCAGTAATTGCTCATTTAGAGATCATAATTGCGCAAGTGAAGTTATTTTTCTCAGGTACATCGACATGTTTATCGACATAGTATATTACTAACCGTTTTATTGCTCACCAATGAAGTCTTGCTTTAATTCTTCACAACCAGCTTTAGTTTTTATCATCCTGCCTAATTTTATAACACCGGCAAACATTTCTCAATTCACTAGCTGCCCATGCTTTCAGATCTCTCAGATATTACAAAGCACTGGTCTTACCGCATATCACTGTAGCGTCCCACCCATGACCTTGACCACTGTAAGGCTGGCCACTAGTCCTACCCTTCTTTCTCTACCTTCAGTTATTAATCAGTGTCAAATTAGCTTCTTAAGAACCTTTGGTGAGGAACCTTGCCAAAAGCTCTTTAAAAATATAAGAATGTATCTTGACAAGATTATACCTGTCACAATCACTGATCCCTCTAAAGAGATTTGACAGGTGTGTGAGGCACGACTTCCCTTCACAAAGCCATACAGGCTCTTCTGCCACAGAGAACAATTTTTCCATGCTTTCTCTAACTCTTTCCTTGATTGCCTAATCTACTGATTTGCTCAGGACAGCTGTCAGATATATTGTACAAGTCATAGCAACAAGTATAGCGGCAGTAGTATTTTTCAGCTGTGGATGTTTAAAGCATTTCTCAAGTCAGCCAGCGCTCATTACAGATGAGGAAAGTGGAGGGCAAAGAAGTTCAAAGAGTTGCAAGGTTGTGCAGAAAGCGACTGGTGGAAGTGGACGTGGAAGCAAGGCTCCCTTCTTCTGTCTTGATCCCGCATTTCATTGTACTGTGACTGAAGAGGGACCTTCCCTGCCCTTCAGAGCTACTACTGTGGGTTTTGGTAGCACTGCTAGCAAAAATGCAGTAGTGCTTAGCTCTAGTGCCTGCTCTGGGAGCAGTGCCTACTGCTCTTCTGCTTTCCTTTTAGATATTCACAGAGTCACAGAACAGCTGAGGTGAGAAGGGACCTCCGGAGGTCATCTGGTCCAACCACCCCCACTCAAGCAGAGCCACCTAGAGCTGGCTGCCCAGGCCTGTCTCCCGGCAGCTTTTGGTTATCTCCAAGGATGAAGACTCCACAGCACTCACTGCCGTTTCCTGTCAGCCACGTGCGTCCTTGGTAAAACAATATACAGCCCAGTTTCCCCTCCTATAAAGTTTGATTTTCTGTCCAGGCATGGATTTCATGTGTGACTTGTTGCTAGTTCCTGTTGCTTCCACTGTTTGACTTCAACAAAACAAGCTTAGCTACTTCATACTTTTGTCCTGAATTTCTCTTCCCACTACCAGGGGTATTGACGTTTTACTCATTTATCATCATAACTAATACATGAGTGATAAAGTGATACATGAAGGTGACATGAAAGTTTTATATGAATAAGTTTAGGACAGCATGTTACCAAAAGTAGAAAGCTGCAAATAGACCTTGCCAAATAAATGCCTGTAAATCCTCTACTACCATGATATTATATATTCAGGATATGTCAAAGTTCACAGTAAAATTGGAAATATTGTGCAATTTTAGAATATTTTACTGATATTTTTCATATCTCATTTGTTGTCTGGTGTACTTACAATGAGTTCAAATATATAAAGACCAAGAAGAAGAGAACAAATAATTTGTAGAATTATCTTCTGTAAAACAACAAAAATCAGTTTTCCAAAGGCTTCAGTGATTTGGGACCTGGAAAACCTAGAAGCAATACATTGCATATATCATTAGAAATACAGAAACCTTCCTTTATTTCTCCTACCTCCATGCTAACCAGAAGAATAAATGTTATGGAAACTTCAGATGGCAGTTGAGAGAGGACAGAATACTTTCTGCCCTAAAATCAAGACTGAATTTTTTAAAACTATTGAAGGTATTTCCTATAAAAAGTCCTTCCTGTACCTTGTTTAGCTATCTCTTCTGACTTCATAAATTTAAAACTGAAATGATTAAGTCACCTTTTCATTTTCCAGTTTCTTCAGTTTCTTCACAGTTTTTAATCTGTGTTACTGGTACAAGGAAAGAGGAATAGCTTTCATTATGTTTTATTTTGGTTTTTTTTTCAGAACAATGGAAAGAAAATCAAATATCCAGAATCTTTGATGAGAAAGAAATAAAATGATAGCTGTCTACCTAAATAATGCCTATATACACAAGTGCACCAGGTTCATTACAATAAAAAACTAAACCAAGCAATTTTTATTTTGTTTCCTTGTCAGATATGGAGTTGCAAAGTTTCTACCAAATCATTCTCAGGTCAGCTCTTGGCAGGGGTGGCTGCTCAGGAGCCCTCAGGGGGCTCAGCAGGCCCACCCAGCAAGGGCTGATGCTCCCCAGTCAAGATGGCCTGGGCAGGTAGGGCAGAGCTGAGACAGAAGCATGGAAGACCAAGAGACACATCCAAGAAGGGAAGTCTCTCGAGTGCAAACATGCCATACACCTGTGAGATCGGATTCTTGCCCTCCAGACATCAGCTGACCCTGGAAAACTGCTTATAACAGAGTCCTGACCAATGAGTCCTCCTGGGCTATATTTAAGAAGTTTTTGGCATGGTTTTTTGGCTGTTGGATCACATGTGTAAGTTCAGCAATTTAGCATGAATCTACTTATTTTGCTGGTTCTGCCTGTCCTCACCTCTGCAGCAGATTTTACCCATTGTTTGTCAAAAGCACCATCACGTGTATGATTCTACTTCAGAAACTAAAGTGGGTTGATTTTTGGTACGGACTTGAGAGATTTGAGTTTCCAACACAGGAGCTCTTTCACATCGTAAAACAAGAAAAAAGGTGGAGGTGGCTGACAGAAAGTCTAGCTGACAAAACATAAGAGAGAAATGAAAGGAAAAAGAACCAAATGTACCCATGACCAGGGGGAACACAAATCCCAGGTTTTTAGCAGGAAAGTTTATTAAGGAACAGATTTAGACCCCATGGAAGGCAATGGAAAGACTCCTACAGACTTCTGTGGGCTTTTGGTCAGGTTTTAAACCCTTAAACTCTCAGTATCCTGTCAGGTCCCCTGTCACATCAAAATGTACTGAAAAATCTATCAGAAGAGTGGAAAACACTTCAAAGGAGGTATGCGCAGAACCCCATAGGAAAAAGTGTGTTATAAATGTGAATGCTCAATTTGATTTACTCCTCTCTTTGATATTAGAAATATACTGCAGCTGAAAACAGCCGTTAGCGTACTCAAATATGGAAAAAACACCATTAGTGGTCTCCTCGTCCTTGGGCTGCTAGTATACATCGCATCAAGGATTTCTGCTAGTCAAACAGGTAGGGATTCACTATTCTCTTTGTGCATAAGATGGAGAATAAAAAGCCATTATGTTGGTTTGCCTTTCTTTCTCCTAAAGAAAGGGGGCTAAATTTAGAAGGTTAAGCATCCACTAGATTGGCAGAAAAAGTTGTAATATAGACATAAATTTCAAAGGTCAGCTTCCTCTACATAAGGACTTAAATACTTCAAAAAAAGCACTTAAATATGGAAGATCTCCTAGTTCATTTGCATTGTTTGGACATGTTCTCTTGGCTTTTAATAAAGCCGTAACATTCCTCACTAGCTGCACGCAAGAAGGTGTAAGGCACACAGCAGTTTGCACATGAAACCGACTGTGAGGAGATGGAAAGTATGATGGAAGACATTCCTACCGTCATATAAACAAAAAGTAAAACTTACCAGAAAGTCAGTAAAACAATACACTAGGTTGAATAGAGATTCACCTTCCACATTTTTACAAATAAAAACTAAAGAAATGGGACAATCCTGTACACTGTCTACCACAAGAAAACTCCTTTGAATGAAGTTATCACAGAAAGTTATTGGAGAGAACATCTCTCTCCTTCGGAAAGGCTATGCTGTAAGGAGAGATTAAAGGCATCTGTGCATTTAACCCAGCAAGATGAAAGATGAGAGGGAACATGCTTGTTGTTTGTGGGTCCCTGAGGGAGGGAAAAGAGCTGCTTAAAGTCACATTGGCAGAGAGGTGGATAAATTCTGCGTAGGAATTAGGAGCCTGCAGATCTCCTCTGGAACAGCCTTGCATTGGCAATGCCTGTTTGGTATTCAGGTGCAATTTGATCGAGTTAGAAGGAAGCTATCTGGTGGGACTGATGGACACGGATGATCTCTTCTACCCCAGTGCTCAAAACACGGAAAAATTCATCTGGGCTTGCAAAACTACCTGGGCTTCACAGAATGACTATGAATAAGTTTCCCCCATCTCTCTTCTGAAATGTCCTTTCTCAAATCTGTGTTGTACCACAAGTTGCAAACAGCTGTGTATGAACATTGCTGATTTAAATTATTTTTTGACTGGTTTCAATATTTTTCATTTTATGTGCTCAGAGACAATCATTATTGCAAAATCTAATAGACATTGGAAGTCTATGATCTGGGATAAGTCCAGTCTGCATCAAAGCTCATGTTTATCTATAGAGAGCTGTTATAAATTCTAAATGTACTAAATAATAGAAATTTTAAAAATAATTAAATTTATGAGTATTTCCCAAAGATAGCTATACCCTTCAGTAATTCAAAATTGTCAATTAACTTTTAGGTGCTGCTACTATACAAAGTAACATTAGTGATTCATCGCTTTGATTCCTGGTTTCCTTAAAAAACATGGGTGTTATTAAAGTTCATGACTATTTTGGAGGGAAAAGTCTCAATTCCATCAGTAAGAAAGATATTCCATCTCAAAGTCTCATGACTTGCCAAAAATCTTTCTTCACTTCTCTAAATAAAAAGAATTATTTAAGTTTCGTGGCAGAGTTATGCAACACAAAACATGTTAGGAATAGCTGACATTGTTGGGAGGGGCAATGTATGGTGAACACTGCTATCAGTTGATCAAAGTCTCTGCAACATTTCTAAGATACCGGAGATCCTCTTGAAGAGCAGCTGGTTTATGTGCGTAATGCAAGCAAATAATTGAGGCTTTCAATGAAAATCCTTGAGAAACTCCATACAAAAGGGGGGAAAAGTAGTGATAAGGAGTATGTAAACAGAATAAGCTCTTTCAATGGGGAGATCCTTGTTCCTGTGAATAGCCAAATGCTGTTGTGAAACAAAGAACTAAGAACAATGACAATAAACATGAACTAAAACCATCCGAGCAACTTAAAACATGTGCAAATGGGAAAGGAGATTTAAGCTGGCTGAACAGCAGCCTACCTTCAACTCCCCAGGTCTCAGAAGGCTCAGCAAGACCAAAATTTTCAGACAAATGAATCATGACGAGATTCTGACTCAGAATCGGTGACTCTGTGCTGTGCTGCATCCCAGGTCTCCTGACCGTGGAACTCAGAGAGGAATGCTTTGATCCTGAAACTGGCCTGGGCAGAGGGCAGCGCACAGACATGTGCATATCTATACATATATACTCATATGCATATATAATACATACGCATATATAGTTGCCATAGCCTGGGCAACCAGACTCTACAGTGAGAGGAATCAAAGGTTTGTTTTCAGAATTGCATGCTCCTTGGAAACAGGAACATGTGAAATCGGTTAGTTATTGTTAGCAAGGTTTCTGAACCATCCTGCCAAACCTACACCAAATTGTTTTAAGTAATGGCTTATGCATAGTCCTTGCCAAGATAAGCATATTTTGTGAACCCATTGCTCCTGTCCAGTTGCGCTCCAAATTTCTCAGCTCCACAGAATGCTCCTGTCATGGTAAGTATCACGTGGAGAAGCTGAATGCCTCATTCTGTTACAAAATCTTCTTTTCCTCCTTTCCATAGATGATATATGAGGTCTTTTGGGTTCCTATCAACAACTCATTGGTGCCTCGAGAGACTAATAATCTCTGTCAAGTAGTTTGAAGCAGAGAAGAATTTTCATTCCTTTAGTAGAAACTTAATTTTCCAAGCCTTTGGTGTGATTATTTTTTTTTTTTCGAAGGAGGCAAACTAGTTAGAATTATAATTATTTTTTTTTTTCCTGGTCAAACTTGAACCAAGCAAGAACTTCAAAAATTCTTTAAAGAAAGATTTTTTTTTCAAGTATATCAAGCTCAGTTGCTAAGATTTGCAAAGTTTGGCTGGACAAAACAATGCTCTTCACTCATCCTCAGATTCATCAGATGCAGTGTTTGTGCAAAAGAAATGCTTTAACGTTCCCCTCTAATGACCACAAAGGTGTAAAATGGCTTATTCACTCTGTGTCTTCAAAATATTTGTATTTTAGAGAAGTTAAAAAAAAGGCTCCATGTAAATAATTTATGGAAGAATAATTAAAACTGCAGTTCTTCCTTTCTATAAAAATACTGACATCAATTTTTAAACAAAAATTTTGTGTAAACGGGCATAGCATTGAATGAAGCAGTTGGTACACATTGAAAACCAAATGGAATGGGGATGGTTCTGCAAACCTAGGTACCTAGCCCTGAAATCCCTTTCAGACTTCCTAAATGAGAAGTAGAGCATTCAATGAAGAGTGCAGTCCTTTTAAAAATAGGATTTAAAGCATAACTTTCAAGCAATTGCTTTTTTGAAACCGTATCTTGAATATTCAAAGGCATTTTTCTCTGCAGAGCAGCTTTTAAAAGGATTGGTATGCCAGACACACTTCATGTTGTCCTTATCTTTATTTAAACAAATTCCCAGACTTGGTGCTCTGAAGTATCAAACTAAAATCTTCTGAGCTGAGCCATGCCACAAAAAGAGTTGCTTGTATATACAAATAGCATCAACTGTAGCAAACACTACAGAAAACATAGCCCACTAGTAAATATATTCAACTATAAAGTACAAATTTTTGGCTAAGGGGCTCTGCATCTAGGAATGTTTTGTACAGAAGAGTTGAGTTTAATTAACACAAACTAAAGAAATAAATCTTGTAAAGAAAATCAATTTGATCGTGTGTTCATATTTGGAAAAAAAAAGAGACAACCATTTTGAATATAATTAGATCCCACTCGTCAATATGGTCACTAATTAATAAGCTATATACTGATGTGACAAGGGGTCATAGAATGACTTCTGGAGCACTTGGCAACATCTTGAAACTCCAATGAGCCAAACAGGGAATTATTTAGGTGCTTAGCTCTGGGCTTCTTTGGTTAAAAGCTTAAGGAAAAAATATTGAACATATACTGATCAAAACCGTAAGTAGGAGATTGCAGAGCTTAAACTCAAATCCTAGCTAAGAAGCCCTCTACAATTTCAATGTAAACTTACAATAATTAATTTTCACATTACATTTTATGTTTTAAAGGCAATAAAAAGCAGGTTCCTTTCCAATACTTCTTTTGACCATCATACCATTAGTAGGAAATAATACAACTAACAGCAACTGATACAGGATAGACTGAATTCTAGATTTTGTGTTCCATAGTGACTAAAAGATACCGACTTTAACACACAGACTCATATTAGTGGAAAAAATCCCACAGGTTTCAGGGGATTTTGGAACTACCTCATAGTAACTTTTGTTCCTCTTTTTGCTAAAACTGAATCAGAGCGATGCTTGTGATTGCCTCTTAGTGGCACTGGTTGGATCACGTATTCCTATGTGTGGAATAATACTGGATCACACAGTTGCAGATTTCATCCCCACATCTACTTTCTAAAGAGGAGGGAAAAGAGAAGAATAAAAGGCAAGGCAAGGCGAGTTGACTGAATGTACAATTAAATGTTTGCTTTAAGCCAGTGGTTATAGATATTGGGTCTGCAGGTCAGTGATATACTGTCACCATAATGACCATAGAGGACTATAAAATGTATTTAGTTGGTTCTCTTTATCTGGTAGTCTGCAAGACAGCTTGAGCGTTAAAAGTCATTTGCTGATCCTGAAGCTTCAGAGACAGTCGTCTAAATGCATGAAAACGTATTTGAAGTTTACCAACATGGACTTAACAACAGGTGTTTCACCTACCTGTATCTTTACTACTTTCTGGATAGAAATGGAGAGATAGATCTGGAAAGTGCCCTTTAGACCACCCCGTATGTTAACTTACCAGGAACCAACCTTGTCACGTAGTTTTGGGCATTTAAAGAAAGAAAAATGTATAGTGAGAGTAAAGATATCTAGGGCTACACAGGTGTTACTGCAAATTATATTATGAATCATTAAACTATAATGGCATACAAAAATCTTTGATGATGGCAATGAATCCACAAAAAAAATAAAGGCATTAAATTATTTTAGCCTTGCAGTGTCCTTTAGTTTTTTGTCACCAAGGCCTGTTTCGTTCTCTCTTTTTCTGCAATTGGCAGGATGAGATAAACATTGAATCTTCCCTTTATGTACCCTGGAAAAAGCTGCAGTTTCTTGTCTGACACATACAATACATTTTATGGCTCATAGTTGTTGTATAAGGAGCAAATTATTACCATATTTAAGCAGATGTCAGCAGCTATTATGCTGTGAAGATTCTCCTGGAAATGCTGGATGAGCCATTTAATGCTTTCTAGGAAGAAGACAATTATGCAAGATGCACAACAATGAAAGCACCAAAAATAGTTTTGTTTCAGATTCAAATGTTAATGTTCAGTTGTTTACTAAATTCCAAGCAAAATAGGGGCCTTCCTGTGCTAGTGTTGTATCAATAACCAGCAAGTAACAGCCTTTGACTGAAAGAGCTCAGTAGGATTAAAAAAAGGAACTTCTTTTTTCACTTTCTAATACAGAAGAAATTGAGTCACTATGTGGAGTGATCAAACCTGCATAAGAGGTTTGTAACAAAGTTAAAGGTGGAATTTGAGTCTTGGCCCAAGATTTTAACCATGAGGCTATCCTAATCATTGAACTAAGAAACTGGATGGTACAAAGTCAAAGAAGTCTCTCTGAAATGGTTGTGTTTATTTTTTTAAATTTGGTACTGAAGTCTTCTTCCTTCTTCTTCTTTGTCATCATCATAACAACAAAAACTTGGCAAAAACTAACAGAAGTTAAAAAAAAGATCAGAAGTCCTCCAAAAACCAAGGCTATGGTATTTTTGACATAAATATAGCAACAGGAAAAATATTTACAAAATTCAAAAGCCAAGTTAAAATCAAGAAACTTATACAACTGTCATTCTTTGGACTGTTTCAGGCAGTCACTTGTCTGTAGTTTGAGTATTTAAGTGACTGTGTTAAAGTAGAAGGCTGGGGGGGAAAAGCAGTTTATTTTTCATACAAGGTAATAAAATCTTCAGAAATATTTGATTCGTACGTAGGCTCAGCAGCACCTTAATGTGATTAGCATGCTAGAAACAGAAGATGCAGTCTTGTTTCCACAGAGGCCAGTGGGTGGTTTTCCCGTTGGCTTCAAAGGCAGCAGCACTGAGCAGTAGATTAGTGCTGAAGATGAAGCAAAGCAAAGCACTGCTTTCCTGAAACAAAATGGTGGGGCTTTTTTGTGCCAATGCCAAAGCCAATGCCAATGCTACTATATTGATCTAAACTTAATTATATCCCCCACAGCGTGAGTCAAAATTAGCTTAAAAATTAAATAGCACATAGGCAAATTCTTTCAACACAACAGAGTCAATAGATTCATCACAAGTGATCTTGCTTCTTTGAATACTGACTGCCTGAAACTACTTTTGTATTCTCTGCTAAGGCGATGTTCCCCCCGGCAAAAAATACAGAAATAACAATAACAAAACCCAACAGTCCACCTTTCTTTGCATCACATTCTTCCTGATGGTGACTGATTTTCCTTGGGACTCTGTTGTTCTGTATTGCTCAGCACGCAGCATGAGTCAAAAACCTTCAACATTGGACATGACTGTAGATCCGTGGATTTATAGAAGCAAAACCTGCAGCAATCTATCAAAAAAACCTTCCTTTTCTGAGGTCCTATGCATTAAAGCCATGACATTTTAGTGCAATGCTCTGAGTCAGAGTTAGCTGTCATGCCACCAACAAGAAAAAATGATGACTGGAGAAAGTCTATGATATATCTGTATGCTCCCCTTTGTAGACCAGGTAAGAGCTGCAAAATGAGGCAGACCTTGCCCTGTGTAGTTTATATTCTAAACTAAACTTCACACAAAGTATTCTTTTACTGCTGGGGAGAAAAAACACACATGTAGTAAGACTTCTGTATAACAACATTGCTGTGGCAGCCATTGATGCTTGACACAACTTGCCATATCCAACCCCAGATTTGTGGTTTTCCTCACACACTGCTGTTGTAAGCTGGGAAACCCAGTCTTCCCATCTCCCAAATAAATAGCACCCTTCCAAATAACACAAAACTTCAGCTGTACACAAGGATGCTCTGTCCTGCGACTTTTCTTATCAGTTTGGAAAAATGTCACCTAACCTGTCTCCCATTCTTGTGGCCTTTTCGAGACTCTTCCCTCTGTTACTCGCTGGAGTTGGAGCACTACAGGTAGGACAGTGGCCTTTTTGGCACTCTCTCAGCCCACAGAGGGTCTCCCCCCTGTGCAGACAGAGCGTGTGGAAGGGACAATTTCCAGAGATGGCTTTATAAGCATCTTTTTCTGACAAATGGTTTATTTTGTGACTTGACTAGGAGACTCTGTGTGCTTCCAGATCCCGAGGTCACAGCACATATTGCAGCTCTGTTCAGGCAACCGAGTGATGAACCCCTCAGTGTGACTCTGCATATTACCATAGCAATTACTTCAGTATATTCTGGAACTAAAGATGTTTTGGCAGTTTTTAGGACTTCTGTCTCCTTTAAGTGTTGTCTTGCACATGCGCCTGGATGAGTCTTCCTTATGCACTTAGGCACCTAGGTCTTAAAAAATAGTCTTTCCAGGAAGTTTGTTAAAGTCAGTTGCACTTGCCTTTTACATTACCGTGAAGTTTACCCAAAGAGGTTTCCATAGTTTTCTCTTAAATTGTTTCCAATTTCCTCAAAGCTAATGCTGCATTTGCTGCCAAGAAAAGCAGAGACATCTTTGCCAAATGTTAATACTCTGGATTAAGAGACGATCCCCCTGTTTTCTCTACCTCTTTTGGAATACCTGCAGTCTCCAAATCCATTTCATCAAAAAACCCCTGTATCATGTATTTTATTTCTTTATTATAGAATGGTAAAGAATAATAGTAGAGAACAGTTAGAGAAGTAAAATCTGTTTTCGAAATCTCCTTTGAAGATATTATATGCCTCAGCAGAGTGCTTCTGTATGTTACAACGGGGCATGGTTCAACACCAGCCTATTCAGTTTTCTGCACAGCTGAAAGCATTTTCTAACATGCTTTCTGACGTACCCAGTGCATATCATCAAAGAGAATTAAGGGCATTGTTATGTAACAGTCTTAACTCAAGGTCACTAACCCAATAACCTACCTCAGTAACTCAATCGTCTGTCTCGTTTACAGTTACTCATTTTCACTTATTTGTTAAGTGAACTTAGCTCTCACTTACTCGTTACACTCATTTTCAGCATGATTTCACTGACTTCATTCCTAATGCATGTGTCCTGATTGTGTTGGCAGCTCAAGATGGTGGTTCAGAAAGTGCCTGTGCTCGTCTTAAGAACGTTCGCTCTCCATAAATTCAATATTGCAGTTCGCTTAGTCAATACCTAGATAATTTTAAATCCCTCCCTTGATCAATGTGCTGGCCTTTTTATAGACTCCTTAGTTCACTTATTTCTTTCTCCCAGCAGGTGTAAAGCAATAGCTGAGTCTTCTCTCTGCTTTGTTTATTCTTAGTGTCAGTGCAGGTAGGCTCTATGTCAGCCAAAGAGATACTTTCAAGGTACCCTAAACAGTCCTCAAAGAAATATTTTGCTATAAATACAATTTGCAAACTCCGCTCCGTCTCTTGTTAGATTTGTGCCTACATTTACCGAAAATACAAGCTATTTTAAAATCTATAAATAATATTGTTTCCAAAATCTGTATCTACACAGTAAATATGTAGGAGAACTAAATGTTTTAGGTTTCAGATGTATTTAGGGAATCTCAGTCTACAGCCAGACAATATAACCCCACCAGATTTTAAACAAACATGAGGGAAGTTGTACTCTGTACAAAAATCCCAAAGATGTTGCTAGAGGAAAGTGAGTTTCTTTCAGTGAATCTGTAACACGCTCCATGACAAAGTCCCAGATGCCTAGTGAGACTTTTGACTCGTAAGTTCAGCTGTCAGCCAGGTGGACCTTTGCCTTGAGCCAGCTTTTTTTTTTTTTTCTTTTGAATAGATTGCCGAGATTTAATAAGCTGTGCACAATACTTTGCATTGTCTTCCGTCAGTCCTTTCGTGCGGCGCACTCACCAAGCGCTGGCTGCCTCCAGTGACTGCCAGCCTCCCCGGCAGGCTGGTGGTATTGGCAGAAAGCTCTTCAATGGGACAGCAAGTTTTAAGAGAGTTAAAGGAAGGTTCACAGCATGGTTTCCTCTTGTTTCTGCAGCCACACTGCATCACAACACCAATTTTTCAGCATCAGTTCCTTTTGGTTGATTGCTAAGGGGGGAAGGCAGATACATTTGCAAATGACATTAGCTTGAGGATAGCTATTTTTCTTGGGAATCCAGAACGGGTTGATGACACAGTCCTCTTTGCTGACTATGCAAACAAGGCATATTGCTCTGGTTTCTCATTAAGAAAATATTAAGCAGCTTAAATGCTTAATGCACAGATGATAACTTCAGATTATAATCTCCTGTGTGTCAATTTACACAAATATGACATAGCTGACCAAAGATGAAATATCAAATCCTCATGAAGGGTTATGATGATGCTGTTTAAATGGTGTGCGTACTTCTACAGGATCAGATATTACTAAACATTAAGGCTTAGTTAGCCCTTTTTTGACAAGTCACAGGAACAGGATTTGGACAAGGTCTATTTTCTCATTACTTTGTTTACTAATTAGACCTTGCTTACGACACACTAATTTTTGCCCACTGATCTCAGACTTCTCATATTCACGTTCATCACAGTCATTGGACTGCATCAGTTGTTCTTCTTTTTTGACTAATTTAGTTTTCCCATCTTTAACTTTGGATGGTTAACAAAACAATTTAAGCAACTTTATCTGGCTTCTGTTAGTTTGGATTGTTTCAATCTTTGCAGATGATGTGAACAGATAAGTATGAAATACTGATTTTGTTTTCAAGCAGCCTTTTGACACTGCTGAATGAGAAATGAGGTTTTATTGTCCCAGCCGGCATGGATAAGGTCACTCAGCCATTACTTGTTGCCACAGTAATCTAATGCCCCTCTTAAAGAAAACAGAAAAGAAGCTTGGTCCAGACTATTGTGAAGTCGTTGGGACTGTTACCCCATTTTACTGATGCACAGAAGAGATAATCTCCCTGTTACCTCTTTCCCTAGTTAAAGTTAGATCTCAAGTGAGATCTATTCTTGTAAAATAATCCCAAGTCTATCCATTTGTTCCCAAAGATATCCAAAGGTACATTTGAAACCTGCTTTTTTCCTTCAGTTAGGAAGGAAGGATTAGGATCTTCGAAAGACGGCTATTTATTTATATAAATGATTCCCATAGAATTTCATATTTCCTAAATTTAGGATTCCTTGTAAGTCCGGCTTTGCCATTTTTACTATTGTAGCATTTAGGCCTCAGGCCGGAGGGCAGGTATATGACAGGATTGAATGTATTGAGATATATTTCAGCCATGATAGAAATAGTATGTCAAGAGGGAAGGGGAAAATGACAAGCCTTGACCAAGAAGTTTCCTCCTCTGGAACTCGTTTTGGGTTCCCAGTCCTTCCACTTGGCACTAGTCCCACTTGGCACTGTTTTGTTTTTTTTTTTTACAGTTAAACCCATTTCTCATCTTCAGCAGTAGTTCCTCAGCACAGTCATTTACGGTGTCCTAATTCTTCATTTCTCATGAGAGTCACCTGTGACATGCAAATACACCCGTTCCAGAAAGTTCAGCTGCCTGCTTGCTTGCTTTTGTTTTATTTTTTATTTTTTAATTGGCCACAATAGTGGGAAGAATATAGAGACTGCTTTTCAGAGACTTTTGCTGCCCACCTGGTCCTGAGTGACATTGGAGGTGTTGATTTAGCAAGTGTAGTTCCATGTGGTTGGGGTCTGGGCTTCTTTCTCTGTAACCCCCACAAAAAATTAAGATTGTTGAGGCATTTTTGTGAATAATCCCTCACATTGTATGGCCAGGGAGACCGGAGACAAGAAAGGCTCAGGGGAGGCCACCCTCCATTGGAATTTGATCCTTTCATTGTTTTAGCTAAACCACAGCCTTCCGACCTTCAGGGCACATTGTAAATCTCTGCTATTCGTTTGGGTTCTTGCTATGGAGCTTTTACTGTGGAGAGAGTAGTGGACTCTACGTGGTTTCGACGAAGATATTCAACCTTCTTTAATTTTTCATACGTGTGCATAAAGCACATCATATCAAATACCCTGGTAAAACTATACAAATAAATTCTGAGGATGTAAAAGGTGAAAATGGGTTTGATTTTATCCCCATTTGCACAGTTTAGAGCAACACAGCTAGGTACACAATGTAAAAGCACTTAATTAGCATATGGGGTGGCATTGCCAGTTTTTGCTGCAAGGGATGCTTTCCTACTTTTCTGTCTCTATTAAGAGAGATTGTCTCTGGTGATGATAACCAGGGAAAGCATAGTTCCACACGTGCTGTGCAATAGACCTGTCTGAAAGTTTTCTGCTCCTTTTGCTTGCGATGCCTTAAAAAAAAACCAGGCTACTTGTGCAGCTGTTCATACTTGGGTGAGAGATCAAGGGGCATCTCGCAGCTCCTCATACAGAGAGTAGAGAGGGCAGATTTCAGACAGGAAAGATGGAGCTGCCGGTGCAGTATGTCAGTAAACAGTATCGATTGCTTTATGACACTGGGGTCAGGGTGAGAATGGAAGTTATGATATGGTGGTGGGTCAACAGTTTGAAGTGAGATGGTGTCAGAACACCCTGTAACCGTAACAGAAGAAGTTAAATAAAAGTGGACATTGGGATTTTTTTTTGTCTAATCATACCTACAACATCCAATTCAATAGGTACGTGACCAGGTCAGAATGTAGATTTGTATTTTTAACGTGCTTAATTCTGGTTGACACTTATGTTTTCAGTCTGCAATTTTGAGTCTATGTCTCAGCATTCACCCTCCTTGCACTTCTTTTTTCCTCTGCCTCCCTGTCTCGTAAGCATACACACTTATGCATGCATACAGAGCTAGAAGCTCTGTGAATTTAAGTCTTTTTTTTTTCTTTTTTCAGATTCCTCTGCATGTCGTTATTAAACCAGAAAAGCATTTATGTTACCATTTGTGCTGTATTGCTTCATTCTTGTGTTTGTATAAAGGGACTAATGGAAACTACACTTTATGGTGAAAGGAAGAATGCATTCTCTCGTATTACAGCAAATAGTGAAAGGCCACCTGCGGGCTTACGACTGCTGGAATGAGTGTAAAACAATATTAAAATTAGTGCTTTGTCTAATTCATGAAAGCTACCTCTGTGACATCTGATAGATTTACCTCATTATAGGCCAGCTCTGCCACGTTTCTTGTTACTGACCTTAGTCCATAATGTCCCACCAAAGACCAGAGAGACAACTCTTAGATGGAGATATTGCTGAAGCAGACAAAAAACCAGTCTGTCCCTGTACTGACAAATTAAGTTTTTTAAGGACATGGTATGCTGAGGCTGTTCATGCTTTTTGTAGGTTCATGGAATAATCTAAATTTAATAAATGGAGCAGTTAATCATTAGCTACTGCAGTGACTTTGAAGGCAGTGCATCACTTCAGCAAACACATTTTGTCACAGTAGGAGTTCATAGTAGGCATCATCAGGGAAACCAACCAGCAAGGAGTTTGAATAGTCTAATCTTGAGGTAACAAAAGCATGAATAACCATTTCAGGCTCTGGATCAGATACAACAGGCTGCAGAACGGTGATATTCTTTAAGCACACCCAACAGGATTTGGATTAAACCCAGGAAATAAAACAAAACCCTAGGCAAATTACTATTAAAATACAGACAACATCAAAGGCAATAGAAAGGAAATAAAAACATTGAAAGAGCTGTTTTGGTGTAAGGATAATTTATTTTCATTTTATTAACCTTTGTGCATAAGAAGATTTTTTAGTTTCTAGGAGTGCACATTTGACAGCCACGATTATGTTAATGTCAAAATGATGTTCCACATTTTTATTTTCCATTGATCCTAATTTCCTTCTGTTAGTTGAACAATTAGATGTTTCTCCATTACTTAGTCCAGGAGATTTTTTGTTTGGTTTTTTTTTTCTTTTTCCTCCTTCTCCAAAGCCCTCTTGACATTAGCAGAAAGGAAAGAGAGTTGTTCTCCCTCTCCTACCACATAAGTTAGAAGACAACCAGAAAAGTAGAAAGACATGAGCTCTTCACTGGCCAGGTGACTGTACATTTCATGTAGAAATAGAACTTCCTTGTACAGTTAAGGCAGCAGAACATCTTTCTCCCACTTTGCAAAAACTGAAATCTGAGGTCCATGTGATCAGTGGCCAAATTCCCATTGTCTTGAGAAAAACCAAACTTCACTCGATTTTGTTGAATTTAAATTGATCACTGTGGTGATTGTTAAAGCAATTAAAGCTATAAAAACCAGGGAAAGTTTTACCAGCTCTCTGATTTTTAATGAAGCGTGCATGCACGTTTGTGAGGCCATACTTAGGCTCACTGACCGTTCAGCGGCAGCTGCCTTTGGGTACCATCCCAAGATTTTCCCCAGTCCTCTCATCAGCAGGCAGGTAGCACCATTAGGGCATTTTGTGGGAAAGGTTTGGTCTTGGCATATAGAGCTCCAGACCAAGGGCCAGGGAAGGTGCCGTGTATCTCTGGCTCTACTGCTGAGTAGCTCTTACAGAGATGGAAAGATGTCATGCTGCTGGGATCCCGATCCTCCCTCTTTCCACACCATTAGTGCCCTGTCCTCTGAATGTAGGGTAACAGCTCTTCAAGACATGAAACACCTTTCTTTAAGTCTCTGTTCAGTTCCTGGCACAAGTGAGACTCGGATAGTCGTGTAATCCTTTAATTGCCTCTGTGAAACAAATAATTCATAAGATAAACCCACTTTTAGTTTAAGCGGTCCGGTAAGCTGTAACACTCTTTGTCCTGAAGAAAAGTAGTTCGGTAGTGCATTAAAAGTTTCTCACGAGCCAGGTTCCAGCTTTGTTACACATCCACAAAGAAGAACCTAATTAAAGGCTTTATACAAAAGAGACGAATAATTTCTCATTAAATTAGGGCAAGTGCAGTATCAGTTATAATTGAGGAAATCTGCATGAAGATAACTCCAGTTGTTACCTATTGTCAAAGGTGTCAACATCAAAGTTTTTGCTACAAAACAAAAAAATTTATATTTTCTCTTAAATACACACCGGGGGTTTTGCTAAATGCTGACTGTCAGAACAAAGGGTCAAAGCTTAGTGCACATGCATAAATATGCTACTCTAAAACCTTTTATTTATTTTGGTATGCAGTTACCTTCTTCCATCTGTCTCACATCTGCTGCTCAACAAAACAAATAAGTGTCAAATCTAAACAGGGAATCCCCTTTTTTCATGCTGCTGCCAGTATGCCCTAATCTAACTTCTAGCGAGGAAATAGGAAGATTCTTTTATTGATTTTCTGTTGGAATTTTTTAAGCAGAGGAAACATGCTGAATTCATTAGCATGTGTTTACTGACACCAGAGTTAAGTTCTGGGAACTGTCATCCACATCATCCCTTAAGTCCATTTCCTAAGCAAATTTTAGCTTTGGATGTCTCTGAAAAAAAGAGACATTAAACCCCTTCCATTTTTTGCATGGTAGGCAATGGGCAGGATGCAGGAGGAGGCAAACTCCTTATCCTGTTAAGAGTCTAAGCCCCCCCAAAGTAAAACAAGGTCTTGGAACCCACTGTTTAACACGAAGTCCCATTGCTTGCAAATCCGGCAAGCGCTTCATACTAAAACAGATTAGCTAAATCTCCACGGTGAACTATGCTATGTGACTTTCTGTGACACACCAACAAAAGACATTTCTGTGAATAAACACTGATTTGACAGGAAGTTAGACAAATCCACTCCAACATCTATCTTTGGCATTCCAAACAAAAGGGAGCATTTAGAGAAAAATTGAAAAAAACCCACAACTGTACAGAGCTCCAATCAGATGCAAACCTTTACCATAAGTGACCTCGTGTAATAGAGCTTTTGTAATTTACAGAAATGAAGCCTAGCACAAAGGGTGGAGTTCAGAGGGACAGTCCCCTGAACACCAACATCAGTGAGCGTCCATCGCACAAACCTATCTTTGCTTTGGACATCTATCCCTTATGTTTTGCTGGGCAATACTTCCAAAACACTCCGCTCCTTCAAAATTAGAGTACAAATAGGTTTTTCCAATCTAATTGTTCCTTGGCTTTCCTCTGATGATTCAAAGGAAACAGATGCATCGCGGCACATTTTCTTCTTAGCAGATACTTGGGTATATCTCCTAAACATGCCTATATCTACCTGTGCTTTCAGGCTGTGCTTACAGAATATGCTGTCCCACCTGGTGTAAAGGTGTTACCCCAAATTTTACATATTCCCATGGTGTTAGCTCAGGTGGTTCTACATGACACGACATTTTGCAATTTGACATTACCCTAATTTCCTACCTTTTACTACAGAGCACTGCCAGGCAGCAGGGGCTGGCCCAAGGGCAAGCTGAGACAGTTCACAAGAAAAATAGACTCCTGGGACCCATCCTTCCCCAGCACCATCTGTGCCACTGACCTGAAATTCCAAACTATGAATGTGAAGTATATGAAAAAGGAAAGACATCTCACTGTCTATAAAACTACTGGTTAAAGGATTTCCTTCTCTTCATTAGAAAACAAATAAATAATTGAAGTGAGAAGATGCAAACAAATACCCTCAAACTGGTTCACTTTGGCTAATCAACTCCACACAAAAAATAAATTCATGCAAATCTAAGTCTTCACATGAACACATCTCCTCAGTGACATGCTCATGAGGTCATTTGTTTCAGATTAATAAATCAGGCAGTTCTAGTGGCAGCATACTTGCCGACATTAACCTCTTTAATCAACAGTTCATTTGCTCCTTGGACGAAAGCTGTCCTCCACATAATTGCTATTTTCTGATTAAGGATATGCTGAAGATGTTGAATACAGGACACAGAAGGGTTCCAAGAAGGACCGATGTTTCTTCTCTCCAGTGGAGCATGCTGGAAGGCTTCCCTTATACCATGAAATACTATGTTTTTTGTCTAGTAAGTCTGTGCCAACAAAGCACAGGCAGTGTAATTTCTAGCCCATGAATGCTCAGAAAATAGATGATCAAGGACCAGCAAGGAAACTTCAAAATGTGGGCATGTGCTCCGTTGCATTGGAAAGTCACGAAGACAAAATATCTCTTCATTGACACATGAGAGAAATTGACGTTTATTTGTGTAATGACATCTGCTGCTCTAGTAGACCAAACCATACAGACATTTTATGTGTTCACCGTATCCTTGAAATTTTAGGGATTTCATGGGTGAAGACATTCAAAATGGTAGTGAGAGGAGAGGATGGGAGTCAGAAGTCTGAATTTTCCCACCGAAGTCAGTGGGGAAGCTGCTATCAGTTTCAGTCCAGCAGCCTCAGACTATCGCTGGTGCTCAGAAAGCATAAATGACTGCTGGCATCCTGAACACATCCCAGGCTGAAAGGGGTTTGCTCCATCCCAGGCTGCCCTTCGCCTACCGGTGTCCCCCTGGAGTGAGGTGGCCGAGGAGGGACAGCGTGTTGAGTAGGGCACCGGGGCACTGAAGCCCAGCAACTTAAAAACGATCTACCCCTGCTTCCTTCAGCTGGTGGAGGAAGCCTGTTTGCGAGTCAGGGGCTGCTTTATTTTACCAGTTCCAATGTATGGGAGTCAATTATCAATGCATGGGGTCTGTTTTGGTCTTGTTTCATTGTGTGGGGTCTTTAAATTTAAGCACAGAGAGGTTTATCACGACTTGAACTCTTCATTTTCAGAGTTGTTATAGAACGAGTTGTAAAAGCAGTCCTTGGAGAGAGAGTTTGTAATTGTACTGCATACTTTTGAGCTCAACTTTTAATTCAGTATGCAAACAAACATGGTTAAAGAGGATACACAAAGAGATACACATATTCATTGCCTTGACATTCGCAGCTCAAACACTTTCCATAATGTATCATGAAAAATTATAACTGTATGTACCGCCTTTGAAGCAAAATAGACACTTTCATTTAGCCCTGATCCCAATTACCTGGTCTGTATCACCAGGTAAAAGGTCTGTATTTAGCGCAAGTCCAGCCACGCATTCCTTTGGGTCTTTTGAGAAGGTGAGAAAGTATCTCTTTAAAAATTTGTTTCAAAATCTAACGTCTTATACGTGTCTTACACTTGTTTCACCCTTCAGTTACTAGGAAATTCAAAAGGCGATTTCAGAAAGTTCCTGTGATGCAGTGAATTTGTGACTGGAGAACTCCTTTACCAGAAGGAGCAAAAAGGGGAGAAATCCAACAGATTATTATGTACGCGTATGCAAATGTTAAAAATCAGAAGGCTGCAATAGAAATCTTGTATCTGGGTACTTTATTAAAAAAAGCTTCTGCCTAAAAAAAAAAAAAAGGAAATACATAATGTTGTCTCTAATGTTGTCTCTAGGTGTTACAATCTGATTTACAGGTGAACCAGGGTGATGACAATTCTTGTTAAAAGGGATTCAGGCATTCTTAATAATCATATTACTGTAATAACTGGAGGCTGCAGTAAGAGTTTATTCTTCCATTGCTCTAAACACTCCACTAAAAAGCAAGGAAGCAAAAAATAGTCACTGGTCCAGAGTGTGTGTGTGTGCATTTTAGGGCTGTAAACATAGATGGAACGGATGATAAGATAGAATGGAAAAAAGGAGAATGAAAAGGGAAAAGTGGGGGGTTAAATATATAAAAAAGAACATAAGGCTAAAATTGATTGCATCAATAGTTTCAGCTCAGCTCATGCTGAATTCTTTAGTCTTTTGTTTCCTGGTTTATGAAGGAAAAGGAAATAATGAGAATGCAATGAATAATGCATATTCATATGTCAGCCTGAGAGTACAGACTAGCACTTTTGCTAATTTGTAATTTGACAATATTCTGTGGAATGAACAATGAAATTCTCTTAGTCAGGAGTCTGGCTCTGAGTCATTATGAGAGACGCAAGCTCACAAGTCAGCTTTCTCTTCAGTTTTTAGGAAAGTCCTTCTGTTCCCAGACTTAGATGCTCTAGTACTCAGCAATTAAGAGCACTGCTGAGCTTTCACAGGAGTCACTTCCTGATTATTCCTTGGCTTTTGCTGGCAGATTTCTTCATGCAGAATAGTTCTTAATGGGAGGCTACAATGAACCGTCCTTTTAAGAGATATTATAATGAACAAATGGAAAATGTACAGGTAAACAGCAGCATTATTAAGAGGCAAGCCTCTTATGCAAATAAGTTTTAATGAAAGTTTCCATTTCTTTCAAAATTGATTAAAATGTCGGAATCATTTTTAATACTTTATTTTCTATTTTTTGTCTTAGTGAAATAACTGGACTATAAGAGGATGTTTTTTTCTTTTAATTTACTTTTATTCTCTCTTGCTCCAGTGTGAGACAAAGTAAGAAAAATTTGGTGTAAGACAATTTCATCACAATTTAAAATTAAATAAACATGAATTTTTTTTTTCAAACTCTAATGATGAAGATCTTCAATATAAAAAAAAAAAAAACAAAACACAAGACCAAACAACAAAAAATGAACAAAAAAAAAGCCCCAAACAACCCACCACATTCTTCCAGCAAAACATATTGTCAAAACCTAGTTTTTCAACACATTCTTCATCTTGGTAAAATCAGTGAGCTTTAATCAAGCTCCACAATCCACAGTACAAACTGTCAGGTCCTCCTGATTAAACAGTGGCATTAGGAAAACTGACATGAGTGGCAACAACCTGTGTAAATACATAGAGTCAAAGAAGAATCGGGCAAGGAGCTGCCGAGGGTGGTGGGAATGGGACCTTGAGGCCTTTATAATTCACCCCAGAGCTGGCTTCTGATAAGAATTCCTGCGCTCACTTCTTGAGGCCTCTAACATAGAGAAAAGTGTGGGATCATAAAAGCGATCAGCTGGAGACCAGGTCCCGAAGTGCTTTGTGCCTCCCTGTGGTCCCATACCCAATACAGATTAGCTGCACTCAAGATCTGGCACCTCGATTTTCAGAGAAGAACATCCGGGGTAAAATCTTCAGCTGGCGGAAGTCATCACAGCTCCACTGATTTGTTTTGATTCACGCCTGCAAAAGATCTGGCTCTTAAGATTTAGGAAAGGTAGTCTAAGAACGTGATACCAATAATTTGTATTGGCGGGCTTTTAAATGACAATACTCAGAGGAGGAGCACATGTGGTTACCACAGAATCATTGTTTTCATTGTCTTGGTGCTAACAGAGGAAACTGCGTTATGGCAAATGCTCAGGCCTTTCATAATATATCACTCAATTACTGGGGGAACACCATTCCTGAGCTACTGCACCTCAACCTGATATAGTTTTCTCAGTCCACAGAAGGTTGTTCTCTGGATCCCAGTATTTCCATTTCTAGACGGACGCCCTCTCATCTTATCTGTGAAAATATTACCTGTGATCTGTAAACTGCCATTTGGTTTCCAAAAAATCCGTACTGTAACACATGTGCAGAGTTTCACAGTGGCAGTGGCATTATACTGATGATGCTGGGCTCCACAAGGGAGCTGGTGTCTGTTGTGAGACAGGCTGATACCTAGCAAAAGCCGTGCCAAGCTTTCCTACCTCTTGGCCTCCTGAAAGGATCCTTGGCCCCAGAGGTTCCTTCTATTTTTCCAGCACTATTAGCTACATATTACCTAGTTTCCTACAATCCCTACCACATCGCATACATTTTCAGGTCCAAGGCACGCCCTGGAAGGAAAAATGATGCTTTCCCTTCCCACAAAACTCCCTTTCCATTGCTTTGTCGAAGGTTTCTGACTGAGCTGGCTGAAGCGGTACCAAACCAGCCACTCAAGCACAGGGGCTGCGACGACTGGTCACCACCCTGCCTTGCTGAGCAAGGTCCCCTGGCCCTTGGGTTTCAGCCCTTTGTTCCCTCTTCGCTGAAAAGGCTTCCCTGGAAAGAAGAGGGCGTGGAGGGTTAATGTTTGAGGAATGCAGGACCGGGATTAAAGCCTGTGGCAATTAGTTACTCAGTGGAGCTTCCTGTGTGCACCAATTTTCCAGAGGCTTGACACAACCAGTGCTTAGGCATATGGGGAATTTTACTTACTTGCAAATTCTCCTTTTACCTAAATAGGACTCCAGACTTCAATAAAGTTGGTCACACATATAAGGACTTGAAGCTTCTAACGCTAAAGCAGTAAAACCAATTGCATTTACAAAACCTCACGTTGAAATATAACCCTGAAATGGAACAGAAGCCAACCAACTAGAGCACAACCTCGCTTTGAGCTCAAGAGAAGTCAAAACCCCTAATCCCTCACTACCGACCTAATTGCCATGCAATGGTAGGTCCCTCATGACGTCTGTAATCCGCTACAAATGATGATCTTGCAACATGTACAAAGAGCATTTCTGGAATGTTAACACACACAGAACTTATAATATCCATTTTATGCCTCCTTCATGCAAAAGTAAACTGTATTTAAAGGCATTATACATGCTTGCTATGTAATTACATTAATCAGAGAGAGCTGCTTCTCTGCGTTCCCCTGCTGTTGCCATGGCAGCATCCCCATGTTTGCAAAGAGCAGGGCACCCGTTCTTAATTATACTTACAAAGCAGCTACATTTCAAAGGAATACAATAAATACAAAGTTAAAGTGAGGATGCTGCACAGAAGTGATACGAACAAACACGTTTTTATCACGTCTCCGTCTCGTGCGCACCTCACGCCCATTATTAGAGCGCTTTGCCTAATTCTCAGCTTCCTCTTGTCAGAAAATGCAGTCTCTGTTGCAGGCCCCAGAGTTATCTCTGCTTCTAACCTGGGAGCTGATCGTTGGGAAATCAAAGCAGTTTAGAGAGATCTTTTAGTCTGCACTGATCAAAATATGGCAACTGGGAATGTCTTCTTATTCTCCACTAACCGATGTAAGTGCCATCGCTGCTCTCCATTCCCCCAGGTGCCCAAGACACCCCCCCAGCAGACGCCCAGTGAGCTGCCTCCTTGCTGCAGTCACCCGTCTCAGTGCCACCGTGTTGGTTTTGGTGACAGTCTCACCGCGATCAGTCTGAGATGCCAAAATGACATTGATCAAGCAGAACATATTTCCTATAGTATGCATGAACCACAGGCTCGGTGCAGCCCACGTCACCAGCACAGTCCTTGCTTCTTTGTCAATGAATAACGTGGAAATTGCATCTGACGTGGAAATTTTTACCCCTATAAAGAAATAAGGGATTCCCTCACTCTCAAATGAATGTTCTCCCTGAAATTGAACAGAGCTTATACAGATGCTGGATTGCAGATATGAATTATGTATTTTCTGAGGGTGGAATGTCATGCAATTTTAGCGTTATTCAAGCCACAAAGATCCATCGGGGGAGAACTAATTAGAATATTTCAGAGCCCCAGATTTACATTTCTTAAGCTCGTGAGCAAAATGAAATCAGTTGTCTCCAATTCATATGTCTGCAATCACACCACGAAAAACCTGACAGATCTCAGCTTTTGGATCTGAAGCCTCTGGGGGAAAACCAGGTGTTTTGGAAAATGATGGTGTTGCTTTGGTGTCACTTGTGCCCAGCTAATTCTGAAATAAATCTGTGCTGAGGTGTAGGGGGCACTGTGTTACTGCACGTATGTGAGCAGGGGTGGGAACAGCCATTGGACCTGACTTGCAAGGCAGAAGTCCTGTTTTCCAGCTTATTTCTTGCTATTTTTAGTTTCTTTTCTCGTGTGTATTTATTTTTCACCTTGTGCATAGGAAATTGTGGTGTTTTCACCTGGGTGTATGCACTCGGCCATAGAAAAGGAAATCAATTCTGCCTTCTTAATGAACCATGCTCTGACTTAATTATCTGGGTAAGCAACGTGGCCTGGACATGGCTGGCATATAAGGGCATGTGGGCAGTGGTGCTTCTTTTATTTTAAAAGGGAAAATCGTTCTACAATTTGGCCACTGTAGGCAGATACTGTGTTCTTTCTGGCTCTCCCTATTTGTCCTGTCCAGATAGTTCCACGGCTCCCTTAAAATTGCAGTGACTTCTAGATACGCTTTCAATCTCATCTGACTCTCTCCTGCCAAGATGGGTTGCAGAAGCCTTCAGGTCACCCTGGCTGGAGCCGTGAGTGGACAGGAGGCTACAAGATCGTTGCAAGGCAGAAGTTACCTGTTTCTTGCACCACATGCTGATTCTCAGCACTGGGCTCTACAGATGCATTTGCTTTGCTTACTCTGCCAGCAGAATAAGAATCATGCCAGGGTGGTTCGGACTATTAACATGAGGGATTTTTTTTTTTTCTCTATCTTGTGCAGGCTCACGTTTCCAGAGCTTTTGGTCTGCGATGGTCTCCGCACAGATTTGAGAAACGTACTGCTGGAAGCAGAGACTACCTGATTAAGACTGATTTATCTCTACAAATATTTGAGAATACATACACAACACGTATGTGTACATATATACGTATACATGTACATGTATAGATGTGCATGTATAGATGTATAAGTGAAGCCTGTCCGGCTACTGCCCTTATATAGAGCACAGATGTTACATAATGCTTCCAGCCGGGAACAGAGAAGCAGGGATATGACTAAGCAGCAGAGCGTGACTTATGAATAACAAATTGTGCGTATTCCCAAAGATATTTCTCTAGCTGATCTCCAAGGAAAGAAATCTGCGAAAGGAATACATTTGAGAAATCTCCTGTCTCGTAGAGGACTATGAGGAGATACTGGAGGACAACGAGCTAACAGAAAAGTAGAGAGAATTTATTCCATATATTTACATTGCTCTTTGTAGTTTACTCACTTGCCTCTGACGGTGACTTCATGTGTTGATTCAGTTGATTAATATGCGGGTCAAGAGTTTTGACCCACTATGCAGCAGCAAATGTGGTGCAACTGAACGCCGGTTTGTAGCTGAAGGCAGAAAGCAGAGCCCTCGCAGGCACCGGAGGACAGTTTGAGGCAGATTAATGCTCAGCAGGATGAGATCTAGGGAATTCGCTCTCCTCATCTTACTTGGCTGGAAACCTGCATACGGACACCTACAGCTTTGTCACCTTGTGGTGTTAAAAACCCTCTCGCCTTGCCTCTTTGGGTTGTTAGTACCTCCTGTATGAACTACCTTCTGAAGAGGCCTCTGAAGATATCAATTTGCACAGCGAGGGCCCTGTAAAGTGGCGGCATCAGCAAGGCAGGCACTTCTAAAATCTTCGAGCCAGATCCTTGTCTTGAAGAAATCGGCAGAGCTCCAGAGCCACCGATAAAGCTGTGCCAACTGACTCCTGCTGGGGCTCTCAGCCTCAGATTTCTCAGAGAAAAAAGTCTAATTGATGATAAAATAAGAGAGGAGGAGGAAAAGCTTTTAAATGCCTGAAAGATGATTTGGAGACAGAAAAGGAAGGGCCAGGGGCAAAGAAACAAGGGCGCGTTTGAAATGATTCAACAAGCAAATGGGGAAAAAGACGAAAGAAATATCACAGATAATGAGAGGAGGGTGATTATTTTCTATCTCCTCTCCGAATCCACATTTTGTCAAAGCAATCATGGCTTTCCCATGGAGACAATATGACCGCCTGATCCAAGGAGCTGTGACTTAGATAAGATATCTGCTGGCAATAGCATCCTCTCAGCCCTGGGATCCTTGCTCGGCTTAGAGCTGATCGGGTGATTATACAATGCCGCTGCTGAATTTCTAAAATGCTCCCCTTGGAGCGGGTGTGCCTACACAAGCACCACAGGACAAAAGGGAGCGCTGAGCTCCAGCTCTCTTTTGCTGGTCAAACAAAGCTGAGTCAGTAACAAAGCGCTCTGCAGTTTATTGCCGGCCTCACTCAGCAAGGGGGAGCACCCAGGGAAGGATGCCATGAAAGGTTGGCTCCAGAGCTTTGGACTGAGCTCTTAAAGTCATGTTCTTCTCAAAGGCACAACGAGGCCAAGCCTTTCTGCTGACTTGTTCAGACGCTCACCAGTAGTGTTGCTCTTTATTTCCACTCAGATCAGCCCCTCATCTGTTATGGCCCTCTCTGCCGTTCCCCTTGCTTGTTCCCCAGGATGACATCATGTGATCTCATTTAGGCTTGCTAACAAGGTCTCGTCCTTTATCTTTTCCCATTCCCTTTTGCTCTCTTCTCTCTCTTCTTTTAATCCCAAGGTTTGCTTCAGTCTGCCCATTTCAGTTTGCCATGATCTTATTTCCCCCCATGCAGGGGAGCACCCCTCGAGAGGGATGGACTCTTGCTTCCTGAGTGACAGAATGCTCAGCATAGTTGAAGGCTCCATCCGGTCCAATATGATGCTGATCTGGACAGTGAGGGCAGGGAAGCTGCTAATGATCATTTTTTGGTTGATTGCAATCTGGGCTGGACAGGTTTTGACCAAACCAATTGGCTGTCTGTGACAGATGCTAATAATTTTTATGAAGTGGATACAACTTTGATCTTCTTGTTAAGCCTGAATGTAAAAAAAAAACTAATAAACTGCCCCAAGGAAATTACATGAACACCTGTAGTTTGCCCAGGAACAGTTCAAAGGTGTACTAAGGCTAAAGTATTTGAGGTCCACCATAGAGGGGGAAGGGATGCGTGTTTGGGCAGGCTACTGGTATCTTTAGTTCCAAAAGAGCTACTACCTAATTTGGAAGGACTTCAAATATCTGGAAGATGAGCTCTGTGTGTATTTAGCATCCAATTATCCAAAGACCTAAACTGAGTGCACACCATAAATCTCTCCTCAATGATATTTGTGTCAGAACTGATGATAAGGCAGCAGCATAGAGATGACAATTTGGACAACTCTCCTTTTTTATGCCTCATTTCATACCTTAGACCAACCCTCTGAGCTTCCCTGCAGCTGTCAACTCTGGTGAGATTTATTCACCGGCAATAAAGATTCCAGGCATTCCCGGGAACTCAACATTTACACTGACTTGTTCCCCTCTTCCCATTAACCCTCATCTGTGCCCATGCCCTCTCTTCCCAGCTCCATTTCTCCGCAATTTCTTCCTTCCTTAGGCAGGGTAGTGACCCCTCTTTCCTCCCATCAAACTTTTCCAAACATGGTCACTCTGAGAGTCAGCAGGGGTGAAAATGTGCCATAGAAGAGACAGCAGTGGTTTTTTCCTTGGGATTGATTTCTTTCTCTCAAGGCGTAGTTGTACTGCGCAGCAGATAACACAGATAACATAGCTAAGACCGACCATAGCTAATACTGAGTGAAGAAGCTCCAGAAGTAGCACAGCCATGTTAGTCTAGCTCTGCTCACAAGAAATAAACCTTAAGCACTGAGCTGGTTCCTCTGGGCCACTCTGTATCGTATTGATCAGCTTCAGGGGCTCTGCACACACCTCTCCTGCATGGTATAGGGAAGCGCTTCCCACCTGGGGAGCGATTTCAAGGAGTTCATCACATTCTGAACGGGGAGAAATGGGAGGCAGTTTCTATGCAGCCATCCACGGGAGCTCTACTGAAGAAACACAGGCTGCAACACTCCGGTTTCTTTCCTTTATGGAATTTGTTTCCACTCGCTTCCTTCTGACATCTAAGTGTACATGAATATAGCCTTTCACAGTCTAGTGTCTCTTTGGTCACTGTTAATAAAAAGAAAGAAAGAGGTCATCATCAAACACTGCAATTAGCTGTTCATGTAGCAAACGTCCCATTTATTGCAATCTATGTCAATCAGTTTTCACAAGGACAGTTGGCCTTTTGGCAACTAATGAGTTGTAGCTTTTCTTCTACTGAATTTTTGCCTTTTTGGTGAAAAAAAAAAAAAAGAACGTTTTCTAGATCTTGTACATTCTACTGAATGCACTAATATTTTATGACCTTTCTGTGCATGAGCATTCTTGTTCAGCCTATATCTTATACTTTGAAGAGTCATTTTAACGAAGAACTACACGTGTGAATATTTTTCTTTAGTTTCATGCGAGCAAGCACTGTAACACGTTGCTAGTTTTAAGACAAGTAGTACAACTTAAGATCTTTGCTTTTTTAGAGTAAACAGGCACTTCTGGTTCTGCTGTTTAGTTTGGTCCCAAAGTATTACCTGCCATCCCCAGCGTGATATTTACACAGAAGGAATGCAAACTCTCATCCAGCTCAAGTGATTTTTATGGTCCAGTGAGTAACAAGATATTAGTCACCAGAAGATCTTTTGACCTCATTCGATTTTACCTTCTTTTCTGCTAATAAATACGTTCTTCTGGTTATGAGGTGACTACTTTTTATGCAGTAAAAGTCACTTTCCTGGAAAAATCTGCCAAATGCAAGTCTCTTTCAGATTGTTACCTTGGAAGTTGAGACAAATTAATGGTGTATTAACTCAGACACCAAGTTTTCGAAACAGCAAGCAACACCCACCCTAAAGCCGTTCTTCTGACCTTCCAGCAGGTGCAGGAATATGGAAGCAAGGGCTTTGCACACACCGGCCACAGGAAACATTTGAACTCCTGCATCCTTAATCCCTGGATTTGGGATCTCCAGGCTGTTTAATAGGAATCATCCCAGATCTTTTCCAGCTGAGCAACAAAGAGGGCCATCTGGCCCAGACAACCCTGGCTGTTGGAGGAACAGAGCAACGGTTTTGTAATATGAACAGAGCATTAAGAGAGACAGGTTGCAAATTTCTCGGAGCTGGCACAGGGGAACATCTTTTCACTTGCGAGACACTGTTAAGCAGGCTACTTGCATAACCCGAACTTCTCCCAGGACTTCTGCTGGAGCAAGGGTCCAATCTGGAAGCAGCAACCTGCCACGTTAGCAGATGGGCATGAGTTAGGCAGCCAAAAGACCAGAGAAAAATGGATGCTTATGGGGAAGTCACAGAAAGGGAGTTCATCACAATGGAAGGATGTAGACAGCAGTTAACAAGTTCGTAGACTGCAGTGGACATAATTATAACATGACTGCATACAAACAGGGAACGCGGATTAACACCTCAGCAACAGAAAAGCAGCGTTTTTTTTATAACGTGAATCACCAGCAGACATCTACTGTTGTTTGTGAAAGCAGGTTCATTACCCTCTGTGGACAACACCGTGTCTTGCCACAAGAAGAGGCTGGGATGAGACACCTTATTGCCCGAGTCGGCATATTATCCTTGCTGAGTCCATATGTATCTCTGTGCTGCTGCTCAGCGTGAACATAGCCATCAAAGGCTTCCTCAAAACCAGCAGAAAAATGCCTGAAACTTCTCAGCTCTGAAAGCTCAGCTCTGCAGCCTCTGCAGTATAACAGAATGTTATTGAGGGCTTCTAACTATGCGCTGTAAGAAAAATGGTAGAATTAGTCTGTTTGCCAACACGTAGTGCCCGATCTGCCAATTTAAGTCTCCTGCTCTCTATGGATAATATAAGCTGCTCTCCTGCTGCAGTAATAGTACATTCTAATAAAACTGTAAGCATCACCAGTGAAACGCACTATGGTGTATTTGTATGTGGTTTTAGGAACTGTGGGATTTAGATATATTGCAAGCATTTAATTTTGTCAGTTTCCCTGACAGAGATCTGAGATAGGTAACTTCATTGGGTACAGATGTTCTTCCTAAAGAATGTCTGTTCTGCCCTAGCGGTTAATCCTGACACTTTTCCTATGTTTTTTGATATGTGTATATTTAGTTGCGTACGGAGATTTTGCAACAGTGATGGTTAGGATGTATTTTAGTGTATGTTATATCAGCACCCAGTATATTCTGAGGCTGCCTTCTACATGTACAGCAAGAGAGCCACTGCCACAAGCAGCTAATGAAGGAGACAAGAACTTTTATTTGAGTGCAAGTTTAATAGTGTTTCAGGGACCAAGGCAGGCAGGTTCCATGGAATTGCTATCATCTGCAGTGCTCTCAAGGAGTGATATGAAAGTTTTCAGAATTGTCTGGAGATTAAAGATGCTCCATCTGAATGCCTTGAAAGAAGCCAGTTCCTTAAGGGTTGTTGACTTTCAATTTCTGAGGATCCAGACTTACCAAGATGTTCAAAATGGGTCCCAATGAGCAGAGGAATGCAAGCACTAACGTCTCTTTTGTCAGTTCGAGCTATATATGTTATCTTGCTATTATATCTTACCCACTCCTTGAGCCTTTTCTGGCTCCCACTGCTAAACAAACTGCAGCAAGCATTTCCTACTCTGCTTTTATGTAATAGATTCCATCATTTTCAAAAAGAATGAGATTTAATCCAACCGAGTGCTTAAGCTTGTGCATACCTGCGAACACATATGTAATTCTATTGAAGTCAAGGAGAAACAGCACATACTTAAAGCCAATACAGGGCGAAATCTGTTTCTAGATCGGGTCTCACAAGGGTTGCTGTTGAGGTGGGCTAGGAGATGACTGGTATTGCTCAGACATTGCTCCTGCCACTGCCCGTGCAGTAGGAAGGTGCAGCTGGAGCTGCTGTTCCTGTGGCAGCTCTCTCTAAATGGAGATTAAGCATCTAGAGTTAAGGCAATGAAGGGTTTGTGTCAATGTGCAGACTGACTCGGAAGATTAAATACCCTTAAAGGTGCCTAGCTTTAACATACGGAAACTTAAGATTATTTACGCCTTAGACTGGCTCTGCAGGAGGGATAAGACAGATCAGGACTGATGCTACAATATTCTGAAAGCAGGAAACTCTCTGTGGCACCTTTGTTCCCCCACGGTGCAGGGCAGAGTAAGCGTGTCCAGAGGGCTCACTGCTAAGGTGCTGAGGCTCTTGGTACCTAAAATGGGGTTCAGAAGACACTGGAGACACCGGAGTTTCCACCATTTCCAAAATTACATGCCTCAGAGCCTACATCCTTTATGGATGGATCCAGCCCTAATGTAACTGGCTGTTGGCTTTTTGCTACAAATCCATGTCTGTGTTTCAGTCCTCACCTGGAATGACCACTGCCAAAACAAAGCAATGTGCTGTGTCAAGTGTCTCACTGCTGAGCCCACCAGGAGAGGGTGGCAGCTGTGATTTTTGTAGTTTGTGCTGTGCTAGAAACTGAGCTGCGCCTTGCCAGCTGACAGGTAAAAACTGGTTTTCCTTGTGGTGAACCTAAGTTAAAGAGATGACTAATTCATGAAAGTTTCTATTGTCCACTGCCCCATACTCTTAGATACTCAGTCACCTCATAACTATCTAGTCAGTTACTTTTCCCTCCCCAAAACAGCTCAGCTATACACTTCTAAGCAGTGGTATCACTTATTAAATGATGCAAATACCCCACCCTTAATAGGTGACAGCCTGGAAAAAACCAACCTTACTGACAACAGTACACTGAGACCTTTCTTTAGCTTTTGTTGTGAAAGCTGTTGTTTGGGGAGTCCGGCTTGTCTCACTGAAGACCCAGAGGAGTTAGAGCTTCCTCACCAGGGCTGGGACTGCAGCGGAGCCCTGGGAACACGCTGCTGATGCGTGGGTGTAGCAGTCCCTCGACTGGTGGTAAAGTATTATGATTTTAGCCACTGGCAAAGGGGAGGGCAAACAAACAAGAGAAATTCAAAGAGAAACATCAAACCACTGTAAGCAACCTGAATTATGCAGGAGTCATAGAGGGAAGACCAAGAGACTCGGATAGGAAAATTACTGAAAAATGTACAGCAACATCTGTCTTGTGTCTGTATCAGACTCGAGGCAGAGCTGGGAAACCTGTTTTGATGACATGCCAGGTGAAACAAAACTGTTCCCTATCCCTCAAAGAAAATAAATAAGGAAAAATGCCCCTCACTCTTTCTCCTGTTCTGCTGCAGTAACCCTTTGCAGGTCTTAAAAATTCAGGGGAGGCAGCACCAGCCCCACCAGCAATGCTGATTCAGCTGCACTGGGAGCTGAGACAGCCAGTGGGCAGTTGCCAAGGAGCAGGCAGCCTGGTGCCGAAAAGGGAGAAGCCGGTCTCCTGTCACAGTGAAATATTTCCGACCTGGGGTGAGCACCAAAGCCCCGTGCTGAAAGAATGGCCGTCGAGCACAGGAACGGATGGGATGTACCGGGAGTGCCAGCTGGCCGCAGGGATGCTGCCATCCCAACTCCGGGGCTGGCAGAGCTCGGTTAGAAAATCTCCCCGTTCAGTCCAGTTGTTGCAGCTCTGAGCACAGAAATTGCTCTGGGAGAGCGGAGAGGTGGTGCCTGCTCTGCCTCTCCCGTAACATTCTTCACTGAGAGGGTGGTCGGTCACTGCAACAGGCTGCCCAGGGAAGTGGTCACGGCACCAAGCTTGTCACAGTTCAAGGAGCGTCTGGGCGATGTTCTTAGTTATATGGTTTATTTTAGGTGGTCCTGCAAGGAGCAAGGGTCTGGATTTGATGATCCTTATGGGCCCCTCCTGACTTGAGATAGTCTATGATTTTTTTCCTGTAAAATTCACAAAGGAAAGGCTGTAGCAGTGCCTCCTCCTCAACTGGTTCTGCTTTTCTTTTTAGCAACAAACCACCCGTAAGCTGAAGGTCGAGGCTGAGCCCCCTGAAGGGGGCTGTGCCAGGCCCTCACAGGGCACGTGTGGCGTCCACGGGCATCCCACAGGCACCTCTGCTCTGTGCTCAGTGCCATCTGTAAAGGTGCCAGGAAGCAAAACACTGTTCAGATTACATTATTAGAGACAGAGATACAGAGCAAAACATATGAGCTAACAGTCTAGTTTTCCAGGACAGTGTCGTTATCATCAACCAATTATGATTTTTTAAAAGATACCTTGTAAAGGGATGGATTGAACATCTTTTGAGTGTTTTGACAAAGACGTGAGAAGATTTGGTGTCCCTCTTTTTTTTTTTTTAACCTTTTGCCGTTTTTTAATAAATTTTATAAAGCTCTTTCCATTTTTCTGCCTGAAGTACATTAGTTTCTATGGAAACATTGTAGTCATTTATGTGCATGGTGTTTTCTGACATCCATATGTGGAGCATAAAGACAAGTTATGTCACTGTTGTGAAATGTAGGCATTTATGGGATGCTTATCACAGCTCTATGTGCAAGAGAGAGGGTACCTTTAGACTGTTATATAATAGATGCAAAAGTCCAGATACAGGGAAGCAGTAACGAGCTGAGCTGTGGAATTTACCACACTCAGTACGTTGATAGCCACACTGAAGAAGAATGTGGGATTCACTTAATATTCTGATTTTGCATATTTGATGGAATTATGCCTGTCTTCACTGTGTAAAGCAACACTGAAACCTCAGTGAATTAATTACCACAGAGAGTCTAATGATGTAACTCATCCTTCCTGTGACAACATCCAGTACTGCTGAAGGAAAGATAAAGAAAGCAATCATGCTGTTTCTTCCTTCATGAGAAAGAGAAAATTATATTGTGACACAACATGTAAATAACAGAACCAAAGCCATTGGATCTCTAAGTATCTCGTTCAGTAACATAAACCAAGCTTCTAGCGAGTGATGCTTGTTTCTTATGTTTTAATCAGGCTTTTATGAATCTACATTTCATATCTTCTGAAGGGTTAGTGAAATCCTCCCTATGTGAAGTACGTTTTAAAAATCAGTGCTATGGCAGCCTCGGATAGTTAGAGAATAAAATTATTACTGCACCTTGGGCACACTATAGAGCTAGAGTGCACCCACACAAATCTTTTGGCTGCTATTGTGTAAAAACTGCAGTTTAGGAGGTAGCACTCTGCTCATTGAAATTACCGTAATTTTGCTCCTTACACATCTTTTACTTTTGATTCTTAATATTCAGAACCGTAATCTGACAATTTGTTATCATTTCTATCATTAATTTCCTCTATCAAGACATGGAAATCAGCTTCCTTGAATATATCTCTGCAATGCAAATTAAACTGCAATGGGAATATTAACCTCTGAGGTACAAATCAGGTGCTGTTACACTTATTACCACAATACTAACAACCAGCAGAAGGCTGTAGCAATATAACAGGTAGGATGAATTGAACCTAGCAAGCAACCAAAACCAGGCAGAGTTATTTGCTAAGAAGATGCAACATTATTGGTAACGTTATCACTTATTATGGACAGCGCAAAGAAAAAAAATACTTTCTCAGACTCCTTCAGTTGATGCACGGGATTCTGCATACTCTTTGAGAAATATGTAAATTTCAAATGTATTTGATGAATCCTGCCTCACAGGAAGAAGTCGTATTTTCTCAAAGAACACCATTAGAAGTGACATAAGTTTCTCTGTTATCCACATTTCCCTGTCAGACCACCTTCAAGTGCCCTTCTAGTGGATTTTTGTAAGGGTTGCCAAGTCTGACAGGAGCTTGAGATGAGGAGAGACAATTGTCCTGATGGCGCACGGCAGGACAGCTCAGCAGCTCCTGCAGCATTCGCCCTCTCCTCAGCAGCAGAGCGGAGCAGAGGTCCTGTTTAGCCACATGAAAGGATATGGGCAGGGCTGAGCTCCCAGATGGTTTGACACCATCAGAACCACTTGAATTGAAAGGACATTTTGCCAAATAGTAACACCTTTTTTTAGTCTGCAGGTCCAGCTTACTTTTTGCCATGTCTAAATTGGGCGTGCTTTAATCCCCAAATACTCAGTGTAAGGCCAAGGAAGCCCACTGTACAGGCAGACCCTTGCTATTTCAGGTCAAAGTTAATGGAAAATAAAAATCTATTGGCACGGTGGCAAATGAATCCAAATGGTTGAAAACGTGGGATGACGGCACTAACAAGAACAAGACAGTTGTTATTTTTTTCCAGCTCTTCACTTCATTAGGAAACCAATCACCCCCACAATAAAGTAGGTCATGCTGGTTCTGGTAGAGGGGTTTGAGCTGAAGGAGCATTTTTACTTGATGTGATCTGTCATTATCAGCTAGCCTTGGTTCTTATGCAGATGAGAGCTGTGACCACCTCTCTGGAGGCCCAGAGGGCCCTGTTCCCTCCCTCTTCAGAGGCTGAGAATAGCCCAATGCAGCTTGTGATAGAGATGAACACATGAGCCACTGGCAAGAACAGTACTGTAAATCCCTGCAAAAATGTTGGTGAGTTTATGTTGCCCTCACTTTGCCCTAAATATATCCATTAGGCCAGTCCTCGGTGACATGTCAGACTTAACATCGCTCTTCTATAAGCTGTTTCTGGTTCCCCAGGGTTTACCATCAAGTGAAGGTTGCTGGGGCACTGACGCGCCACGGCTGCAGGGAAGAATACAGTGAAGAAGCCTTTATATTGTATCTATATTGCTTAACTGTGCATCTACAGTGGGGTGATCCCACTCTAAATTAATTTTAGGTTGAGAAGCTATTTTTGAAGGGAAATGCTAAAATACCTGTCCTGACGCAGGGAAATCCGGCCTTGCACTATGGGACTGGCAGTACTATGGGATAAAGCTATTGCTGAGTGTAGGTTTTATTTTGGCAATGCTTGGTACACTAAGCCCTGTATCACAGCTTCAACCTCACCTTTTTTTTTTTTTTTTTTCTTTCTCTTGTCCTTCCAAGGAGAGCTGTCAGTCATTGGCAGGAATGTCAGATGAGTCAACTGGGAAGCAAACAGCCTGGTATAAGAGGAAAGAGGAATGTGGATTGAAGGGAAATGCTCCCTATATTGAAGGGAATATTTATCTCAGTGTTGGCTCTGGGAACGGTCCCAGACCTCAGCTACAAAGTGCTGGGTCAGTGATGGAGACAGCAGACCCACCGACAGTCACTGAGCTGCTCCTTGCAGGATTGACGTCCATTTCCAGCCCAGCAAATCGGTAGCTTTGAAATTTCCTAGGAAAGGGTGTGGGTTTCTCAACACATTTTGTGAATGAATTTCATAAAATGCCACAGGTAGCGTTATCAGGTGTTTCCTAATATCCCCGTGGGAGGAGGGTGGAGTGGATCTGTGTGTGTAACATATTGGGCTATCCCTCAAGATGCTGCTGTTAACAGTCAATGCTTATGGCTATTGAAAATGAATCGTGTCTCTGTCAGACCTGAAGAAAGTTGACCCTATTTAGCTTACATTTATTCAACTATCTGTAAATCGGTCCTTTTCACTTTATTGTCCTTTAAAGATAGCTATGAATTTCTTCTGCTCTCAGAGCTTTCTTCTGTCACTTATTGCTATAACATATGAAAGTGCTTCATGCAAAACCAATAGCAACAGCATATTCCCTGGTGGACTTCAGGGAGTCTCATGCATGTTATAAAGTCAGATCTCTGCCTAAGAAAGCTACTTTGGCTGGTGATTTTGCTCTTTTTCATCCTGGGAGAAGTGAAAGGAGTTGAGGACTAAATGGGGCTTTTTATTTGTCAGCACCACAACTGGAGCAGAGGCTTTCCCTTGGATGACGGCTTCCTAACACCAGGCTCTGCTCCCAGTGCTGAGGGGTTGCTCCAGTGGCAAATGCTCTTCCACAAGACTGGGGCTTTTCCCACATTACCCCTCTGGCCCTTTCACCCCCACCACCTCCCAAGGTCAGAGCTGTCATCACAAATTTTGGCATAGCTGGGGATTGATACATTCATTAACTGATTTGAAAACTGAAGCCACGCATCTTCCTGGTGCTGGATGCCGACTGAGATCGGGGCCAGGTCGGGGAGCTCACAGCAGCCACGGCATGAGGACGATGGCCAGCCAGGTTCTCAGTGGCAGGCAGCCTTTGGGTCAGCTTTGACTCCAGCAAGTTACTGTGTGCCAGCATGGAGGAGACAAATGCCAAGGCCAAGCCCTTGTCAAGTTTACCAGCACAGAGGAGACTCAAGACGGCATTTTTGTGAACTTGTTCAACCTCATCACCCACTGTCTGAAGGGAACCAGACGGAAACCCAGAACCTTGCATCAATTGGCCAAGTGATGGCCCGATGTTCTTGGCAGAAACTGGGAACAAAGCTTTGGTCTTTAAAGACATCTGTTTCTGACCAGCATCACCTGAATCGTGTCTGTCCTCAGCTTCAGCCAGTTGCTCTTTTGCCATTTTAATAGGTTTAGTGGCATTAGATGATATCTCTATTTCTATATCTCTGTGTCTATATGTCTATATATCTATATAGTCACCAGATTTTTCAAATATATATATACACATGTATATATCATCATCATCATCATCATCATCTTCATCATCATCCCAAAGTGCTACGGCATGTTGTCATTTCCTATGGTTCCTGTAGCTTTTGATGAGAAGACAGGATACTATGAATATTTCTAGGACTTTAACTCTGTGTATAGTCGTTTTTCACTGGCTTTTTTGCCCAAAAGGATCTGTTCCACAAGGTATAGCTCAAACGTTTTTCTAAGAGTTTTGCAGGTGTGCTAGAAGCAATCTCAGATGGAGCCAGTGCTGCACTGGATAAAATTGAAGCAGGGGTCTTCTTTTTTCACTCCTTTTATATTATGTTAATATTTAACAATAACTTATCAACAAACTTGCACAGACTGACAGTTTCTTGGAAATGTGATTGGTTTACAACATCCTTTCAGAGTAGGGGATTATGATCAGCAGCCAACAGCTGGGGAGCAGTACTAGATGGCGAGTGCAATCCCCATCACATAGGAAGAAGCCTCAGACAGCAGCGGTGGAAGGTCGTGCTCCAACCATCACAAACTCCCTTTTCTTCCAAATGTGTGAGGTCTGCAAGGTCAGGTTCTGACAGGTGCCCAAGCTGTTGTACAAGCAGATGTGCATAAATGAGAAACTCCCCACCATATTTGTGCCGCTTGCAACAGAGCTTCTCCAAGAAGAGTCCTTACCAGCCCATGTTGCAAAAGGGGCAGAGGAGGTAAGAGTCAGCCAGCACCCAGAGGTCTCCAGCTGCAAATGATATTTCATACTGATTCAGCCAAATAACACTGACAGGATTTCAGCTATGGGATGAGCTTCTCTAAAATGTAAGGTAGAATTTTGGTAATAGAAATAAGATTTATGCAAGCAACTATATATTGCTCTCAAAACGCAGCAGTCTTTTTTCTGAGTTGGACCACCCTATTTTAGTTTAAAAAATGCAAAATATTATGGAAGCATCAATTTCTGGTGCTTTGTGGTATATGGGAATTGTCATCGATTTCTCAGCATGAACCTGAACACTTTTCTCAAGAAATCTGAAAAATCAAAGAGACTGGACTTTACCACCACATGCTATGGGAATATGATGACTGGTTTCTAGCAAGTGTATGCCTCCAGTTGACTTTATTTTCAACTATTTTTATTTTCAACTATTTTTATTTTCTCTCTCGGGTTAAGGCCAAAATATATGAGAACAAAAGTTTCAGACTATGTGACTAGAATTTCTTCTAGTCGTAATAGCTGTAAAACCCCAGTATCTCTAATGGAGAGTCAATGAGCAATATTCAAAGATGCCCAACACCCACAACCCACCTACAGAGAAAATAGCCTCTAAATAAGTATTTTCATCAGAATAAGTTTGACTTTTCTCCAGTTCTATTTGACTACACTTCAAACCAAAAATGCTAGCTGTTAGGATTATTCTATGCCCCACAGTCTCTGTGTAGGAGTTGGATCCTTTTGCAGTCTCCAGAGTGAACTTTCAAGTGAGAGGTCGATGTTTCTACTGTGTTTTGCACATGCCATCCACTTACTCTTTCACATATCAGTGCCCGTTGTGGTACTGAATTATCCAAATGTCTGCTTAAGGTTTGGTTGGTTAGAAACCAATTTACTACAGTGAACACCTATATCCATACAGTCTTGCCTATGCTTGTTGTCCTCCTGACGCCCCTCAGTAGCTGCAACTCTCTCTTCCCCGCTTCGAGGAAACAAGTCAGGGCATGAGGGCTGTGCACGTTGGCTTTCCACCAGCCCATGGCAGCCTACCACCGCTGATAACTTCCTCCCTGCCCTGCTTTCTGCAGGGCAAATCTTCTGGCTCACTGCTGCCTTTTGATCTCCAGCTTGGAAAAACAACTCCTCAAGGAGCTGAGCACAAGGCGTGGATTCTGCGTAGCTGTAACCTAAGCTACCAGGTCTGAGAGCTTTTAGGGAAGCTCCTTACCAAGATGGTGTGCTCTTTGCTTGCGCGGTGACCTTATGTCCGTCCTACTCTAAATTTATGCTGAGTAACACCAAAGTAAACATCCATACATCCACGCTGTACTCATTAATATACTGTAGATTTATTTCAGATTATAAATTATCTGTGCTATGCTAGGAGACAAATTCCAAATATGGAGCATGTACACAGTCCCTAGCCCTATAAACTGTTTTTTTCCACAGCCTAGCAAGCACCCTAGTAAGACAGTAGAGAAGGGTAAAGAAAGAAGGGCAACGTTACGAAAAGGATACATTTATACAGGAAAACAAACGCTGTGCATCACGCTGTATGTTAAATATTGATGAAAAACTGGAGTGACTCCATTTAATGCAGTGCTGTTCAGAGAAAGACAGTGGTCCAGGTACTAAAGGTATTTAAAACACAAAAATGTTCTCAAGACCCTGTTCTAATGCCCGCACGTGTCAGACTTGAGCAAGACAGTCCAGGCAGGCAGCTGAGATCCAGGACTGAGGGGGATACAGTGCATTTTTGTGGAAGTGTATGAACACGTAGTTAAAACCTAGTGTCTTTCTGTAACTTTTCCTCTAAAGACCATCTTGGTTTCCAATGCAGCCGGGCCAGCGCGACAGACAGTGGAATTAGGTGGGCATATTCCAGCAAATGACAGGAGCCTTATTAAAAAGCATTACTGCAAAGAGACTAAATAGGGCAAACCCTTCCCTTGACTACACCAGATCCTTGTGCTCCATCCTTGCGCTTCATCCTTGCTCTGACGCAGACTCCTACTGGTATCAGCCAGTGTAGGATCAGGCCCTCCCAATACTTCTTTAGCAGTCATCCGCTCATCTTCACGACACCACACCAAAGTCAGACAGCGTGAGCGGTGCAGTGCTCTCCCGCTGTGAAAGACATCCTGGGCAGTGTCCTCGGGATGCTCACAGGCCCAGGAGCAGCTTCATGCCATCGCCCGTCCACTGCAATAACGTGAGGTAGGAAGCGAGAAGTACTATATCCCGCTAGGGAAGCTTTGTTAGGTAGAAGTAATTACTTACTCTGAAATTAGGCCAGAAAACTTAGCCTGATTGCACTTGCCTTGAATTGCATGTGAAGCCTGTGGTATTTCAAATACCTTACTATTTAAAATGTCTTGAGATTTGTGCTGACCAGACCTTGCTACAAACTCAGTTTTACATTTTTACTGATTCCTGCATTATTGTTGTTGTTCTTAATTACTTGTAGTTAAAACACACTTGAAGGTCAGCATTTTATTATATAAATGTGCATGGCCTGTTGTTCCAAGGGCCAATAGTCACCAAATAACCAGTGTCTCTCCATCTCTGGTGGCAGGGGACAGGGTATCAGTGGCAGTCGCCAGGCTGTGAGGAGGATTTACCTGATGGTGCCTCAGCATCTTCTGGCCGCAGATCACCTCACCTTTACCTCTGGGGTGGGATCCACCTCATCCAACGCTGGCTGGCTGTGTCAGCCAGGCACCAAGCCCAAGCCTGTCCCTCTGCGGTCAATGAAGAAAGAGGGACGTTTGGAGGGCAATTTAACTCATCTATCTTAAATGGTATTTCCAGACGACAAGTGACTCTCCAAAGGACCATTTCTTTCCCCGCTGACCACAGGAGGAGTGTAAGGGGCTATCCACCCACCCTCTGTGCCATTATAAGGACTAAAAAAACCCGCAGGCCAGGTCAGAGAAAGGTCTATTGGTAAAGAAAATAACTAGATCTCTTTGAATCAAGCTGAGATCTCACAAACTCGATTCACACATGAAGCCAGAGCCTATATTCAGCCAAGAGCTTTTGGAGCCGTGAGTAAAATACAGTAAGATTGCAGGAGAAGGGCTGAAAGATAGCATTTTGTAATGTTAAAGGGACATATTAGACACTCTAGAAATGTTGGCATAGTCTGGTAATGTAATTTTCTATATGCTAAGTAATTACGTAAATGGATCTTTTTGTAACTTACACCTGCTGAGAGATATAACTGTACCTGTGTGGAATTGGGGTTGTCTGTAATTTTGTTCATGTCCTTTGGTTTCCTGGTAGCTCGCAGACATTACCTTGATAATATGCCCCATTAGGCCCATATCATATTCTGCACTGAACAAAATCATACTCATTGTATTTACATAGAATAATCAGGATATAATATTTTGTTTGAATAAATAAATAACAAATGCATGCACCACACACAGTTGTGATGAATGGGACCCTAAAGAGCTATGTGACTGACTGTAACACTTCAATTGTAGCTTTCTTTGTTTTCCATAGCTGGAACTGTACACATTAATTGTTTCAAAAAGGACATTCTAATAAGAGAACACACACCTCCTCCAGAGATTTCCTGAGTAAGCTCTAACACACACATTTGCACAATACTGCACATGTACATCTGAAGAATCAGAGATGCTCCCTGTGTCCAGACTAGCAAACAAACTACTAAAAAATGTGTCCTGTTAATCTTTTGCAAATCACCATTAATCTTCTTCCTACTGTTTTTGAATACTCTCTCCTTTGGATTCCTCTGTACCTTGTTAACTATTTGATCAAGAAAATGTAACTCGGTCTGGTCATCACAGCTGCCTCTTCATACTTCAAAGAAAAGCCTGCATATTATTCAGGAAAATTATTTTCCACTGCTTCATCGAGTGCTTTACTTTTCTTTAATGAGTGGGTGAATAGAATGTTCTGTACCAGCATGTGAAAGCCATAGACTTCAGAGGTTTGTTTGCCGTTTTAGCAAAGAATAAAGATGTTTATTAAGGGGTTTATTTTTCACATTTTCCTGAGATAAGAATACAGATTGTCAAACCGTAGTTTCAGGATAGGTATATTAAAAGCTAGTCTTTATGGTTTTTTTTCTTTGTAAAAGTGTACAGAAATAGTGTATGGCCGCATCTAAAAAATTCTGGTACCTGAAACTTCCTTAAAAGTGCTAGTTCTTGTTCCTTAAAAAAATCGGGTATTATGGATGTGTATAGCTATGGTCAATCCTCTTGCACCCCTCCAGGGAATACTGCATGCTCAGTTACCTCTCTGAAATACCTCTACACCAACTCCCGCAGCATGGGGAAAAAGTAGGAAGAACTAAAAATCTGTGTGCAGTCACAGGTACGTGATCTCATGGCAACTACAGAGACGTGGTGGGATAGCTCGCATGACTGGAATGTTGTCATGAATGGCTACCTACTTTTTAGGAAAGACAGGCCAGCAAGGTGAGGTGGTGGAATCGCTCCTTATGTGAGAGAGCAACTGGAATGTATTGAGCTCTGCCTAGGGGTAGAGGAAGAACTTTTTGAGAGCTTATGGGTAAAAATTAAGGGGCAGGCTAATATGGGTGACACTGTTGTGAGTGATCAGGCCACCTCGTCAGGAAGATGAAGCCAATGAGGCTTTCTACAAACATCTGAAAGTAGCCTTACAGTCATAGGCCCTGGTTCTCATTGGGGACTTCAACCACTCTGATGGTTGCTGGAAAGGCAACACAGCCAGGCACGCACAGTCCAGGAGGTTTCTGCAGAGCATTGATGATAACTTTTTGATACAGGCAGTGGAGGAGCCAATGAGGAGAGGTGCGTTGCCGGACCTTGTACTAACAAACAAAGAAGGACTGGTTAGGGATGTGAGGGTTGGGGGGAGCCTTGGCTGCAGTGACCATGAGATGGTAGAGTTCGGGAGCCTGCATGAAAGAAGCAGGGCAATAAGTAGGATTACAACCCTGGACTTGAGGAGAGCTGACTTTGGCCTCTTCAAAGACCTGCTTGGAGGGTAGGAGGATCCAAGACAGCTGGTTAATATTCAAGCACCACTTCCTCCAAGCTCAAGATTGATGCATCCCTAGGAGTAAGAAATCAAGCAAAGGAGGCAGGAAACCTGCATGGATGAGCAAGGAGCTTCTGGAAAAACTCAGACAGAAGAAGGAAGCGTACAGAATGTGGAAAAAGGGACTGGCCGCTGGGGAGAAATATAGGAACATTGTCAGAGCATGCAGAGATGCGATGAGGAAAGCTAGGGCCCACTTGGAATTAAATCTGGCAAGGGATGTCAAGGACAACAAGAAAGGCTTCTTCAAGTACGTCAGTAACAAAAGGAAGACTAGGAAAAATGTGGGCCTGCTGCTGAGTGAGGTGGGTGCCCTGGTGATGAAAGATACAGAGAAGGCGGAGTTACTAAATGCCTTCTTTGCTTCAGTCTTTACTGCTAAAGCCAGTTGTCAGGAATCCCAGACCCTGGAGGAAGAGAAAAAGTCTGGAGAAAGGAAGACTTTCCCTGGGTTGAGGAGGATCAGCTTAGAGATCATTTAGGCAAACTTGACACACACAAATCCATGGGCCCTGATGGGATGCACCCACAAGTGCTGAGGGAGCTGGCAGATGTTATTGCAAAGCCACTCTCCATCATCTTTGAAAGGTCATGGAGAACAGGCGAGGTGCCTGAGGACTGGAGGAAAGCCAATGTCACTCCGGTCTTCAAAAAGGGCAAGAAGGATGACCCGGGAAACTACAGGCCGGTCAGCCTCACCTCCATCCCTGGAAAATTGATGGAACAGCTTGTTCTGGGTGTCATCTCAAAGCATGTGGAGGAAAAGAAGGTTATCAGGAGTGGTCAACATGGATTCACCAAGGGTAAATCATGCTTGACCAATCTGATAGCCTTCTATGATGGCATGACTGGCTGGGTGGATGAGGGGAGAGCAGTGGATGTTGTCTACCTTGACTTTAGCAAGGCTTTTGACACTGTCTCCCATAACATTCTCATAGGTAAGCTTACGAAGTGGGGGTTAGATGAGTGGACAGTGTGGTGGATTGAGAACTGGATGAATGGCAGAGCTCAGAGGGTTGTGATCATCCACGCAGAGTCTAGTTGGAGGCCTGCAGCTAGCGGTGTTCCCCAGGGGTCAGTTCTGGGTCCAGTCTTGTTCAACATACTCATCAATGACCTGGATGAGGGGACAGAGTGTACCCTCAGCAAGTTTGGGAGGAGTGGCTGATACAACAGAAGGCTGCGCTGCCAGTCAGCTAGACTTGGACAGACTAGAGAGTTGGGCGGAGAGGAACCTAATCAAGTTCAACAAGGGCAAGTGTAGGGTCCTGCACCTCGGGTGGAATAACCCCATACATCGTTACAGGTCAGGGGTTGATCTGCTGGAAAGCAGCTCTGTGGAGAGGGACGTGGGAGTCCTGGTGGACGAGAAGTTGAACATGAGCCAGCAATGTGCCCTTCTGGCCAAGAAGGTGAATGGTATCCTGGGCTGCCTTAAAAAAGGGTGGCCAGCAGGTTGAGGGAGGTCATCCTTCCCCTCTACTCTGCCCTGGTGAGACCACATCTGGAGTATTGTGTCCAGTTCTTGGCTCCCCAGTTCAAGAAAGACAAAGAACTGCTGGAGAGAATCCAGCAGAGGGCTATGAAGATGACCAGGGCACTGGAGCATCTCTTATGAGGAAAGGCTGAGACCTGGGTCTGTTTAGCCTGGAGAAGAGAAGACTGAGAGGGGATCTCATCAATGCTTATCAATATCTAAAGGGTGGTTGTCAAGAGGATGGGGCCAGACTCTTTTCAGTGGTGCCCTGCGACAGAACAAGGGGCAACAGGCACAAACAGGAACACAGGAAATTCCATCTCAAAGTGAGGAAAAGCTTCTTTGCTTTGAGGGTGGCAGAGCACTGGCACAGGCTGCCCAGAGAGGTTGTGGAGTCTCCTTCTCTGGAGATATTCAAAACCAGCTTGGACGCAATCATGTGCAACCTGCTTTAGGTAAACCTGCTTTGGCACGGGGGTTGGACTACATGATCGCCATAGCTCCCTTCCAATCCCTACCATTTTGTGATTCTGTGATTCTGCAATTACTTTTGCTTATGCAACAGTATACCTATGGATGTTTAAGAAATGGAAACTCTTCTGCTTGTGATGTTTGAGAGAATGCATTCCTTCTGCATAGCACTCAGTGACAGGGAAAAGGATTGCAAACACGCCTATAGCTTCTGAATTACCTCTTGGGTTACACAAATAAAAACCACTGTAAGATGAAGTATCAGTGTCTTACACTATGAATAAGTATCAGAACATAAAGCATGCAGTTTATTCTTAAAAACAGTGGCAGCAATCCAGCATTACGGCTATGCATGTGCTCAAAGTTATAGATGTGAATATTTATTGTGATTTACAACAAGTGTACGTTTAAGTGTTTTTCCAGATCAGGGCCATAACCTCTGCTCATTGCTATTGCAAGAGAGTTGCTATCACTCCCTGTCCTGTGCTTCCATGCAAGAATTTGTGCCAGGTATTGCACATTCATGTCTTTCAAGTTCTGAAGATGAGAGGTTAACCAAAATTAAATTGTGCAAATTAAGTCAGATAGGAAGAAGAGAAAATTGTTTTTTGAAGCTGACAGACAATGTGGCTGCACTTTGGGAATGAAATGCAAGTTTAAATAGGAAGCAGAAAGAGGAGATAAGAGAACACAGGTGTGTTGTATGTTACCCAGCAATAAAAGCCCTCTGTGATATGAGAATAGACAATCCATTTGGAAAGGGTGAAAATGTCTAGACAGGCACGTACTGAACAGCAGCAAAAAAAAAAAAATCATACCTTTTCATCACAAATAATCCCGAAGTTCCTTTTACATTTAACTGATGAAAATTGAACATCTCAGAATTGGAATCTGGCCATGACAGAACAGTTTAATGCAATTCTATGCAAAATAACGTTACCTCTTTGGAAAGAGAGAAGCTGGGAGTGAAATCCAGCTTCTACTGAAAACGAGTCTTTCAGCATTGACTTTCTCTGGTCCGAAACCTCTTCTTGGATTTTACATTACATTTCAAGGACTGTAGCCATAACCGGGCAGCAGCCCCCGAACCTGCAGGAGCGCGCTGAGCAGCAGGGGGTGCGGAGCAGGTCCACGTGGCTGGGACTGCACCGTCACCATTTGCAACCACATCCTCAGTGAAGGAGACCCCATCCTGGGTGGGACTACTCTAAATGTGCTTCTTTTGCCCACTTGGTAGATGCATACCTGGTACCCCTGTGTGTGCTGTGCTCGCAGCAGCACTGTAGGGTTTGTTTTGCAGGTTTCTGTTTCCTCTGGTAGCCTCCTCCCAGGGAAGATGTTAAAGCAAACTACCTGTGAAGACTCTGGGGAAGGGACCACATCAGGCTAACAAAATGGAAACGCTGTATTGCATTATGCCCAAATTTACCCACAGAAAATTCCCTTTGGCTTCTTTGGGGCATCTGGGGATGGACAGCTACAGAGCATCTGTGGAGATTTCATTACCACAAGTGGGACGGTTCATTAATCATATTATGGAGTCTTTTTCAGCAAATCCAAGACATGTAAAGTGGTACTGAAAAGGTCATGCTGTTTAATGTGGGATAAATAAATGTGATCTTATTTTAGTAAGAGTCAATCATGTTTCAGTGTTACTAAGGCAAAGGCTGTGTCAAATGCCAGTATCTTTAGTAAGCAGGTTTGTTTATTGTTTTCTATATCTCACAGAGAAGAGAATGACTTTGCTTGGAAGAAACGTACTGATAATATGTCAAAATAATATTAATGCTTTTCTCAGATTTACCAGGTTTTCCTATTCCAAGTGACTGAGTTTTTAAAAGCCAAAGTGAAGAAATCGGTAAGAGGGAGCTTGACGTTATAAAGTCTAAGAGAGAAGCAAAATACTCAAACTGCAGAAGCAGCAACACATCTTGGCAATAAGGTAAATATATATTTATTTATGCAGATCCATTATGATATATATTATGATATTATACAGTGAGTTGAAATGTGCATAACAGGTAACCAAAAAGGGAAAATTTATTAATACATTTATGAATTCATTCTTTATTCTCTTTTAAAAATCTGACTGTATGACTGAATATTTAATGCAGAATATTCAAGGCGCATGTGGTACAAATAATAAGGTATTAAAGTGCTTTATTCAGAATGCCCAGCTTAATTATCAGACCGGTCAGCTCAATATACCAGCTACAAATTGCTTTTGATAGTAAGTTGCCAAACTAAACAACTCCAGAAAACCAGAACAGATGCTGTCTGGGATAAACAATCTGGGTCATTTTTGTAATTACGCATTTGCATGAGAACCAAATCACTCTGTAAAATAAAATATTTTTCAGACTGGATTCTTTGTTAGTTATCAAGCAAGCGACCCGGGTAGCTCTGGTAACGAGCTTTTTGGCCTTCCTGTTCTACAATATTCACTTCAGTGAACTTCTTAATTATTCAGTTAACCTGTAAAAGATAAAAAGGGCAAACAAAGCCTATGTGGTTAGCCTGTATGTAACACGGATAATGGGAACTATTTTTAAGAAGCCAGCAAGCTTAATGCTCAACTCAACAGGTTAGAAAATGCTCATCTAAAAATTCTATGAGAGCTGGTTTCTCTCAAAATCCACCAAAGGAAAGTAAATAATATATGTGAAAAATTAAGCCATCCAACAAGCAAAAGTACATTAAAAAAGACTCTACTACTTTGACTACTTTTTCTTCCACAAGCGTATGAATAACACAAGTAACCAGAGATTTCCCAGATCTGCTATACTTAAATCAGTCTGTATTTTTATCTTATCCATGTGGGTAAATCCCACCGTAAAGATAGCAGTGTGCCTTGTGCTAACCAGCAGTAAATTTACTTTCCCATTAATTATCTCTGATATTCTGCTATCTAATAGGTAGGGGCAGGGAAATGGTGCAGAGAGAAGAAAAAGGAGTCAGGCAAAGAGAAAATAATAGCTGGGGTGGATATGACTAAACCTAGTGAGGCTTGATATTCATATGAGTTTCTCCTTGGTAATTGCAATCTAAGAAAAAGTTTTATAACTGTTAAAATTTAGGGTAATATATTATTTAATTGCTAAAAGGATGTAATGTTCTCTTGCTTTCTATCAAAAACATGTTATGTGCTTTGCCCCTATGAGACACTCTCAGACATTCATTCTCTTACTGAAATATTTGCTTTCATATTTAGTCAATATGACATCAAAATATACATTCCAATGTTGCGGATGTTTAGTTTAAAGTAGTTTTCAAAAAGGTCAGTATTCAGTAAGTGGCAACAATATGCACTGTTTCATCTGGAAATACTGGGAAATGTGGATACCCTAAAATTTGGCCATTTCTAGAGAAGTAAGTTTCCTGATGTGAATACTTAAATACAAAAATGCTAAAACTGTTTGGTTTTGTTGAAACTAACACAACTAGAGAGTTTGAAGAAATAAAATATTTTAAATTCTATATACTAGATTAAGCAAAATTTCAAAATACATTTACAATCATTGCTTCATTCTATAAAATCTTTCATGTTTTTCCTTGTCTCACAGTCCCTGCCCTCCCTGTCCCTGCAGTAAGTGAAGAAATCCAAATTAAGAGAGGAGGAGGAGAAAGAGTTTTCATTAATTCCCACTAGAAAAAAAAGTTAACTTCCATTTTAAGTTTTTAGCATATTCTTCTTGTTAGTGATAGAAAAATAATATACTTGAAGATTTAAAATGCTGCTTTTATTTATGCAAAAAGTTCTACTTTTCATTCACATTTCCAGCTGGGGAGGGAAGCTGGGGAGAATGAGGGAACATAAGTATTTGCCATTATTTCAGTGTGGAAATGTCAAACATTATAAAAATATTTTCCTGATTTTTTTCCAGAAGTGATATTTACCCACAAAACACTGGTATCACAATCTTTTTGAAATAATCTCATTTAAGATGCCAGACCTTTCATCTTACACTTTTAACAGGTTTAAAGGTGTTAGCTTTCATGCATAACATCCACTGAATTGCCACACTTCAGGATTACACCCACCAAAGGCTTCAGGGACTTTAAATGAGATTACAATGCAAGTTACACACTTAGGAGCAGTAGTGTGGTCCTGAAGCCCCCGGACAGCCTCTGCCCATCCCAGAGGGCACACAGCGCTGGACCTTTTTCCCTGGCAGCCTTTTGGCGAGGGGGGCATCGCTGGGTCTGCGCTTGCAGAGCAGCTCTGCCGGCGGGTGCTGCAAATTTGGGGACCTCCCCAGGCTCAAACCACTTCAGGTTGGTTTAGTTGGTGGCTCCTGCCTGCAGGGAGGGCCACGCCGCCCTGTATTTCTGCTCGAAAATAAGGTCTGAAGTGAGATGTACCCTGGGGACCTGGCTTTGAAGTGATTTACGGTGGGAATTTAAACTGGGCTGGTGGTGAAAAGGAAGCCGGGTCTCGCCCGCAGGTGAGAGCACTGAAGCAGTCAGGCCAGAAAGCCCTTCCCTTTCTCCTGCCTGAGCTTCAGGGGAAGCAAAAAAATCCAACCCCAAACCATGGCAGCAATTAATAGAGCCCACCCCCACCTACCCTAATGATTTTGGCATGCTCAAGGTGAGCATCCTCGGCAGTGAAACAAAGAGGGGGGTGTGCTCCCATGACCTGAAATGTGGGTTGTCCTTGGGGGAGCCTGTGAGCTCTTGTTGGGCTCTCTCCCTGGCTAATTTGGCATCCTGCCTAGCAAGAAACCCCCATGTCCCCCTGTGCCTGCAGCAGGGCCCAGATGTGAGCCCCGTCCTGACTGAGGCCTGGGGCTATGCCGCAGACCGGCTCTTCAGCCAGCGGCACTTACAGCAGGACAGCCCTGCTGCTAATTGGACCTCTTTTAATAAAGCAGCTCCGGTCACCTTTGCTCTTTCTGTTTATTATTTAAGTAATTTATCAGACTCAGTGGCAGAATCAAGGCCTGCTCAGAAAGGAGTCTCTGTCAGATTGCTTCTGTTAGTTCAGTCCTAAGACAAATTTAAATAAGATTTCTAATGATGCAAAAGGCCCCTGTTAGACATACATTAAAAAGTATGAAGAACTGCCTCTACCACACACACAAATCAGTGTGAAGTATTTTATGAGCTCAGTCAGTTTTAGGTCTGTGTGAATATACAGCTTTATTCTTGGTGAACTGAGCAGCATAAATAACCAAACTAATTCTTCAGGGAGAATTCTGAAGGTGCAAGTGAAAGAAGCCTGAGAAAAGAAAAGCCACGCAAATATGGGGTATATCTTTTTAATGTCGTCTGTTTGTACAGTATCTAGAATACAGAAATAAAAATAGCTGTGGTGCATCAGGCAAAAAAAATTCGAAGAAGCTTTCTGCCTGAAAGAATCGAAATATTAGTGAACATATATTAGAGGGTATATTTCAGCCCTAACTCCTATCTTTAAAGAAATTAAATCCTTCCAACAGCTATCCTCAACACCCTTCCATAAATTTGATATAAACATCCCCCTTCCATCTAGCTTTAGGAGGACATTGGAGAACTTTCTCCCAGCTTCTCTAGTGCTAAAAAAAATAATTTCCAAGATGTGCTGGAAATTAATTCCTTCCATAGATTTCCTTTTCTCCTGCTGCATTGGGTACACCCAGACAGCAATGTGCTTCAACAGCAGGACTCGAGCTGCGTGCCCACACAGCCCCACAACATGGCACCACTGTTGCCAGTATCTGGCCATGAACTTTGTGCTGGGTTTGCCAGACCTCAGGGCTGAAGCCTGTCTGGTTTGCTCTGTCTACCTGCCCACAGCTTCACTTTAACTTGTTTTAGCTGTGACTGCAGTTTTTCTTCTGACCAGGTGGCTATGGCTAAGTTGTCTTACACTGCACAGAACCACTGTAGTTTTGTGGCTGCGCAGTAGTGATACAGTGGGAGAAATACTGCTCCGGTGGGACAGCAGAGGCTCTGGGACGTGCAGGTGCAGGGTGCGGCGTAGGAGAGTCCCAGCACTGGCTGACAGGAGAAGGGGCACAGGTTTGGCACTGGAGACCCCACAGCTGTAAACAACTCACCAGTGTCAGCTAAAGAAATGCAGACCCAGAGTTGGACAAAACTGGGTTTAGGGGCAACGAGAAGAACAAAGAAACTTTATCTAGTATATGTAAAAGGCTCTATACTTAGCAAATTCAGATCTGATATACAGCTCAGACCAGTTAAGAAAGAGCAAAGATGTAAAAGCATGTTAGCTAACATGTAAAAATGAACCCAAATATATCCTAGAGTAAGGAACTGTCAACGTGAACATCAAGTCCCTCCTGGTGAAGGACCACAGATGCCAACAACTCCCAATAACCCCCCAAACTCCAACACTTGATCAAAAGCAGCAGTTGGGGAAGGGGGAGCTTTACATCAGAAGAAGGGGTAGAAACTAAGGGATATGAGTGTCACAGTTTTAGCTGTATTATTATTACTATGATGACTGAAACTTTTTCTCCATAGGCATATACTTTCGTTTTCTGCAATAATTATACCTAGAGTAATAATGACTCTTGGATTCTTGGTTTCAATTATATTGGCAATAAATTCACAGAATCACAGAATGGTCAGGGTTGGAAGGGACCTTTGGAGATCATCTAGTCCAACCCCCCTGCCAGAGCAGGGTCACCTACAGCAGGTTGCACAGGAAAAAATTCCTGTCTTTATACATAAGTTGTTTCCTCTTTGCCCATAAAATAAGATACTGAGCATAAGAACTATCTTCGCTAGCTTTAAGTTAAGCCATGAAATGTTACTTTTTCACAATACTAAAATGGCATCTCTTCCTTGTTAGTCTAATACGCAAGAATAAACATTCTTACAACTTTTAAACTAAAACTGGTATCAGCTGAAGTTTCACGCGCATTTCACAATACTGAAAGGAAATTGAGAGATCAGATTTTCAGGTGCTGTAGGTGTTGCATGCAGGCTTTGCTTTTTGGTTGTGTGGAAAAGTTGGAGCTCTGATTTTAGGTTCTGTTTCTGGGACACATGGCTTCCTTAAAAACCTGAGGACCAACAGGATAATAACACTTACCGTAAGAGTAAAATCTTTCTGCCTCTGAAGTTAGTGGGAATTTTACCCAAAACAAACCCTTCACCCAAAGAAGACCAGGAAGAGATCAGAAAGGGTCACAGCCATCTGCTCAAGCTTGAGCCCACTGTTGGGACTGAGCATCACTGCTGTCCCCTGTGCACTGCTGGAAGTGAAAGCATGGGCACAGCCCACAAAAGTATTATGGCAGCACCTGGTAAGCTGGAGCTGTCGTCTCTGGGATTTCCCAGCTGTGATATGGAGATACATTATGGGTGCATTTGATCAGCTGATGCTCTAAAACACATTATAAATAGGAAAGCAAAAAAACCCAAACAAAAAACCCAGCCAACCAACCAGAAAGCCCCTCCAAAAAAAACGTACCAAGAGGAACATATCACATGCAGCTGTGATTAAGGAAAATGATTTTTGATGCTCTGAAATAACATTAGAGCTATGACTCACTGGAATGCTTGGAAGAGAAAGTATATGTAGCAGTACCACAGCAGAAAAAAATCCACAAGGTATGTATGTATACCTATATATCTCATTAATTTCCTTTATGTGTGATATGCAGGAGTAACTTTGATTTAATTAAGCTTGAGGTTAAAACATGTACACATGAGTCCACATACATGAGGGCACTTTATAATTGTTGGCCATAAACATATTTTAGTTCCCATGCAAAATATATGGGGAAGGTTGATAGCCTTTTTCAGTCAAGTTACACCATGTAAAGGTGTAAGTCTATGGACCAAGAATGAAGGGAATATGGGTGACCTCCTCAAATGAGGTACACTTCATACACCCAGGGGAAGTTCTCATGTTGTTCTGGGGATAACTGGTGATTTTGGATGCCCAAAGTATGCAGCTCCATGTAGTCATCTCCTGTCTTCTGCTCAAGCACACACATGCTCAGTGTTGCTTTGTCACATTAGCCTCTGGGTTTGTGTGTTTATGCACACAGAGTACGGACTCCATCTATGCAACCGTAGATTTTCTGAGAAAGTAAGCATCTGGGTCTGAATTATTCACTATTGGATCATTTTACAGTCTGTTGAAAGACAGCTATTTCCAGAGGGCGATTCCTCTTCCTCTAAGATAGATCTTTAAGACAAATCATCCTCTAGAAACGCCTGCTTCTCTTAACTGGGCTTTGAAGGTGACCAGCTCAGATTGAGACATCTAAAAGTTTGCTTATTTAAGGCTAAGCAAGATGAATCCCCCTCAGAGTCTGTAGTGGAGGCCCACAACGCTTGTTTGTCAGCTCCTGCCTCTATCTGATCAGGAGGTCATTAAACGGTGTCATGTGCTGTGTACGACTGTGAAGATTGCTGTGAATTGGACTGTTTGGCATTCTGTATCTACTAAGTTTTGAGTTTTATAGACCAATTGCTGAAGTCAGATAATGATTTGGGAAATTAAAACTTTTTTTTTTTCACAGAAGACTCATGTTCTGAATGATTTTTCATGACAAATTTTAAATTTTCTGTGAAAAGTTTCAAATTTTTAAAAAATATTTGTGTGATAATCATAAGAAATTAAATTCTAAACAAGGTATATATGTTAGAACCTTTTCACGCATAATATAAAACACCCCTCCAGCATCTGAACCTTTCAGTGGAAAACAGATCCCTATGATCAATTAGAATTTTAAATCATTATTTTAATTTCCATTGATTTTTTTAATTGCTTTTTAGTTTTTAAATGCGCATATGAATGCATTCATAATTTAAATAATCTAATTAGCTGTACTATGATAAGCATAGAAGAGACTCAAACCTTTGCAAATGGTCATTATTAGCATGTTTTTAACCCTCAGTCATTTTTTACAAATTTCCTGTGGAGTCTACATTACACTGTTGCAACAGCTATGGGATGATGCCCATCACTAACCTCAATGCTATGAAATGCTGTCTTTAAATGCAACATCAAGATTAATATAGTAGGGAAAAAATTATAATCTCTGATTGGGAAGCTGATTTTGTGGAGCAATTCAGGACGGGATGAGCTTAGCTCAGGAATAACCTCGGGACTGCTGCTTCCCTGCCAGATGGAAAACCTCAGGGGCGACACGTTCGGTGCCCGGCGGGAAGGATGCCGGCCCCTTTGACAGCCCATCCGCTCCACACTGACTGCATCAGCCTTGGAGGAGATTACAGCTCCTACCCTCCCGCCAGAGGAAAGGCTGTCGCAGCAGCAAATGGAGGAAGAACCATCAGGGCTGTGTTTGTGCGCAACAGGAAGGCAGTGAGCAACGTTAGGAGCTGCTGCCAGCGGCCGCCTGACAGAGGTGAGGGTTCCGCAGCTCCCCAGGTCCGGCCAGCAGCCAAGTGGAGCGGGTGATCCCAGAGGGCACATGCCTACACATGTATATGACACATCTACACATATAAACACAGACACACAGATTGGCAGGGACCGAGATGCTCAGCACTTGCCCAAACACAGAGAGCACCAACGGTCTCATCCTTCTCCCCTCGCTGGCTGATCCGGATGAAAGCCCATCAGGGGAAACTTGATATATGTAGGGATCTCTCCAGTACTCAGAGCTACACAAACACGCAGTCAAAGACACACACATGCACTAAGGATCCCTCCAGTAAAGGGGCTTAGATACCCAGAGCAGCCAGTAGCTGGTCCCTGGCTCCCCTGGTTGCCCAATAGCTCGTGTCCAGACACACACACACATATGCAAACTGGCCTTTCTGGTAGCTGGTCCAGATTTAGCACTTAGCAACAGTGAACTCGCAGACCCCACTGTCTCTCCAGTAACCAACTCGGACCTCCTGGCCCCTCCAGTAGCCAATGTACAGACCCTCTGGTCTCTCCAGTATCCATCTCAGATCCATAGCTACTCCTAAACTTGGCTCCCAAGTCTTTATCTGGCTTACTGGCCAGTCCTTCTTGATGTTTGCTAGCAACCACACAGTGAAACACACATGGGTCCCTCTGACCCATGGTCCTGCTCCAGTTGCTGGGGCTCAGACCCCCCATACACACACTTGCACTCAGAATAGAGAGGCTGTCACCCAGGAAAACAGTCAGAAATTAAGTTTAATAAGGAGAAAGGACAGACTGCAGTGACTAGCCCCTGCTGATCTTCAGCCGGCCCCCTTTATTCCTTTCTCCTCTACTTTCCCATGTTTTTTCCTCCCCAAACCATGAGCCCTCCCTTTCCTGCCTTTGGTTCCTCCCCTGAACATCCCATAATAAGTCTTGTACAATCCCCAGGTGTTCATCCCCTGAGCCCATGGGTGCCATCCCACCACAGGCAATGCCTACCTCAGTCTGTAAGTCTCCCTGGCCCCATGGTGATGGGTGTCCCCCAGCCGTGGGGCTGGCCATCTCCTGTGACAGCCCGGGCAAGGGCACCTTTCTCTGGCGAGGTCACTGCCCCCACCCCCCGCCTGCCTGTGTGCTTCTGTGCTCCTTCGTGTGTGGGGAGACGAGCCTTTAATCACATAAGGCAACAAACGCATACCAAATAAATTCCAGATAAATGAAACCATTGGGAACAACTCTCCAAAGAAGCGGGAAGCACTGACACTGTGGCACGGTGCCTGCTTCACTAAGCAGGGAGATGTTGGGTCGATAGACCCATACACCAGAGTAAGGATGGTACTTTTTCCTCATTTATTTTTTTGTCTTCTTTTCTGCTTTTGCATATCCAAAACCTGCAGTTTTTTTTCCTTTCTTGCTGTTGCTTCCCTTCCAAACCAATGTCCGCAAGGCTAGCTCTTGGACTTCAATGTGACCACACACCAACACTGCAAATCCAAGTGCCATGTGCACCCTGGGGCCACACAGTTCCTCATGGTATCCAGTCATGTCTACAAAATGACTTGACAGTAGTGGAAAGCTACAGATTTAAAAAGGTGCCAAACCCAAAGTTTAAATCTGGAAGTGGACACAGGCATTTGAGGTTTCATTAGCTCAAAGTATCCCTGGTCTGGTCCCTGGGCTGCAAACTTGTCTGTAGCTGGATGGCATCGGCTGCGCCACTGGAGCCTCTCTTCTCATGTATTTTTGTCCAAAAGGAATCCAGGATTTGTGCTCAAAGACACATCTCCAATAAGAGTCAAAGCACGATAAGTCAGGACAACCAAGAAACCCACTTCAACAGTGCACTCAGTACGGACAGAAACGTGACCATAGATGTACCTTCAATCAGGTGAAACCAGAAGATGGTCTCTAATTTTTAATAGAATAATATATATAGAAAGAGATCTTGGCATTCGGCACACAGGAGCACATTTAATGCATTCCTAATGTCAGATTTAGTCCAAAGAAAATATAACATGTCTAGTGTGTGTGACCAACCCCTGGCTCCAAAGCGTGCGCACACCAACACATGGTACCATCTGCTAACAGACATACCCTGTGTAAGGCAGAGGCAACCAAACCTGGTCCAGTCTCACCTGTGCTGCCTTCCCAGAGGGGGCCCTGGAGCCAAGCATCCTCAGAAGAATGCACATTTTTTGTTTTGATGTCGTAGGTTGACGCCAAATGAGTCTGAGACTGGACTAACATGGGTGATTAGAGGACAGAACTTGGAAATGAACTGGGGAGTTATTTGATAGCACAGATGTACCTGATGGAGTTAGTATTCTCTGGGGAAAAAAAAGTTACTTATCCACCTACTTACAAAAGTTCATTTCTGTTGGAAAGCTACTACTAGTATAGTATGCCTTTTTTTTTAACTTTGAAAGTAGTAGTATTTAATCTTGTGTATTTATTAAACAACTATTACAGCAATTTTAGTGCAATTACAGTTAGCAATGGATTCCATATTAGTTTATAAACAAGGAATTGTATTTGTAAAAGTAGCATACTTTAGGGTCTCTGAACTAACCGAAAAATTGTAGACCATTCCTATTTTGAAGACATGCAAGAAAGTTAATCAAATAAAGGTGGAATGTAAGTATGCCTAAACTGCAGGTTGATAAACGCCATATGGGTACTCTTATGCAGGTATAAAATGGCTTTCATTTTCTGTAGCTTAATTCTGTTTAAATTGCTGCAAACTCCAGCTTCTTTATTCTGAGTGAAAACACATGTCCGAGGAGTTTAACGTGCTTGAACTTACGCCTGTTAACTTCACGCTTTGATTATCCACAACTTTCCCAAATCTCCCCACCCAAACTTCCCATTAAAACAGGTTATTGCTCCTACTTACACGCGAAGTGTCCAAGCACGCGTAGCAGCGTGATCCATGCCAGCTGCATGTCAGCCATGTGGAGCAATTCTAATAGGCACTTTCTCCCACGTCTGCATGTTTTAAGAAGTTAAACTCCCAAAGACAGAAAGGGAACTAATTGAATGAGTTCAAAGCAATCTGGCCCCTTTCTATGCACCTTTTCTGAATTTGTCCTAAAGGCACTGGGCCCACTTATTTCTCTTACATGAAAATACGCAAGAATGGCAATGTACATCACAGAAGACAATGGCAGACTAAAGCTGATGTCAAGCTTAGGTAAGAGTGCTGCTTTCTGGCCCTCACCTCTACCAAATTCCTCAGGAAGACAAGCTACAAGTTGTTCTGTTCCATCTTGGTGGAGAATGGATTGAAAGAAGCTCTGAGGAGAAGAACTTGGGGGTGCTGATTGACGAGAACAGCTCAACAGAAGCTGGCAATGTGTGATCATAGCCCAGAAGGCCAACGATATCCTGGGCTGCCGCAGAAGTGTGGCCAGCAGGTCAAAGGAGGTCATTCTGCCCCTCTACTCTGCTCTGGTGAGACCCCACCTGGAGTACTGTCTCCAGCTCTGGAGCCCCCAACATAGGAATCATAGAATCATAGGGTTGGAAGGGACCTCTGGAGATCATCTAGTCCAACCCCCCTGCCAGAGCAGGGACACCTTAGAGCAGGTTGCACAGGAACGCGTCCAGGCGGGTTTTGAATGTCTCCAGAGATGGAGACTCTACCACCTCCCTGGGCAGCCTGTTCCAGTGCTCTAGCACCCTCAAGGTAAAGAAGTTCCTCCCCATGTTTAGGTGGAACTTCCTATACTCAAGTTTGTGCCTCTTACCTCTTGTCCTGTCACTGGGCACCACCAAAAATAGCCTGGCCCCATCCTCCTGGCACCCATCCTTTAAGTATTTATAAGCATGGATCAGGTCCCCCCTCAACCGTCTTTTTTCCAGACTAAAGAGACCCAATTCCCTCAGTCTTTCTTCATAAGAGAGGTGTTCCAGTCCCCTAATCATCTTGGTAGCCCTATGCTGCACCCTCTCCAGCAGTTCCCTGTTCTTCTTGAGCTGGGGAGCCCAGAACTGGACACAGTACTCCAGGTGCGGCCTCAACAAGGCAGAGTAGAGGGGGAGGATGACCTCCCTTGACCTGCTGGCCACACTCTTTTTGATGCACCCCAGGATGCCATTGGCCTTCTTGGCCACAAGGGCACATTGCTGGCTCATGGTCATCCTGTTGTCCATCAGGATTCCCAGGTCTCTTTCTACAGAGCTGCTCTCCAGCAGGTCAGCCCCCAACCTGTACTGCTGCATGGGGTTATTCCTCCCCAGGTGCAGCACCCTACACTTGCCCTTATTGAATTTCATAAGATTCCTCTCCACCCAACTCTCCAGCCTGTCCAGGTCTCTCTGTATGGCAGCACAGCCTTCTGGTGTGTCAGCCACTCCTCCCAGCTTTGTATCATCAGCAAACTTGCTGAGGGTGCACTCTATCCCCTCATCCAAGTCGTTGACGAATAAATTGAACAGGACTGGACCCAGTACTGACCCCTGGGGAACACCACTCGTCACTGACCTCCAACTAGACTCTGTGCCCCTAACCACAACCCTCTGAGCTCTGTCTTGAAACCAGTTTTCTACCCACCTTACTGTCCATTCATCTAACCCACTCTTCCTAAGCTTCCCTATGAGGATGCTGTGGGAGACCGTGTCGAACGCCTTACTGAAGTCAAGGTAGACCACATCTACCACTCTTCCCTCATCTATCCATCCAGTCACACCATCATAGAAGGCTATCAGATTAGTCAGGCATGATTTCCCCTTGGTGAATCCATGCTGAGTACTTCTGATAGCCTTCTCTTCCTCCACATGCCTTGAGATGACGCCCAGAACAAGCTGTTCCATCATCTTTCCAGGGATGGAGGTGAAGCTGACTGACCTGTAGTTCCCCGGGTCATCTTGCCTTTTTTGAAGACCGGAGTGACATTGGCTTTCCTCCAGTCCTCAGGCACCTCGCCTGTTCTCCATGACCTTTCAAAGATGGTGGAGAGTGGCCCAGCAATGACGTCTGCCAGCTCCCTCAGCACTCTCGGGTGCATCCCATCAGGGCCCATGGACTTGTGAATATCTAATTGACCTAACTGGCCCCTCACTTGATCCTCCTCAACCCAGGGGAAGTCTTCCTCTTTCCCCGTTACTTTCTCCAAGGCCTGGGACTCCTGAGGGCTCGGCCGGGTAGACCGACGCAAAGGCGGCATTCAATAACTCCTCCTTCTCCGCATCCTCCGTCACCATGGCTCCTGTCTCATTCAACAGTGGGCCCACAGCTTCTCTGGTCATCCTTTTGCCTCCAATATACCTGAAGAAGCCCTTCCTGTTGAGCTTGACATCCCTTGCCAGGTTTAGTTCCAAGGCGGCCTTGGCTTTCCTTGTTTCATCCCTGCACATTCTGGCAGCATTCTTGTAATCTTCCCAAGGAGTTAGGCCATTCTTCCACTGAGTGTAAACTTCCTTCTTCCACTTGAGCTTGTTCAGAAGCTCCCTGCTCAACCAGGCAGGCCTCCTGCGTCCCTTGGCCGATTTCTTGCTCTTCGGGATGCACCGATCCTGAGCTTGGAGGAAGTGGTCTTTGAATACCAACCAGCTTTCTTGAGCCCCTTTGCCTTCCAGAGCTCTAGTCCACGGGATCTCCCCAAAGGAAGGACATGGATGTGTTGGAGTGGGCCCAGAGGAGGGACACAAAGATAATCAGAGGGATGGAACACCTCTCCTGTGAGGACAGGATGAGAGAGTTGGGGTTGTTCAGCCTGAAGAAGAGAAAGCTCTGGGGAGATCTTATTGCCGCCTTCCAGTACCTAAAGGGGGCCTAAGGGAGAGCTGGGGAAGGACTTTTTACAAGGGCATGTAGTGATCGGATGAGAAGGAATGGCTTCAAACTGGAAGAAGGTAGATTTAGACAAGATATTAGGAAGAAATTTTTCACTCTGAGGGTGGTGAGGCACTGGAACAGGTTGCCCAGAGAAGTTGTGGATGCTCCATCCCTGCAAGTGTTCAAGGCCAGGCTGGATGGGGCTTTGAACAACCTGTTCTAGTGAGAGGTGCCCCTGCCTATGGCAGGGGGGTTGGAACTCGATGATCTTCAAGGTCCCTTCCAACCTAAACCGTTCTATGCCCTTCAACATTCAGAGATATACTTCTTGATACACTGCTTCTGATTTAATTTTATGTTTAGCATTGTGTCATATTTCTTACTATTTAAAAATATGGGAAGCAATAAAGAGAAAAAAGAAAAAAAAAAAAACCACCCAGCAATAAACACAAACTGATTCATAGCTGAGGTACCAGCCTATTGCCTAAACTGTCTGGCATGCGTTTGATGTATGGGATGATGAGAAAAATCTCATAACAGCTATTTCATTTGTGTGCTCCTAAATAGGGCAAGAATATTCAGGGGATGTGCATCACCACTAAATAATTCACTCATTGCAGGTCTTGTTCCATGGAGCACGAAGGTAATACTGCCTTGATCTATTTTGGCGCAGACTGACATGAGCCGTGGTTCCCCACCTGTGGCAGGAGTGCCGCTGACATCACACAAACCACTTCCAAGGCCTCCCTCTTCCTATGTGGATGCTAATTTGAACTGCCTGGGAACCGCCTGCTCCAGGGCTATTACTACTAGCTGTGTACGCGGGCATCCACCCCGTGGCTCAGCTCAGGCTATTACTGCCCGCGTGCCCTGACGGACTCCAGCCACCACCACTGCTGACCCTATTTGTAGACACTTGGGGTTTGAGGGATCGAGGTGGTGGGAGGGTGGGCTCTGAGGCTGACACCCCAGCGTAAGAGTATGTGGTAGGAGATGTGGGCAGCAGGGGTGGAGCCAATATTCAGTGTTGCCACCAGTGACATCCAGTCCAATCTGGATGTGAGCAGCTCTCCCATAGAGCAAGGATTTCAGAATGCCTTTCAGTGACTGCTTAGAAAATCGTTTGGAGGTGAATGATAAAATCTATACCTTTATATGACTCTGGTTAATACATAGCTCCATATTTTCATTGTCTTCAAGGAAGTTTTACATTTGCTGTGTAACCTAGAGGGGAAAAAATCCAAACCTGTCTCCTTTGAATGGAAAAGTCTGAGCTCCATGGATACTGTTGCTATAATACATCCTCATAACTCTGTAGCTGGACTCTAGGTTCCTTATGAAAACAGTTCTTTAATGAGAAAATCTGACTTTTTTGGAAGTTCTAGAATTATATCAAGAAAATTACAGAATATTAAAATTATATCAAGGTTTATAGAATATTAGAATTATATCAAAAAAAGCACACAGTGGCTTCACTTTTGTTAAATTAAACCCAGGCTTCATCTCATAGTAGATTTAGCTTATTTAATGTGAACATGTAAAACATCTTAAACTCTGCCAAGGTGTTGTGGGTGACCTCCAATTCAACCTCTAAGGAAACACAACTATGCAGGGAATTTATGCAAGAAAGCAAGGACCCAGTGTCTGAACATTTTGTAATCAAGAGGTTGGGAGAGAAGGCAAAAATGTAAAAAAGAAGGGGCAGCTGGAGAGAATGAAGAGTTAAAAATATTTGCAGTGAAACCAAATATTTGGAAAAAGTAAAGACTTGTCAGAGTTCAGAAGTGTTGCATATCTTACTTCTTTATTTTCAGATTTCTTTGCACTTCTGAGGATCTGGAAAACTTATAAAAGCTAATACTACTTGAAAACATACTTACTAGCCACTTAATGTATACTTGCTGCGTACTGTAACTGATATATTGGTCGAATGGATACACTTAATTTGTGAGGGAATCGGAGTTTTAGGGTGACCATTAAGTGACCACAACTGAATTTCACTCCAAGTAGTGGCAAGCACATGCACCTCCCGCCCGACTCCCGGTTCCCCTTCCAGCGCAGGGACACCGATGGGGCAGCAGGGCCCAACAGCTACAGAGACCAGACAGTCAACGATAGGGCTGAGTAATTCCCAGCCCTGCTCCCCGCTCCCAGCCCCAGGAGCAAGAGGGGTGGGTTGCAAATCCTTCTGTCACGAGAGCAGCGAAGAGCTGGGTGCTCCCATAGGGCTGAAGCGAGCCAGCCGCCTGGATGCCACGTGGGGTCCAGCTTCAACGAGAGAGGCGGCAGAGGGGGGCTGCCCAGCGGGGGCTTGCTTCAGCATCCCGCGCTGTGGGGGGACTTTCTGCCCCGAGCACGCCGGGGGGCGGCAGCCGCCCCCAGCCCCGCTCTCCCTCTCTGTCCTCCAGTAAGTCCGGGCATCCTCCTGGGGATACCGGTGTTTTGCTGGGTTTCTCACTATACCAAATCCCGCGAGATGAAAGTCTCAGGAGTGTTGTGGGACAGTCTTTTGGGAATGTCTCTGGGAATTATGGGCTTTCTTTCTGAAGTGTCCAAAAGGGAAAAGAGCCTTGCAGTTAGGAGGCTGGGAGCCAGGGCTTCAGGCAGCCAGCTGGGTGTGCCATACAGGTTGCTTAGTCTTTGTGTGCTGTATTTTCCACCTCCACAAGAAGAGGATTATAAATATTTCAGAGGAACATTATACATCTTCTTTTATTAATACTCGTACCGCCTGAGAACCCTGAATGAGAGATGCTGTATAAATACGAAGGCAGGTGGTTATGTCAGGCACCAGGACAAATAGAGTGGAAAATCTTTTAAAGGCTAATTGCGAATATGCACACATGCGTGCATGCAGGAAAAGAAAATCTCAACTTGCTCAAGACATCGACGTAGTTCTCGAGAGTTGGTGGGAATTAATGGAGTTGACCATATGAGTACCATGCAGCAATAAAGACTGGAAAAGGTTAAATGGGTCTGTCTGCTCCGTTCTGTGGCAGAAATATAAACTACATGCTCTCTGCATTCTAATGTCACGTTAAAAGATTTGGTGCATGAATTTGGATACGTAGTTACAGTCTAATACTTCTGGAGTACAGGAATGTTAATTCACTGGTCAGTCCTTCCCCAGCATAGCACTTTAAAAAAATTAACCTTCCCCCTGTACCAACTTCCTATTCAATATGTGACTGACAAATGCTGATTTTAGGAATTTTTTACCTCTTGTAAACTACTATGAGTGCCTTGAATTGGGTACAAATGTGCACAATACTTTTTTACAGTCTGACACAATCTTCTCTGATGTTTTGAGCTCCTCTAAGTAGCCACTTGACTACAAATTATAACACACTTGACTTTTCATATATAAAGGGTAAATAGCTTGAGATATTTTGAAGCTTTATACAAAGTCTGAGCAGTGCACACACTGGGTCAATATTAGTGGAAAACTAATTGTTGAAAAAATCCGGTGGTTTTTATCATAAATGTTCTCTTTCTTCTTTTTACTCTCTGAAAACAAAATAAGATAATAACACGTAACGTTATGCTTATAACACTACATTTGTGCTGGGTTTTGATATGTGTTTTTCCATTGCAGTTGTTACTTTAGAAAGAGCTGATGTGACTGACAGAGACTTCTGATGCATTATGACGAAACGAACTAATTGACTTTTAGGAGAAAAAGAGCAGAACAATTTATCCTAGTACTATATATCTTTTCTTGGGCAGAAAGGTCAGGATGACAAAGTAACAAAATTGAAAAATGATACAATTTTCAAAAACATGAAAAAACCCCATTGCTCTTCTCTTTGACAATCTTGTGACACAGATGAGACTAAAACAAACCTCCAGATATTCGATATTAATAGGCAGTGATGAACGATGGTGTTCCTGCTCTCTCCTCACGTGCAAGAGTGTTTTGGGGAAAACAATGCTACCGAAGTTGATACACTAAATTCTGTCTTCCATATACTTAATGCTCACTTGCTCAGTGCTTTGAAGTTAATGGAGTTATTCTGGAGTTAATTGGGTTTAACTCAGAGGAAAATTGGACCCACTAGAACGAGTGCTAACACAAAAGGCTTTGGAAGCAGGCCCGCAGTGCTGGTCAGAGAGATTAACAGCACAGAGGAAAAGGACCTCTTAGGAAGAAAGAAGGGCAGGAAGGCGATGCAGAAGAAACTTGCCCTCTCTTTTGAATTGGCAGCTGTATCACACGCTGTGATGGGGAGGCACCCAGCACCACTCTCCACCGTTTCCAACCACGTATCTCCTTGGTTCTTCATCACAAAAGCCATGCGCATGAGGTATGATGAGCAAAAGAGAACTAAGCGGTTAGCATAGGTGTGAGTAGATGTGGGATAATGGTTACAGAGATCAGAATTAGCTAGTCGCATCTGATGCCTCAAATTTATACACGCAACTGTGCTAAAAAAAAATGGATCCAGAAAACACATTTTATTGCATGTTGTTCAAAAATCTCTCTCCAAGTTAAAAGATGTCATCTAGTCTAGCTTCTCATAGTAACATTGGATCAGTTGGTCAAAATAATTTTTGTCATCTCAAACCAAGAAGGATGCTACCAGCTATACCCTAAATTCCTTCCACAGTTACTGTGTGCATTTGCATAGTAATTGCATTTACAGTACAGTATGCAAGCCCATATAAAGTGCCCCAAATAAAATTAATCCCTAAGACTATTATATCTTTCAAATACATACATATTAACCAGCAAGGTTTTATCTTTCACATACTGACTCATTTCCTTCTTTAGTAAATGATCACTGTGTAACCCATTGAGTTTCTCCATCATTATTGGCAGCTATAAGAAAGATTTCTTGCACTAACAATAAGACAGGTGCCATGGAAATTGGGGTACATTCATGTTGCTTTATACATTTATGAAGAATTTAGCCTGTAATTATTGGAGATGGTGACGGTAATTTTCTGTAGAGTGCGGAAGGACGTGTCAGATGTAAAACCTGCTCAACATTTTCCCCTGTTGAGCTGTTACTGTTTCTCTCCTGGCCTGAAAAGAAAAACGGGTGGTTGGTAATTTTTCAAATACATCACATTGAGTTCATCTTAGATTCATTGCTAAAATTGCCAGCAGGGAGTACATTTCCTCTTGATATGAACTATGGACAAAGGCCATTCTTCTGGTTGTCTAAGGCATATTGCACGCTCTTGCTTAGCAAACACTGCTGCTGGCTGGCAAAGCTCTTTCATCAAAACAAAGAGGCATCATGGTCATTCAAGCCATGATGACCATTCAAGTCATCCTAAAATTATCTCTGACGGATGGAGAAGCACTTGTGCCTCCTTCTCTACAGATTTTGGCTGTGAAATTACACAGGTGGCTCTCCTCTTCTCTTTGACACCTGAGTATAACTGATTGTGTGCTGCAGCCACAGAATGGGTCTAAGTACCTGCAGTGTGAAGGTGACACACAGTGGATGGACATAAAACAAGGGGGTTTGAGTGGGCAAGCAAGGACTACAAAGGCTTTTGTCCCTCCCGGCATCACTGGCTGGCACAGCATGGCACCTATGTCAACCGATCAGAGCTGGTTAGGTGGTTGTGGAGTTTCTGTAGGTAGGCTGGACGTGGTCCTGAAATGTTACCTTCAGATAAGGGATGCAGGGAGCTGAATGCTGTGGGATCATCATGGATTTTTCATTGCTATTGGGTTTTCCAGTAGTCAAGATTGATAAAAATTTTTCATCTGGGGATGGGAGGAGACCCGGTCCCTGGCTGCCATATGCAAAATTGGTTCTGAGCATTGTTGGCTTCCAGAGTGGACAGATGCAATCCAGCCAAATTAGAAATACCCTCAGCTTTGGAGAGGAAAATGTAAAATTCAGACTGGTTCAAGAGAGAGGCAGCTGACCTGCAAAGAAAGGGAAAATGTACAAATAAATCATTGTGGTGCCTCCAGACTCTGACCTGACCTTCAGCACTCCCAGTAGACTCATTCCAGACTATTTGCAAGATGATTTATTTCTAAAAAGCCATATGACCACATTTGCACAATAGGAATTCACATCAGTGTAATGCATTATGCAAGCTCTGATACAAACCTGCGCACAGATGCAAGGCAGGTCTTAAATTTGATGCAGTTCCATTTTGGGCATGCAGTCACGTACACTACAGCAGTGCAAACATTAATATGCACCTATGATACATACCGGCAGCTGAAAAGCTGTTTGAACAAATCTGGATATGCTCATGCAAAGTTCTCCCATGTCGTTCAATATCATGAGAGGAAAGCTCTCTCTGGGGCTGCCTGCCTTGAGAGACTGGAAGAGCCACAGATACTGATGCCCTCTGGCTAAAATGCAGGACTCCTCTCTATCATTGCTTTCCCACTGTAATAACTTTAATAATAATAATAATTAAACTAGATGAATTATGTGCCTTCTCCTCCTGCCTATGTTGAGCAAGAAGAGAACCAAAGATCAATATTTCAATTAGATTATGTAGTAGACTCATTTAATTCTCTAAAATGCTCAGAATACTACAGAGAAGAACACAATGGAAATGCCTCGGAAGATTAGATTAGATAGGTGTGATACCCGGCTGTCACTGGGATTAATAGAGTTTTTAAAATTGGGATGGTTAGAGGAATCTGAAATGAGCCCGTGGCTTGCATTCTTGCTGAGCAATTATTCAAACAGTGCTTGAGAGCTTTGCCAAAGTTTCCGATCTGTGACTCCTATTTCCTGATTTTCCAGTGCTCATCTTTGCCAACTACAGAAACAAAAGCTTCAGGAGATTGCAGGGCTGGAGCAGCACTCATGATTATCTGGTGATTGTCTGGGTAGGAGGATGGCCAACTTTCAGGTGGGAATTTGAGGCTGTGAAGCTAGAGGGAGCAAACATATGAGAGAAAATGCTTTTATCTCTAGCATGGTGTTGACTACTTGTGGTCAGGTCATCTCCAGGGCACCCCAGGGATACTCCTTTGGGATTTAGAACACCTGCAGAACACATCCTTGGTTGCTGGTTGCCAAAGTATAGGGATTACAGACCACCTGGAGGCTGTCCAGCCCTGGTTTCACCGCTGCGAGGAATGGATGCTGCCTGCCCTAGTCTGACGTTGACACTCAAGTCAGAGTACAGCAGAGCATGAACCTGGAAAGCAACGCCAGTGCTCGTGGCATGAATGTAAGCTCCATCGCTAAGCCCACAGTAGTAAATCTATCAAGGTCTTGGAATATTTCCAGGCATGAGAATGCTTTGGCTACCAAACTGCTCAAATGTGCCCCGGCACAGCTTTGGGCTAGGCCATCTAACATCTCCCAAACAAGCCCCAAGCACAGTTTGGGTATTAGCATGGTCAGGAAACAGTCAAATTATGTAGGCTGCATGTAGCTGCTTGGGTTTGGAGGTGAAGGCTGTTTAACGCTATGGACGTGAGCCATTCTGTAGTAGCTGAGACCAGTGCCAGCGAATAAGCCAGGTAAGTTTAATTCAGCAGAGTTCAATTCATTGGCTCTAGTCCACCAAGGAACGAGAGAAAACAAACAAACAAACAAACAAACAAACAAACAAAACAACAAAAAAGGTTTTGTTTAGCACTTGATCTGGGTATGTTTTGTGAGAAGCTTGCTTTCTTCTCTGATTATTTAAAATTATTTTGACTCCTTCTCTGTGGCTTAATTCCTGCTGAGTCACTTTAGGTATTTCAAATCCACCTTGTCCAATTTATCTGCCTTCTTAAACTCCTTCCCTTCTGAAACCTGACCATGTTTTGGATTTCTTGGCTTTGATGATAATATACTTAGATTTTCTCCTTTATTTACTCCCAATTTCAATATCCTGTATCTTCCCACTTCAGTGGTTTCTCACTCTTTTTAACGCTCCCCACCCTTCATTCCAACTGTACCTACAGATTGATCCATATGTACATTTGCTTTCATCTCCTCTTATGCTCCTTGTCTTTCCCAATTTCTTGTAATATTTTCTTCTAATTATTTTATTGCTTCCTGTAGCATATTCCCTGCCATTCCGCTTCACTCCTTTTATAATGCCACCTTTTCACCTCAATTCATCATTTCCTTACTTTCCTTCATTATTACAATTCTTTGACACTAGAAAAGTTCCTTCCCTTCCAAAAATATTCCTCATACATCCATTTAACAAAACAATATTCCTCTGCCTTATCCTTGTTTCTAATACTTTAACCCGGTCCAGCTGTAAACAGCAATACGAAAGGAACATTAATGACATGGTGGTATAGAAAAGTCCAAACTATGGCACTGCTGTGATATTCGAACACTTTGCATATTTAAGTAAATCTAACGTACTCTAGTCAATACTCATCTGCAGGTGTTCTTTCTCTCTAAATTCCCTTTAATTTCAATATGGCACCGTATGGACGGACCTTTATGTCCATGCACAGTCCCAGTATAGCTCCAGGGAGAATGTGGGGACCAGAAGGGACGGTTCATAGGAGTAGGACCTTAGGTCATAAATTTCTCAAGCTGTAAACATGAAGCTTCATGTAAATGTATGAGATCTCATATAACTTCAAATCATAGCAATATCAGAGCGCATCAGGGCATATTTAATAGTAACGTAGATAGGCTGCTTTGTACCAGGAATATCTGAAAATGTGTCTTTTCTCCTTTTCCTGTGAAATATGTTTGAAAGTAGTAAATGCTTCTTAAGGCTGGGAAATTCGGGACCATTTCCATAACAATAGCTTTTCGAGAAAGTTGTCAGGTCTGAGAAATAAAGCAAACCTGTCAGGTTTGCCTGGTCATTAGGAGCCAAATTTCTCCTGCCCACTTCATCTGCAAAAGCTGGCTGATACAAAGTCTTGTGGCACTGCAAGATTTATACTCTCTTTAATTTATTCGTAATAAATACTACCCATGCAGGATAGAGCCCATACAGCACGAACAAAGAACACGCTACATTTAAGAGGCCATGTCTGACTTAGAAGACATATGGCAATGCTTCCTGAAGTCAGAAATAAAATGGAATACTTGTAATATGGCATGTAATACTTTCTGTACTCCACCAAATTACCAGGGAGACAGATTGTGCTTTTCTGACTATACTGACAAATGTCCCTTCTCATTATGGTTTTGCCCTTTTTATATTACCATATCATTATTCTTTTTCTTTTGTACTCCAGTGTGCAATTTAGATGACTACTTTCTTGGGCAATTCTAGAATGTTGTTTTATTTTCAGGATTGCTTAGAAAATGATAAGATATTTATTATTCTTTTGCTAATATGAATTCATCAGTAAAAATATATACCTCAGGGGGAGCCACCCATTGCATTTAGCCAAGCCACCCAACCATTCCAAAGGTAATAAAACAGCATTTATAACCAGGAATAAACTGTGACATTTCTTTCTAACGAGATTTCCAAGCTGACTCTTGTTGGCAGCCATTTTGCATTTGTGATGCTAATAATGAGTGGGAACCTGATGTTAATAATTAGTAGCTGTTTTCTTTTATAATCTTTTCCTAATAATTTTAGCACAGAAGCACACTTCCCTTGGGTTTCCTATTGTTTCAAGTGGGGCATTTGTGTCGCGGGAGTATAAACGCAGCCTTAGCCTAGCACGGTAGCTGAACAAACAAACAGCCTCCTCGAGCTCGTGCCTAAAAAAAGAAAACGACAAGGCCCACATAATACCACCTATGTATATTTATTTTCAAGAAGGAACAGAAGACTGTTCTTTTGAGATGGCAGCTCCCCCCCCACACCTCCAACTGGGTGGCTAACGCTCCCAAAAAGCCCTCTGCATCTGCAGGGACACATCTGCTGCCAACTCGTACCTTCCCCGTGGCAGCATTGCTCTTCCCCCGTGGCAGCATTGCTCTTCCCCTGTGGCACCATCGCATCGCTGTGTAGCTGCACCAAGAGCCTCGGCTGGGAGCAACCGTGGGATGCAGAAAGACAAGAGTCCGTCACATTACCAGGGATTCCTGTTCTTTTCAGCAGCGCAATGAACCAGCCACTTGACTCCGTATGAGAGGAAATGAGAAATAGATACACTGCGGTTCGAAGAAGAGATATCATCAGAGGGAAGATAATTTCCCTCATAGCGGGAAAGGCTGGGAGAAATTCTTTGGCAGGTGTCAATGCAGGAGGACATGTCAGATGGTCAGGATGGTCCCTCCTGACCTTGAAAATCTATTAAGCCTCTGCACATCCCCACAAACCTGGGGAAGGAGGAGGTCTCAGCATGCAATTACTTGAGTCCACTGTTTCAGAGAGGCAGTGGGACTCAAATTGTGTATGGAGCGGTTCTTTTTTTTTTTTATTTTAAAGGAAGAAACCTAATTAAAACGATAGGGATTTCCTGGGGAAATTCTCAGCCTGTTCATTTTTTAAGAGCCTTTGTATTACAAAAGGTGTTTGAAGTCCTTGAATTTTTACCCTTTAGCCACCTTTAATCTAATTTTCTAATCTCTTAATAGCCTTAATTGAGTTCTGAATACTTTAAATTATTAAACATCTTTGGGGGATTATGATTTGTATTTCTGATTACACAAAAACATTATCAATTGCACACTCCTCTCCCCCCCCCCATATTTTTGTCAAATTCGACCATCAGGGATGTAAAGCATATACTTTAAGGGCAAGACACTTGCCTTTGAAACACCATTTGAAAACAATTGTGCTTTCAGGCCAGTTGAAGATGGATGGTGAGAAATGAGGAAACAGCAAGAACTCAACATAGGCCCCAAATTAAGTCAGTGACATTGCCTTTTTGGCATCTTTTGTCGTATGGGTAGAGATTGCCCATGGAGGTGGAGTGAGCGACAGCCGGCTGCCGGCGGGGTGGTGGGCCACACAGCCCAGCGCGGCACAGGTGGGAGAGCCGCCTGCTCCTCTCAGCTGGGGTGGATCTCCTTCCCAGCCCAGGGCCTTCACACCTCCCCCCTGCTCCAGTGCCAGGGGCAACTGGTCAGTACGGTGTGTGTCCCTGAGTTGGCTTGGGTCTCCAACTCCACCTAAGCCCCTTGGCTGCTCTAAACTTTCCTGACCTGCCCTGCCTCTACCCTCTTCAGAGGCTTACTGCCTCACTGCATCTCTGCTCTGCCGTGGACCTTTGTCCTCCTCCTTTACTCGCCCATGGCCTGCTGTCACCAAAGCTAGTCATTATTTCCCTCACCCTCCCTGTTGTTCTCACTTCTCCGTCAAAGACACCTGCCCTGGCAGGGACAGCAATCCTGGCATTGATGAGCCATCGGCTCAGACACCACTCTGGACGCAAAAGGAGTCCAGGGAGCAGAGGACAGACGACAGCCCTACGAGGCAAGGAACGAACCCAGTGTATTTATTCAAGGAGAGCAGCGACTTGCTTTACACGTTGTCCCAAGCCGTGGAATAAAATGCTCTCTAATAACGCAGATACAGCATCCAAAGCAGAAGTCTGTAGCATGAGCTAATACTGATGGAAGAGTTCAATTCTTATCAAATAAAGCCTCCCTTGTAAAAATCAGGAATTTATTTCTTATCAAAACACAAACAAGCTTTCTTAACTTGAAGAAAGTATTAGCTTCTTCACTTTGGTTTTTTGTTTGTTTGTTTTGAGGTTTTGTTTGTTTGTTTGTTTAATCTAACTGGGTTTATTAGATCTCAGCTTTGGTTACTGTTAGCTTACCTCCACCTTCCTCTAGAAGAATTGGCTTTAATATCCAGCACCAGAAACAATATCTTTTGAGAGCTAAATTCCTTTCCCTAGCTTTAGGGCAAGATTTCTACTTGTCATTGCTGAGCCTCTCATATGTTTTCTAGAGATCCTAGCAGAAAGTCCATGAAGTTTCTGGGGAACCCACAGTTATGCTTGTACCCATCACTGGTACCCGTTGTAGAGTCTGGCTTCATGTGCATAAAGCAAATGCCCATTCAATGTACCAGTGTTAGAGCTTGGATCGAATTCTGCCACCATTATTCAGGCTGAGCAGCACTCTACTTCAGGAGTTGTCCTATTGATTAAACAGGCAGAACAAAAGCATATAATTAGACATACTTGAACTATTTACTGGTATTATTTACAATCGGTATTGCTGTAGCAGCTATGATTGCCAGTCGAACTGTAGGGAGTTTTGGTTTTGACAGCGTACCATGACAGAAAGGCAACATCTTTTGTAAGCTTACAGGCCGAGGTGCTGATCCAGGAGGTTTGTGTGCCCAAACCTATTCTCTGAGGCTCTCCATCCATGTCCATAGATGTTCAGAGAATGGATACTTAAGCAGATACACAGTCTATACTGCTGGGTTCAGGCTTGTACTTCTTGTTGTAAACTCATTCCTTTTCTTTTTCTTTCAATATTGAATTTTACTGTGTACTTTTACATTTACTACCTAATAAATTGAGGGTTACCTAACAAGGACACGTATATTTAGATATATATTTTTTAAACACAGTAATTTTTAATGCACTGTATGGACCAGGATAATTATAAAAGATGAGTTAGGGCATAATCCTGCAGTTCAGCATCTGTGCAGACGCCTGTCCCATATGCTTTACATGAAAGGCCTGACTCATGCAGGTGTGACAGCAAGATGAGGGCCACTAAACTGAAAGATGAAAACAGCCGAGAGACTTTGGTTAAGGTACTTTGGCGGAGACACTTTAGTTTAAGAAGGTCAGCATGAAAAGTCATTCAGCTCTCCTTTTGACTTCTTACCCTAGAAAGAGAGAACAATAATAAAATGAGGCAGCAATAAATTTAGAGCAAATTAAAAAAAATACTTTTATGTAACACATGTCCTGACTATAGAATTCATTGCTGTAATAGGTCATCAAGTTAAATACCATGGCCAGATAATTTTATCATCACTCATAATGAGCCAAATACTCCCCACCATAGTCAAGCCAACGCTCTTCAGCGAGACTGAAACAAGAACGTTTGCCTGAGTGAAACAGCGTGATTTACCCCAGTATTTACAAAATGGCTATGCTCTATGAGAAGAACATAAAGGTAATTAAATCCCATTCTCAACACATCATCTGTGTATTGAAGTGGGGAAGCAAGCTCCCCGTTTTACCGTTCCATAATTTGCTAGAACCACTATAAAGGGGCTTTAAAAGTAACAGACACTGAGCACTGGGGCAGTACTGGGTCACATATGCTTTACTGAAAAACTCGCTTTACCTACAAATTAACATGGCAAGCTATAGGGATCCCAGTGCATTCTGCAATTATGAACTATAGGACTTCATACATATTTACCGAGAACTTACTTCCCCTCTCCTCACCCATGAAGAACTTTTCAGCACAATGAGAATTACACAATGGTGTTATAAATTATATGCCAGGTTTCAGTCAGATCTTGGGTATTTACTTCTAATCCTTTCAAACTACTGGTTTCTAATTAAAATTATGACACGCTCTTTCAACAACAATAACCCAGTATGTAAGGAACCTGCATACCTTTCAAACCTTTCATAAGGAAAGAAGTCAGCTTTAATTTGCAAGTGAAGTTTATTGTTTCAGTGGCTTTAGGTAACGCAACCCCTTTAGAAGCGGACTGCCTTGTCTGTGTGCTGGCAGGAATGTGACACAGGAGACACGTGTCTAGAGTCAAATTTGAGGAAAGTTACAACATCAAAGCCCCAGTTTTCAGTGAAAAGAAGTTTCTTTGCAGTTGAAGTACAGCCTTCAAAGTGAGGGTCAAGTCTTACTAATACTACTAGGGACAGTCTTCTGGGGACGCCAAGGAGAGATGTTACCAACCTTATGAGTGCTCTACTAGCCCTCATAGCTGGTACTTCAGCCCCACGTACCGAAATGGGAGAGCTTCCCTCGCTGCCCCTGCCATGCAAAGGGATTCCTTTGCCGTTGCCACTTCAGGGCTCAGGGAATCCTCTTTTTTCCTCATGTACAGATATTAAATGTCAGCGTCAGCAGCTGGCGTTCAGCAGCCAACACCATCAGAGGGAACATCTCGATGGCCGTCGCCTCAGCCTTGGCAGGAGACGCAGGGTGAAATCAAATGCAGGCGAAGCTGTCTGCCGGCCAACTCACAAGGAGGAAAACACCCTTTAGCAGTATTTATCCTCAGCCTGGAGCTGCGGGATGGCTGCCACCTCCTCAGAGCAGAGGCCTCTAGGAAGGGTGCAGGAAAAGCACCCATGGCCAGCCCAGGAGGAATTGCTCTGTGCTTCGAGGGACTCCTACAAACAGCCGCTGTGGCACAGGGTCTGTGGGAATAGTCCCCTCGAGGTAGCTGCCAGGGTGATGCCGCCTGGGGGTTATACAACGAGGGGAAGAACAGCTCCAACAGGGACAGTGGATTTTCGCACCTGCAGCCACTGTACCTTGGCGGTTCAACTCAGGGGACAGCGTGGGGAGAAGAGCCCTCTCCCCGGCTGAGGTTGCCTCATTCCCACCCTCGTTCTGCTGGTTGAGCACTCCGTTTTGCCCCACTACTGCATCCCTCAGGCTGAGGCAGGCAGAGGAAAAAGGGGCAGCCCTTCTCCTCTCCTTCCCCCCTCTCCCCTCCGGGCCGCCAGCAGAACCCGGCCAAGGGACCGCCACCCCATCAGCGCTGCCGGCCACCACGGCTCCCGGCGGCACCGTCCAACGCAGCCGTTTTACAGTCGGGCTTTCCTCACCCTAAAAAAAAAAAAAAAAAAAAAAAAAAAAAAGGGAAAAAAAATTACCTTTCCCGCCCACACAGCGATTTTTTTTTTTTTTCTTTTTCAAGGATGAAAAACCCAACCCCCAAGGGCCAGCTGGGTGCCGCTGGCTGCGCTCCCCCGCAGGCAGCCCCACCGCCCCCGCCTCGGCGGGAGCAGGTGCCCGCCACTGCCGCCGCCCCAGGCCCGGTCCGCCCCCCAGACACTCCCCCCCCCGGCACCGGCACCTTGCGAGTCATCCCGCCCGCCCCGCTCCGCTCCCCCGCCCCGGGCGGCCGTCGGATGTCGCTTCCCATTTCACTTAAGAGATATTTTCGGGTGGCGGGAGCCGCCTCGTCATTTCCGCCAGGAGAAAAAGACACCGGCGCGGCAAACCGCAGCGGCGGAGAGCGGCGGGAACCCGCGGGCAGAGCCGGGCAGAGCCGAGCCCCGCCAGCCCCTCACTCGTCCCTCGGGAGACCGACCCATCCCCCCCCCCATCGGCGGGGCCGGGAGCCGCCGCCGCCGTCGCTGCCCGCGGGTTCGCGGGGGCGGGAGGCGTCGGAGCGTGTTGCCGCCTCCTCCCCCTTCCTCCTCCTCCTCCTCCTCCTCCTCCTCCTCCTCCTCCCCGCCGAGCCGGCAACATGAACTGAAATCCCCAGAGAGGCACAGAGGCGGCGAGCGAGAGAGCGGAGCGCAGCGGAGGCAAGCGGGGATTTAGCGGCTCTCTCCTCCCGCCGCCGCCGCCGCTCGGGCTCCGGGCAGCGCGGTCCCGCCGCCCCGCACAGCCTCACCCCTCCTCGCCCGGAGAGCGGCGGCCGCCCGAGCCCCGCGCCCCCGAGCCCCCCACCCTCCCCATGGCCCTCATCATGGAGCCCGTCAGTAAGTGGTCGCCGAGCCAAGTCGTCGACTGGATGAAAGGTAAGGAGCGGCGGCGGGGATGCGCGGTGCCCCTCTCCCATCAACCGCCCCCCCCCCCCCCCCCCCCGCCATCCCCGCAGGTGCGGAGAGCTCCGCGGCTTTCCCCGCGCCGGGGTCCCGCCTCCCCGGCACCGCCGGGTCCCCCCGCCCCGCGTTTCGGTTGGGGGGTGAGATGGAGGGGGGAGGGAGGCCGTCGGGGCCGCGCCGCCGGGGCCAGGGGGCAGCGCGGGGGCTGGGGGCTACGGGCCGCCCCGGGGCCGCGCTTCCGCCCCCCCCCTCCGCCCCGGGGCGCGGAGCAGGGGGGCGGCTGGCGACCCCCGGCGGCACATAAAGGCGGGGGCGGGGGGGCACACGACACGGACAGGGACAATCTGTGCCGGGGGGAGGCCGGGCTGCAGTGGCCGCGGTGTGGCGATGGGGCTGTCCCCCCCCAGCAGCGAGGGGATGCGAGGAGCGTGGCCGGCGGCGCCCAGCAGATGCGGTGCGAAATGACTCGCGAAATAAAAAGTTTAACCTACGGTGGGGCGCTGGCCCGGGGGGGTGGGGGGGGGTGTCACGGCTGCAACCGGGCCCCGCGGTGGGGGGCTCGGTTGGTCGGTGGGTCGGTCCGCTCCCTCCAGAGCGCCGGGGCTTCCCTCCGCCCCCGGTGCCGTGAAACCGCCCCGCCGGGCGAAGGGCGCTGGGCCCGCTCCTCCGGCCGGGGCCAGGGCACCCACGCGTGGGTGGGTGTGGGGTGTGGGGAGAGCTCGCCATCCCCGTCCCCGGGGGCGGCATGTAAAGATCCATGATGTACATTAAACGGGGAGAGTCCGGCGGGCTGACGTGTGCTGGTACTGCTGCTCAGCCTGCCCGCTCCCTCCCTCCTCACCTGTCCCTCCCCGCCCCCCCCCCCCCCTCCCCCAATAAAGTCTAATGAGAATAAAATTTTGGAATTTTTGTAGATGCTTTTCTGTTATTCTGCGTGCACCGACATGGCTTTAACATTGTAATTTAAAAGAGTCTTTTTGGTTTTTGGTGTGGGGTTTTGGTTTTTTTTTACTACCTTTAAGTTCAGATGCAGCTGTGTTTTGAATAAATCACCATCTAGTATTATATATCATTTTATAAAGATAGAATGACCGGATGGGTACAACTTTTGAACAACTGCTACATTGTGGGAGTTCTTTATAACATGCTGCGTGCTACTAATGTGACACTTTCATCATCCTTAAAATTTCAGGCATATAGCATATGTTTTCAGTTATTCAATCCTGGCATTTATAGCTGTTGAGTTATAATTATATTCAGTAATGTGCATAGTTTTGTTCTTTCTGAAGTGTTCCCAATCCATAGAAGAAGAATAATGAAAAAAGAATAATGTGATACTTCATATCCTCAGAAATTAGTAAATATTAATAAAAAACTTGAAGGAGCTACAGATGATCAGTATTAAAAGCAAACCCTTTTCAACTTCAAAATGTTTTATTACAGCTATTTAGCTTCCAACGTTTTTACTTCTGGAAAAAAAAAAAAAAAGATTGTGTAGGAGTTTTTTCAAATTAGTGATTGAGATACCTCCCCCATATTTTGGGAATGCAGAAAAATAATGAATTTGCAGATAGTGCATCTTTAAAACACTTCAAAAATGTAATACATCAAATACTTTTCATAAATGACAGGTGAAGTACATTGCATACTCTGCTTTTGTATTTCATCAATACAAAAACAGTTATTTAAAAACAACAGGCTGACTAAATGATAGCATTAAAAATTGTGAGACTGGATAAAGGTTTGCGCTTAGAAACCAGTGACTAACACAAAACTGTAGATCAGTTTTTAAAAATAATTATGTGAACTTTACAAAAAAAGCAGTTATTGCAATCGTACTGACTTTTTGGATTATGGAGCTTGCTCTTTAGTGTTTAACCTGTTTATTTTGATGTGAATGCTCAACTGTTTCTCTGGGATACTTTCATTTTTACTGAGCAAACGCATATATGTTGCTTCAAGCTTTCATTTCTTCGTTTGGTATTCTGGGTTGCAGATGAGCCTTCATTTCGAGTGAGGTGCAAAGAGATAAAGCACCTGCCTTTGACTAGTACTGTCTGAGGAAAACCACCTAGATAGCCACCACAGTTTCAGAAGTTGAGCCTGGAAATGAGCGTGACCAGCAGCCGTGGGCAGATCTGGTCCTGTCTGATGGATCACCCCTTGCCGAGTTTGGAGGAAGGATGGTAGTGGATAAGGGCAAGTGGTCGTGGCTGCAACAACTTCATTTTCCTCATGTTACCACTTGTAGTGTTGCAAATATTGTTATTGAAATCCGGGTGAAAATATGTTCTTCTACTGCTTTAGACACATTGCCGCCAACAAATTACATTTCTGAAAGTCTCTGTGTTTTAAGAGGTGCCCAAGACAGTTCAATGAGTAAAACATGAACATGTCACGAGAACTTTGGGGTGAGTGCATTAGTGGTCTTTGCATTAGTGGCAGTCAAGTCTGGTTTGCGTAAATTACATTAAACTTCAAGATGCGAGAATATTTTGCTGACTTACTGGTGTTACTTTACAGAATTATAAATGCTGAACTGGGTTTTAACCTCTTCCTTCAAGTAAGTGCCCTGCTACGTAACATGCCTGCTCAGAGAAGCTCTGTAAAGAGCATTCTTCAAAATAGATTTCAACGTTCAAAGCAAAATCTTTCCTGAAAAAGGAAGATCCTACTGTTTAACGTTGTTTACAGTTATCTGAAAGTAAGGGGAAATGAAACACTTTATATTTTATTGCTCTCAGTGTTTTTGTGATGGTCTTGCTGGTATGACCTGAACGTTTGCAATAAAGGGCCCTGTCTGGAATTCTTTATTTAGGCAAAAGAGCCATTACCTCAGTGTCATTTTGTTCAGGGCAGCGATAAAGCATCGGGCCTAATATTAAAAGATGTGAGAAACGAAGACAGGGGAAAGTATTCCTGCTCAAAAGTGTTAGATAAAAGTGCCGAGCTCTGGGCTGGATAGGGAACAGGCTCAAGACTGTGGGTATTCATGGAATAAATGCAGTCTGTCCAGTAGCTTCTTATTTTTTAATTCCTTGATATACATGGTTGGTCTATGGATCCTTTAACAGCCTATGGACTCTAAACTTGCTGAGACGTGCCTGGAATTGGCTACGCAAATAAGCGACTACCTAAATTTCGACTATGAAAATGCGTACGTTAAGAAGTTGTGGACCGAAGTACCAGTTAAAGCTTTGCAAATGGAAAGGACAAAACGAGCGGAGCCTGTGTCAGCATATGAGCTTTTGTATGGTTTAAAATGAACCCACCGACAGAAGATTAACTGTCATAGAGCTGGAAAAAGAGCAGATGGATTAGCTCATCTCTCCCACAGGATGGCATATTGTACGTGGAGGATAAAATGAATATTTAAATTAATTCAAACTGTGTATTATTTTGCTTTTCATATATTTAGTACTAATTTTAAAGGCCCTGCATGGATCAGTGAGCTGAAACCGTGTCAATCACCTCCTCTGCCTCCCCTTTGGAGGACATGTGTGGATTCCGCTGCCGCGTTGCAAGACGTTGACATGTTGCATAGGCGAGTGCCGTCGAACGTCATGGCTTTCACTGACTCAGGAAGGGAACATGTCAGATGTGTTTTAGATCTCTGAGGTGCTGAGAAAACTAAAAGACACGCAATTACTTTCCAAAGATCAGGATGTTTTTAACCGAGTCTTGTAACTTAACTGCTTTTGTCTGAGGTTATTTATAATGGCTGTCGTTTGATAAGGACCCGCTGCTCTTAACAATATTCTAGTTTTAATTTAGTACCAACCTCTCAATGGCAGAATCTGTTCAAAAAGGCAATCTACCTGGACAAATCGATATTACTTTATCTAACAAAGCTTAAATATTTATTTTTTGTTTGCTGAATGACAGCTTATAGAGCTTATACTAAGCTCATACAGCTTAAGCTGTTGTAATGGTAGTCATACTCAAGAAGCTGACATCTGAGGCATGGAGTTGCTGTAAAGGCTTCTGGTGCTAAGGAATGGGGTTTTTTTAACTCTATGTCTACTCTACCAGCATTTAGAAGGATGTAAATATTTAGAAGGACTGGGGGAAGAGAAGGAGAAACACGAACGTGCTAGCAAAGCAAAGCAGAGCACAAAAGTTCCGCATTTGGATGATTGAATATTACACGGATTTAAGAACTGAGTTCCTGTCTGCTCTTCACGTACAGAAGTTCGTGTCCATTTCCAGTAGCGTGTGTGTTTGCACGGAGTCGTCGTGGGCTGCCGGCAACCGTGCTCCACTTGGTGTAATAGGAATTATGTGTTATTTGTTGGGAAAATGGAAGAGTTTGTGGGAATGCTCTGAAACAAGAGACTGTTAATACTTAATAATGATTTAAAAAAAAAAAAAAAGTTGCCACAGGGCTCCTTTTACTCCTGTTCCTGAGTGTGTAGAGCTCTGGGACTTCTGTGGCAACACCCAGGTCCTGCTGCAGGTCCTGAGCCATTAGGTAGCAACAGGGAAGCTCATCAGTGAAGGCACAAACCCTCTCGCAGCACTATGGATTTATCTAGCAAATGGATTTAGGCCTTAAAAACAGTAAGGATGACTCCTGTGTTCAGGGTCACTATCAGACCTACCTCATTTTTACCTTGGCTTTCTCTGAAGAAGACTGTGCTATGGACGGAGCGCAGGCTGGACTATAGTGCCACAAAGGCCTGTGAAAGGCCCTACTTTATGATAGAGAGGAGATGTGCTTTCACATATGTATGTGCCTCATTTTGGGCTTTCAATTTTGTCCATCTTTTCATGTTTGTTTGGTTTTGGTTGTTTTTTTTTTTTTTTTCTCCAATGGTTTATTGAGTTAAATGTGCTTTCTTATGCTGCTACCCTTTTGGTGGGGCCCTTAACAAATGTGACTATTAGAAATAATATGGAAAAGGCTGAGTTGTCTCAGGGAAACAAAAGCTTGGGTTCTGAAACTTTAGTTCTGTGTGAAGCTTGTGTAGATGACTGATGAGCTGCAGAATAGTCATCAACTTGAATAGTCACTGCTAAGTGCCGTATGTGGAATAGATCAGGTGTTTTAGTATTTGTCAGCATTAAAACTCTTGTTTTTCTCTCCCAAGAAAAGCAAACTGAAGTTTTGCAGTGTCAGAGGATACATATAGTACTCCATTAGCTTTGAGGTGATGCTATTAAATGGAGTTATGACTTTTACTGTAATGTCTAGCGAGAAAATCTGTGGAAAAGCTCTAGAAAAATATGAAATAGTGCCATAGTTGGAGCTTAATTTCGATGAACTCCCAAACTTTTAAATTTATAGATAGTTACTCCATTTGTAAGAAAGCAATAAGAATTTGGGTAGGGCCAGTTGAGGGCCTTTTTGGAGAGGGGAGTTTGCACAAAGGCAGACAGTCAAAAGTCAAGCTGCGCTCTTCCGAACTTTAGTTTTAAGGACTCCAGCTTTAAAGCTGTAGTGAAAGAAGCGCTGGAAGGTTTCTCTCTCTTTCGCTTGTTTATTTTTCCTGTGGATCTCTCTCGCTCTTTGCTTGCCCTTCTGCCATTAAGAGTTTTCGCACTATCAATGATCAACGGCCACCACATCAGTCACGGTGATGTGTTTTAGAGCATCTTGCTTTGTGATTAGAAAACCTCTCCTGCCATTGTTTATCAGCAGAAAATGAAACTGCAATGGAAAGGGGGATGTGACAAAGCCCAACAGCCCGGGTGTTGCCATAGCAAAGGCAATGTTACATAAGCAGCCACTCTGCAAATAATTCATGCAGCCAAATTTTAAGCATAACGTGAGAATTCAGATCTAAATTAGTGCACTTTTTCGGGAGGGAGCTTTCCTAGATGAGGTGATCTCACTCGCTACTGAAATTAATGCGCTAGTTGTGAAGCTCTTTCAACACTGCCCGTTTACACCTTTATTTTGTTTGAACATATTGTTCTGTTTCTGAAACATCTGTTAGTTTAAATATGGCCTCACAATATGTTTTCTCAAGTGGTTTTTTGCAACAGTTCAGCGAAGCTCTATATTCTGATCTTATTCAGGCTTATTTGCACGCAGCAGTATTAAACCAAGCAATTTACAAATGCCTTTTCTGGTTCATGGGTGTCAAGAATTTTGTGAGGCAGCGATATAAACCAGATCGCTTTTCAGATGAGGGTTCTGAAATACATATACAGATGTATTTTTAGAATCTGTGCAAGTAGTTGTCTTTTAGCGCTCCGGCAATAATAAAACAGGCGGTTTTGTCTTCTAAAACCCAAATTGGCAAATGGTCTAGACTTTCTGCCTGATCCTCGGAAGTGTAGATGACCGTTTAATCTCAGTAAAGTTGCTGTAGCATTTGATTGTACTGTATTTCTCAGTGTCAAGCAGTAATATTTGTTACCAATTTCCAGAGGAATAGGGAAAAGCTGTTTCCTGAGAAAATTCTTCATGTATAGGCTTGCATTCAAAGGTATGCAGCCAAGGAGAAAGAGAAAGCCCGTTCCTCAGGCTTCCTTGCTTTGTAGATGGCGATTTGTTTTGTTTTTTTTTTTCAATAAGTTACCATTTCCTCATTAAATCATAGGATAACTATATCAGTGATCACCTGTAGCAAGCATTTACCTTTAGTAGGGTAACTTAGCTTTAGATTTCTAGATCCAAATAAAACAAAACTGCGCTACTATCACACTTCCTGCTTAAATAACTTACTTAATGAAACCTTTGAACCTTCAGTTTAGAAGCTGAATAGTTGTCAAGACAAATGCTGCAGGATAAGGGTTCCCAAATACCTTACTAAAAAAAAAAATCCAATACTGGAAGGGCTGTGTCATGAAACTGTGAAATGCCACATTTTCTTCATTGATCTCTTCCAGCTTTTCAAACGCACCCACTTTTTCTAAAAAGGTGAAGTTATTACACGAAATAAGGGAGCTTAATTTCTTCTTGTGGGACAGCTGGGCCTAGCAGGACACTTGCTCTTAAGTTTAAAATAGCTGACTGTCCAAGAGCAAGCATCTGCTGCTCCTTATAATGCTCCTTTCCTGCAACTGAAGGGTGAAGAGCTGGAAGACAGAGGTCCATTGGTCTGGCGCACCCAAGATCTGGAATGCTGCACGAACATCCACGCATACGCACATTTCGCCCTCAGTGTATATGGGGGTTACCAGATGTCTGGTAGATGAGATGAATTTTTCCTTGAGGTTTCCAGTGCAGGCATTTCTCTTATGCAAATGGAGTTTGGTATATCAAGTCGTTTCGCAGCACTGGAGGCTCCAAAACCTATCCCTTTTTGTTCTGCTTATCTGCCAAATGATGTTATCTTTGAGAAAATAGCCACGAGTGTGATCTTGTAGGGTGCTCAGCATTTCCAGTTTATCCTTTAAGTAGAAATTTAGGGCACTTGGTACCTCAGATGAAGTGCCTAGAACAGTAATTTCAAAGTGTTTGGCCGTACATGATTAACATCTGTTACAGTGCCATATGGTGGGAATTTCCAAGTAAACAGTTAATTAATAGATGAGTGTACCAGAGTAAGCCGTAATTAAACTATATTCAGCTGAAGTGTATTATTTTAATATGGTGGGATACAAAGTGCCGTACTTTTGTGCTACACCTTTTCTGTTGTGTGAAGAAGAGGGCAAAGAGTTGATGAGAATGAATTGAGCCTTTAAATTAAGGGTTCAAGTAGCTTTTTTTTTTTTTAAATAAATGGTTTAAGACGTGCATCAGCATCAAACATCCATTGATTTGAGTGGAACAGGGTCTTTGGTAATGCTGAATTTTTGACTGTGAATACTGTGGAGACTGCTCTGCTAGGATTTTACTGGTGTCCGTTGTGGGTGGTCAGTGGATGTCCAGCTGAGCTGCACAAACACGTAAGCCGTTTTCACATAACTTCAGATATTGCTGGTGGGGCTACACCTGCGCTGCTTGGTCTAGTACCACCGGTGGAACGAAGTTTTCCTACGCGAGCTGGCCAAAATGGTCTGGGGGAGTGTTTGGGGTGGGAGCTAACCTAAGGGTGTGTACGAGCAGGGGTAGTGCTGGGACCTCCTCCTTGGCCCTCCTGTGTTTGGAAGGATGAACATACCCATGGATACTGCTGAGCAGCTGGCTAGGTCACCTCTGAAGGGCTCTTGCCTCCCACAGAGGATGATCATTGGGCACGTAGAACTTTATAATATTACTGTTTTTGTTAAAGTGTAGAATTTATTTTTAGTTTTACCCCATCCACCAGTTGCCAATAGCTACAGCTATAAATGACCTATTTTAAAATAGATTCTTCTTTCCTGGCCTTCCTTCCTTTTCTCTTTCCCTTCTCTCCTGATAATCTTCATGTCAGTAAGAAGGTTAAGAAAGCCTTCCTCTGCATAATGAGGCCAGGTAAATATAGGTGGGACATGCCAGTGTTGTCTGAGTAATTCGCTAGATGGCATTCTTCCCTTCGAGTCAACACGGAAACCATTCACGGGAATGACAAGAGACCTTAGTGTTTTTAGTGAGACATGAACCTGAAATCTTGGTCAGGTGTGGTTCCTGAAGGCTCGTTGGTATTCTTCATAATAATGCGAAAGTTAACTCTAGTGCCCCGATTAAATTCCATGTTAATAATTTAAATCTTTGTAACTGGACTCCCCTTATTGATATCCATGACTGAGATGAGCTTTTCTTACTTTCTTTAATTACTTTGTAGTTTTGCTAGTTGCTTTCACACAGTTGATATTTTGATTTGTAAGGTGCAGTGCCGCTCTTGTCCTTGTTTTGTTTCAGATTTTCAAAAAACAGTGGTGAAGGGACCTGTTGAATGCAAAGGAGAAGTTGCTCTCTGAAAAAAATAACTTGCGTTGTGTACCGTCAACTGTTGTGAATCTTCACTTATCCTGCTTTGTGTACACCTTTTAAACACCAAACAAATAACAATTTTCTTCTTGTCTAATTCTGATTAAAGTGTGAGCGAAGTATGAGGTGACATATCCAGAAAGTACCTTGTTGAGTGTCCAGCATGGGTTGGCTTCTGGTTGGCTTGTTTATTGTTTCTTTATGGTCACGGACAGAGCCGTGTGCCCTTTGTCTCTCTTTCTCTTCAGAGGTCAAGCATGGCTCTTTTGGTAGACTTTGTTCTATTAGAGCTAACAGGAAAAAAATACAAATCTCTTAGTGTGTTTTTATTTTTGTAGTCTGCTTCCACTTTCTGTAAGGGCATGACGATGAGGTGGGCAGTATTGCTTTTCAGAGAGGTGTTTATTGCCCTTTTCAAATATTGCGGTCTTCAAATATTTTCAAATAAAGCTAACTATATGTTAGTTTAACCTAGAATGTAGAGGCTTATTGTTTCTTAAATTTCTCGCCTTGTTTTTTAGTATAGTCTTGAAAATACTTATGCTCAGTAATTTCACTGTTGGGTACTGGACTTCAAAATTAGGCGTACTTTTCGTTACGTTAGCCGTTATTTCATGTTTTAAACCATATGGATCTTAGCTGTTTAATGCAGTCTGTGGTCAAAAGCCTATTTCTGGAGCCCTGATAATTGAGTCCAAGAGCACAGCGTAGTGTGAATAATTTGTCGTGCTCTGCGTGTGGATTTGTGAGAGAGAGGTTCAGCCTGGAAGCGTAATCTTTGCACATAAGGAATTTCCATATAAGTGTCAATCTGAAGGTTTGAAGGAAGGAGGAGAGTTTATCATCAGAAAAATAAGAAAGTTAGGTATGCAACAGGACTCCCTGAGAGCAAATAAACTCATTTTTGAAAGGACGAGATACTTCATAGCCTTCAAAGGATTGTTTTAAATGTCTGCTTTAGCAAATTACGCTTTTGGCATAGCATTTGAATGCTTGCGTGAGTTATGATGAAGCTCTCCTTAGCAACTATAGAATGTAAAATGGTACATACACAGTCATGAAACGTCTGTATTTTTAAGATTAGCATGTTTCTTTTTTTTTTTTTTTTTTTTTTTTCCTTTTAAATAAAGGGTTTGGTGTTTCTGGTAACTACCTTGCTTGAATAAGACAGCTGAAGAGTCGGGGCAAAGCTGATGAAGGAGTGCTAGCTATCTCCCTGATGGAAATGTCAGTATTTGAAAATGGTCTTACCAGCTTACCAACCCAAGGTCTTGGGAAAAAGAAAACACTTGGTACAAGACAAAAAAGAAATAAATCACTTTTCTGTGAAAATACATCCTGTATACTATGTAGTATTTGCTAGACGAAGAAAAGATGAAATTTGTTTCAGAAGGCTAAAGGTAATTTCAGTTACTAAAAGTTTACAAAGTCACTTTAGAAGGAGCTCACTGATTCCTTGCGTGTTCTGTCTTGGTCAATAAAACCCTTTTCTGTTGGTTATTTGGACATCATCCCGTTTCCCTCTTTCATCCTAACCACTGTCCTTCAGGTCACTGTAAGCCGCACTCAACTCTTCATTTTCGAACTGGAGGTAACTAGTGCTAATGAGATGTGAAGGAGTAGACCTGAAGAGACTGGACAGTTAGTGACTGCCTCTGGTGGTGTTATCAGATCATAGGGTTTTATTCGTCTTCCTAAGACAATGCTTTCCGAAGCAGGGTGCGATGGTGTGCTGTAGGTGGCTGCCGGGGCATCCAGATGCCAGGGATTGTGGAACGGGGGCTTGAGTTTGCAGGAGACCGTGTCCGGACTGTTTTTCACCTCTGCAAATCTGCGCAAACTCCTGTTTAGGGGAATGAGTGCTGTCTGTGTAATAGAATAACTGAAAAGATAACTTTGATATGTGATGCATTCCTTCAAAAAACCAAAAGCTTGAAAAGAAGGTAAAGCAGAATAAAAACTTTGCTGCCCAGTCACTTATAAAAAAAAATAAAATTAAAAGACCCTTACTTTAGATAACGTTTGTTTTTTCAGTTGACAATATATTGTGGGCTGTGATGAGAATGGTGACATTTTAGATCCAAAGGAGTGACATTTTAGATCCAAAGGAAAAACTAAATGTGCTCATAACTCTTCAATTGCATATGTATGAAATTCATTCAACTAACAGGCAAAATTAAATAACATCTAGGAATTGTAATGTTGTCTTGTCATTTCATTAGATTTCTTCACTTTGTATATGTTCTGTAATGTGGTCTACCTCCTGCAAGGTAATTGACTTGTATTTATCCTAAGAATTAAAACTGTAAATCTTAAGCCTGTACCCTCTCGTTTAGTGCTCTGAAATACTGGAAGGAGTTTCCTGCAGAATACTGTTTTGGTAAATCTCACTAAATCAAAATTCGCCTCAAAAAAGAATTAAAATGAGGCCTCTGAAGGAAAAGATTGATGTGTGTCAGGCTTTAGTTTCAATCGATGATAAAATTGTTTCTAAAATTACAAATCTATCTGATTTACTGTTCTTTTGATAGAATCTTTGAAAGCGTTATGGCAGTTCACGAAGTTGTAGCTCAAAGTTTTTGAGTTCAAAGCATCTCAGCAATGTCCAATGTTATGACTGTACTCCCTAGAAAGAAAATGGCTACCATATTATAGTAATTTAAAAATGAGTAAATAGATAGAAATAGCTTTTTAGTGGCATGATTAGATATTTTAATCTCAAGAGGTCATTTGTTTTTGTTTACTGCTCAGTAATTTAGGATTTTTGTTTCACTGCGTAACAGCACTAAATGGCAGATTGTAAATGGTTTAATGGTAAAAATCAGCCATCAGTGTTGAGTAAAACAAATCCATGTAGCTCCTCTAGAAGAACGCACCCTTCTTGTGTGTAATCAAGCACCGTAAGAACAACTGACTTGAATGAACTTTTGATGAGTTCTTAAATGTGCTCCCTTGCAAGTTATTATCATATGACAGATGGGAAGTAAACTAACTAGGAGTTCAGCGAGGTCGGGTAAGGCCAGCTATAAAAAGTTGTCTGCTTGTTGTTTTTGGTGTTTTTTTGTTTACCATTGTTTCCCCCTCCCCCCCTTCCCTTAATGGCTTTTTGCTGTGGCATATGTGACTTTATTTAAGTTCGCTCTGTGCGCTCTAATCCAATTGCTTTGTTAAGTCAAATGAATGTTTTTTGTTTTGTTTTGAATTTTAGCCTTTGTTTTTAGCATTAAATGTGCATTTTTAATTAGGATATGTTATTAAAGATTAGATTCTCACAATGGGGTGTGTGCCAGCTCTTGAAATGAAGTCATGCTTGTCAGGAGATAGTAAATAATAAGCTTAGTAAGGTTTAAAAGATGTGTCTTGCAAAACATTAGCCCCTGTAATGAGTGCGAAGTGGCAACAGCACATAAATATCAATTGTTTTTCTCCAGTGGATCCGTCTGAATATGAGTTTTCTTAATTTGAATTAAATTTTCTTTTGCCAGTTTAATGAAACAAGCAAGAAGGGATGTTTGTCTTTTGAGAAACCACAGTTTCCCATCCCAGAACAATGACTTGTTTTGAACTGAAGGGGAACAATCCGACATTCATATGATATCTTGTAATCTCTGTTCCCAAAACCATGTTAAAAATCAGAAACTGCTGTCCAGCAAATCCCCATTTAGCTGCAAGGGGAGACTCTGGGATTCCCAGCCTTGCTTTTGGGACTGTCTATATTTTGTTCCTCGTTTTATCCAGAATCTTTTAATGCTCCTGGGAACAAGGGTTTGGAGCACCAGGTTCCCTGTGCTCTGGAATACCTTGAGCGTCGCGGCTGGTGTGTGCGTGCCTGTGTGTGTGCGTGTGGTTGGTGTGCCCAGGGTGGCATTGGCAAGAGGAGGATGGGGAGACAAGGATGGGTCTGTCTCCGTCCTAATTCGATCAGACAAAACTGTCTGCAGTCATGCCCCGGAAGATTAAGAGTGGCTTTCCATGACTGTGGTCTTAAATTCAGTCATCTAATTTCTGTCTTTAAGTGCATGAGTCGCTTGGTGGGCCTGGGCAGAGTAACTCCTCTGCTCATCATCTGCGCAGTGGGTTTTTTGTCCGCGTTTCTGATGCATCCCCTGGCACCCGCGGGATAAGGAGGAGCAGGTGTAGCTCTTCTTCGTTGTGCACCTCTAGCACAAAACAAGGAGGGAAGTGGGAACGGTATGTTGGGATACAAATGTATGATGTGGAAAGCAGAGTAATTTAAGTGGAGAGCAGAAAAAAAGGCATAATATGCATACAGACATATTCTCAGTCACTTTTGTTTTATGTTAAATTATTTTTTCATTTTTTAAGTTACACTCGTAACATTTTTGAAATTGCATGTATAAAATTAGTGCTTGACTCAGGAGCCACGTGGTATGAGATGTAACCCTGGGAAAGAGAAATTGCCATTGCTAATGAGCAAATATTTCACTGAGATTAATAAAAGAAAAGAAAACCAAACCCAAATAAGTAATGAAGAAAATTCCCTGTATTTTAGTAATGCAGAAATGCTCACCAAGTAGCCAAAACCTGTAGTATCTGGTGCTGAAACTAAGTAGCCGTTAGGCAAAGTAACAGCGTATCGCTGTAGGTACCACGCTGCTAGAGACATCATTTTTGGCTAACAGGCAAAGCTTTTGTACTCAGTACTGGAAGGCCTTAAAAATCCTACATCTCATTTTGTAAGAAGCTCTTCTGCTGCGTGTCTGAACAAAATTACAGAAAACGGTTCTTTTAAACTGCTGATTTTTTTTCCCATGTGCCGCTGGACCCTCCGTGTTGTTGGCTTTACTGGGGAGTTACCAGTATTTCCGCAGCAGGTGAAGGGGCCGCTTGTCACCCCCTGCATCGCAAGTCCTCCGGCTCCTCCTCATTACAGGGGAGGGAGAAGGTTAAATGCCTTGTATCATCTCTAGTTTAAGTGCACTGAAGCATTTCTAACTGACTGGCTGCTTTTTTAATGAAAGAAATTTGTCTTGTAACAGCTTTATATGCCCAGCTAATTAAAACCACTCCATTATATTACTCTCCATATATCCAGTTTGGTAGGCAGAAATTGTTTGCTCTTTGACAGATTCATTTCTTGTTGATGTTGGTTTTGTAGGGCGCCTCTGTCTTGGACTTGTATACCTTAGAAATAATAAGGCATTAAGGCGTTTTATATATTGGAAAATGCAAAGATTTGCTAATCATTAATACGGAAAACTTTTTCAGTCTTGCTTGGAATCATAAGATGCAATTTGTTCTGCATGTGTAAATGCCTCAGCTTCACGGCAAGGCTAAGTTGAGGGACATTTAATTTGATACGTAAAGGTTGGGAATGTGTTTTAAATAAAGAAATTGTTACAACACACGGTATACTGTTGCTAGCGACCTTTTTAAAAGCTGTCAGGCAGGAAAAATGCCTTTTTTAGTGAAGAGGCAGGGTTGTCTGTACTTTCTTAGGCGCACTCAGTGTGGGTTGATCCCCTTCAGATTATCTGAAGCCTCGTATGTTTTTCCAGTGGTCTCCTCGCTGCAGCCCTTTGATTTCTTCCATACGGATCTGAGTGTGCACAGGTGGGAGTTGAGGACTGCCATGCTGCCTGTCACTCCCAATTTGAGACCTGGAGGTCTGAGGAACTTCACCCAGCTGGGAAGCTGGATCGGCTGCTGAGATAGAGCCACCTTCTAAAGAAATCACGCTTACCCTGCTTTTCCTCCTATCTTTTTCTCATGCCAAAAGCTGTGGGGTGAGCTGAGGATTAGCAACCCCATTCACTTTTGTCCCAGCTGTGAAGCAGTCCCTTGACAACTTCTTTGGTGGTCATGTTGGTGCAGATTCTGTACCACGTTGGAAAGGGGAAAAAAATCATTATTAGTGGCTTAAAATTTCACAAATGAGGTTTCTATTCAGTATATTGGTGCTGAGCCTGTTGAACAAACAAGTTGGGTACTTTTTGCAAATGTGAGAGTCTTCAATATGAAGACCAACCACCCCCACCTCTCCAAAAGCGAGGGATGGAGAGGGGTTTGAGTAGGCACCTTTATTCATCTCTAAGCGGAGAATCATTCACCAAGGACGTTACAGCCTGAACGGTATGACAGAAAAGGTGAAGTGAATTATTGCGTACGTTATTTGGAGGAAGAGATCTGGTAACCAAATGGTAATTGCGCACACTTCTGGCTGAGCAGTAGAAGCCGTCACAATTTGCCATCTGCTTCGCCATTATTCTGACTGAGTGTGGGAGGGGAGAGAGCGTTTGTAATTCATAACGCGGTATTTTGGGAGAGGCTTGGTGCCGCAAACCAAGCGGATGGGTGCCTGTTGTCTTAGGCTCTGTAAAATCTAGTTGGTCTTACATGAAAGGAGGGAGGCAATATGTGAATAGAAGGAGAAAGAAAGAGTACTGCAAGCTTTTTATTTCATATAGATTATCTGATTAAATTATTTGGAGTAACAGGAAACCCTTCAGTGTAAAATTCCTGCCTGCTATAAACTATAGGTCTCATTTGATCTTGCTCAAAGCTCATCACTGTTACGATGATAAGCGAGACACTACAAAACAAAATTGTGCTGAAAAAAATAAACAAATACACCATCAAAATCTTCTCATACAGCTTTGAGGAGCTTCTGAAGTAATATCAGTGCTTTGACAAGATACTGATACGTGGTGCTGCTGTGGATATCAACTGGATCTGCATCCGTTTGTTACGAGAGCGGGGGGGGCTTCAGTACGTATTGCTCAGTAAGTTACCCATTATGAGTCAGGTCATAACAGGACTTTAAAGATTTAAAAAAATGCTCTACAGCTAAGATTAATAGTTTGTTTGGTGAGATTAAGTAGCCAGTCCGGCCCAAACCACCACAGTATAGTATGTTCATGTGTTAAAACAAGCTCAAAATATTAGATGGGATCCTGAAGAATACTCATCATTAATAACGTCACAGTAACTGTTTACATTCTTGTAAGCTCTAGCTTTTATTTGTGCCCGTATTTGTGACGGCTTTTAAAATAATGTTTTCAAGGGTATTTATGGACTTTCTTGAGAAAAACTTGAAATGACATCATTTTACAGTTTGAGGCTAAGCCTTTTCTGGTTTTGAGTTTGCATAGAAGAATTGGTGATATTAAAATATCAAGTCTGGTAGGAAAAGAAGCCCACCGATTCTAACGTAAAAATTATAGAAAAACAAAGGAACTAATGCAAAGTGTCTTGAATGAACTGTGCACCATTTTTCCTTTTTCATTTCACGATGGTAACATAGCATGAAAAATGCTTATGGCATTTCCCGTAGGCTGAGGCAGATCACAGGGAAGAGCAGGTGGAGACACTTAAGCTTTTGGTAGAGGGACTAAAAGAAGGTGTTCCCTGGTTCTGTCTGTGGCTCACCGTTGTGGGGTTCCTGGTGCGGGCACTGAGCTCCAGATGTGTGAGCAGAGGGTGCCGCTGGCGGCTCTGCGGCCGTGCCAGGGTAGTGCTGGTGTGGGGCAGGGGGAGGCATCTCCTGCCGTAGCCCCGTGCCTCCCGGCAGCATTCCCAGATTATTAACCCGCTCCCCCGGGCGGGGGGTGAAATTACCTGGCACGTGAGACGGGGCCATGTCCAAAGGAAGCGTGCGGGAAACTCTCACGGTTAACAAAGAAACCTCTTTCAGGTTGGTTAATCTGTAGAAGGCGAGGTGGGGGTCAATACCATGTTTTTAATTAGAGTTAGGTTTCTGAAGTCGGTGGCTGCCCTTGTACAAAAGCGTGGAGACTGAGCGGAGCAGAGGGAAGTCAGAAAGCCGCCTCGGTAGGTAGGCGTGAGCTGAGACACCTGGAAAGCCCTGTAAGGCAGTCCTATAAAGAGTAAATATGTGTAACGGGCGCTTAAGCGACCAGCTCTGCCGTGTTCTGATTCTGACTCAAGCGAAACCAAAAAGTCAAGTTTATTCATTGCTCCGCAGTGTAGCGAGCAGCTTTGTATCAATTGACATTTTTGTCATGTTTTGAACACTCGTTAGCACTTCAGATTAGCTATTAAAGGACATGAAACGTTTAATCACCATGTCTTTTCTTGTTAGCAGTAGTCACTAGTGCAATGCTTTTTTTTTTAAAAGTAATTAAGTGAAAAAATTGTACTTTAACGATTTTACTTGGGATGCAGCGGTTTCAAGCATTGAGATTACCGGCCTAAGCAAGCTACGCTTTCTTCTCCCTGAAATAATGTTTTAAAACTCTTGAAATCTTAAAATAGTAATAAAATAATTCTAAATGTCATGCAGAAGCCTGGAAGATCCTCATTTACCGCCTCTAAATGTTTGGACATTTTTAATGTTTGGTGCAAAGGTGAATCCTTTTACTCACGATTGAAACGAATGATTTCTCATCTTCTAAAGGTCTCCTATTTAATGAAATATTATAAGCGTGATACAGCATTGGTTCTGTAACAGTGACACATTCATTGAATTGCTTTTTTTTCTTCCTTAGTACTAGTTAGTTATTTAAAAAGGTATTTGGAATAGACTTCTGACTAGCTTTAAAAAGGAGCGCTCTCAATTATAAATTAGAGGCAATATTATAAGCCTCAGAAATCCTCAAAATACCGAAGTGCAATTTTTTATTATATTTTCAGCCTGATATTCAAAAGGTTCCAAATAACAGTAAAATAAACCAGCTAGTTCCTTCAGGGATCTGTAATTGTAGGACCTTTTTCCTAAATGGAGATCTGTTCCTCTACACAAAATTGGCATTTAATCAAAATAATTTTCATGTAACTATTTGTATTCTAAAAATACAGAATGTGTGAATGACTAAAAGCAAACACTCATTTTTAATAGTATATTCCGGGGAACTCTGAAGGTAATGCCATGGAAAATATCAGTGAAAATTTGCTAATCAACCCCCTATCCTTCCCTTCGCTGTTGTAAATGGCCACGACCTGCCCCAAGCCGTGGTGGGAGACGTCTTCACGATGAAGTCGTGCTGTGAGGATTTTTTTGCCAGCTTTGCTAACGATGAGGGCGCAGGCAGCTCCGCGCGGGCGGCGAGGCCCCGGTGATGTGGTGGGTGGTGAGGCAGCCAGGTGGGATCGCGTCCCGCGGGGAGGGGAGGAGGCAGGCCAAAACGCTGGGCGAAAGCGAGAAGATGGAGGCTGTGGCTTCTTGCAGCTCCTCCCTGGCCTTGTGGGGAGTGGGTGGCTGGTTGTCCCGCTGCCTGCGTGGGGAAGCTTGGAGCAGAGGTCAGATGGGTTTTGGGTAGAGGTAGGGGGTGGTCACACCGAAGTCTTCCTCTGGAACGGACGCAGTGAGGGACCCAAAGTACCCGTGCTGCAAGGAATGGGTGGGGAGGAATGGCGGTGGGTTTGTACGTGGGAATTAGGGATGAGACAGAGGTGACTTTTGTGGCTGTTGTTCCCGCTGGCATTGATGAGTTGGGACTGAGCAGAGACGCATTTCCTTCTCCTCGCCTCGGCCACTGGTGGAGAAAGACAGCGGACTGCAGGTGATGACTGCAGCAGTCAAAGGTCTCAGGAAGAACTGAGATGCAGGAAAACAGACTTTGGTTTCCTGCAAATGCTGAAGGGTAAAGTTTTCTTTTAGAAGTAACTGTGAAAACCTGGCTGAGAGAAACAATACCTTGTTATGTTTTTCCTGAATGCCAATGGGGTAAATTTTCCAATTGGCATTTAGAGGATGCTGAGTGATGAGGATTGAGTTTGCAGAAGAAAGTCCTCTTCTCTCTAGAGCTTAGCTTCTTTCATACAGTGAGGGGGGGAAAAAACCAACCTCTCTGCAGGCCCGGCTGAATTGTAACCTTGGTGGTAAGCAGTGAGGAAAGTGAAATTGAAGAGTAAGATGCAAACAAAAAAAGAACAGTTATTGGTAGAGCTAAATACATTTTTGTGGGCTTGACAATACAGAAAATATTTCTTCTAAAAAAGGGAAGAAGGATTGTATATACTTCACAGCTTGTAGAATCCTAAAAATATGTTTATCCTTGGCAAAGTGTCTTATGGTCTCAGAAACAGTAAGACGTTATAAGCACCTCAGAAGGAGGCATCTGGGACTCTGCCGCTTGAGATTTCACTGCGGGGTTTGAGCTGGAGAGCTTCTTCCCGTGTGTTAGGTTTTGAGGTTCTCTGCAAAGATTAACTCCTTGAAATTTAATTACCAGCTATTGTATGCCCAAAACACCGGCTAATTTGTTGGGGTTTTTTCTAATACACAGCGTGGGAAAGTCTTGAAGACCAAATTCAGGAAAAAATGGGAATCGAGTTATTCTGCCAATATTAAAACATTTCTGGTTAAAAGAAAACAAACAAACAATAAAAAAACGCCCGAAAAACCCCCAAACAAAAATGAAGGAAGAAGTGAATAGGCCTTATGGTCATATAAAATTGTACTAGAATTAATTTTGGAATATCTTCTACATATTACACTGGCTAATATTGTGTGTTTAATGGAAAAGCTTTTTCTTTAATATCTCCAAATGCTTTTGAGGCTTTCACAGTATTCTAAGGTAATCATGTTAATTTCTAAGAGAGACTGTAAAGGGCATATTTAAGTCTGACGCTTGTACCTTCCATAATATCGATTAAACTATTTAGTCTCTGCCCGCTGAGAGCTGAAAGGACATGAGTAACTCCGCAACTTCCCACTAGAACTAAAGCTTGATCGCCTAACAGGATGCGCAAACCCACCCTTACATAAAGCACTAGCGTGATCTCCTCTATAGTTTCGGTAGGAGTATTCACATGCTTGAAGTTAAAATCGTGTCCAGTCTCAGAAGTGAGGCCCATATTTGAGAACTGCAGTGGAGCTGAGGTACGTACACCTTGGAAACCTTACTCTGGGGATTTTCTGATTTTGACTACTTTATTTCTGCAGCGTTGATATGGCATTTGTGCTAGCGTCTAGCATTCAATTTGTGTGTACTTAGTTACTTTATTGAGGGTGGTATGGTTTTGGGTTGCCAATAACTGTGAAAATAATGTAATAATGCATAGTCCTGCAAAAGTACTTGTGTACAGACACTGTTCCTCTGTTTTATCTGGGGTGCAGGGTTTACTTTCTGGGAAGCTAAAAAAAAGGTAGTTCTTGTTTTTTGTGTCTGTACCCTCAGAAACTTCTTCTAGTTGTTCTCATCCAAGGCATTTTTAAAAGATTACTTTCTCATTGCTTTTGTTTGATTTCTTTTAATTGTTTTAAAACATTTGGGCATTCACGGGGCATTTTTTTCCTCAAGATGGGAATAGGCCTTCTTGAGATGATTTAGAAACTACCATTGCTACCAGCTGTCTTAGATATAAATTGAAACTTGCTGATTTACTTATTAAAATTCTTTCAAAACTCTAAAATGTTAGGATCTACAGACTTAAGTTGGACTATGAAAGCCTATAATCCTCTGCATCCAAATTAGCCTTCCTCAGCGTATGTGCAGAAAGGAGGGGAGAGACGTTTTGGGATGGAGTTCAATAGCATCAGGCCAAACATTGAGAGATTGTTTGCACAGCTGTGTCTAAGCAGTGACCAAGCTGTTAAACAACCTAGCGGGGGAAAATGAATAGAAACTCTTGTTGGCCAGAGGACCCAGTTTCCTGGACAGTGCTCAGGACGTTATGAAGTCATTGCACATGCTGGGTCAAGGCTTTTACCCATATTTTCCCCTTGCACTTGGGAATAATTCATGCTTTGCTTTTTTCATAATAATGTAATTGGCTTAAACATCTGAACAAAATTCTGTATTGACGAATGATGCACTGTAGTGTACTTACCTATAACTTCAATTAGGGGACCTTTCCCTGCCAGTGAACCGATTCACTGATGTGAGAGGAGACAGTGCCTGTATATCTGTCTTGCTTCCTTGCAAATTGTAGATTATGAAAGTGGACTACCGAGCAATAATTTAATCAGTGGCATCAGAAGAGCATTAAGCTCCATTAAATGTTGGGTCACCATCAATGTCAGATGAGTATTAAATTATGGCTTGCAACTTAGCAGTACTCGTCCAAAAGGCAGTGCTTAGGTTCTTGGCAAGCATAGAACAGTTTGTTATGGAACAGATGCTTCAGAGGTTAACGTATGACTGAAGTGTCAAGTTGTGTCAGACGAGATGGGCCCAACACTAATGTGGTGCTCGGACTTTGTGAGACGCATGTTAGCAAATCGCTCCCTACCTGAACGGCGTGGGTTAAAAATGTTTCATTAATAGGATCTCCTGTTGAATGCTTGGAAATCAAAGCACTGCTCTGTCTGTCAAAGAAGGGCTTACAATGTGAAGAGGTTATCACAAAATACGCTCTGCAAATGGTGGAGATACAGTTCTCCTGATAAGGAGGGAGGATCCATACGGGCTGCTCAGAGTTTGAATTTTTGTGTAGAAGAAACATAATTTTCTTTTTGGTCCTGGCGCGGCATAATATCGCCAGCCTGCTATCTGGAGAGTTACTTTAATACCTCTACTGCTAGTCACAGATTTTCCAAGTAAGGGCAGTAAGGTGAACCTAGTAACGCTCTTTCTGGGTGGCTTCGCTGATGTTAGCGGCTCTCATGCAACAGCTAAATCATTGAGGCTCTTGTCAGTCTGCTGTACTGCTCCTGCCACTTAGGAAAGCCGTATGCTGCAGGAGATACTGACCTTGGAGCTATGCAGGGAGAGAGAGGAGGATGAAAAATGGATGCTAGAATAAAATGGTTTTCCCATTCCTGTTTAGGTTCCACAGAGAAAAGGAGGAAATAAAGAAGAGAGTGGGTTGGGCTGGTAGAGTAACAGATGTGCTGAGGAAAATTTTTGCTGGTGGTGGTGCTGGGAACAGAATAAATGAGAGTAACGTTTGATATTGGTAAAGCTTACCTGGTCTTTACACAGCCTCTAGTTTGATGGTAAGATGGGTTCTCCAAGTGGGAATCCTAACAAACCCATCTGCTGAAGATGGTGGTTTGGGTTCTTCCCACAATCTTGTCCATGGTTAAGATTTCTTATCTAACTGTAACCACAGGTTGGCCACATAGTCTTGCTGGCACACAGTATGGTGTGTTTATATATATTTCAAGCCTTATTACAGGTTTTCATCTATTAAGGATTGCACCACTGGTGCTTGGGTGTTACCAACCAAATTTTTGCTGGTGTGCGAAACCCATGGTACTCCTGTGGCAGTGGGCTGCAGATGGGAATGTTGCAGTTCCAGCTGAGGGAGCCTGGGACAGCTGGGCAGAAGGCAGTGGTCTTCAGGGAGGAATCACACTGTCCAGCTGCAAGATTGGCTGACTGAGCCACTGGGGCAGCGCGTTTTCAAACCACTCCAGTCAAAAGTCTCCAGAATCTCCTTCTGCCCATCAGTTTCACCCTAAAGTTTGGTGTTCATTTGCTTGTTAAAAAGTACCGCCCCAGAAATCTGTATGTCCTACATTGCTATACTGTTATTTTTCTTTTCAAAAATATACCAACAGCTTGTTGACATTTTAAGATTAACCTATTAATATTAAAGCTTCAGAATTTTTTTCCATTTTCCACTTTTTTCCTTGTTACAGTTCTGAAACTGGCCATTATGCAGAGAACTGGCTCTGAAGCGGACCTTAGCAGAGCAGAACCTGTCGTGAGAAGGCGAATTGCACCTTATCTTTATAAGGATTAGAATTGCCATTTCCTACCAGTGCTTCATGCATGCTTTATTATTAAAAGCCATGTTATTTCAGAAATAGTTCAACTTAGTGACAAGATTCTGGAAGAACTGAAGAGTTTAAAGGTATTACTGTTTCTTAACAGGAGGCTGAAATAATACATAAACACTAGGATGCACGTGATGCAGCGCAAAATCAGAATACAGCTGATAAATACGTGTTTAACAGACTGGTTGGCATTTGGAAATGAAGGTAGAAACCATGTATTTGATACCTTAGAACAGATACTTGAAATAAATATGTCCTCTGTCTTTCAAAAAAATCCCCACCCTTTAAGTCTCACTCAGGTTCAGAAAGTTTATATTTAATGAGAGCAAATGAGTCTGTGGCAGGTAACATGGACAGTCTTCCTTCAGTCTTTAGCAACAAGGAGGAAGGCATGCAAAACCAGCCAGAATTACCGTGATCAAAATATTAATTATTATTAATTCATTAAGCTTTTATGACTACTTGAAATGACATCCACCTTATGTTTCAGGTACACTTTAAAGAATAAATATGGAATAAGGAATCTCTCGTACAGTAGGAAGATTAGTACATATAATGAGTCCTGTTTAAACTCTGCAGAGTGAAAATTTAATTTTTTATTTTTTTTTTTTTTATTTTATTTTTTGGTTTCATTTTTTTCCCCAGCTTTTGAATAGGTCTGGATGAGGTGCTAACGAAAATACTTAATATTTTTATACTGATACACCCTCTCCATTACTTTTCAATGGAAAGTAAATAATGCTTAAGTGGGCAGGAGATACAGAGCAAGACCAAGAAGTATAGTACAGTTGGCTATATCTAGCTAACAGAGGAAGCGTTTAAACAGCATTTACATCATGGTGATGTCTTGTGGAAATGAGCAGGAATATCCATAATTGGGACACTTTATCCCACACTGACTGATACAAGTATTTTGTTCTACCAGCCAGGGATATTGCAGGATAAAGGATGAAGATCACACAAAGGAAACCCAAGCTCAAAATTAATTAACTGGAAAAACTTTATATGTTTTTATTTTTTTTTCTTTTGTCGCCATATCTTATCACATAATATACCAGAGCTTGTGGAACTGCAACCTCGTTAAATCTCAACTCTGGTTTAGTTTGCCATGCCTTCTGTGTGGCTTGGGGCAAGGCTGTTTGTGAGTAGGGCTAAGCAAAATGCACAAGAGGGTCACTTTACCTTGTGCTGCCTTCTGGAGGGCTCCATATGAATGGAGCTCTCGCCGATGGCGCGTTTTCTGTGATGTTTCTGGCCTCTTTCTACAGAAGTTGCTTTCTACAGAATTGCTTGGGAGGCCCGAGCATGGTGCCTATCTTCCACCTCCCTCAATGTTCCCTGCAACAGCCGCAAAGTGAAGTGTGGGGATATCAGGTTGGGATATCAGGTTTTTTCTTTGGGTTTCCCAGCATTAGGCCTCTGAATTGGTTAACTAAATGTGTGTATTATAAAGTGGTTGTGCAAAACATTACAGTTTAGTGCTACTAAGTTATATAGTGTGTAATACTAATATTTAATGAAGTACCTCATCTTCTCTTTGGGGAAGAGCTTCAGGGACAGCAGTTTCATATCATTAATTTAGTTCTATGCAGTTAATAGTTGAAAACAAATTGTTATTAATTTAGTGTGACACATGTACACATTACTTTCCATGTGAAGGTTCACTTCTCCTTCCAGGAGATATAACATTGACGAGACTTGAAAGAGACTAATACGTCGCTGTAGATTAATTCAGTCTTTGAAGGGTCTAATTCCTAGTTACTGCTTTTTGCTCATAAGGATAAATTGTATGAGCAAGTGATTATGCAAAATGAGAAACTAGCTAAAGTGTAACTGAGGTTGTCACTTCAACAGTTTGTTTTTTATTTATTTATTTTTATGTATTTACAACTTATGCAAAGCTGACAACGTTATTTTAAAAAGTATATTGCGGAAGAAAATAAAAAACTAACAAGTATATTTTTCCATGATCCAGTTGTGTGGGTTGTGTTCCCACTTTACAGGCTTACAGTTCGTATTGTAGATTTTGCATTATGGAATGTGTTCTTCTGTTCTAGCGAGCACGAGGGAAGAGCAGGCATGTAAAGTTGTCCTTGCTTGTACTTTTCTGTAAAGCTTTCTACTTTCAATATAATTTGAAGCAGATTGTCTTAGCCAAGAAGCTTAAAGCTGACATGTTTTTCACCTCTTAACATACACAGGATCTGTGCGTATCGGAGTGTCATAAAGCTGTACTTGTAGGACTGTTTGTAAAGTTACTTGAACGTATTCTGTCTGATTATGGGTGACGTCATTAGGGTTCTGGCTTAATTCTGAAATCCTTCCTGGGAGAAGGCAGCTAGAGCCAGTGAACGCTGGATGATTTTGCTGGTATTAGAAGGAAAATCAAATCTAGGGGAAGGAAGAATAATTTGGAACATGGGTGGAAGTCATCATGTAAGCACTCCCAGCCAAGCTTAGCATCTTGTCCGCTGTTGCTCCAGAGAGAGGTTCGGTGTAAGCATGGCAAAACTGAGGAGTTGCTCATGCTGCAAAATGAATTGCGTTGCTTTTAACCACACGGCTGTGCTGCATGAAATCCGCATATCCTGTGTGATGGCATCACTGAATAAATCTTATAAGCTTTATCTGAACCATTAACAGATCTCTCTAGTGGTGGGAAAGTGTAAAGTACTGAGGTAAAGGAAAGCTTTAACAACTGTTGTATTATGTCTTTGGGGACACGGTGTTCCAGCTTGCTCCGAAAGGATGCATTCTGACATAATAAATTCTTGGCAGCAAAGCTGGTTTTGGTGGTGAAGAACTATAATAAAGGCTGTGGCAGAGCTTATTTGACTATTTTGCGTAATAGCATATATTAGCCCATGTGAGGGAGTGAGGAGTGCCCTTCTTGTGACAACAACAGTGTGTTTAATGTGGCTGCTCCGGAGTGTGCTGTAAAAATGCAAACATGGGAAGGCATTTGAAAGAACAACCAGTACTTATTTACTTACTTGGTTAATGTCAGGGGTGTGCTTGGCTTACATAAACATCTTCTGACCATCTTACATATTATACTTATTTTTTTCCCTTTAATATAGGATTCATTTATATTTTGCGGGGGGGGGGGGGTGGGACGGTTACTGCGACATCATATGTGAAGTGGTGGTAGTGATGAATATTAGAAGTGTAGCTTTCCCTTTCTTCTTCAAGGCACTCCTACACATATCAAAGTATTTGACCAGTGATTTTAAGTTACAGATGTTTCTTTGTCGTGTGGAGGGGGATGTACAGCTTTTTCGTCCCACAACCCTTAAACCATCCCAAATCTCACACTATGCTGAATTGTGCGAGCTTCTGCTTAAAGAGAGCTCCAAGCCTGGGAATTGCATGGGCGTTGTGAGAAGAAAGAATGAACGGGAGGGAGTTCACTCAGAGTTTGAAGAAACTTTTCCTCCTGTCTGCCTGCTGTAGGCTTGGACACTTGATGGCTTTTACGTCCTATAGTCATGTGCTAGTGTGAAGCGCAGCTGCAGATAATCATGGGAGACAGTGAAAAGCTATGGAAAATAAAGACTTTCATATCTTAAGTCCTGCGTTGTTGTTTTTTTTCCAGCTTTATAGCCTCTTCTAAACTGTCGAAGAAGCCAATACCACACCTATTTAGACAAAGCCTCCCATCCTTGGGGGATATGGTGGTTGCATTTCAATGCTTGCAGTCATATTTGGGAATTTGGTAGTTTGTCATTGCTACGTGGTGCAAAATTGTTTGGAGGGCAGGTGCTGTGCATTAGTGCAGTTGTGATTGGACATGTGCAGCCGTAGCCCCAGGGCTGGGACAGATGGAGGGCTGGGTTGCTTTGAGCAGACTGCACCCTCGCTGGTCCTGTTACGCCGGTGGTGTGCTTGAACCTGGTGGTACTTACTTCAGCCTACCTTCATATCATCAGTGCTCGCTGCTTGCTTGGGAGATGTGTGGGAGAAGTAATAAAGCCACATATTTCTTTTGTTAGATGGACGGTTGTTCTCCCCTTGTAAACCAGTGGTGTAGCCTTTTTGTTTGCAGGCACCAGAGTGTTATGTATTTGGCAATAAGCTGAATTTGAATCTTGTAAAGTTGCTTTGCGCTGGTACAAAGATAAATCTCTAGAAACTCTGGAGTCAGAAGGACACTGCTGAGAATTTTTTTGTTGTACTCATTCATAAATTGCTTTATATTTTAGGGGGGGACTCATTAGTGAAAAAGTTAATCTTTACAGTCTGATGTATGGTAGCAAGTTCTTAGAAAACATCGAATCTCCACAGTGGTAGTGATGCAGACAGATGTTGTACAAGGAATCATTTTAGAGCAGAAAAATGGTAGTGTTTGAAATTTAAAAAAATTACCTGATGAAACACAAATCAAATAGCTGTTAGTGGTATTTAGAACCCAAATTTTATAATGTTGATTGAAAAATGCCTACGTGCCAAGATAGTTGCAATGTATTCTAGTTTACATGTGATAATTGGAGCAGAAACGTAGTACTTTGAGGAAGAAGCTAAACATTGATTGGATCCAAGAAGACTTCCCTCTCCTGAGGTACTCTGCAAACTGGAGCACATGTGAAAGATGGGAGGGAGAGTGATTGTGAGAGTGTGAAAACTGCAAAGTGAAACAGAGTAGAAATAAAAGTAGCTTTGAGGGATCTGCCTTTATTAGCTAGCCAGCTCGAATTTCATGGAGAAAGAGAAGTTTATCAAGCGTCTTGGGTCAGGGCCATGTCTCCTTATGTATTGCTTTTTACAGACTCTAGCATCATGGGGCCCTGAATAAAATTATACTGTCTGGATTCTTGTGTATAAGAAAAATATGTTATTACATGTAAAGTGACGATGCCACTTTCTCCTCTTGCTTTTTGCAAAGCTTTGACGGTATGTTCCATGCCCTCAAAGCAGCTTCAAAAATCAAGAGGGTATAGATTTAAGTAGGAAGAAAATTGAGACAACAGTGGGATTTCCTTTTTGATATTTTAAGGGAGTATTTAATTCAGGTTTTTTAGCCTTATAGTCTTGATAATGCTTGGACAACTTATTGTAGAACTTCTGGTTTTGGTAGAACACGATATTTAAACGCCACCCCACCCTCCTCCCCCATTAACCTATATGTTCTTTGTTCAGAATAACAGTAGGATTCCTGGGGGGAGAGGGAGGAAAAATAATCATTACAGTTCAGATACTTCCAGTTTATCTCTAGATGCCTCAGAAAGTGTGCTGAACTTCTGTCCCCGAGCTTAAAAGTCGGTCATTTTATACATGGAATTATGAGGGTGAATGCACACTTTGTCATCCTGTCGCCATTGTGGCTGCCCTAGGCCCCTGCGGTTGGGTGTAGTAGTGTTTATCAGGAGTAAATGGATTCATTCCTTTGATTAGCTTCATTTGAGGGATTCCTGATATTTAATGATGCTGTGGGTTTTTTGGCAAGTTCCTCTCCTTTCCACTGGCAAAGAGCTCTCCACTGCCGTTATCAGCCGCACTAACTTTTCTGCACACTTCAGCATTTCTCGTGTGCAAAGGCCACAGCTGTAGTTGAACAATGTGGTCGTTGTAATCCAATAATAAAGAGTCCTAAATATAACAATAATTATAACTTCGTACATTGAGAACAATATTGATAATCAGGGATACTAATCCTTGAATTTCATAGAAATAGAGCTCGGCACTGGTTGTTGCAGTGTTATCTGTGTTTTAAGATTTCAGATACTTTGCAAAACTTGTATGTGCTTGCGTAAAGATGGCTTGCGTAAAGGCTTTGCTATACAGATGGGCATAATGGAAACAAAAAGAGCCCAGAGAAATATGAATGATTACATTTATCAACAGCAAAACAGAACACTTTGGATATTATTCGTGTAATTAGCAAGTCTAACTTGCTGTTATAAACCCCGATTATAAGTAGTCTAACAGCAAGGACTGATTTTATTGAAAATACATCCTATTAGACACTGCAACCAATTTGGTCTTTTGTATCTTTAAATCACGCTTGTAATTAGTCTACATGTACACTTTATGTCTCTGTGTGTACTTCTTAAAATTTCATTTTATTTTTTCAAGAAAACACTTTTAAAAGTTGGTCAGTGTGAAATTCTTTAAGTAGAGCTGTTGATGGGCCACGTAGGATCCACTCAGTCTTGATGTTTCTGCAATGAACAAAATTGCCATTTCTTGCCAACGTGGTCATACAATTAATCTATCCATGTCTCATAAGAGTTCACGATTGTGAAAAGAGAGTGTACTGTAGGCACGGAAACAGAAGACACTTCAGAGTTAGATTCCTCAAACAGGATTTTTTTTAATTACAGAATTCATAGTGACTTGAGACAGTACTACTTTCACCTCAGACTTCTGTTTCTAACCTATCGCTGTTGCAAATATGCTCTTTGACTCCCAAGTTCTCACCCGGCATAATGCCATCTCCGTGTTCCCTGGTGGCTTTTCCTTTGACCGACCACAGGCCCTTGTCCTGTCAAGGACCTTAAAAAGAACAGAACAATGCAAGGTCTAAAATATGCTGCTTTTTCAGTTTTTGTTTTGCGCATCTCTTCAGGAGCCCAGTGTGATACCTCCCTTATTTACCTCACTGCTGTACACAGTAGCCTCTGGTCTAGTCCGGGCCCTCAGCATTTGTATTACCGTCAGGAGAGGCTGAATTTGGATTACGTTGCTGCTTCTCATGTTCACATCTTGTCTTTCGAGTTCTTCATTCTACCAATTTAACATGCTTTTCTGGATGTAGTAATATATATCCAGTGGATATAAAGTGGGGTGTTTTTTTATGTATTGTGTTTCTCTTTTATTGCCTGAAAACGTAGTTTTTAGTTAGCAGTACATTTCAGCTAATGTTTTGACTATGAACAGTTGAAGTTTCCCAATAAAAGTACATCTACCCTAAACTGCACATGGAAAACGTAATCTTATACTATATTCTATGAATACATGTTATGCTTGAATTATATTATATATATAATTATTTGTGTCTTCTCAGTCATTTTTAATGTTTGTTTTTAATGTTTTTGGGATTTTCTTTGACTTAGATATAAACAGAGAGAGAAGGAGAGGGAGTGAGAGAGAGAATAATTCTATAGAGTGAAGCACAAAAATGTTTTGCAATTAGAGGGCTTTTGCCTGAAATTGCAGACAACCAGTGCACAAAGTGATTGTCCTGCTCTTTTGCAAGTGCTGCTGTAATCCAGGCATTTGGCAATTCTTTTTTTTTTCCAAATCCTGTACTCATTCATAAATCTGGGGCCAGCAATTAATTCTTTTTCCCCTCAGTTTTAAATACATTGTAATTTTTTCCTGATCTGTAGGGAAAGCTGCCTCTGGTGTTCCTTTTGCCATCTGACCTGCAGTGCTCATCTGGGGTAGGGCATTACTTTTTGCAGCCATCCCGTCCCCAGTAGGCATTCGCCATCTACTGCACTTAAACTGTTCTGTTCTTTGCTCCGTCTTTTGGCACTGATACCTGTGACATCTGTTTGTCACATATGAAGCCCAGGAGGTGCTGAAGACCCTGAAGCAGTGAGCATCCCTTACGTGAGCATCCTTTACGTGGGCAGAGGAGAATTCTCTTTGCCTCTCAGGTGGGGAAGCGGCTGCCTTGGCTTGCTCCGGGTTTCTGTGGTGACATTCAGACCGAGGAACACGGAGAGTTTCCAAATGCCCATCTCCCATGTACAGACTGGGGGGAAGCCTGGCCTTTCCTAGTCTCCCCTCTTGCACGGTGGTCCTCCTAGGGAGGAAACGTGAGTGTGTACCCCAGACAGGAGCTGCTGCGGTGGGGAGAACTGCTGCCTGTGGTGTCTGCGCCCAGGAGCAGCTTTCTGCTCAAGGTGGAAGAGAGGGAGAAGTTTCTTGGCTGCTTGTTTTGCTCTTTGACATAAGGAAAGCTTGTTATTTTTGTATAATTAAAGTGAATAGGCTAGTAGCCTACAAGCTCTGGATTAACAAAGCCTAGGTGCAAATGCATAAGTCATAGCACAATGTTTTAACTTATCAGGAATTTAGTTGAGCATTTAAGTTTGAAGCCTACAGAGACTCGTGCAGTTTCAAAGGTGGTCAGTCCTTAAGAATAGTTGGCTTAAATTTAATGCATATTTAATGGTGAGCAGGGAGAAAACAAATGTGATTTTTTTCTGAACATTTGATGTTTTAATGGTCCTTTCCATCACACTAGTTTAGGTTAAAATCTTGCAAGTAATAGTTTTCAATCTGAAAAGGCATTGGATGGTGCTGCATAAATGCCCAGCCTACATTAAACTCTGGTTTAATTATTTTTTTTTAATGACTTGGTGAATTCTGTGCTACAGTCCATTGCTTGATTTTGTGTTTGTTAACGTGTAAAACTGATGGAGTTCGGGTAGGGAACGCTCTTTCTGTTCAGATTGAAAGATAAATTTGTTTGCCTGATATTTAAAGAAAAAGAAAAGCCCTGGACCTCTCACTTATTTTTTTTTAAGAAAGCTGTGTATCTTTCCCTCCTGTGCAAAATTATTCCATGTATTGCCTGTATGTTATTGCTTTTCAGGAAATAGTGGGTTTACAGAACAAGGACTTGCTAAGGGAAGTTGTCAGTTTGCATCCCCTTTCTGATTTACCAGGGGAGCATAAAAATATATTCCCTTGTCAAAGGTTCAGGTATGATAGTTAAACCTGTAATGTTCATCATCTTTCCCTTAACCTCAAACTGAAAGGAAGGCTGATAGGGACACAAGCTCTGTTGTTTTCACTGTAGTTTTCCAATCTTACGGTAAAATTCTTTTGCCACTGATTTGGGGAAGAATATTCTACTTAGTAAATACTGCTTTTAGAACTGTATCTTCTTACGTATATCTGAGCAGCTGATTACAAATTTTAGTTCCAATCTAGCCATAGAAAAAGACTATTTTAATACTTTTTAGTCTCTTAGAGGTGGGAGGAGAGACTGAACTGCTCACAGAGGAGGAGGAGACTGAGGGAATAGAACCTCAGGATATATTTCATGGAGAGGGTCATTTGAGTTTGAATTACCACAGATGTGCATAACCTGTTCTGACGCTGAATTGCAAGTCAGTTTGTTGGTTTGCTTGTTTCAAAAGATAACCTGTTACACACATCAAAATAAGACAATACTTCAGAGAGATCATGAAGTGTGCAGTTGTGTTATTAGTTAGGAGACTGCAAGGATGGAAGATTGCCCGGGAGGGTAGTGCTGCATCTTGCTATCTTATTCCAGAAAATTGCATGATCAAAAAAAAACCCCAACATTTCTTGATCAGTTTCTACTGTGCCATTGTAATAAAAGGAATTCATTGCATAGAAATATGCCTGGTTTCACATCTGTGAGCTATTAAAAATTGTTAATGATTTGATGAACTTTGACTTGGCCACACAAAGTAGAACTCAATGACGGAGCAGGGGAAAAAACCCCACAGTTCTAGTATTTTCTACTTGTAAGAGAAACTTTTCTAGAGAAGGTTTTTAATGTAAGAAGCACTGACTTTTCTGAGCAGTTTCTTTTGGAGGAGCTTTCTTTACTTTTGCTATTGTTTTTTATTTGTTTAGTTCCACAGGTGAGGTAGAGCTTGCTTTAAACTTAATGAAAAGAGTTGCTCTTTTTCTGCTGATGCACAGAATAGTCCATCTGTGTACGTAACACCTCAGGGGTATGCCAGCTGACAGAGGTGTGCAATGTATTAACTCAACATCTTAAATGCTTTTCTAGGCCCCGATCAAACTGGCCAGTTAATGAGTGTATAGTGGGATCTGGAAAGCATTGCCAGACTCCGCGGTTTATAAGCTCAGGTGGAAAGCATACAGGGCAGAGGAGTACTTCTTGAGTAGTTGGTGTCCTTGGAGGTCTCTGTTATTTCTGGAGCACAAGACAAGGAATCTTTCAAGAAAAAAAAAAAAAAAGGAAAAAAGGTTACATTATGTACTGTTTCCTTTAAGGAGTAGGTCTAAAAGGAAGAGGAGTACCTTCATACGGTTTTTCTTTAAACTCTGTTATTATTGGAACATCTGTGCCTTTACATATACTCAAAAAATCTTGGGGTTATTTTGGATAAGGAGCAGAGAGTTGTTGAATATGAGACTGTTACTTGGGTACTGATGGCACAAAACCTGTTTGATATACTGTGCGGCCTTGTGCATCCAAAATACAGTAATGAACCTGAGTTTTGGACAGAGGCCACTGTTTTTGAAATATCCAGGACTGCTCGGTGCTTTGCAACCTTAATCGCACCCATGGCCAGGAACAGGGAATAGTGCATCAAACTGAGTTATTTGCTGGAATTCTTGTGGTACATAGGTTGTGTGACATCCTCTGATATGAGGGCATCCGAGGGTAGAAGCGGAGCAGACCTTGATGGCTAGAAAACCATTGCGGTTGGGTTGATGCTTGACTTGCAGGAATGTCGTAAAAGACAGAGTGCTCTTAAAGTTGTGCTTTCCCTGTTAGTTTCCAGCGTGTTTCCATGGACCCCAGGCACCTGATGTTTTTTGGTACATCTTGTCCTGTCCCAAGTTAAATGGCATTATCAGCCAGGAACGCCCGTTCCCTGCAGCTCCCCTCCTGTTGACCTGAACGCAGCAGCAGCTGGCCAGCTGCTGGCAAACACCGCTGTCTGCTGTGGCTCTGGGGACAGAAGGTGTGGGTGAGGAGTGCTGGCGGCCTTTTTGTATTATTGTTATTTCCTATCTGTGCAGAGTTTTGTTTACAGAAAGAATTGCTGCTCTTTAATTAAGAAATAGAATGACAGAAATAAATTACTTTAAAAGGATGTTCTATTTAGGGAATGAGGGGAAGTAATTGTGGCAAGCTATTCTGAAAATGTCACGCAATCTACGGTTAAATTATTTTGCTCTTTCCTGGCTGCAGTTTTTACGAAATTGGTGAGTCAAGCAATTGTCAGTAATACTTTTGTTTTCTTAATTTTTTTTTCTTACTCTATATGAACTACATGCATCTGTCTAGATTACATCTGAATGACAAAAATACATAGATAGCAGGAGGAGGAAGAGTAATGGCTTTATTTAGAATTAACTGTCAGTAAGTGTTTATTAAGTGCATCTGTCATGTCTTATTCTGGATTTGTGTTGCTAGTCTCTTAGCTGGGAATTCATTTTTTTGATACCTGGTGACGTTGAATATTTTAATGTTATTATTCTCATTCAGCAGTCTATGTAAGCAGTGTGGGACTTAAGTTCAGGAATATCAGAAGTATTTACTGCCTTCTTTTTTAGTCATTTAGCAAAAGCACATCTATTGCCTATTTTTAATACATTTTTAAATGGAATGTTTTATGTATTGTCAAGAATACTCAATTTGTTTTAAAAAAAGTGCCATTATACATTGGACTGTGCTTGTAAAACATTTGCAAAAACATGCAATTAATATATCAGGTGGAAAACTTGGGCTAAGAAGGGCTTTAGGAGAAAATATGTACAAACATGGATAAATCAAGAAGGCTCACATCAGATAATTCAAGATAATGGTATCTTGTGTGTGTGTGAGCAAGTAAAGTGGATTCAAGAAGATTTGAGAAAAATTATTTCCTTTTGCAACTTAAATTTAAATGTTTAAATGGGTTCTTATAGCACCGTGACTTGATAAATGGCCTTGCAGGCAGAGAAGAATACCTGATTTTTATTGCTGCTTGTCTGTTTGCTAATAACGGTGAGCATTGCCTAGCAATGTAAGAGAGGGACGGCAGCATTTGGATGAATTGAGGGCTCCCATTGAAATGCCTTGGGAATATGCAGGATTCATACTCTTTGACATGTTCTGAACCAATGGTGTCTAAGAAAGAGAGAAATTAAGATCTTCCCCTTGTACATCACACCGACTATGCGTGTATTTTGTTGTTTTACAGTGAAACATTACTTTTGATTAACAACCAGTTCTAAGGCCAAAGGCAGAGTATTCATTATATAAGTACAAAGGAGAAAAGTATCAAAAACACAGTGGGACACCCCACAAGGCAGCAGGCTGTGTTGTTTTGACCTTATTAAGTGTTTCTGTCCTCTTTTCCGTGCATATGTGTGTCAACCAAGTCATTTCATGGATCATTCTTGGTGGTTCTGATAATTCATTTTCCCCTACTGTAGGGGAATGAAATTTAGGAGAACAAAAGCTTTAGTAGATCATTGCTCTTACTAAAAGCTTAACCATTTGTATTTTCTTTGTTGGAAAATTAGGCAACAATTTTTAGCTCCTCACAAGCCGGTCAAGCACATCTGAGAACCAGGCTGTGTGGTGAGATGTGATCCATGATCAGTCCTGGATCACCATTTTTGTTCTCTGTTAATATGTTGTAATAGCGTATATGACTGATTTGAGCAACTATTTGATTAGAAAGGGGAATGAATGGAAGGCAGAGCTCCAAATGCTTGATTAACCTAGACCTTTAAGTGGCTTTGTTTCAGAGGCAGGAAGTAAGGGGACAGGCTCTGGAAGGATGTGGTCGGAGGCTGCTGGAATTGGGGACCTGCTCCTGTGTGTTGGGCCTGGAGTATTTGATGTACAGCGTGTCTGCGTGGGGCTTAGTTTTGGTATGTGAATGCTACTAGTTAAAGCAATGTGAAGGTTGTGCTGGTGTGTTGCAACAGGAACAGGGTGTGGGTGACGCTTGCCCAGGGGCCGAGCTGGGAATGGCAGGCTGGCCTGGCACTGGGGCGTCCCTGCCTGCAGTACCATCATATTTCTCATGTGAGTCTCTTCGGAGGTGTGGTGACATCCTAAAAGGGGTAAATGAGAACCAAAAATGCAACAAAGCCAGTTTCAGAGCAGCTTTGTGCTATAAGCTGGGGCTCCTATGACACAGCTGGGGCTCAGGAGTCAGATTGATCTTTTCACCTCCATGTATCTTCAGATTTTTCAGACATTCATTAGCAAGTAAAAATGTCCTTGTCTCCTTGCAACCTAACAAGTAGATGTTTTTTCTGCACTAGGGATTGTTTGAAGACAACCATCAGAAGGGTGGTCAAGAAGCAGCTAAATTAACGCATTCAGGTTTTTGTCAAATCCTCCTACTTGGTAGCAGTCACGTTGATCCATTGGAAGGTATTCAGACACAAATTTTAGATGGACCACCAAATACCCAAGAGTATTCTTTACCCCCTTAGCATAGGGTTACACACACTGCAGAGCTTCCCTGTACTGGTCTGGCTCAGGCAAAGATTGCTGGGAAAGAGAAGTATGATGGATTATCTCATGTTCTGCAGTGCTTTTTGCTTTAGGCAAAAACGTGTAGTCAGCTACATGTCATTAGACTGATAATCAAACTGAATAGCTAGAATAAGGGTGGTCCCCAAAGCAAGACCTGGTACTGTACAACCCTGCACTCATCCGTGTCCTGAGCAAATGTGTTGCACGCACTTCTAGGATCTTTTTTGGCACAACAGGACTCTTTCTGCTCCCCGACTACTCTCTTCTGGGGAGTGCACCCAGGTCTTGATTTTAGTAGCTTTTTATGCTCAGTAAGCACTTGTGTGCCATGAGTGACTCACTACGGTTTCTGACCTGAGGTACATTGAGCTGGATCTGCTGCTGCAGTTGGGGTTTGCTTTAAGCATTCACAGTGCTACGGCCTGCCTGCCTTGTTCTCCAGAGTCTTTGCAGCTTGTTTTAGGGGCTAGCATGATGTATGAACTTTCAGGTGGCTCAACAGAGTATGAACAGTCTTGGAGTAGGAGAGATGCTATGCACTGCAGTTTTGTGTGTTGCTGCATGGGGCCCTGTAGTCAAGCATCCCATGAAGAGAGGGGTTCCTAGAGGACATCTCTGGCAGCCCCTCCCTATCATGCGACCTACCATGGCAGAGTACCAGCTACGCTGGGAGAGAGGTTAAGAGGCACTGATAGCTAGTCACTCCTGGATGTGTGGCGTGAAGCATATTCACACTCATTATTCCCTAAAAATTTGTCCCTTGCTTTCCCTTGTTTCCAGCCTCTTAATAATTAACAGCACCTGTTGGTAAGCTGCACCCAGAGAAGGATGCAAGCCTTGCCTTTGTTCCCTCTTCTTCTCTCCCCTCCCAGATGTAATGGAGGCATTTCTAACATACCTGTTATCAGGGGCTGCCAGATAGGCATTCATAGCGCAGTATACTACAAGAATTCAGGGCTCTGTTTGGGGTTCAGGAGCGGTTGGTATTGTCCACAGGTGGAAAAGCCATGGCTATCATAGCTCTCCAAATCTGTGTAGCATGAATTTTTTTGTAATATTGAAATACTCCTCTGAAAGATATTCTCCTTTGGCTTGATTTTTGGTTCCAGCCGATTATTGCTTCCTATGGCAGTACAAAATGTTGCTAACTTTTGTCTTCCCTTCTTCTGCCCTGTTTCTGCAGGTCTTGATGATTGCCTGCAGCAATATATAAAGAACTTTGAGAGAGAGAAGATTAGTGGTGACCAGCTACTACGCATTACTCATCAAGAACTGGAAGATCTTGGAGTCACACGAATTGGCCACCAGGAACTTATCTTGGAAGCAGTAGACTTGCTCTGCGCACTGGTAAACTTCCTGGGGGAAAACGGGGGGTGGGTGGGTGAACAGTGTTTGTGTATTCAAATTTCTAGTCCTAAAGACTATCTAAGTAGTTCAAGAAACTCCTGACATGTCATGTATGAACAATTGAGCATTTTAAACCAAAGGCAAGATAAAGAGCAATATCTACTGATGGGCTGGTGCTTGTTAAATAAATTGGTATCAGAGATTTAAGGCTTGCATCTCTGTCTTTGTAGTAGAAAAGTTCATCCGAAATCACAAAAGAACTAGACTGAGTTTGGCTTGGAATATAAAACGGTTACATATGTGAATGCAGTAATTGAGTACCGGTTGCCCTTTACAAACAAAATGTCCTGATATTAACCATGTCATTTTTCACTGATCCTTTCATGCAAATTATGTTTTAGATTCGAGCTTGCTGAAACATAGCTGCTTGTATTTCACAGTAGAAAGGATTAAATACTGAAATAATTATCTTCTGTGTAAATAATACGTACAGATTTGGTGGAGCATACAGGGGGATTTTGGTAATGGTCTTTTCAGTCAGGTTGCATCATGCGTAACTGGGATTATCCCCTCGGTGAGGGGTGTGGTGCTGACTTCACCCTTCTTATGAGCATTTTGCGTCTGCCTGTAAAGATTAGTGATAGATTGGGCACACTCTCTGCATTCTCCACTGTAGGAAGGATTGTGAACAGCTCTGCTAAGATGTACTTGACTGCCTAAAGTGGTGTTTTGTGGATTTTTAATGCATAGTACTTTTCCAAGCCTCAGAAACCGCTTTAAGAATGCTGAATCCCAGTAGAGGCAATCAAAGATGGTAGGCTGAAAGGCTCTTCAGAAGGGCTTGTGGACTCTCGGTGTGCAGCAGCTTTTCTGAATATCCTGTTGTTGCATCTTTGGGAGATAGATGTGAGGGGTAATGAAGAGAGTGAAAACAAATAGATAAAAAAAAAAAAGCAAAAGAAAAAGTAAAAAGGGGGAGAAAAGCTTTTCCATACGAGAAGACATTTGGTTTTAAACACATCTTAGATTCTTTTCCTTAGAGTAATATTTCTAATAATATTGCCAAGTGGCTCAGTGCAATAAGCTAACTCATCTGTTTGTTTTTTAAATAATGGAAAGGATGCAATCGTAAAATAAATAATGCTACTGATATAGAAGGAAACATAGTTATTCACAAAGTACTTTTCTCATCAGACAGTGCAAAAGGAAACGAGAAAGTAAATAATTTAATTAACTGAGACAAAATCTAAGTTAGGGTGAAGACTGGTGACCGTTTTTACCAGGCACACAGGGAGACAGATTGTGTCTCTAAAAAACAACCTATTTGCACAGAAAAATCCTTGTTTATTAGCAGAAGTTTCTTTTTCTCCCCGGGTATGCAATTACAGATGTTATCTTTAGACAAACAAACCGAACTTGTCTTTGTAGCTCCCTTATCTTAAGCAAAAGTGTATGGAACTAAGTTGAATATAAAATAAGGAATTTGTAGCAAAGGCTAACACTGCATCCTTAATTCATGCAGCAACTCTACCTTTCTGGTCCTTGTTGCACATAGAGTGCAACTGCTTCTCTGAGTTCATCTTAAAGGAAACTTTATCACTGAAACACAATAGCATGTGTTCAGATCACAGCTTCTAATTTAAGCTGAGGTTTTTACAATGTCATGATTGGCTTCTGATGGCTCCTCAGGGATACAAAATTTGATTGTTATATTGATTTTAGTGGACTTAATTTGAATTTATTTTTCACCAATCAGATAAACCTCTTAGGAAGTTTAACTCGGAGACAATCCTTTTTGGCTGTACTGGTCCTATACATACAGGCTTTCCTTTTTTTATTGCGTCAGTAAATATTTGTCCTGGTTAGTGCTTGCCCGTTCTTCTGATTAGCCTGTAGTGTTGACTGTGTTGTTTAGGAGAACTTTAAGCCTATGACTCTCCAACATAGGTTAACTGCTAGTGCAGGTAGTCACTGCAAGGCTTTTTAAATTAAAATTATCTGATTATTTTTTTCTGTTTCACTAGAGTTTGACAGAGGTTTCATGATGAAATTTGGCATGAGTTACAAGTATATCATCCAACTGAGTTAACATCTATTTGGAAGCTGGAGATGATGGGTGGCATGATGGGGTAGGAATAATAACGTTCATTTTGCCTTGCAAGCATAATCTCTGATTGATTTTAAACTAATCATTAATAAAACTGAAAAGATTGTCACTTCTGATTCTCCTCCACATTCTCTCCGAGTTAGTGAGTGACCACCTAAACAGTTTTTGGCATTGAGGACAGAACCATCTCCCAGTGTTCATGCCTGCTCCCACTCCGCAGGGGGAGAGTTTCCAAGAAAGAGTTGCCATCAATGAAGAAGGCTTCTGCCATGTTGATAGCTGGTGTGTTTTAAGAGCTGCTTTCTTCCTGCCCCCTTCCCAGAATTTTTTCCAGGGGTAAACTTCTACTTGCAGTTTCTGCCCTGTCAGCTATGGATATGGCAAATGGCAAAGCACCTGATTGTGTTGCGTGTCTGTAGTTCATGGGGCAACATTTTCTTCCTGGAGGAAGATGGAGAGCCTGGACAAGCGTATTTGGCTGGTGTGGAGAGAGCATGGGACCTCCTTAACACAGGTGGAGGCTATTGAACAGTGCTAAATAGACAAACCGCTTGCAGCAATAATAGTTTAGAACCGGTTATGATTGATAGCACTATTTAAAGGATGTTCTTTATTGATTTTTGACAGAAGGTGGGTGGGTGGCTGTGGTCTCTCACAGTATTCCCCTCCTGTCATAAGCACTTGCAACAAATGGATCTTCCAGTGCTTGTTAGCTGATCCGAGAACAAATGGTGGCCTGTGCTATTCATCTTAGTAGAGTCTCTCTTGGCTACCAGCCTGCCATACTGTGCTCTTGACAGGAGAGCAAGCATCCGGTGGGTGAGATTCACATGTTTTCTTTTCCTGTGGTGCTTCAGAGAAGGAGGAATAAAGATTTTGCCCAGCTGCTACTGCTGTTACAGGTCACGCTCGCTGATAATGGTGGGGGCGTACATAGTGCATACCATCACTGAAGCTGAACGTGCTCCAGGAGAGAGCGGGCAGTGTAACTAATTTGGTTTGTCTCTTCCCTCTCTCCTTCAGTCTGTGAAGGTGGGAGCATGTTCTTGCCTCAGAGCAGTTTTGTGTTTAATAAAATCCATATGTCAGAAAGGGCAAGATAAATGAAATGTTCTCTGTGCTTAGAAGAAAGAAGTAGCGAGGTCTGTGATGGTATTTCGTTGCTGCTAAGTTTGTTGCATGGTTTTCGATCGAAAAGCCACCAGGATGGATATAAGCCTGTAGAGTTGTTTTATTTCCAGCAAGACAAGTCTCTTGTCCTTCCCTTTCTATTCAAACTGGGACAGGAAACCAAGATCCACTGGTGGCACCAACAGGTAGATTCCTACTTGATGTTGATGTGCATGTTTATTCATACTGACAAAATCTCAAAAACTGGTTGAAAAATGGTAAACTAAGAAACTGCATGTCCAGCTCTAGAGACAAAGGAGAAACTGTACTGAGTTAGGTACCATGGTATTTTTTTCTCCAGGCTACTCTCAGGAAATAAAACATACACTTGTTCATCAGTTATAAAAATTACCACCCAGCTTTAGCCTCAGCATGATCCTTTTCAGTATGTGTGCGGTGGTGAAGTGAGTCTAAGACTGCTTAACATCAGTAAACACACAACAGTGTAGCAGACCTTCATCCACACGCAAAATGTGACCAGCCTAGCTTCTTTGATGGCTTCTTGTCGTGGTTTAGGCCAAATCGGCAACTGGTGACCTGGGAGACCCAGATGGGACCGACAGATGCTCCCCTCTACCCCTCTTCAAAGAGAGAGGCAGAGGAGGAAAAAGAGACTTATGAGTTTAGAAGGAACTAAACTACTTTAATGGAATATTAATAATAAAATAAAAATTAATAATTAAATATATACAAAACCGTATCAAGCTCCTGGGATGACTATCACGACACTGGCTGGCACTGGGGCAGTCCCAGGCTGGACTCAGTGACAGACGGGAACTGGATTCCGGATCTGCATTCAGGATCGGGATCACAGGCAGATGAACGGAGTCCTCCTCAAACGTCGGCCACTGAAGAAAGAGAGACCTGACCCTTTGATCCCTCAGCTTTTATACTGAGCATGAGGCAGATGGGATGGAATACCCTGTTGGTCAGTTTTGGGTCACCTGTCCTGTCCGCTCCTCCCTGCAGGTGCAACCCCACTGCGGTTTTCTGCTTCCGACCCTCCAACGGGGCAAATAACAAAGTTGGTTGGCCTTGGCTGTTAGAGCAATAATAAGTATAAGCAGGAGCCTCTCTGCATACGACGCCTGGGCATCAGCTATAGACATCGGTCTTATGACTCTGAGAGTGAACATTGTCTGCACAATATGCTGTTAATGTCAGTAGATAGAAGACACCCAGCTAAGAAGCAAAGTTACTGAACGAAATTGGTTCTGTTTATTGCTTGAAGAACTGGATGTGAATGAACAATGCCAACAGAAAGTAAGTTGAGGAAAGATGGAGGTGATGCTTGTGAAAAGAGAAATGCATACTGAAGAACAGGTTGCTTAGATAATACCATTGGATCACTGTATTGGTCTTTAGGTTTGGAGTGCGTCTGGAGGTCTTGTAGCTCCTTAAATACCTAACTGTGCTGCAGAGAGCAAAGAAATGCACATAATTCTTTTTCTATCATCTCTTTGTCATGAGATGGAGTTTCATTTTTCAAAACTGGGTATGACCATATTTTTCTGAGTGTCCATGGACTCTAAATTTTATGTCTCCTTGGTATCATATTTTTCCCAGAAAACGCTACCCTTTGCCTCACTGCAGTCTTCAGTCTTTGTATTCTGCAGGCATAGCTAAAGATTTCTTGTTCCATAGTTAAGAAAGTGATCTAATTTACCTGATAAATCACCACAATGTCTTAATGCATGAGGATTTCTTTTTTTGCTTTGCTTCTCTGAAATACCACATAGATTTTGTTTTCATGAAGATTAAATTAAGTTCATTTGATTTTGAACATTTTCAAATATTTTTTAAAAGGAGACCTTAAAGTGGGAAATATTTTGTTCTGGGAAGATAAGAATATTTAGAAAACTTCACAAATAACTTTTGGATGCTTTACAGTTTTCCTTAAACAAAGGACTTAGTAAAGTCCCGCTGAATTTGCAAAATATGTCTTCAGGGAATCTGCCTCCGTGTACAGTAGAGTTTGGTTAAACAACAAAACAGTTTTTGCTTTGTACAGCATACTGGTTTCAGTACTGGTTTCATGCTAATTATTTAAATCTGCTATGGCGGCGCAGGAATTTTTTATACACCGTATATTTGAATCTGTAAAGCTAGAAGATTGCAGCAGATGAAATAGCATTATTATTTGGCAGAGAAAACATTGGTGTGCACTAACAGCATGAAATTACTTATCATTTACCACTAACACAAAACATTTATATGCAAATGAATGTAAAAAATAGACCTACTTTACCCATGAATGATTCAATTCCTCCTAAGAATTATACCTTTTATCTTCATTTCATCTTCTTGCCATTTCTTACACAGAAATCCTTTCCTTCGCCCTTATCACTAGCCAGATCTTAAAACTGCTTTTGTCAGTAATAGTGAATATTAGACTTAATCACTGTAGTGCTAAATGAGGAAGACTTCATTTCGGAGTGGGGATTTGTATGTACTGGAGTTGGGATTTATTGTTAATATCCTGCATGCTCACAACAGAAAAATTACTCACCCTTTTTAATATTGCCCTTTGCAAGTTAAAGTTCTTCTTATATATCATCTGCCTTCCTGTCTTCAGCATGAGCTAACTTAACTGCAGAGAGAAGGAAATCCTGAAGTCCATCACCAGATCAATGAAGCTAAGGAGTTAAAGGCTTTCTGATGGCTCATATAGATCACTCTGAAAATGGTTGTTGCTGTTGTTAGTAGATCTTCTATACAGACCTGCAGAAAACCCTGTGGGTATGCCAAAGGCAGTAAATACCTCTGTATGCAAAGGGTGAATGTCCTTCCTCCCACTCACCCCAAGAATCAGTTATGGATCCTAGATATTTTTCTTAGTTGCTTTTTTCTTTGGGCTGTTTGGAGTTTTTGGGCAAGTATGAAATATGTATGCTCTAGTTCATAGAGTCATAGAATGGTTTGGGTTGGAAGGGACCCTTAGACATCCAACCCCCTAGTTAAAAGCAGACTGGATAAAAAGGGCTGTTACAATGTAAAATGTTTTAAAGAGGTAGTGTGTTTATAACAATCTACTTATTTCCTTTTTTTTTTTTTTTAAATTGCTGATTAGCTGTTTCAGACTTTATGAAATGCATGTAACTGAATATGTAACTGGTGGTTTGAATTCTGGAAAAATAAGAGCACTTGGCTGGCTAGGGACAAAATTACATGAGAAAGAGAAACAAAAAAAAATAATGAGCACTTCGTCTTGCAGAGTCTGCTGATTGAATAAGAGTAAGAAGAATAGTTTATGTAATTGCTCTATTAGTGCTACAAAGCATGACCAGGACTTGTTATTTTTGATATGTTGCTTGATTGTGCTGTAGAAAAAGAAAGGCATTTTCCAGGAAAGGGGATGATGATGATTATGAATCTTTCCTGGGTTCTGCAGGGCTATAAGTATCATGCACCTGAGTTTTTACTGACTGTAAACATTTAGGACAAGTATTTATACCCTTTGAAACCATTTGCCTTTTAATCAGTATATGCTTAATAGTTGCAGTAAAGGATAAGTGTCATTTGAGCTATATCTGGCTTTTTCACCTTATCTGCTTATTCTGTGTTTACGAAACAGATGTTTAAGGATCGTGTGTTGTGCACTTCTAAATTACCCCATATGTCAGTGCTATTTGAAGGAGAGATAACCTTAGTGTTGGCATTTCGTGATTCTGGAAGAAGGGTCGTTGGAAATATATGTCGTAGGCAGATCTGATGAGGTATAAAGTTACATAAGGCACCTTCCATATGACAAGCTGTGTTCTCAGTTGTTCGCAACTTTGGGCTGGTAAGCTATCTGCCTCATACTTTGTGGGATGTGTTCAACCAAATGCTTTGGAGAATGAGGCTCAGATGCATTTTTGTTCATTTTTAAAAACAACTTTGGAGGCAAAGGTTGGAATTTTCCTTGGCAAACTTTTGGCCGCTCCAAATTTTGAGGTGTGGTTTTGAAATGGCTGCCACATGCCACGGGATCCCTGTGATCCTGTTTTGATTATTCATTGAAAAACTTCCCCAGGCTTCCTGAGAACTGAGGACACTGAACCTTACTGTTTCCAGGATACTTGTTTAAAAGCAATAAATAATACATACAGAAATGATGCTCAAGAATTAAATATGGAAGGTAAAAGTGCTGAAAAATAGTGAGGAGCAGAATTAAGCTTGCCTGATGTTATCTTAAGTCCATTTCTTAGCAGTCATATGCTATTCTTACCTAGAACTCCTGCATTTGGTCTGTGAATAAGTGGAAAAAGACTTTTAAAAAAGTTGCATTAGAGAGAAAACTTACGATTTCATCCTTGTGATTGTTATCCATATTGCTTAGAGATATCAGGCATAACTGAGAAGTTACATTTCTTTATACAAAGTTTACTATACACTGCACATAATTTATTAGACAGTACAGCTTTCTAGACTATAATATTTGTCTTTTGAAAAGGTTGCTATTTTTTTCCTTCTTTAAAAAATAATGTTTGTGTGTGCTGACTAACATTTGCCGAAGGAAAATAAACCTTCACCTTCTGTAGTTTATACGGTTTATACTTCTCCAGAGGGGCTGCAGAAATAAATCGATATAAGTCTGCTCTGCCTGCCTGGAGAAACTGTTTTTATTTTCCTTTTGCCCCCAAGCACCAGTGTTACAGTAGTATCTTTAGTTCCCATCTTGTGTCTCTTCAGTAAGAGTTAGCACTGGTTGCTGCATGCCTTTTGCTCCGCATGTTTTCCAGCAGCTTTCTGGGCTGAAGAGAAGAAATAGTTATTTAGGGAGGTAGGCAGAGGGGCCATATACTCATTTCTGTCTTGGGTTGTTTGTAGGAGTCAAACTATGTCATTGAACTTGATGTGGCCTTTGTGCTTGGAGATGTAGAGGCATTCACGGCTGCATGAAAGTTGTGATCAAGACATCTGTTCTAAGGGATTTCTGGATTTGTCAATGGGACTGTGGCTATGTCTGTATTGCATATTGCGGCGTGTTTAGATCCGGACTTCTTTTGGTAACTGAGCTTGGCTCTTTTAGTTAGCTGAGACATCTTTGCGTTTGCAACAAGCAGCACAAGAATAGCCTAAACGAAAGCTCTCAGCAGCTTCTAGACACCCTGTCTGAGCCAACAGAGATAGTTAGCACTATATAAGTTAGGAACACTTTACTTTTTAACCTGTGCTAGCAGTGTAAGGTGTGCTTCCCTGCCAGCAAGGGTTAAGTGAATTTAACACAGGGAAGAGATGAAATGAGCTCTGAAATTTTTTTTTTTTTTTCAGTTGGGGAAAGCAGGGGGGAAAACTAGTGAACATTGATCAAGCTAATCCAAGAAAATTTCACTTTACTTCCAAAGTTTGGTTACTGAAATCTCTTCCTACCCTGTGGTGCTGGTGCAAAGATGGGCTGGCAGAGGGACTAGGCTGGCTCTCCTCACCAACAAAAAAAGCAAAACTCACCAGTGGCGATTAGAGCTGCTGCTTGTCAGCGTGTGAAGAAAAGAGCTACAATTCATCACTCACACTGTCATGTGAAGCCACAGAAAAGTAATTAGCAGGTAAAATGTCTATTAATAGCTCCCACCACCTTTAGTTTGAACACCTGCTGTCAAGCTATTGCTCTGTGTAGCTTAGCTTCATCAAGTTCTTGTTTTGTGATTGCCAGAAGAGACTCCATTAGAGCCATTTCTGTTGAGGCGGGGTGTCTCTGAAGAGTCTTTTGCTCCGTGGTCTCTCGTGGAGAAAGCAGACGCGTAGACCTGCTTCGTTTCTCATAATGTCTACAAGCGTGCAGAGATTTCTTTGTGGTGCTTTCAGTGACTGTGAATTTATTTTGGCAAATGAAAGCATAACTTACGTTAGTGCTGGCTAAATGCAGAGTAGGGGAAAACAAAGAATTGTCTCCTTTGCCTGCAATTATCTTCTTACGGTGCTTGAAAATAAATGCAGTGCATTTCTAAGAAAACCATATTGTTAATAGTATATTATTGCATATAAAGTATGATTAAACTTGGCAGTTACTATTTGAGCAAGCTTGTTTCCAATATTAGAACATGCAACTCTGGTCGTTTTTAATGTGGGCTGGAAATATTAGTGATAAACAAAGTGGGGATTTTGTTAGCTTGGCTGCTGTGTTAGGATCCTTCCACTTGAAGGCTTTGATAAACACATGCCCAAAAATATATTTTACCTGAAATCTATCTCTGTATTTTCCATCCCTGACTTTATCTGCCTCATATTACAGGTGGAGGCTTTCTCAAAATCAGTGCCGTTCCTCGTGTAAGGCTGAATTTTATATGTAGCTCAGGCGTTACGTGTCCCTCAGTTTTATGTTAAAGAACACACACACATTTGATGAATATGGATGAAAATAGACTTTGTACCCATTAATGTTGTCTCTTCCTTTCCACACATCTGACAGTGAAAAGAGACATCTGAAAAATCTGCGTCTGTAGGTGGCTGTCACCTGAAATGTTAACAAGAGGCCACTAAGCTTTTATAAGGAGCTGATTTTCTAAAGAAGCGTATACATAAATTCACCCTATTTTCTTGTGTAGAATGAATTTTTGAGTATAGTTTTGCTCGGACTGCAGTGTTCAACATTGCAGGCTTGCTTTTTGCTGGTGCTTTGCTTTCTGGTGGGAGCAGGGAGGCCTGTACGTGTCCCACCGGGGTTCCTGCTGCGGTGGGCACAGCTGCTACCTGGCACCCGCCTCCGGAAGCGGATGAGGTACAGATGAGGTGATGAAGTAAGGAATGGAGAAGGAGGTGAAATAGTTTAGGATTGTTGAGGAGGAGCGCTGGGATCCGGTCAGGGCCCCCCAGCTGTGGGGCCCTGTGCGTGGCCTGGATGGGAAGTGAGCGGTTGCCCGGGCTCCTTCCCCCCCCCACCCCTGCCTTGGTTTGAAAGTGAGCACGGTATTTGGACAATTGCGCTTAGCTTCTTAGTTAACAGTCTCCTGAATCAAGAAGTTCGATGTTTCAGTGAACCCGTGAGGAGCCCTGTGTCCAGGTGGCAGTTTGCGCTCATTCCCTCTCCATGTGTGTGGGAGGTGAGCGCCATGTTGTGCGGGTGTGCTGGGGCTCGCTTGTGGTGGGGTCTTGGGTTGGCTGATCTGTAAGACGTTTGCTGTGACATATCTTTCATTTGTTTCTTCCCCCTATTAATTCTGCCAAAATGAGCTAGATGCTCAAGAAGCAGAATGAAAGAAGAACAAACCTGGTATTTTTTTCCAGCATACTCCTACTCAGTCCTCAATCTCCATCTTGCTGTTTCAACCACAGCAATCACAGAAAAAAACATTTATTTTTATCTGATGCTTATCTCTTTAATTTGGACTGATTTAATAAGTCATTAGTTATGAGCTGTTTAGCTGCATAATAAAGTATGTTTTACTTTTCCTTCCCAATTTGTTGTTTTCATCTTGTAATTTTTTTTTATTTATAACCTAACTCTATCTGTTGCGTAGTTGCTATTGAATATTTACATGGTGGAAACATCACTGCCCAAACATACTGAATGTGGGAACTGAATGTGGTGGCAGAGGACGACACCTATGCATAAACTGTGGAGTTGAGAAACATGCCCACAAGACCTTCCTTGCCCAAAATATGATCACAGATGTTACAGTAGTGTTTTTTTAAAGCGCAACCTTAGCATATGGTCACTTCTCCCTTAAGCTGTGTCTCCAAGTGCATCCTCTGCTGCGGAAAGATGGCCGCTGTTTTAGCGGCTCCCTCATGAAGTGAATTTGGTTTACAAGCATGAAGAGGAGGCTGGCTGGGAGATGGCAGACAAGCTGTGTGCTGAAGTCTCTTCTTTCTGTGGTGATCTCTTGTTTGCTTCAGAGTGGACATTGTGGGAGAGCTGGGGCTAGCTTCAGCGTAATGTTCCTGCAGTCCCTGTGTAATTAAAGAGGAGATTAAGTTCATTTAGTAGACAGTTTGGATTAGGAGCATGAAAACTGCTGTAAATAATCACACCATCATCTCCTCGCTCCCACCTCCCCCCCGCATATCCTATAGTAAAAAGGCAAAGCTAAATAGGTAAATAAGATTCATCAGGCTTAAATTAGCACTGGCAAATATATCCCTCTCCCATCTCTTCACCTTGTGGATGGATTTGTATGGGCATCAAATTGGGGGCCTGAGAGGAGAGCTGATGAGGACAGGAGGTGTCGTTAGGAAGCAGATTTTTCTGTGTGCAGCTGAGGAGCTTTCTGCATCCTACTTCACCATCATTTGTGGTAGGAAATGGTCCACCTTTGATAGTAAGTAGCCCTTTCCATTGTCAACTGAACAAGTTGTGAGCACCTCATGTTATAAACCTGTGATGTGGTTAGGGCAAGGAGCACCTTCAGAAGTCCCATCTTTCTCTTACAGGAATAATAAGCTCAAATCTATGTAATTGCTTATTCCTTTACAACGGCAAAATAAGATCTCTTTTGAAATAACTGTTATTATTTGCATTTGTGAGGAAAACAAATTTATTGCAGAAATAACAAATAGCTGATTGTACTATATTGTATTGTAATTGAACATTAAATTAGGGCATTCTCTAGTACTGTTTCAGCAACATTTGTATATTTGAAGGATTTTCAAGTACTGTTTGTTAATATTTCTGCATAATTATTTCTGTCTCTGCTGCACAGCTGAGGAACATAAGTTTAAGGGATTGGCTCTTAAATGGAAGCAAAGTTTACAACTTGACTTTAAAAGGGCAACATAGACATTGAGCAGAGTATCACTGTGTTCTCTGGTCTGTGATTCTGGTGGTCCTTTACTGCAAACAAGAATGAAAATAAGGTAGTGAACATGCTTCCTTCACTTAAACCAACAAAAGCAATTTGGTGTCACACTGTGTCCATACTGCATACTTCTGCTAGTTGGAAACCCTCTTGCCTAATGTGATCTTAGGAATTGGTGTGAGTATGGACATGAGGGACTGACCCCTGACTGTCAGATCTTCTGAGAGAACTGTCTGATCTACTGAGAGTGATGTACTCTTTTGAAAATCAGTCTTCCAGACTAGGTTTTTCCTTCATTTTGAGATGTTTTTCTCAGTGCACTTAAAACCAGCTAAAAGATCACTCATAATTTTGCTCTTCTTTTGTTCTATTTTTATGCACTTTAGAAACAGAACATGCCATACATTTAAAAACTAATGAGTGGGTGTATTTCTACCTTAATTATTAGGAATGGTTTAAGTTTTGAAGCAGAAGAGCAGTCTTGCTGTTCTCGGTACTTCATGTTCAGCTGCAAAACTAACTTTTCTTTGTCTTTTTTTCAATGCAGAACTATGGCTTGGAAACAGAAAATCTAAAAACTCTTTCTCACAAACTGAATGCATCTGCCAAAAATCTGCAGAACTTCATCACTGGGAGGAGAAGGAGCGGTCACTATGATGGAAGGACCAGCCGCAAATTACCGAATGATTTTCTGACGTCAGTAGTGGATCTGATTGGAGCAGCTAAAAGTCTGCTGGCTTGGTTGGACAGGTAAAATCTCTCAAATATGTCACAGGTAACCAGATCATGCACATGCACAAACCCCAGCTTCTTTGCAAAATGTAGTTCAGGCATTGAAATGGAAGCAGAATTCATTTACAAATTCTGAGAGGAAGTTAGTAGCAATTTTGTCTTAAGTCAGTATGCAATTCAGATAACCTTTCAGTACAATACTTATAAATGCACTGCAACACTATGCATGTCTGGAAATACAATATAGTAGCAGGATGACATCATTAGGTTATATATGTATTTTATTATTAATATAGAACAACACTTTGACCTGCATAACTCAGATTCATTGCTCTCATAGTATCACATTCACAAAACTGTGATCGTACCTCTCATCAAATAGGTGACAATATATAGCTTCAGTGTGTGTGTAAACATGCATGTTGCATTCTAGGTGTTTTTAAACGGCAGTGAAATACCTCTCAAACTGTAGATGCAATTGGAACTGTCTTATACTTCTACCTCTATTACCTAGGAAGTAATAGGGCCAGGACTTAAGTGCTCTCCTTTACCATATCTGTAGTGACATTTTTCTAGCGATGACAAGTGTAATATGCAGGTATTTAAGACAATCATTGAAACTCCTGAACTGGTTGAATTTAGTCTATCTGTATGTCTTTATAAAATGCATCACAGTGCATTTTTATCAGAAAAAAATAAAATGCTTATCTGGATTGAAAGGTGTATCTTACTTTGTATCCAGCAGCTGAAGTTTTGTTCAGAGTATGATCTTTGTGTAATTCTTAAAATTCAGCAAAATTATTTGGATTTACTGCTGTGGGTTTTGTTGTGTTTCATTGTCCTGAGGAAAACTGGCTTCTGTCTCATAAATGGTTTCCATATGAAAGGTTTAGGTGAGGCATGAATCTTTTCTATTTCTTAAGCTGAACTGCAAACTCTTTCTTTTTTCAATAGACTGCATCTATCATTGCTTCTTGTTTTCACTCCCCTTTCTAGCCTTTCCCCAAGTTTCAAAACCAGAGTACCTAAAGTTGAGCTCCGAAACTTCTATTTAGATGTTTAGCATTAGATGCACAGAGAAGCAATACAGTCTTGTGGAAAGAGCTTAGTATTGAGACTTGAAAAATTGAGAATATACTTTTAGCTCTCTCTAGCCTGTTGTTGTTACTTGGAAGACCTGTAGGCTTCACTTTTTCTCCCTGCAAATCGCTTTTGGCAGACAACAGCATATTCTGGGCTTTAAAACAGAAGGAACAGTAGAAAACAATGTTCTTTTGCGTAGGCACATCACTGTTTACCACTTCTTTCTATTTAGAAATAACCTTGATTGTTTTCTCATTGGAATTGTGGCTAATGGATAAAGACTGTTAGTTACAGAGTTGAGGGTTTGGGTTGGTTGGGTTTTTTTTTGCATAAAATATTCTGGTATTATAAAACAAACTTTCACATATATATGCGTTTACCACATTGAAAAACAATGTGTTTCTGGCATCTTAATATGAATTTAGTAGTTGAACTTCACGAAGTTGTTGTTGATGCTGGGAAACATCTGCATCTAAGCATTAATATGTCACTGTAGTACTGTGCACTACGCCCAGATTATGCACTTTTAATATTAAAAGAAAAACCCAGTCTGTAAAATTTGCTTGTTGCTCAGAAGTGCGTTAAGAATTACTTCTTAGTAAAATGATATTTATAAAGGCAGCCATACTGTATTTATCAGGAATAACTCTGTTAGCAAGTTTTAGTGTTGGTGGGGGAAGATCTCAGAAATGATTTCTGAAAACATGCATATCAAATCTACTCCCAGTAAAATGCAAAATGACTTTTGCATTTATCTGAAATGATAGCTGATCAGACCCAGAAGTTCCAAAAAATTAAAAATGAGTCAGCCATGGTGGTAGCCCACTTTAGCAATGCTGTCTTTCGTGTCCAGATAAGACTTCCTAGAAGTGATATTTTCATTTCATTCAGATTCCTGGGAAGTTCCTTTTGAAGATCTGTGTAGCTTAAACACATGGTTCTCGCAAATGTTTTCTGTAACATTTGAAGACTTTTCTGATTTATAAGTGTGTGGGTATTTTGGTTAGGTTTGTTCTTCCTTCTTTGTGAAACACCCAAATTAGGATGAATGCCAATGACAGCATTTTTCTCAGAAAGTGGGAACATCTGGAGATCAATAGGATTCTGCTTATTATACTCCTTCTAAGAAGCCATTGGGGCCACTAGGGGGAGATAGAAATATTATAAAAATAAAGTATTTAAAGTCAGGAACATTGATTTAATTTTATTCTGCACAGCAGTTACTATTAAATCTGGGCCCCGAATCTTTTTTGATTGGTTTCTAACACTGGTTCCATCTCTGAGGTGCAAGAGAGGGGAGGGCAAACCATTAGGAGGAATAAAGTAGCTATTAGGGTTATCAACCCCATTGTAAGACCCATACTAGGCTATCCCTGTGCAGTGTTTTTCAGGTCACGTCTGGAAAAAGTGACTAGCAGCAGCTCCAACTTGCATAGAAATGCAATGATGTGGTTTTTATGTGTAGGGAGTGGTGATGATTCTATACAACTTGTGCTTCACTTGCTGCTCTAGCAAGCTCTCTTTTTACGATGTTTCTTTAGGACACTTACAATTTATAAGGACCTCGTTAAGCCAAGCACAATTATCAAAAGGAGCGCGAGAACTGTGATTTGTGGAGTTACTTTCATTGTGGCTCTTGCAGTGCCACTGTACAGGGCTGATCCAAGGACGCTTTTTGTTCCAGGTCTCTGCCTGGAGCAGTCCTACTTCCAGATGTATGCCAGAGCTTTTAGTTTTACTGAAAATTAGGGTAGCTTTTATTGCCGAGCTTTAAAAGTCTTCTAATTTACTTTCATTTAGGAACTGGAAAACTTATTAGAGAATTCTAGGTATTTTCAGAAGAGGTTGGCTGATGGTTTTGAGGAGCTTGAAATACGTCTCCAATAACATCCTGTAAGAAACTGTCACCACACTAATAGATTATGTCCTTAAACTTTTTAGATTAATTTTAACTTCCTGTTACTTTCTATCCTCTCTTACAGAAGACTTAAAAAATGTTTTAGCTTGGTAATGTTTTATTTCACACTCTTTCCCTAATCTTCAAATTCTTCCAGGCCAATTTGCTGATGAGAATGGTGCTTTCTTGAAAAACCATAAGAGTCTTTTGTGAAAGTATGGTGCATTTCCACTTGGCGCATAATGTAGCTCTTGGGCCAGTGGAAAACCACACTTTAGGCTATAGCAACAAACTACTTACCTGATGTTCAAAGCAGCTTTGCATCGAAATGTCTCCAGTTATACTTCACAGGAATTAGACAATAATATCTACAGTCATGCGGGTGTTCTAGATTTCCAGTTAGATCATTGGTGTTCTTTCAGTCTTTATTCCTGTGATTCATGAAAGTTGTATGCTTTGTAATACCAATGTATACCACCTTTCTGAATCCTGCTTCTTCTCTGATGTGTCAGGTTCCTGGAAATTCTTCTGCCTTTTACAGGGCTGACGCACTCTGTCCTGGTTCCGGCGGGGATGGGGTTAATTTCGTCTCGGAGCCGGCAGGGGAGGCAGGTATTCCATACCACGTGACCCATGCCCGGGCTATAAGAGGAGCTAGCCGGGGATGGGAGAGCAGTCGCCGCTCGGGGGTGGGCTGCGGTGGCACAGGGCCGGTTGGTGAGCGGTGGTACTGCGATCGCGTCGTTATATGCCTTTATCAGTGTTGTTTTTCTCTTCCCTTTTCCTGTTCTGTGAAACTGCCCTATAGGAACTGAAAAGCAATAAATCATAGGGAGCCCAGAAAACTCTTCTGAGCTCCAAGTTTAGAGCATTTAGCAATGCTTATAACTAACTTGCTCTCTGGTTAAGATACAGCCAGCTCTTCTAGTGTACTCGCATCTGATTCCTTTTATACTAATTTGCTACTACCTATTGGTTGTACAACTGAAATTGTGATGAGTCCTGAGTGAAGGGTGCACAGATTCATCCAATACTTTTTCTCTCAGAACTTAACAAATCATCTCACAGACAGAAGGTTGATTTTTAAAAGAAGTTGGCATAACATTGAGTATTGAGTTTGTCTCCTAATGAGTCAGAGGCTGCTGCAAAGTGAAGGCAGCCTTGGGAGCAAAAGCATCTTTTATGCCTCCTTTAAGCACCCCGCTTTCCCCTTTCAAGTCCCACTGTACATCATGTGTTTTTCTTTCATGGGACAGCTAGTTTTAACAGGTAGTCTTAACTGGAAAGAAGTGAATGCTCTTTGTGCAGGAGGAAGGATCCTGAAGGAACCTGACCTGGGGTGACATTTAGTGGCAGCTGCATGAGCTCTGTCTCTTCCATCTTGTCTCCTTGGTCTGCTAGCATATAGCTTATTTACATCCCTTGCTTCTGCTGGTGCCATCTTCCATGTTGCTCTTGTTTTGGTACGTTGTCTTCATTCATCTCCACCACTGTCGTCTTTGCCAACCAGACACCCTGGAAATCTGTAGTTCATGCTGACTACAGTAAGCAAGAAAAAAATTCTTAATTGTGGATCTGGGCTTCTTGCTCCTGCCTACTCTGTAGTGCTTGGGCCCTGTCATCTGAATCAAGGACTCTTCAAACTGTGTATCTTGTGCAGTATCAAGAGGAATGTTTTAGATCTTGGCAAATAGTAACAATATCTGTATAAACTATAAATGTGGACTTAAAGACTAGGAGTGAGGAAGGGGTGGTTGTTCTTAGGGCTTTAACTGAGTCTTCATTAAAGACACCACTAAGGTAAAGCAGTAGTTTATTTTTCAGTTAAGAATTTAAGAAGGCATAATCAACTTCCCATGAGACAACTACTACAACATTTTGCGTCTGTTGTTGTGTCACAGATTTTAATGGTCGTGAATTAGGATTTGTCAGGGAACACTGCATTTTTTTTTTTTAAGTATAGTGTTTGACTCAGCCATCTGTGTGGGCAGTGATTCAATATGTATTTCACAGCAACTCTCCTGTATCCCTTGTTTTTCACCCTAGCACCATTCCCTTTTTGGAAATAAAAAAAAACCTTAAACTGTTGCTGCATATTACACTGAGATCTAAGTAGAAGGAACAAAGAGAGCTTGTGGAGATAGATTTTTGTATTCAAGACTTTCACTGCTGTGGCCAGAGAAAAGCTAGCAGGCTGACAAATGTGCACCAGTCTGATTAATTTACCACTGCTGTCTGGATACATGATACATGAACAAAATAGAACAAGGAGGTGAACAAAAAGCCCAATTGTAAGTAGAAATTGTTGGGCATATAAAAGATATGGGTGAAATTGCTGACAGGAGTAACAAAATGTAAAATTTCAGAGTAAAAAGGCCATTCTGGCAAGTCTAGGTCTGCTTTTAGGGCCGTTTGCAAAGTGGTGGGGTGTAATCCTTTGACTTCTAACCCCAGGTGGGCAAGTCATTTTGACATGGGTTTAAATGTGCTAATATTCTTCAAAGCACTTATATGTATACATAAATCCTATTAAGTAAGGCTAAAATTTGTGCATAAAATTAAGGACATTTGAATGCTTCAGTGGTTAAGTCTGGACAGCAGAATAGGACCACCAAGCCTCACTGTGGGCTGTGTAAATTTTTCTGGCGATGCTCTGTTGTTTGCAGAGAAGTGCAGCCTGCAGTGATGTAAACACTTTTGTTTATGTATGAACAATTCTAGGTGTTCAGCTTCAGCGCACCCTTTAAGCCTGCTTTGTATGAAAGCACTGTGGTAGCAGAATGCATTCCCCACTCAAAAATGGATCTCCCTCTTTTCACCATGGTGACATACACAATGCATACGTTTTCTTCCATTGTAGGTAAAATGTTGTCAGCTGGATTTCTTTGTTTGTTGTTTTCGGTGAATGAGCCTTGGTGTTGTTTATGGTGTGACTATTTTGTAGTTTTAAGTAAAGAGGAGCATTCATTGGGAAAATTATGCTTGGATGTTTGCAAGCCTGTAACTTCTTACTTACAAAGAAAGTGTTACTGGTTTAGAGTCTCCTTTATGAAAGACTTCATACAGTCCTGTTAGCTGTGCTTGGTTATTGCTTGTCCTGACAGGGTAGATGAGGTTTGCACACAAGATGGTTGAGGAAAACAAATGAAACCCCAAACAAAAAGAAAACAAAGAGTTTAGCGATTCTTTGCTCACCACACAAATAATGCACTTTCTGTCAATTGACTTTCAGTCTTAAACGTGTGAATCTTATGTTTCCTTCATGCATTTACCTTTATGCTCGTTTGAATGGTATGCCAAACCTGTCAGTAAGTGCTGCCTAAGAATGCTATGGTACTTAACCGTATTGTGCTACTGGAACAGATGTAAATGTTTAACAGACCACTCATTTAAAGAATTCCTTTATCCAGTGTGAATTTTACTGCCTTCTTCCTTGACATAAAGCAGTTCCATTAGAAATACAAATAAAATGTTTATTTCATGAAAGCCTAAAACTATGAGTCTTAGATGGATTTGGCAAAAAATATATGCAACAATATTGTACATTTGGATTTTTATTTGAGCTTAATGTGTTACCTTTGAAGAGTATTACTGATTTGGTTACCTATTTTGGACTATTATGTTTAATCAAGCCGCTTTGAGGACATTTTCCCTTGTTAGAATGCTAAAACAAGTAGGATACTGGTTTTAAACCCCTTGCAAAGTCTGTTGTTATAAAATAGCTCAGTACTACAACTAGCGGTGAAACATGATTAATTTTGGGGCAATGCTTTTACTAACAGCAGTCTGGATTTGTCTAAAGTGTAACTTTTAAAAGTGAAATAGTTATTTCTATGTATCATATTCTCCTAACCAAATGTTATATGAAGAAGATGGATGAGGAGGCTAAAACATACGAGCCCAAAAATGTTGATTATGTAGAAATACCAAGTATATGCATCTCCTTCACAATACACATCTTCTTGTAATTGTTTGGGAATGATTTTCCTTCATGTGCAATCAGTAATTGTGAGTATTAATAGCTGTTGAGTTGTATTATTTCTTAGTTCTGTGAGGGAATTAGCTGTGCTATATTGATGTAGCTGTTTTTTCTACCAATCCTTTAGGGTGGCTTAATTAATTAGTGTTAGGTAATATATTTTTTTTTTTCATTCTGAAAGATGCTGATACTGCTAAAAATCTTAATCAGGTCTCAATTCATAAAAGTGTATACATGTAAGCATGTGTTACAGCCTGCATTACACATGTACAAATTTATGTTTCAGAGCTGTTTTATTATTTATCTCAAACATGGGTTTAAAAAAAACGTGGAAAGAACTAAAAGAACCAGTAGCTTTGTCATGCCTGGTGTTAGGGAAACTTTATTTCCTATTGATTCGGGTCTTGAAGTTGATTGACTTTAATGTTTTGGGGTTTTTTTGTTTTTTTGTTTTAAAAAAAGCACCAATTGTAAGGTGGTTTTTCTCTATGAATGAAGTATTTAGAAGCTCTTCATCTCACTGGAATCTGTGGTGTCTAATAAGGTGCAGGCTCACAATGTGGGTTCACACAGTGGAAAAATTAAGAGGCTCCCACTTTTCTAGCTACATGCGTGATTACAAAACCTGTATGAACTTAATTATTCTTGAAACCTATTACCCACCCATTTGTGAAACTGGTTTGAAACTGGCTAATGGCTTCAAATGTTGGAAAGGAGAAGGCAGGAGAAAAGGTGAGAACAAGGGCAAAAGCACCCTGCACGCGTGTGCAGAAGCATTGATGTGATTGCATAAGTGTTCTTTCCTTAAGATATCAGGTGTAGAAGGAGTAGACAAAGAATGGAAAGTGGAAACCAGCAGAGGTCTGGAAGAGGAAATGAATGGAAAAGGCGTGTAGTCAGGTAGGCGTGCTGTGGAGCTACAAAGCTGTTTTCATGTGGGTGTTGCAAAGGAAGAGAATCACAGGGAGGTTTTGAAGGAAGAACAAAAATTACAAGAGAAACTGAGTAAAAACGGTTCCACGAATAGGCAAATGTATGTTGGAAAAGGTCTTGGAAATGACTGAGAGAGGTGAGACAATGGGACACTGAAGTCAATATCACAGCAGGAAGTGGGGCAGCATATGGCCCCAGTCCCAGGCAGATCTTTAGTTCTTGTTTAACTTAAAAAGCACTGAATTGGACAGCACATGCATTGAAAATTGCAGTTGGTCTTAGGGACTGTGCTTCACTGGAGCCATAGGAGGTATCTGAGACTTGATGACCCAAGGGGCTGCTAAAGATGTGGCTTTGAAAGAAAAGAGTAGAATTGGAAGCTGATAGAAGTGGCACAGCCAAGCCAAGGAAATAATTTTTTAAAAGTAGAGGAGAAGTGGTCTAATTAAACAAGGGATTCCTTTTACTTGCTATGTTCCTGATGCCTTGAGAAGGAAAGTGTTTTAGCAGCCAATTGAAAAGCTATAGTGTATGTAAGCTTTATTTGCATTTTATACATATAGTTTCATCTGTTCACAGTCAGTAATATTGTGCTGTATTAAAATTACAATCAGCCAATGTATTGTCTATGAAGAGGTTTTTTGTCAGATTGGTGTTTCACACTGTATCTTTTATGAAATCCAATCAGTGATCCTACAATGACACTTTTGTTGCTATTTTGGTTGAAATTGCTGGCATGTTGTTACACTAAGTCTTGCTGGACTTTCACTGTTGAAGTTGAGACTTAAGATGTAATACTAAGACACATTTCCTTTGGTAGTAAATACTTAAAGAGGTCCTTACCATTTCCTCAGCTGCTTATGCAGTACTGGCTGTATAGTTGAGCATGCAGGTTGCCTCCAGGGAGTTGGTCTGAACTGGGGAGAAGGAGGAAAGGGAATTGCAATTTTACTGGTCCAATTTGCAGCAATACTCCAGGCATTGACAGAAACTGATGTGAGGGAGTCGATTTATAAACTACAAAGACCTACAAAGGAGGCATGGCTTGAGGACCCCTTGCGTTTTCTGCAGGAGCGAAGTCCACATAACATGGACCTGTCTCCTTACCTTTCCAAGTTGTGAAGCACTTTTCAAAATATGACATATTAGTTACTGATTTTTAGTGGTCTTTTCCTTCCTGCTGGCACCCTTGCTGCCTGTTTCACATGCTGTTTACAGTGAATCTTCACTGTGTAAACTTCAATTTAACAAAGATGAGTAATGTCTCAGTCCCTCTGCCTGTTCTTTAATGTTAACAAAGTTTATTTGGGGCATTTCTAACGATCTTCACTAAGAGCGATGACGGTAAAAATGTCATTATTTTCCTTATGAACCGTGAAAACAAACTAAATTGTAAAAGTATGAGGGTAGATGATACAGTATTAGAAGCCAAAGCCTACCATGCAATTTTGTTTAGAGACATGCTGGAGGCCTTGAAATGTCAAATAGATTCCAGTTGTGTAATTTGAGGATCAAATTGTATTAACATCCATACTTAAAGTAAAATAATACCATTTGCTGGCTTGATTCCATTCATCTTCAATAAAAGTAAGTTCATAAATGAACATAACCTTTTTAAATCAAGGTTTCAGGTAGATTTCAGAACCTCAACAGTTACAATTTTGAAAGGAAAAACATCAATGTTTTTGTACATCTTGGCTAATATACTTTTTAAAACACAATTATGGTTCATAACCAAGCAGTTCAGTTACCTTTTATCCTTTAATATGCTCACGTCTCCTGAACTTCAGTAATAATCTCTGTGTGTGTCCGTGGGTAGGCCTGCTGTAGTGTGTACGGTTGACATGTACTGCAAAAAACTTGGACTTTGAATTGTGATTATATGTCTGTGTCAAATAGCTTTTGTAAGGCACCTTTTGGAACCTACCCACATGCTGTCTACTAAGTCCTCGCTCTTGCTTTTATGTTTCTTAAACTCTACCTAGCTTCCAATTTCTGAACTTTTATTTTAAAAAGAATGTACTGCTTTTTTTCCCTCAAAAGTACAGGCAGAAAGTATATGTTGCTGTGTGATGTATTACATCAAATTAAAGCTGCTAGACTTGAGTATGCACCTCCAAGTTCATTCTGTCTTATGAACTGTCAAGGCTGAACTGGGAGCCCTGGAGAAGAATGAGAGCGTTAGAAGAAGCAGGTGGAGATAGGGGTGTTCACATGGTTTTATTAATGGACAGTTCCAAATCTGCCTGCACTATAATTTCAGTAATTCTGCATATGGAAAAGAAATTTAGAAACCTACTAAGAACCGGTCAAACTATATTTGTAGTTATCATTTAGACATGCTTATAGCACAGGTCTTTGTGCTGGAAACTTGTCTCTAGTCTTAAATGAGGAAAGTATAATACCAACCAATGCTGTAAAACTCTTAAAGGTATATATGAATATGTATAATCTAAAAAGTGACGAGAGGAGGCAGTTGGGGAAGGGAGTAGTCATCCAGCTTAATTTAAAGGCAACCACGCTTAAAGTATTGTTTAGAGATCTTGGCCCATTACATGGTATATTGTTAGTTTATTCAGACATTACAATCTTTGTGGTTCTTTGCGACCTTTTTTTGTTTTAAAAGTTTGGAGCGGGCATATTAGGCAGAAATGCCACCTTTGGGATGCTAATAATGCCCATAAAAGAATCTCATTTGCAACACTGATGAAGTCAAAATCTTGACTCCTCTTTGAGAAAATACCAGTCCTGCCTAGTCTTTCGCTACTTCTCGAATATAGAAAATAGGCTAAGTTGAGTTTGTAATTTAACACAGAGTTGTAGTACAGAAATCAGATGACTGCCAGCCTCACTAACCAAATACATTTTAGCAGTGCTCTAGAAAGCAAGCAAGCTTCTAGGTAGGCAAGCATTTTAAACATCCTAACATGAAGTTTTAAAGTATAGGATAGACGTAGGTGATGTCTGTAAGTGCTGGATTATGCTTTTCATTCCACTAAGTACAGTGTGAGGGGATCTTGGGTTGTGCCTCCAGTTTAGCCTTCAGAGCTGCTTCTGAGCATTAATGTATCTTTGGCTTTAAATATTATTCTCCCCTTTGAATAAAGATTTTACTACTTCTGAGTCCCTCCAGTACTTTTACCAGATATTAGATCAGGTCCCAAGAATCCCAGTGAATCAGCCAAATGCTTTTCTGATCTGATTCACATCTGGACACTGTTCATATAGCAGGTGGAAGCATTGCCTCCGGTTGCCTTTATGAGGGTGTTCCCAAACAAATGCAGAAAGCAAGGTGTGCTTTTTCTGGAGGAGTAAAGGCAGTCCAGAAATAAACTGGAAGGCTGTGAAAAATAATGCTTTTATAAATGGAATTTCTTAAAGAGGAACTTAAAAATTGCAAAATCAAGGAGAGGTGAACATTTTCCATGGATATGTATCCTGTATTTTACAATTTTAGTAGTACATTTTGGATATTCTGTGTGATTTTTAGTATTTCTAGAAACAACGTGTACTAAGCGCATTGTCCACTAGTGAAGCAAGTGGATGTATTATGATAATGTTATTCAACTTTTTTTTACTTTTTCTTTTTTTTTTTTTTAGATCACCTTTTGCTGCTGTCACAGATTACTCAGTAACAAGAAATAATGTCATACAGCTCTGTCTGGAACTAACAACAATAGTACAACAGGTATGAGACCATCTGCTTAGCAATTTATTTTTTCCTAAATTGTAAATGGCGGCTACCTTCTTAACACAATTTGGTGTTACTCTGCCTATGTCATTGCCTAACAAAAATAAGGGAATGCTGTACTAGGTAAATGCTTTATAAAAATTCTGTGTCCTGTTTTTTTTGGATTGTGCTGTGTAAATGCCTCTGCATATCTCAGTAGTAGATTCATCATGGATTCTCTGGTATCATGACTATAAATTTGTGAAATCTACTTGATAATTTGTATATTTAATTTCTTATATTTTCTCTTAATTTTTAATTAACTGTCTGGTTCAAAAGGTCTGTATGTATTGGACTTCAGTCATCTACTGTTTCATACAATTTATGTAATTTAGACACCTCTTAAGATGACACATGACTCCATGAGGCTATAGAATGTTGTGTGTGAATACATTTTTGTACATGCTACCTTCAAGAAATCCAGAAGTAAGTACTGAGAAGGACTTGCTTAATGGGCTTCATTTGGGAGTGCAATCTAGAGAACCTTCTCCACCCTTCTGTTGCTTCTCTGTGTGTGGTTTAGGTCTGTCCCTACCTTTGCCTGTTGTTCGGTTGAAACTGAAAATTCTCTCTTGCTGCAAGTTCAGACTAATGGTGATAACAGATTCTGTAGAAATAACCTAGGAAGTTAAAGTAGTTCTATTGAGTTGAGCATCATCATTTACCGTGATGCATGCATTTCTAAGACATGCCTGGAGAAGAGAAGGCTCCGGGGAGACCTTATTGCGGCCTTCCGGTACCTAAAGGGGGCCTACAGGAGAGCTGGGGAAGGACTGTTTACAAGGGTATTTAGCGATAGGACGAGGGGGAATGGCTTCAAACTGGATAGGTTTAGATTAAATATTAGGAAGAAATTTTTCACCGTGAGGGTGGTAAGGTACTGGAACAGGTTGCCCAGAGAAGTTGTGGAAGCTCCATTCCTGGAAGTGTTTAAAGCCAGGCTGGATGGGGCTTTGAGCAACCTGGTCTAGTGGAAAGTGTCCCTGCCTATGGCAGGGGGGTTGGAACTCGATGATCTTCAAGGTCCCTTCCAACCTAAACCATTCTATGATTCTAAGTCTGCTACTGATGGCTGTGAAGGGCCTCAGTACCATCTTATACCATCAGTTGACGATGCAGTGCAGCAGTGCCCATCACATGGAGGGAAAAGGCTCCAGAGAGGGTTGCCTCTCCTGGCAGTTTGGCAACAGCAGAGGGAAAGGACCACTGCTGCCAAGTGGAAGTTCAAGGGAGTGTTTGCACTTGAGAAGGTGGAGTGGGGAAAAAAGGGAGACAGTGGGCCAAGTAAGAGCACTGAGGAGACTTGTTATGGTTTTCAGAAGCATTACTCCAGACTGAGCAAAGCTAAACTTCTCCTATGGCCTCTTGGTGTGACTTTGTATGACGATGTTCTCCCTTTTATAAAAGAAATGCATTTTTCTGTGACCCTTTCATAAATGTGTGCGAGAAGAGGCATATTGCTAGTCCTGTGTGTTCAGGTTTGGGAAATCAACATTTCTCCCTCTTCTATATTATTAGTATTATTACTAATAATAATTTTCCCTCACTTGTGTGGGATTTTTGATGTGGAAATGGAGCATGGGCTGTTCCCTCCCCGCAGGCCACACAGCAAGGGTACCTGTTTGCTTCCCAGGCTTGAGGGCCAAAGGGTGCCCTGCTAGTCCCGTCCTTCAGCCTCCCGGTACTCCCCATTGGGCTTCTTGCTGTTACCCTGCCTCAAACTGTGACAGAGGTGCCAGCGGTGGTGGCTGTGGAAGAAGAGCCCGGGCCTTTGGTTTCTTGTCTGCCTTTTGCACGACATATATTTTTTCACCTGTTATCCTGTGGCTTGTTGTGCCCTTGTTGAGCTGTGAGAAAGGGTCAGTACTCTGCAGAAAGGAGGCATGGAGGGCATCCTTTCCCCTTGGCCAAACTGCTCATTTTCCACAGAAGTAGCTGTGCATCACTATCTAGTTTTTTAATTGAGGGGAAGAACCACCTGACCCATTTTCAGTTGTCCACTGTTAGTGAGAAAGTGGGTAGAATATCAACTGCTGCAGTATTTCCCAGGATTTAGCTCAGTATCAGTTCATTTTCTTACAATCCATGATACTGCTAATTTGCTATGGTGTAGGTTAATATTTCTCTGTGTATATTTTTCAGTGTGAGTGAGAGCAAATGTTGCTATTTAATACCTTTGGAGAACAGCAGTTTTATCTTTGCCAAAACTGACATGATTCCCAATCAGGAAGCGGTTCGGTACATGAATCCATACTTTGAAGTCAAAAGGAGCGTTTGTGCCTACATTTAAGCATGCTCTGAAATTGAATTGGGCTGTAGTCAGAAGAATGATAATGAAAAATTCCATTACTAGTCCCAAACACATGTGGTTTGATCTCTACTTAAAACAAATGCATTCCAACGTAGCATTTCAAAATGTCTTTGCTGAGCTTTTCTTTTGTATGATCACTGAACATGCTGAAAATTCTCATTGTGCTTTCTTCAGGCTGTAAATTGAATGTTTCAGTATCACCTTATCAGGTGTATTTTCTGTCTTAGAATCCGTTTTCTTTTGTATGCAAAGTACTTTATAGTACGTTACTAACTTACAATTATTTATAATTTAAATAATATATTTTGCTTGTGAAAGACCTACAGAAGACAGTGTTACAATTGTTCTTGTAACAGTAGCAAACAGCAGCTTTTTATAAAGCTTAGTGGTTTATTAAAAAAACAGTCTGTGCATTTTCTTATACCTTTGCCTTTTTTTTTTAAAAGACATTCATACAGTTTAAAAATAGAACTCCAGTATTCACCTTAGTAACTGAGCATCATCAGGACTGAAAGCTATTGTTTTGGTGGTGTTTAAGTTATATCTGACATTCAGATTTATTAACTGAAAATGATTCTTTAGTCAAGATGGAGGAAAAACTGAAATTAAGCTGTCTTACCTGAATTATTTTGCACGTTGTGAGGCTAATTGTAATGTCAGTGTTTCTTCATAGAATTGAGTGTTGTTGGGTGTTCGTCCCCTGTCCGTGTCCCATTCCCCCCCCTCCCCCATTATTGGTGCTAAATGGATAATGAAGAAAAAATGACAGAATTACAGCTCTCTCATAAGTCTGAAGTCTATGAAAACCTACTGAGTGTCTGTGCTTTAACCTTTAAATAATTAGAAAAGTTAAGAGTAATAATACCTACTTAGAGGCAGACTTTGGAATAAAATGCAGAATGGTACGTACGTTGTTTTAACCATTTCATTTTCTATGTGTGTTGCACATTGCCAGGACCCAACTAACAGGCCAACATGCAATGGGTATTTGCCAGCAGAAGCGGGTCCCTCAGAGCACTGCAAGTTATTATTGTAACCTGCTTTGCATTCTCACTAATCATCTGCTTCTATGCAGCTGTTTTATTTTGGCTTATGGATTCCCCCTTCCCCCCCTCCTTAGGACTTTAGGATATTGTTTCATAGGCACTTCCTGCAGGTTTTCACTCTTAATACCATCCTCCTTGCTGATGGCTTATTTAATTCAGGGCTTGCATTCTTGTTCCATTTTTATAATCAACTCTTCGCTTGCAGCAGAACACCCGAGCAAAAAATAAGAATTTGAATAAAAAACAAATCCATGAGACTATCATGATTTTTGCTCCCATTCTCTTGCACTCTCTGCTTTTCTCTCCTATACCTATCTGCCTCCTCATAGGAATCGGAGGCTGTGCTTTATCTGTACTCTGTTACACTGCAATAAGTAAAAAAAGCCTGTTCTTTCTTGATGGTATGAGATAGGTGTTAAAGGGTGTACAGGTTGGGGGTGGAGGGATTGTTTTGGGTTGTGCTTTTTTCCCTTTTTGTTCATTCATAAATTTAGATTTGTGTCGGCAGAGTTGTTCTAGTCACAAATGCATATAAGGAAGAACATGAGTGACTGTCATTATGGCGTTCATAAGTCTTGCTACTGACTTAGTTGGGGTGTTCAGCTTCAGAAGGTCCCAGGAACTGGTCCTTTTAAGTGTGCTTGTTTTGTTTTAGAAAGGTAGCAGTAGCTACAGTGATAACTGTAAGGAATAGAAGTTTTATTACTTAATAAAAGCTACCTACAGGTTGCCTATCATTCTCAATTCTCTTGTTCCTTAGGAACCCATTAATGTTTCACTAAAGAACCTTTCTTCCTTAGAATTAAAGCCCCGGAAATCTTGGGAATATCTGAAAAGTATAATTTTATTTTGACTTTGTAAGTTATCAGACATTTAAAGAAAACTCTACTGCTGAACATTGTAGTTCTTATTATTGCTGTTTAGTAATGATCATTAGTAGCGCTCGTCACATGTGTTTTACTTTCTTTAATCGGCTTTCACAATGATTTGCTGTGTTTGTTTAGTTTTAAAACCACTGATGTTTATCTCGCAGCTTCAGTGTCTTGTGGGATTTACTTAGCAAGATGCTCCAGCAGAAGCATAGCTGTAGGCCTGTGAATACTCCTTTGTAAAAGCTTCACTGCAATTACTTCTCTTCCTAAAAACCTTTTTGAAGAGGGATTATGTGGTGGAAGCAATTCTGTGTAACAGGGGTGGAGACAGAGAACAGTCACTTGGCTAACATGGGTCTGGCTTGCACTGTTGTCACAGAACATACTTCTGACATCATCTGTCAGCAACATTTGGAGGTAAACTTAGATTTTGGATGACACAGGGTGAGAATCTGAGTGATGCAATTTGGGAGGGGACATCCAGGATGGAAGATGGTGTGGAAAGACCAAGACAACCATCCACAAATACTCTGACTGGACCTGGGATTTTGAGCTAAAAGCCCTAATATAGACCACATACGGAAGTGCCTCATGCACTGCCTCAGCTGAGTGATTTGGAGGTTATTCCCCATTTAAAGGTGTTTGAGATTAAAAAAATAAGTGTCTGTGTACTCCATGCCCCAGTGGACTCACTTCCCATGCCAGAGGGTTAATCTTTCTTGGGCTTCTAGTCATTGCTATCTTTTAGATAAAAGATATTGAAAAGGATCACAAATTATTTCTTGAGTAATGCACTATTTTGGTATGACATTACATTTTTTATAATCAAATGGCTGTGACTTATGTGGTGAATGTTTCAAATATTAAGTCTCACTGAGAAACTTCAGTGCAGGCTTGCTTTCCAGTTTAAAGGATAAAAAGAGAATTTTTCTTAACCCCCTGCCCTGGCTCAGAATCCAAATACAATCATATAAAACGGTTCTATCCATTTTGTTAGGACAATACCAAGTACGTGAATAGAGAAGAGTAATTAATATCCTTAATACTGTTGTTACGAAGTATCTCTCATACAGTCTTTTCTCTCATATAATCTTTTCTATCACAATTCTTCACTTTTGTTTTTAAGTCCTAGTTATTAAGGATTTTAAGGACTCACTAAATATAGCTTAAAATTTTTTAATTTTAGGTCATACCAAGTAGCTAATTACCTCAGGTATCTTTAGCTAATAAACTGGCTTTAATAGTTTAGTGGTGTGAATGTTTGATTGGTTCCTCATTAAAGCTGCTTTGTGCTTCCAGATTGTTGTGGTTTTCAAAACAACACATGTTTGATGGAAACAGTTATGTATTAAATTTTAAGGTTTTTAATTTAAATTTTGAACACTATTCCTTCCACCCCAACTTAGTTATCAAATCCTTGCAGGAAAAACTTTGTTAGCCTACCATGGTAATGATCTCCTTCCTCCCCCCTTTCTCCCCTCCTCATGGTGAGGAGGCCGCATTCTTGGAATTTAAAATATATGTATGCATAGAACACTGTTTATACAAAACGCCCCGTTTCTGATAAGTGTACAAGTAGAGGGGTAAGTGTACAAGTGGGTCGCTAAAAAGATGTTGTGAAAAGCTGAAAACGGAACAAAAAAGTCCCCCTTCAAAACAATACTCAGGCATTATCTGTCTATAGTACATGGAGTTCAAATGGTATTCATATGAGAGTGTTATAACTCATTGCAAGTAACACTGACAGAAATTTAGACTTGGTGTCCTTCAACTGCTGTTCTTAGGCAAGATTTTCTGTTCATAAGGTATAAAGCAGTGCTCGGAAGTAGTGGTGTTTCAGGATATGTATTATCCTGTGCAGCTGTTTTCTTCACATTTAGAAGGAAGTGTATAATGTATAAGGTAAAATAGAATTTAAAGGATTGTTGGAAATTTGAAACTGTTTTTTGTTTACAGGAAGCTATATCAAAGTAGTATCAATTTGTGTTCTTTAGCAATGTTTTTCTCTTTTTCATAGTAGAGTAGCTTATTTCTCTATAGCACACTTCTGTGGAAAATTTCAGATGTAATTTAATGGAATGTGAAAAGTGCCTAAGGTGCTTAACATTGATGCCTTTTTCTGATTCTGCTGGTTTATTTCTGCTATTTTATTATACTTTTTTTCTCCCTTGAAATGGCTTACTTGTAGATATATTGTTGTCTTTTGATTTAAGATTTGAAGTCCTTTTTGGAACGGGATTAGGCACAGAATAGCTCAAAGGTTAAAACATCAATAATAGTCTATAGGGATATGAACCACTACTAGAAATAATTCAATGCCTCATTAGTTGTCATTGAGATAGATGCTGTAAAGAAAGTTTTTTGGTTTTTGTTTTTTTTTTTTTTTTCCCCCTAAACTTTTCTGGGATGTGACATTTCCAAAGTAGCTTATGAAGCTACTGCATGCTTTAATAAAAACCCACCCTGTAAAGTCCTGTGAATTTGTTAGCTGTGTTTTCTTTTCCATTCTTAGAGAAAGTAGTTTCTTTTCCTTGTGGGTGGAAGAAGAAAAACAAACAAACAAACAAACAAAACAAAACAAAACCCAAAAACAAACCCAACCCAAAACCCCCCAAAAGATTCTGAGTACATAAGATTAGTAACCAGAAAGCAAAAATGGTTTGGTGTTGGCTTGTTTAGTTGGGGTTTTTTGTTTGTTTGTTTGTTTTTTTTTTTTTTTTTTTCTTCCAGATTAACGATTGACAACCTTTGAACATGGGGAAAAATGAAACACAAAGCAGAATAATTTGTGGGAAAAAGAGTAGTCTCTTTGGTGCGGCATATGCTGGTAAATCAATGCAGTTGTTAAATTTTTCCGAGAAAGGGAGCCTGAGTGGGTTGGGGTGACAGTGAAAGAGTCACTGAAAGGGACTGTTGAGTTAATTCATGCACTAGTGGAAGCACTTGCAGAAAGTAGCAGAAAGTTGGTGGAAACTGAGATAAAGTATAGACAGGGAAGAAAATGTGTTTTAGTATGTCATATGTTTCCTTTAAATAAACCTTTTTTTCTTGGACTGATTGTTGTGGGCACTGTGTCAGTGCATGTTGAGTGGCATCACAGTTTTTATTTGAATAGAGGCAGACAGAGAATACGCCACGCTTCCTGTATAATTCTTTGTAAATGCTATATTTAATCATTAATGATGATGGATTAAGATTATGTTGGTCATATCAGTAGAAGTGAAGACAGAGCCTCTGTATTTCTTTTACTTTAGAAACTGATTTCCCTTTCCACAGGCAGTACAGTCTCTGTAACCAGGCACAGCGAAGCAAGATTTCACTGCAGTATAGTGAATTACAGAAACAATATGTTGCTAGGTAGCTAATAGAAGACTTGAGCATGAAAAAGTGTAGGGTCAATCTTTATTTCAGGAATATAATGTGAGATACATGTGTGTGTTTGCTTAAATCCATTAAAAAGACATCAAGAATGTCAGATGATCCAATATGAAACATTCAAGTCATAGCTGAGCCTGAAATGCCATCTACCTAAATATCATTACTTTTTCTCAAGTTCAATTAATTTTATTTCCTCTGTTGGCAGAGTAATCACCTGGCACTATATGCAACCTGAAATATTTTGCTGCAATTGTAGTTTATAAACCAGAATTGTTTTTCACGACAGTACTGCAGGAAAAGCAGAAGTGAAAAATTAATAAATTATTTACTTCTAAACGGTCTTGGAAGTGACATTAAAAACCTAAGAACTGCACAACACGTCATGCTGCAAACTTTATTTTGTGTGTCAGTGATAAAAGATTTAGTTTTAAATGCATGACGCTTATTTTTCCGAATTAGAGGTGTGGAGAAAAAGGGTGTTTCAACTTTGTTTCTTCTTCTTTGGATGGAATATTTTTGCCTCATTTCCAACCTCTCATCTGTTGATAGGTTCAGTGGATTTTACTTTTACCTGCTGAGAATGTCGCTGCCTAGAGAAATCGCCCTAAGAGCCAAAATTCAATTTAGACCATGTAAGCATTTAGATGCTAGCAGGATATATGAGCAAGTATCAATGTGATTTTAGTCGGTGCTAAAATACTTGCTATGGTTTCTTACCCAATGGTATACCAGCTCATTTTAGAAACAGCATAGCAGGAAGAAGTGTTACTCTCTGTATGCAAATTAAGAACTAATATGTGACCAGATCCCAAAGGAAAGCAAAATGATGTCTTTTACAGAAAGGAGGGTAGAAATAATTGGAAATGGAAAATTACTTGGGAAAGATAGAAGAAGAGAGCTTAGTGTACACATTGCATCTCTGTTAATCCAGCAAGCAATTTTCCCAGTAGTTGCTTGATCTGTGGGTGATTTATGTAAGTTGTGTTAAATTTTTGCATGAAGTATTCTGTTACTATGGTGATAGGTGCCGCTCCACGCAGATTGTTTAAGTAAAATTAAGGCAATTCTTTGTACTCAGTAAGCTGGGTAATTGCTATTAGTTTGTACACAAGGGCTATGAACTCAGGGAACTGCAGGTTCATTAACTATTCAGGGAAAGGCTCTAGACTTCTAGAAGCATTTGTGTAGGTTGCATAGGAAATGACCTTTTACGTAGCATGTATTTAATAGCTTGCATTATATTTTTCGTATTAGTGATTTTTTTTTTCCTCTTCCCTTAGTATCTTAAATGGCATGTGCTCACCATTCTCTTTGCTCCCCTCTCTGTCAGTTCTTACGCATGCTTCTGATGGGGGAGGACGGAGTGGGTTGCTGCAGGTACAGATGAGCCCTGGCTTCAGTGTGGAGGGGCAGGGAATAATAATAGAGTGAGTATGCCATAGACCCAGTGGTAAGAAACTGCAGGGATTGAATAATTGTAGCATAAGTGGGAAAGAAAGCAAATATTTCTGAACGGCAGTGGGAAGAAAATCGACAGGATTTGTGTGGGAAGCGGAGTTGAAAATGGCACCCAGGTTGTGAGCTTGTGGGACATAAGGTGGTGGAGTTGTTGACAGAGATGGGGAAAGAAGCGGGGAGCAGGGAGGCTTTGGGAAGAAACGTGATTTCAGCTTTTCGGCATACTGCGTTAGGGCTGGTGGCAAATATCCAGAAGGAAATTCTGAGCTGCAAATGTGAACAGAAGGGACGAGAGATCTGTGACTCATCTGCACAGAGATGATAATTAAAGCAGCATGATTTTAGGAGGCTGCTGAGCAATAAGGAAGAGGTTGCAGAAAAGAGGAGAGTTGAGGATAGAGCTCCCTGGGACTGTGGCAGAAGGAGGAGGAAGAGCCATGACAGGAGACTCTTCTGGAGCAGCTCAGTGGGAAGAAATTCAGGGAAAGCACATATTTTGGGACATTCACTTAGAAATGCAGTGTAGAAATACAATATATTTTTAACAATGGCTGTGTAATTTTAAAAATTCGTTTTGTATGGCAGCAGCCAAGGATTACCTATGAAGCGCTGGGTTGTTGCATAGCTGAAGAGGAGCTTGCTATTGCGTTTTAGGTAGTGAGACAGGAAAAAGGTATTTCCTCTTCCCTCTCTCTGCTGCAAACATTCGTAATCATCAGTGTCCCCAAGGCCCACACCTTTTGTATCCAAAGTCCCGGTAAACCTCTTAAAATCTAAGATGTGGTAAAGCACCTCAGGAAACCTCTTGCCTGTGTCATGTTCTTAATACACTGCCTGTTGCCAGAGGAGAGCGTTGCCTGCTTGCCAGCTTCTGTAGCTTTGGGGGTATTTTAAGTTTTTTGTTTCTCGTTTTTGTGAATGGGCATTGGAGGGGGTTGAACAGAGCTGTATTTCTGCCAATTTGTATTTTATTATTCTACCAATTACCCAGATATACCTGTAAAACACAGTCTGAGCACAGTTCTCTAATATCCTTCAATTTTCTAATCATGCTCTGTAGAACACAGCATTTTGCCATAGCCTATATTATATTGATCAAGTTTATTGTTTCAAAGCTGTCATTGTTTAATCCTGGCATCAGCTGTATCAGATATATTTTCAATGCATTTTCTAAGTGGTGAAAGGCTAAATTAACTCAACCTATCTTACCCTTGGACCTGTTTGGAAATTATGTACCACTGTCTTGGTCCAATAAAATCAATGAATGGTAATAATAAATGAAGGTACTATGAAAGCTGTAAAACTTTTGCCTTCTTCATATGTTGGCAAAGCTTTAGACTTTGTCGTTGTTGTTGAGAACTTTTGCGAGAATCTTCAGTGACGACTCCAGCAAACCTCAGTCTTATGAGTCTCTTGCCAGAGCTGAATTGGGCAGAATGCAAACCAAATGAACCTTTTTAGAGCCAATGGCATAAATTCCCTAGAGCTAGTGACAATTGAACAGGCTCAGAGTGGGCTCCTTGAAGCCAGAAAAACTTACTTTTGATGGTGCGGTGCCGAGGCTGAGTTGACTGGGAGTTATAATCTGAGCATTCTCAAGTTAATTATTTTTATTGTTGCTAAGTAGCAAGACCGACAGACCATCCATTTGACATATACTGCTATTAAAGGATTCGGTTACAGTTTTAATCAATTTGAGAAGCAAAGTGATTTAAAGGATGGCTTGGCTTAATTCCAACCAATGGCTACATTGCTCAAGGGAGATTTTATGTTAAAGGTTTGGCAATGCATGAGAGTCTGAACCCTCTTTTAAGAATCGTGTAATTCATTATTTTTGTTACAAATAGAGAACTGCAGTTACACAGTTTTGAACATTTTGCGTGACTTCAAAATAATGGTGACAGCAGTTCTATCAGGCATCTGTTTTTAAGCAGTGCATAAAATCTAGCTGTTGTCCTCTTAAAACTAGACATGGAAGATGTGTGGGATTGCTCGTGAAAAATGCATTTCCCAGGCAATTAAAATTGTGTTCCCAACCTTGCCTACATTTTATCAGCAAAATACTAGTAAAAACAATGCAATATACACAAACACACACATGTAAATTCAGTTGGATTGCAGAGGAAAACAAATGAAAAAAAACAGTGAAGAAGCTCCACCAGAAGGAACTCGAAAGCTGCCTGGAGAACGAATGCTCTCCTGGCAAGCTCTTGCTCTTAGCAAGTTGCTGCAGTTGACTCCGCCTCTGTAGCACCACACAACCTGCTTTTGAGCAAAGCTACTATCGTATGAATTTACAATGGACATTTTTTGGCTAACATGTTACTTCAGAATCAGGAGATCTGGTTTTCGGTTTTGACAGTCATGTAACCTGCTTCTGTATCAGCTCTGCCTAGGAAATTTCCTTGCATTGGAGGAAAAAATAAATTAGGATGACGAAATATACGTGAGCAACTAAGGCATTCTGCTGAACAAGAAAATACAGTGAATGAAGTCCATGCCCTCTCTTGAGCACTCTGATCTAAGGATTACTAGAAATTCTGAAATGTTGCTGAAAGAACTAATAAACATATTTCTCTAGTTCTCCCTTTTTCTATCCCTTAACTATTTCTATGTATATATTTTATTTTTTGAGCTAGCATAACTTTATTCTGAAGTTAAGTCATGGAGTTGACAGGAATTTAAGACGGCCAAGAAGAGTTCAGTGCAGCAGCTGCCTAGAATATGTGGCAAAACCACAAATAATAATAGTAGTAGTAGTAATAATAATGATGGTATGTTTCAAGATTATAGCCTGCGAGTACCCCGAGAGGAGAAGTGTTTGACAGGTAATTACAATAGGTAACTTGACAGGTTGCCAACTTGGACGAATAAACCAGATCACATATATGCAAGAATAGAAGTGTTTTCTGCTGAATATTATCCCGTAGTTATAGTATTGGAGAACTGCATGAACATTTTTTTCCTGTGGTATAAAGGAGCAGTAGGATGAATTGGCAGGTCCACTAGATCTCAGTACTTCACATTTTGAGTTGAGATTCAATCAACTCGGGTGCAAAGAAAAGGACTAAAGATTAAGAAAAGTGCTGGTGTAATTAGCTGACCCTATTCCCCACTCCTGTAACATACTAAACCAAATGTGTGTTTTTTTTTTTTTTTTTAAAAAGCTTTAATGGTGAGGGGAGAAGAAAATAAAATGGAAAAATAAAGTATCATAAATATTACTTTTGAAAAATAAAATCCATGAAGATTTGTATTTTATATATGTTGCATCACATGTGAATTGTTCTAGCAAAGTTTGGGTCAGGGTGGGGTGAGATGTGTACATTTTGCAGCATTGTCACCAGTTAGTGCTGTTTAATTCAGTGGGTTTAATTTAAATGGGTTTAGTAATTATTACTTATGACATTACAATAGGATCTTTGCAGGTAAAACTTGTAATTTTGGTAGAAATAATGCAGAATTGTGGTTATGAAGGTCAGAAGTTCTGGAAGAAATGTAAGTGATGCCTCTCAGTTGCCGTGTAGCATAGGTCTTGCTAGTCTTAAAAATAGGTTTTAAAATTATACCAGGATTGAAAGTGCAGAAGAACCCTCTCCCTGATTGTTGTGGTTTGTTCTTGCTCTTATTATCTTCCTCCTTTACTGCGTTTTTGTGTTTGTTTTTTTTTTTTTTTTTTTTTTTCTTTTTCTTCCATTTTTGGACCTCATGTTTCCCTTATTTAGGATGTTAGCCTAGTTCTAGCTGCCTCCACAAATGTCACTTATGCCATTTTTGCGTGAGGCAGAGCTGGAAAGAGTGACCATGAAAATCTGATATTAGTAATTAGGTTGTTCCATAATATTCCCCTTTTATTTCTTCTTCTTTGCAGATGATACTGTCCCGTTTTCCTCTCTGAAACTGCTAACAGCCAATATTTGACTACATTTTTGGGAAGTATAAATTAACACAGAACTGCTGTTGTTGCTTTACTAGCCACCTGCATTATTAATCTTTTCAAAAATAATGTGCATTTATAAGATAACTTTATGCTGTTTCAGCTGTTTGGTTAGATGAAGATGATATACCCCAGCTTTAGTTATAGTTTGTCAGTGGATATATGTGTGCAGTTCAGAGAATAAAAAGGTAAAAGTAAAATATCCTCTCCTTTCTGTATCTGTGCATTTCAGTTCAGGTGTAATCACAGTATTGTTTCACTAAGTGAACAGCAAATTGTTGGCTTGTGTAGGAGTAAAGCTTGGTTGCAGATTTTTTGTGTGTTCCTGCTTTTCTGAAGCAGAAAAAAGTTGATGTTAAACTTTCATATGATCTGTTTCTTACCTTAATTGCAATGTTTTGATACTGTGGTTAAACAGGTATTTAAGAAGATCTTTCAGGAGTAAGATATAGGCTTTGTGAGTAGGTATGGAAGGAAGATATGATCTCCAGCTGTGGGTGGCATGCTATTAAGAATACAAATTTATTTCTAATTGCATAGTTAGCAACTCTTTTTATAGTTATTAAGTGCTTTCAGCTCTTTTAGGTGAAATGAAATGGGTATGAAAAAGCAATAATTGTAAATGGTAAAGGCCCCCAGTAATAAGCATTCAGCTTCTCATTCTACCTAAGGGATTTTTGAAGAGGGTGGGCGCAGTTATCCTCAGTGCTTGCTTAAAGATAAATCACAAAGAAGTGAGTGACTTAAATCTAAGGGGAGAGAAACTGTTCACTATGAAAGAAAGTGACTTGTAGGTTTTGGTCTTGGCATCATTGAGAAGCAATCTCAGCCCTCATCTCCAGGGATAGCTGCAGGAAGTTAAAATGAGCTGGCTACGATGCAGGCATCAGCTTGGTGACCTTTTCTAGATTTCTTTGAATCCTGGACCTCAGGGCCGCTCTGGGCTATGCCGGCGTGGAACTTTGCATTGCTGCACATTTCCCTGAGTTCATGCTTGAATTATGCTTAGTTGGATGTCATTCATGTATGGAAGGAGTATATTTTGGAATTGTTTTTTTACCTAAGCATTGCGTTTGCTCTCTTCTAGTTTTTCCGTCTTTTATGGTTTACTGAACTTTTAATTCTTCTCTTGCCTGAATATGAAGATGTAGCATTAACAATCAGCTGTCCACTATGTGATGAACTCACTTAGCAATTCCTCTTCCCAGACCGTGGATTTGTAGGGAATTGTGTGTTGAGGAGAGAATTTAAGGGTGAGGCCACCTGCCCCTATACATAGACTGGATGCCTGAGAAGTTTTCCACTTGCTTTACTGTCTTTTGTTGATTCAGGAATATTTTAATTTTTATATAAACACTCTTGGTTTGTCAGAAATAAGCATATTTCTTTATCTTCCTTCATAATTCTGTGGAAGAGTTTCATTTCAAGGATGTAGCAGCATTTCTCTGTTATTCACTGGTTTCTTGGTTGTAAAAAACCTCTACAGCATTTAAGAACCCAGAATCCTTCTTCCCTTAGCAGTGAGATTTTTCAAACTGTATCTTCTTTAAGTTGCATGTTTAAACTTATAGTACAATCTTCCTATTACCAATGAAATAATGTCTGCTTAAAAGCACTTTTTTTTCAATATAAATGTTGCAATCCATTTCTACTATTTTTGCAAAATGATTCATAAGAAACCATGCAGAACGTAAATATATCCAGATTGAAAATGTTACACGCCCTCCCACATGTAACAATGAAATGTGTGTTTTGCTACTAAGATTGCAAATACTTCATTGATGTCTGCATATAATTAAACGTGTTAGATTTTCTTTCCGGCTGTACTTACTGGTGAATGTTTCCTGAATGCCAACAGCTGTTATTAGGAAAATGCTCCCTGATCAACCTGCTGCTTCTGCATAGCTTGCTTTACACAAGGCTTAAGAACACATTGGCTTTTCTTGCCTGAGTAACACTGGAAGCGGTTCGTGGATTAAAGGTTCATTTTCTTTAAAAACAGTTGCATATAACAAATTTTGTTTTCTAACAGGATAAACTGATTTAAAAATGAAACTTTAAACATGAAAACTTAGTCACATTTTTCATGTGTGGTATTAGGGAGGATATAAAGCATCTGTTCCAAAAAGAGTTTGCGCTAATTACCATAGAGCTACAGCATCTGATGAACTTAGAAAAGAGTGGTTCTTTCACCAATGTTGGTTGTATTTCATGTGTTGTCTGCCTTACTAATTCCATTTCTCTATATCCACTCAGATTTTGGTATGTCAGAAAAGCTTTCACAGCCCCCAGCCTCCCATCTGTTAGTCGTGCTTATAGAAACTGCCTCACATGCTATATAAGGTGACAACAATGTGCATGCCGTCCCCATCAGGATGTGTGTAATAGGATGGTCCAACTCAAGTTTCCTGTGCGTTTTGTATTCCACATTTGTCTTCTCTCCCATTGCATGGAATGTTATAAACAACCAGTGGTTCCCTTTTCTCTTCTTCCTCATCCCAGGGTCTTAGTTCTCTTCTTTGGCAGGGTGTTCAAACATGTTCGGCTCAGCTCAGCAGGAATTGTTCAGCTTAGTTTTCTTTCTCAGTTACTGAAGACCATTCCTGGTACTTCTGTTTTTCAGTGTCACCACTAGAAGCAGGTCATTTTTGTCCATGATCAGGGACTGCTGCTTGAAGCCAATTGTCTGGCATACATGTGACTAGCTGGTACATGCCAAAAGGATGGAAAGTGGAGGAAGATCATTATCTGTCTCAAGGAAAGAAGCCACGAGAACTAGTGAATAGATATAAACATTTACCAGCATTTGCTTTCCATGGTGGCTTTACACTTTGATAACGTGCATCTTTCCATTCTGTTTGAGACTTTGAAAGCTTTTGTTTCAGCCTAAAGACTTCGATTCCATTTAATTCTTTTTAAGGGTAAATCTAGGAAGGGTGTATGATTGGGTCAATCTAACCTGCCTTTTCTGCTTTACTTTTTCAGGATTGCACAGTATATGAAACAGAGAATAAAATTCTTCATGTGGTGAGTAGTGTTTGGATTTCTTAATACATATATTTGTATAGACTACAAGGAATTACTGGTGTGTATTGTGCTTTTTCTATGCAGTACCAGTGTGATAATGAACTAATCTGGGTATGACTGAGGGAATGTATGGAACTACTTGTGAATAGGCAATGAGGTTATGGAACCTGAATTTGGCATATGAGAAGGCAGGAACTTTGCAAGGGCTTGTGTTTGTCTGGCTCAGGCCCATCTGTTATTTGTAAACCATGGCCAGAAGAATGAGTTGGAAAAATGGCATTTTTTTGAGAGCGAGCCGGTTGCTAGGCTTCTAGGAAATCATATATTTATTTTAGTGATATAGCTTAATTTGTGCAGCTTTATTCCTAATAGGAGCATGGAGCTAGCCTAGTCATAAGAAAATTAATGCAATTCTTTTCTTTTGAATTCTCAGTATAAATACAACAATCTGTTCCCAGAATCTGTAGTGCTATTGATAACAAATAATAATAATAAGGCAGATGAAAGTCATCAGGGCATCAGAACACAGGATGAGTTTGAAAGGCTGATACTGCGGTGGATGGAGAGTCAAAAGCTTGAGTAAACTTTGTCTGAAAACTGCACCTAAGTTTTAGATATTAAATCGTGTTTCGTGTTGTGGCTGTAGTTTAGTGGGTACTAAGTTAACTCAGAGCTTGTTTCTAAAAGTTAGATATGAAGATGCTCTTCCTAAGAGTGTCTACTGAATTAGTTTAATTTATTCACTGTACTTTACATTTAGGTAGGTTTTGATATTTTACTTTTCTAATTACCAGAGCTTAAGCAACAAAATACTGCATTTCTTTATTTTAAAAGGTGAGCTTCCCAGTAAGTTTTGCTGTACCTTTTTTTTTTTTTTCCCCCAGTGGTCCCATACAAAAGCTTGGCAAGCTGAATTCTATAAGCTTTTGATGCTTTGATTTCACAGTGATGTGGAATAAAATGTCTCCTTGTATTTTTAAGTTTCACTGATATTTTTCCCCTTTGGGACACAAAGAATTAGCAATTTTAATGAGGCTGACATCATCATCTTTGCTAGGCTGATCTCTGCAAGTATTTAAGTAATGCAGTTTTTAATTGCATAATCTTGGCAACAGTTGAAGTGCTATAAGTTTGAAATCATATTGAAAACAAGGTTATATATAATATGATTGTTGTCTGCTGTAGGACCCAGTAGGTCTGACATCTGCTATATACAGTATGTATCTTTTACAAATTAGCAAAAAGGGAGCTGGCAGCATTTTGAGCTGATGAAGCATCAGTTAATATAGTCTTCAACAGAAAATTTTGAGGAAACTGAGAGGGGTTTATTTAAAATCATAGAATCAAAGAATGGTTTAGGTTAGAAAGGACCTTGAAGATCATCGAGTTCCAACACCTGTGCCATAGGCAGGGACACCTCCCACTAGACCAGGTTGCCCAAGGCCACGTCCAGCCTGGCCTTGAACACCTCCAGGGATGGGGCCTCAACAACCTCTCTGGGCAACCTGTTCCAGTGCCTTACCACCTTCAAAGTGAAAAACTTCTTCCTAATGTTTAATCTGAACCTGTCCTCTTCCAGTTTAAAGCCATTCCCCCTCGTCCTATCGCTACATGCCCTAGTAAAATGTCCTTCCCCAGCTCTCCTGTAGGCCCCCTTAAGGTACTGGAAGGCCGCAATAAGATCTCCCTGGAGCCTTCTCTTCTCCAGGCTGAACAGCCCCAACTCTTTCAGCCTCTCCTCATAGGAGAGGTGCTCCAGCCCTCGGATCATCCTTGTGGCCGTCCTCTAGACACGCTCCAGCAGGTCCATGTCCTTCTTATGTTGGGGACTCCAGAGCTGGATGCAGTACTGCAGGTGGGGTCTTAAGAGAGTGGAGTAGAGGGGCAGAATCACCTCCTTTGACCTGCTGGCCACACTACTTCTGATGCAGCCCAGGATACGGTTGGCCTTCTGGGCTGCGATCACACACTGCTGGCTCATGTTGAGCTTCTCGTCAATCAGCACCCCCAGGTCCTTCTCCTGAGGGCTGCTCTCCAGCCATTCCCTGCCGAGCCTGTATTTGTGCTTGGGATTGCCCCGACCCAGATGTAGGACCTTGCACTTGGCCTTGTTGAACTGCATGAGGTTGGCTTGGGCCCACCTCTCCACCCTGTTCAGGTCCCTCTGGATGGCATCCCTACCCTCCAGCGTGTCTACCTCGCCAAAGAGCTTGGTATCATTGGGAAACTTGCAGAGGGTACACTCGACCCCACTGTCCACGTCGCCAACAAAGACGTTAAGATATGTGAGTGCACAGATTTGAGACAAGTTTCAAAAGCTGTATTATCTTACATCATTCAGACTCACATAGGCTTATTTATTTAATCCACACTAACTTCATTGTGGTGACAGGTGGACATATGTATTATTGTGGAGAGATTAATTAGCTTCTAGGATTAGTGCTCAAGCTTGCAAGGAAACACGAACAGAGCCTTGAATGTTTTACTGAAGCCCAGGATTAAAAATGACTATATGTATTACACATAACTTAGATCATTCCTGACCACGTTGCATCTCAGCTGATGGATGGGATTTCAAGGGGCAAAAGCTGGCCAAAAGCAATTGAGGAAAGAAATAGATCTGTGACTGAATAATTAAAATATGGAATTTGGAATAATATTTTGAATTTGAAAGGGAGTATATTACATGTGCAGCTGAAAAGGTTGATGGTAGAATTGGAATTGAAAGCAGTCACAGTTCCCTCTAACCCCTTTCCTTGGAAGACAGAAAAACGTGTTGTGGCTTTAGCCCATTAGACAATTTGGGGAGGAGCAATCGAACAGGTAGATTAAAAAAAGGGGAAAAGCCTACTAATGACAAGATCTTGAGAGAGTGCACGGTGTTTTTATGCCAGTGTCAAAGAGAGGATGTTGGATACCTTATGAGATAACAATATTTGAATGCAGGAGTACAAACTGGATTAAAGATGTTCTAGAGGGGGCTGAAGAATTTAAATCTCCCTTTACAGATTGTGCATCCAGTAAATTTAGAGGTGTATGTTAAAAAGAACTTTCTCTGATATAAAAAGAATAGTAGTAAATTTTGGTGAAGGTGTAGAAAGAGTCTTGAATGAGAAATGCTGGGAGAACTAGGAAAGATAAGGAGAGGATGTGTACACAGATACTACAAAGAGAGAAAGTAGATTGTTTCTTAAATATCAAAGACCAAGCTATTGCAAGTCTGTTTTCTGAGTACATTTCCCATCTGCAAAGTGTGCAAACTCCTGGAGGTTACAGAAGTGGTGTCTGGCCAGCATCACATCCAGCTGCCTTTGAATGATCAGATACCAACATAAACATGTGTTCACTGGGAAGACTTAGAGAGGAAATGGAATTCAAAACCATGGGCTCACCTGTATTCACATACCACGTTCTCTTCATGACACAAGGAAACAAGGTTCCTCACAAAAGTTAAAGGCACTGACTTACAACTAATTAGCAATTCATTCAATTAGCCTAAGTAAATCCTTGTTGCAAGGTATTGTACCCACTCGGGATTGATTTAAGAGACCCTTCTTACATAAGTAAAAAAGAACTACAGCTACAGAAATGAAAATAAATTAAATGACAATTTTGTGCTCTTTCTTTGGACACCAAGAAACTTACTACCTTAGGAGCAGATCATTGAATCAAAGTAGTTGATTTCTGTCTGCATTACCTATTGATTGTCCAGTGGCTTACTTCAGGTTGAACCTGTGTCCTGCGTTATAAACATCTTCATTGTTCACATGGCTCAATGTGTTATTTTGAACTTGTGTACCATGGCTCAGGGACTGGAGCTCTGTAAACACATTTTGTGTGGGGATGGTGCCCCATTATCCCTGGCACAAGCTTACTTTGTGCCAAATGAGGAGGCAGGAGGGTGTGTGGACGCAGGTGGGGGATGTGAGACCTCTCTGCCGCTGTTGAAGTGCATTCATGGATACCTCCAAAGTTAACTCATCACTGAGTCTTCAGGCTTTCCTCTAAAGCATGGTGGAATAGGCAGCATCCTTCACCAAAGGCAAGATCCTCAATTAAATGACCGATTGGTTTGCTTTAATCGGGTAGGGCCAAAAAAATACTTAATGTGCTCATATTCTAATGGAAGTAATTTCTTTTGAAAAGCAAATGAATGCCCTCTTTCTTTCAGAGGTGGTAGTGTGGGTGTTCATGTGGAGAGACTGCCGAATCACCTTGTACATAGATAGTACGTTTTAACGGTAATGAACTTTATTCAGATGTTAGCTTTTTAGATATCACTGATACATTTAACAAATGGCATTATGTGGAGACAGAACTGTATAGCTTCATCTTATATTCAAGAACGAAATATTTTTGTTTACTCCAAGCAATTCAAGTTTCAAATGCTATATATAAGTATTTTGATTGTCACTCACAATATTGGGTTAAGTAGTAAACTAATCTGCGTCAACTAAATGCATAAAATGTATCTGAAGACCTTTTTGTCTTATGGAAAACTGATGAAGTTTTAAGAAGAAATTACCTACTTCAACTTGTTTATTTGTTCTAAATGGAGTTGCAAAGTGTGTCAGGGAAAAAATCTCTTCTATAATTTTCTGCCCTAGAATTGCAGGTGTGTTGAAACAATTATTTTAAAGACAACTAGATTTCTTAAAGGTTTTTTTACTGTGAATGTGATCACAGAAACACTTGGTTTCTGTGGAATAAGAAATGCAAAAACACACAGGAATAATGTGTTGGTATTTGCTCATTAAAATGTTGATGCTTCTGAAATATTCATGAATACAGAGAAATGCTTCATATTTCTGCCACTTCATTTTTCAATGTGATTTTTCCCGGTTACCATTTGCTCAGTAAGTGATGTAATAAATAAATACTTAAATAATAATAATTGCAATAATTTACTAATATAAACAGAGAGTAAATATCACCAGAAAATAATACCAACACAAGTAGATGGCAATAGAAAATATTAACTAAAGAAGAACGGGTTTTAAAATACAGTGAGGCTAAATATGAAAGGATAAGCCATAGGTGTGGTTTGCTTCAAAATCGGAAATTAGTATGCTCTTACTAGTTTACATTTCAAATGTTTATATTGATTTAACTTGAGATGATAAAAATGTACAGAAAACTGCTCTGTTTAAAAGGGTATCAGTTCTGCTTATTTGGGCAGTTATAAGTTAATCGTTGCAAAAATCTGAATGGAGCTTTAAAATATTTGAAGAATAATTCATTGATTCCATCCAGCTGTTCAAGGCTATATATGATGGAAATATCTAGTTCAGATTAGTCCACGTGAAGCAGTAGAGTATTAAAGTGAGAGCAAAGCAAGAAGGTCTAATTATAGAAAGTAGAAGCCGAGCTCCAGTCAGATTAATAGTAAGTTTTAACTGGATTTTCTTTTTAGTTTAATTCTGTGAAAAATGATAATGTTTTCCTAAGGAATTTCACTTCCTTAAAATTATGCTGCTTTTCCTACCAAAATCTAGTTTTATCGAGTTGGAAAACTGTAGAAAGTACAACCACAGAGTGAATTTATTATTTAGAAGGTTTTGAAAAACAAATGAGCTATTTAAATTTAAAAAGAGTTACTAAATTGAAAAAGAAAAGACCAAGTAATGGATCAGAATATTCTCTTTTTGCTAAGAGCCTTGCAGAGACCACAGTGATGATAATTCACTCCTGCCCACTATATTGGAATATTTGTTACAGAACTATAATCAGCTAAAAATGCATTGTCAAATGTATCATTTTGAATTTTATTAAAGAAAAAAACCAAAAAAACCTTGCTTCCTTTCAAGAGTCTATACATTGCTGGGCCCAATTTGCAAACTTCACTGTAATAGAAGCCTCCCTTTTTGTATCCAAAATAAGATTTAGTTCACTCTTTAAACTTCATCTATATAGAAATTCAAGCGCAGGCACAGATGGTTCTAAGACTGTCAGAATTACTGATGTATTCCCTACACTACAACAAATGTTTTAGACTAAAATTAATTGATTAATAATTATTTGATTTGGCTTAAGCTAACTAGTTAGACTTCATCCTGAACGGTCATGGAGGAAGTTCCTTCATCTCTGTCAGTTGTAACTAACTGAGTTGCTCCCACCCGCCCCCCCTCCCAACAAATTAAATTTAACATTGCCAAGATGTTTTTTTTCTTACTTTTAGCCCTGAAAGTTTGTGTGTTTTCTTGGCATCCTTCATTCAGTGACGTAGGTGAGAGAGTTGATGAGGGAGGCCGGCACTTTTCTTGTGCTCAGCCCTCAAAATGCGTTTAAACCAGGATGCTTCAATATTGCAAATGCTTGGCAAGATAGATTTAAGCTTGGTCACTAGCCTGGGTAAAATTAAGGACGGGAACAAACACAAGTCTGCTTGCTTGACCAGAAATGCTTTGTGACCCTAGAACTGCCTGAATTGAACAGAAAATGGATGAACAGTTTGAGGAAAGACCACGGCTTGTGGAAGCCTCCGAAGCTAGCCGTGTCCCTAACTACATCCACTCTGCTGCAGAAGACAAACGTTTTCCCAGCACAAATTGAAGCAGCCACAGGGAATCAGAACAGATGCAAATCTAATGTAGTCACCTTTAGGACCTTATACTCCTGGCTGAAAGAAGGAGCAATTGGGGAAAATACATTAGAAATTGGTACACTACAGTCCAAAAATACAGGTGGAAACTAAGCATTGTCTTTCATTCTTCATGGTCTGAATCATAAACTAGTTGCCTACTGAGTGAAAGAAAATGTTTATCCTTGAATTTCTGCCAGACTAGATGCTGTGTTAGTGATATTTTTCATCCTCCTTTGAATCATTTAGCTTTGCCCATAAAGGCTATGATGTAGCTTCAATCCGCAATTATAAGTTTGTCACTGAATAGCGAGGAGAATTCATTACTAAAGTGCGGTGATGAGTTACTGCAAAAGAGAACTGAAGTCATTGCGGTAAGGCTTCTAGTGAGAACAGGGACTATGTGACAACAGGAGAAAAAGTAATCATGTGTTGATTTCTCTCAGTTAATCTTTTGTAACTTGCTTTGGTTTTGGCCTGGCCAAATCCTTTTCCTTTGTTCAGATACCGTGCACACTGAAAGCTGAGTGCAGCTTGAGAAACGCTGGGCATTTTTAATGCCTGCTGATTTTTGTAGGAGCAATTGAATGCTTGTCTTACTGTGGCTAGTACTGCGTTGCAGTAGGCAATCAAGAGTTACAAAAGGTAAAGGATCCTCATCTCATTAACAGTGTTTTCATAAACAGAAGTTTAGTTTTACAAAGTAACAGAAGGTAACTACCATTTAAGGGAAGAGGTGAGTTGTACTGTCATCCAATTTTAGTGAAACTGAAATACACATCTATGATTCAGTTTGAGCTGAATAGTTATGGTGAAAAAGAATGCGTTCATAAGTTTCGGAACAAAATGAGTAGCAAAAGTGCACCGTTTGTGTGATTTTTCTTCCACTCAAATTAATTCAGTAGCCTACATGTAAAATACTATGTCAGTCCATTACTTTCCATCTAATAAAATAATAATTTTAAAACTTTTTATTAATAAATAATAATGAAAAAAATGTAATAATACCCCTCCCCCCCCCCCCATATTTCTCGCAGCTACATAACTTATCCAATTGGCTTTGCATCTGCCAAGGTGAAATCTCCAGTGAAGTCTGGGAAGCTTAGGGAAAATTTAGTCAAGCTGGAAGTAAAGTAGTGTCAAACATAATTTTAGCTTTAGGCTGGGCTGTTGCTTGAATGACTATGGGATGAACCTGATGAGCCACAGTGTGAACTGTTTAGGGGGAGGAGCGTGGAGAGGTCAAAGGTGGTTTACTTCAGAACTTTCTAAATGCAACAGCATGTTGCCTCCATGAAATTCACATTGTTGCTGTGCCATGTGGCAGCATCTCTGCCATGGAAGGTCCTGATCCACTGAATTGGTCCAATATCTTTTTCTGTAAAGAGGCCTGATGGGGAGGAAGCCTGATCCTAGTTAAAAGGCTTTTTTGTCTGGTGTGCTGATTTATACTGATTGGTATATTAAAAAGCCTTGGCCAATTAAGTCGACAACAGTAATCTGGGCAGGAACTGGATGGTAACTATGTTCAGAGCCACTGGTTAAACTCTGTTGTAAAGTGAAGTGTCTGTACCATATGAATGTGTCCCAGAGCTGTGCAAGCTCTGGTGTGTTCCTGGGGTTGAATTTCTGTCCTCCTACTCCTTCTTCTGTCTTACACACACACACACACACACACACGTACGTGCAAGAAAACAACAAATCACAAACGAGATCTTTCTAGGAATAAAGGCAAGGAAAAATGCATTATTTTGCCTGTGTCAGTCTCTGGACATGTTTCCAGTGAGACCCCGCCTACCCTGTCTTTGCAGCAGGGAGATGATACCCGTGGTGTAAGAGCGGGCCCCTTGCTGTTCTGGCTCTGGGCAAGCTCAGAGTTCATGAAAAGTTGCCTTTCACACAAGTCTAAGAGACACTCAATCCTACTTACAGCCCAACTCTTTAGCCAAAGAGTATTTAACCAAAATTATTTAAATGTATAATAGTTAAGGGAAGCTTATAGGGTTCTGTAAGTATTCTAACACAAACAGGCTTCTTATACTGTCAGGAGAAAACTAAAGGTGGTGTTAGATATTTTCTTTTAGCAGCTGAAAGTTTTGGATCATTGGGTAGAACCCAGGCCCATCTTCAAAAAAAAAAAAAAAAAAAAAATTGCTTTTTGTTCCCAAGGTCTTGAAATGTTGCTGGATGAAGAAAACTGAAATAAAGTGCATAGTATTCTGAAATTAGATGAGCAGTTTAATTAAAAACAAATTAGCTTGTCATTCCTTGGAAGTTGGGCGACATGAATATGCCAGTCTGCTATGCAATAGCAGTAAGTCTTAAATTCAAAATCCTCCTACAGCAAGCATTCTTTCCCCTCCAAAGGAAAGGATAGTTCTCCCAAGCAAAGCAAAACATGTTTTAATGAAATGAGTTTGCTGGACAGAACTATTCCGTAGTTACTAAGGTCTCATTATCTGGACTGACTGTTTCTTGAGAAACTCTTTATGGGTGCAGTTAGTTCATGGCACATTGTCTTACTGAATCACTCAGGTCCACTAGTGCTCTATTAGAAGAAAAAGAGCTAATTCTGTTGGTCAGAAACTGAGAGAAGTAATTCAAGAAGTTTCAGTTTCACTTTTCTGCACTTTCTGTTTTTATTTTGCTGTTTCCAGTCACCTCTGGTACTATTATATGGTAATAAACCTGATAACTTTTAATGGAGCTTTAAAGGTTCTCTGTCTTCAACTTTTGTCTTCACCCTGGTGAGATCTGGGTGCTCATGAAGTGGAAAAGATTTTATAATAGTGCAACAGAGTTTTGCCCCTAAATATCAGTTTTCCAGTAAGACAGTTATATATGCATCCCCACATGTTGAATGAGTGTTTACATTTTGGAAAGGTCATAGAATCTGAAGCCTTAATCTGAAAGAGTATCCTCTAAATCGTGGGGTCTTCTCTAGGGACTTTGCTGTGGCTCATTTATTGTGCTTGGACTGGGCATGGTATCGTGCTGTTGGACAGCAGTGTAAGTATCTGAGATCAGAAGAAAGCCACAAGACCCGAAAGACAATAATCTTTTAGAAATACATAGAAGCATACGGCAGATTTTTTTATCATAGTAACTTGGTGATTACGGCATGCAATATTCCCAGATATCCTCTTGAGGAAAATTCACACCACCTTGTTTTAGGACTGCAACCAAGATAACTATATTGGCATGCTGATCTCCATAGGCTTACGGACTCTCTCTGTACCCCTCTCACAGAAAGGCAGAGGGATAGCAGCTGCTCCGGGGAGCTGTTTAATGCATCTCAGCTTAATGTTCTGTTCCATGCCACATCCTGGACTTGCCTCACTTCTCTCCTTTCCTCATCATCTGTCAAGGCAGATGAGGACTTTTTTTTTTTTTTTTTTTTTTTTTTTTTAAACGAGGAGCCATGTCTGTGAACTTTAAATGGCATACCTTGTGTTAGGTGGTAGGAACACTCATTTTCTGTGCGTTTTGGCATCTCTCTGCAATGCAACAGTTGGGAATAGGAGAAAAAATTCATACATTAATTCATTGTTAGTAGAACTTTGTCTGTAACTGCTAAGGACCCCATAAATTTGGTAGTTTTAGAAGAGATGATTAGGAAGAATAGGTGAGTGAATAAAATTCTAAAGATATATGAAAAATTCAGCTTTCATCACGAGAGAGTGATTTATAATGTAGGTCTCTTGACTTTGCATGTGGACAGCTGAGTGTTCTGTAATTTCCTAAAAGTAATTTTTCAATAATTGTCAGTGCAATTACAAGAGATGAAAATACAAATACCATGTCAGAATTCTATTAAAAAAAAAACCCAAACAAACAGGAAATCTAAGCTTTTATTTTTATTATGGAATTTCATATATTTTTTACCTTTTAAAAATGTCAGCTCAAAGCAATTTTCATGTATCCAAAAATCCATAAAAAAAATCAATTTTGCGATGAAGTTTACTTTTTCACTTCCTCCTAATTTAGGTAAAGCACAAAGCATTCTTAACCCCATTTTATGTATTTCTTGACTTTCATTTTTCAATAATGATTCTGCATCATGAAATACAGATAAAGCAGAAGGGGGGGTGCGTGTGTGCGCTTGAGGGTAATACCGCTGGAAGAAGGTCGTGTTGGTAACTTAAATCCTGTTATATTTTCCATTTGTTTCTGATTTGTTTATTCATTCTGAAACATATAAACAAGCTGTCTCTGTACAAACCTAAACTTCCAACTGTTTGTAAATAATTTAAAGAGGAGAAAATCCCTACGCAATGGTGTGTAACAGGATTAAGATTTCACTGTCACTGGATTTTTTGTTGCTTTTATCACTTAAGTTTTTTTACTTTCCTTTTTACATGAGATATTTGTAGTTAGGCATTTGGAATTTTAATGGTGATTTGGCAAGAAGATTATATTCAGTTTTATATTGTTTTTCCATAGCATTGTTATAGATATGTTTTTACTCTAAGAAATGTGCTTTGCAATCTTGGAAGAGTGGTTGATGCAGCAGTCCTGTCCAGTTGTTTCAGTCATTTGAGGAGACTGATTAGCCTTTATCTTCTGAATTTGAGAGCAGTTAAGCTGGTTCTTAATTGGTTTTGGAGGTACCTGCAGTTTCGTGACCAGAAGAATATCCTAGTCCCTGAATTTGCTGACAAAACATGTGTTTGGAAACCTGAACTGAAAATCAGTTTTAATTGCCGAAAGGGGACTTCACAGAAAACATTGAAACTCTCAAAAGTCACTTGCTTACAGAAATATGAGAGAATGATAGGAAAAAAATCACAGCTTCCCTGCTTCTGAGAAGAGGGTGTTCAGGGAGTGAGAGATGAGTAGATACACAGCACTAGTTTGACAGTCCCAGCTATTTTAGAAACTTTTTTATTTCTGTCTTGCTGTGAGGAGGCTGCCAAGGTTTAAGAATCATCCCGTCGTGAAGTGGTTATTTATTGTAATCTTCATGCCTCCAATAGTAAATCATGCTTGGCAGCAGTATAACATGAAAAAGTCAGTCCAAAGTCAATTAGCGTGTTTTATTAGTACAGAATAAACTTCAGAGTTAATGGGAGTTACACATCATCGTTAAGAGCCTGATCTTCATCTGTGCTAAACATCTGAACATTCAATGGAAATGAGTGGGGTTTGGGGGTGCTTAATGCCTTTGCCAAAGATGTGGGTGGAAAGGGGGGGGTAGGAGCTCACCACGGGCTCCGTGGGTGCCTGAGCACGGCTCAGAGACAAGGGCGCCTAACCCTGAGAGCACATGGGAGCAGCTCGCACAGTCCCTTTCTCTGTCTACTCAGATGCAAAAGCATTTGCTCTTGTTCTTCCCAGGTCTGATGCTGTGTCAGTTTGGGGTTATCACGGAAAAGGGATTTTGTACTGTGCTGCTGACTGAGGCCCTTCCCCATCCTCCTTCATTCCTTGTAGATTCACCAATGTGTTTTAATATGTACTTTAAAAATGCAGTGCTTCAAATCGTAGGTTGATATGCAAATAGGTAGCAATGGTATACTTATTGTGACATTTTCTTTTCTTTTTTTCTTCCTAGTGTAAAACTCTCTCTGGAGTCTGTGATCACATTATCTCTCTCTCTTCTGATCCGCTGGTTTCCCAGTCTGCTCACCTTGAAGTGATCCAGCTTACAAACATCAAGCCAAGTGAAGGGCTGGTAAGAAGTACGCAGTTAATCAAACCCATCATCCAGGATGAGAAAATGAATTGTCTAAAATACACCTTGTATATATGGAAAGGAACAGGACACTTTAGCTTTTTTTATTTTAAAGCCTGAAAATAGTTTGATTTCTCATGCTAGTTTGGTTTCTCATGCCGGCGGGCCAACAAGGAGGTATTTTGTAAGGCTGTTGAATGTATGCAAAGAGTTAAGTAACCAGGGAGAAATGAGCGAGAAGTTCTTGCCATTTATACCAGCTTCTGAAAAATGGTTCAGATTGTTCTAGGATCTTGAAGTCTGAAGGGTTTTAAATTACTAAGATCAACTCAACCAAGAAGCTTGCGTGGGCTTATGCACAAAACCTGTCAAATTCTGGAATATGCTTCATAGTATCTCTGGGATATAAAGCTATTTTAGAAGTTATTCAGGGGCTCTACAGCACTGCTGAGAAGTAGCTTATTGAATTTTATTGCAAGAACTCTGCATGCTTAATCAGGTGCTTGTAAAGGCTCAGCGCAGCCATCCTGTGTTTGTAGTTCAAGAGCTGACCATTGATCTTTTGTTTACTTAAGTGTCCTACACCCACTGCGTGGAAAAAAACCAACACTGATAACAATTACAACTTTATGACTTTACATCACTAATAATAGCTCTTCACGCAATCCTTGGAGATAGGAGGTGATCACAACACAGTTAGCCATTCTTTGCCTAATGAAGTAACTTCTGCAAGTTCTGCCCAAGTTTATTCTCATGCAATTTTCTTGAATAAGAAGGACTACTGCTGTACTCTTTGCAGCAGGTTTTTGCAGTTGTTTGGATGGTACAGTATGGAGAGTATTTTCATTTGTGGGTTGGTTGTTGTTGGGTTTTGAGGTCTGGTTTGGTTTTTTGACAAATTAATTTTCCATTGTTTTGGAAATCACAATTAAAATATGAGAAAAACCCCAAACATTTGGATGAGTAAATATTGCCCCATCCTTTGTTTTAGTATGCTGTTTGTTTTCCCTTCCTCCACTGGCTTTCTTTTTTATCTCCGGGTCCATTTCAGACTAGTCCTCCAGGATTTCGGCTTTTCATGGATTCTCTCCTCCCTCTCTTTCTCCTGTAATTTTAAGTCTTCCACCAGCTCACTGCAGTCAACCTTTCAAAATCCTATCTTCTACTGTAATGAAGAAATATTCCTTTCTCTTGATCACCTTTTTTGGATTCTGTCTATTTTTTAATCTGAACTCTCATTTCTTCTTCTTTCTGTCTTGTGACTGTTGTTTTTCTTCCTCATTTAAGCCTTTGTGTAGGGTGTTGTTAAACCCCAGTGACTGAAAAATGTTGAGTGGTATTTTTGTAAATAAAAATGTCTTTCATGGGTCTGTTCCTGCTGGGTAGCTGATGAGCTAGAGAATCTCTTCCCCCTCTGTGCCTTTGTTTTACACCCTCTGTCTGTCTTGTCTGTTTAAACTGGAAGCTCTTGAGGCACAGCTTTTCCGTTTAATATGTGTTTGTGAACCAACGGAACAAGGTCTTGATGCTGACTGAGGACTACCATGTCATTGTCCTAAAAATAATTCTATGTATTTTTAAAAAGTGGAAAATACCGACTGTGCAGTACACAAGCAGTAGAAGCTATTTCGATATAGTCATATTTTTCCGCTTTATCCTTGCCTGTATCCCACTATTCTGTTGCCTCTGTATTGTGCTGACTCGTCTAGATTGTGAGCTCTCCAGAGCAGGCACTAAGGACAATACGTTTGCGCCTGAAGGATGAATATCATACCTTTCAGTTTGTTATAGTGCCAATTTTAGTAACAAATCATCTTTGTCAGATTGCTCTTGGTGCTTTATATGAAAGCTTTGCTTTTGGGTTGTTGGGCTTTTTTTTTGTGTGTGTGTTTGTTTTTTAAACTAATATCTTTCAATTAAGATACAGTGAATGTATATCAGTACTGCCCCGTTGAGTGCTAAGCGTGTCAGTTTAAGAACTGATGGTGGAGCTTGCAGTTGTGAATATCCTCTGCACATCAGGAGCACTTGGATGAATATGAAGCTTGATAACTTCTGGACCTTCTTCCAGGATTTGTGGAACGACGGATGTGGAAAACTGGATTATTGTCAACTTTCTTCTAGATTTTTCACCCACACATCAGTTCTATTTTGGCTGTGCTGATCACTAAATAAAATCTTCAAGCAGAAGGAAAAGGATAAGAATGGCTGCTAACTGGGAAGATTTTTTTTTTTGGTCACCTGGCATAAACAGAATATCTAACGTCTCAAATTTAATGTCTAAAAAGCTAAAGTAGATCAGGGAGAGAAAAAGGAAAGAAGAGAAGGAAATAAAAAGTTTGGAAAACAATGCTATTTCCCTAAATTCATATGGTAAATGTATGACAGACTTGAGAACATGGTTGGAGTTTTTATGACTTAAAACAGATTGGAGCACTATCAGGATGTTTTAATCAGCACAGAGAGTTCCTTTACTATGTTTGAGCTTTCCTTGTGGACATGTAAGTATCACTCAGAGGTAAATGTAAATTGGCAGACTAATACTGTAATGCAGAAGGAACAGGTAAATGTGTTGCAAGGTTTACAATGTATCAAAACTAGCGAACACCAATCAGAAAAAAAGAGACTAAATAACATGGCAAGCAGAAAATTTTGTTATGGTGTGATGTGGGGAAACTCTTGTGTACTGGGTAAAGCAATGTTATTGGTGGGTTTTGGTATTGCTTTTTTTTTTTTTTATTATTATTATTATTTTGCCCTTCCCCCTCCCCACCCCATCCATGGTCTGTTACCCAGGTGAGTTGTGTGACTGGATGCATACACATGTTTTTCAGTGAGTTTTGCTGTTGGAAGAGATACGGTCTGCAGTGGCTGCGAAGTAAGGGTGAAAAGGGAGTTGTCAGGGTACAACATTATTTAAAAAGCCCTAAAAGGGATTATTGTGGTCAGCTTTGCAATCACTCGCATCACTTCATTTTTTTTTTTCTTGTTTTGAAGACTTGGAAGTTGTTTCATCTGTATCAGTAAGCAGAATTTAATTTTGTGTGGTTTTACACTGCTGATGTTCTAGAGAGGGACAAAACTGACTAGCTTAGATAGTATCTTTTGCTAGGTAACAGTCTTAAAAATATTACTCCTTGACTGAAAACAGTGAGTGTATTTTGCAAAGAAGCAGAATACTGTACACCTTTTATTAGACAAAAAGCAGGTAACCAAGTTTTCCTTGGGAAGATTTTCTTCAATAGTTCTGTGTTTTGTTTTGTTTTTTTTTTAATATAGAATGGAATATTGGAGAACTGTGGCAAGGGTTAATCTTGAATTTCAATTTTTTCCTGATCATATTATCATTTTAGTCCTAGTCAGTTCAGATACTGATATGAATTCAAGTTGCAGCTATTAATCTAGCTTGCTAGCTTCAGAAATGCAAAGGTGAATTCACCAGAACATGAGACTGATTGTTCTGGGTTCCTCTTTGCCTGCTGAAGCAAACACAAAATAAGCCTGTCATGTAAAAAAAAAAAAAAAAAAAAAAAAAAAAAAAACAAACAAAACAAACAACAAAAAAAAAAACAACCCTCATAAAACTCATAAAATACAAGTTGTAGATACAGCAGAGTGTGGCAGCTGATTAAAGGTGCGCTGCTGACTTCCTGGCTGGAAAGTATTTTCTGGGAATCCAGTGTACTACTGTACCTAATATTTCTCCTGAGTTTGGAGTTAGAGGCACAAGCAACTTTGGGGGATTCCATTAAGATGGTGTCACAGTGAAAGAGTAAAAATTCAGTTATGTATTAGATAAAATGGAATTAGTATCTTCTTTTCTTGTCATCCAGCATTGCATAAAATATGTTAAAAGTATATCAGATTCTATTTTCTTTCTTAAAAAAAAAAAGGAGGGGGGGGGGGGGGGGAAGTCTCTTTTCTAACCCTTAACTGAATAATAGTTCACACCAAGATAAAATGTCATGGTTGGTTTGAAATTAGGCTTCTACCCATAACTGATCAGGACAATCTCTGATGTATTTAAGCATGAGTTATCCGATCTTTAATCTAGGCATACATTTATTCTTGATTAATAGGGTGGTTACCTTATGGTTATTTTAGTCATATTAACTAAATTATCGTTCCTTTTATTTGACCTAACCAATTCTTGCAAATTCATAGGGACTATGACATTATCTTTGGATACCTAAGATGTGTATCTGCCAGTTTGTTTTGGTACAAATGAAGAGTACACATTAATCTCCCCTGTATTCTTGACCACTAAACGTACTGTTGATATTGTGCAGCCACAAGGAGGCAGAGAGGGCAAAACTTGTAAATGTCTGTCATATTCTTATTTCCATTCTGGATCAAACAAAGTATGCCAGAGACATTCTCTTCTCTGTACTGTTTCCCATACTTAAAACGAGTTCACTCAAAATGAGGAGCGGAGGAATGTGGGTGAAAGGGTAACTCATCTTTCTGTTGTAAAATGTTACCTCCCCCCATTTAAAAGCTGCTTTGTAGACAGAATTATGTTGGCTCCTGCAAAATTAATGTGGCATGGTACTAGTGTACCATTTATCAATTTTGCACATGTGGAATAAATATAATCTGGGTTTGTGGGGGTTTTTTTGTTTGTTTGGTTTTTTTTTTTTTTTTCAACTTCCCTCTTCCCTCTCTTTCCTAATGTATGCAAAATCTTGATCTTACCCTTTAAAGAAAATTCTCCAAATTCTCCTCTTTTGCTTTTTCAAAGTCCTTCAGACTTGTAGAAAAGACTAAATTGGATGTGAATTGCACTCTACCTCAACAGCATACTTGGGCGATCTTACTATCCTTCAGAATAAAGCTTTGCACAAAACTAAGCACTGTGTAACCATTAAGTGTGAGACTTTATCGTTAGCTTTCTCCCTGATGTTTTTTTTAAGTTGAAAGCAGTAACTTACTGTCAATAAAAACAAAGATGTGGCTTTCTTCAGAAATTGCTCTGTGTGGGGACCTGACTCATACCTCCTGTCACCATGAGGTCGCTGTGATGTCAGCTCTTGCCATGTCACGAGGTGTGTGGTCAGGTCACTTAGATCCAGATCCCGAGAGGGATTTAGGCCCTGATTTTTGGTGGTTTCAGGGTAGGTGTGCGCACCAAATAACAGATACCAACATATCTCAGCCTGTTGTGTGGCTCATTGCCCTGTCTGTAAAATGTCTGTGTATTAGTGTTTCCCTACCTCACAGGGGTGTTGTGAGGATAAGTATTTAAGAAATTGCCATTCTGTATTTGAGGTAACTGAATTAAGCAGGAACCTACATGCACGGAGCCAATCAATGGTAAAAATTGCTGAAGGTGCATAGAGGAGCTGGAAGTTGAAGCGTGATGAAATGGGCTTCTGTCTGTGTAGTAATGAGCAGGTTCTTGCTTTGTTCTCTTCTGGCTGTGGCAGCCCAACATGACAACTGGATTTGATGACTTTACTGCTATGTATTGTGCAGAGCAAAATAGGAGTTTAGTTTTGAGCCCCCTCTCCTGAGAAACTCACAAAGTTCATTTTTTTTATTTTTTACTAGGGATATCATCCACTTATGTTAAGTGGGGGTACTTCTTTGTTCCCGCTTGTCTGTGAGCTCTGATCCCAAATTGGATCAGTCTGACCTGATATGTCTTCTTTGCCTCTTTACCATACTTAATCACCAGTGAGTGCACCCTCCTCCTCAGTTAGGAACAGACGTCTTTGTGGCATGCTGATTAAAAGGAGAAAAAGTAGGTTATGAAGAGAATGTTAACTCAGGCTCAATATTTACCTATTTTCTGTGAACCGGTCAGAGGAAAGGAGGTTTCTCAGAAGTTGGTGAATGCTCAGTGTACACCAATTGTCTCTTCTTTTTCCTTCTCTCATTGTCTTAGTGGATGCTGTTAAAATGTTTGAATTATGACTTGGTGAAAAAACAGATTTGAGACACTGTCTCAGACTACCCATGGAGGAAGTTCTGTCTGTTCATAAGATATCCCTCCTTTTCCATATTTTTTGTTTGAAAGAAGGGAGGTAGCTAACAATGTTGACATCTAAGTTTTCATCATTGAGTTTTATAGCCGACCTGTTCATTGAGATAAGTGAGGCTATCAGAAAGTCTTAGAGCCATTTTGCAGGCACAGTTCAGAGCACTGGTTATCAGTTTGAGAGTTAAGTTTGCAGCATTGCCCACCAGAGACTCCAGATCTTTTAAAGCCTTCTGTAGCTTCCAAAGCAAAATGGAAGTATTGATCATCCTAAGGCAATTTGTAATTCTTTTTTCTTTTTTTTTTTCTTTTTTTTTTTTTTTTGTAATCAGATGTTGTTATATTTGTAGTTGAAGGAGTGTTTAAAAACACTGGGAACTATTTATGGAGATGACTCTGGTAAAAGAAGTTTGTTTGCTGTTGATAATTAGGGCTGGAATCATTTGGGCTGTTGTTCTTGAAGTGTACAAAAAAGCAGTTTCCTATCCAGAGACAAATTCCTCATAGCATATATTAAAAGTCCACAAATATTAAAAAAAAAAAAGGCTTTTCTTTTAGAGATATGCAAATTATATTTGGATGGTGATGGTTTGTAAAACACTTTAAAAATTCTTTCCCATGATGTCTTTTTCTTAGGGTATGTACATTAAATCAACATATGATGGTCTCCATGTAATTACTGGAACAACAGAAAATGTAAGTATTGTTAATACTGTATGTTCAGGCCTGGAAGCCTTTTGACCTTACCTGTGGTTTTATGCTTTCCCTTTGCTATAGGCTACATTTTGCTTGCAAAAGTGTGCTAGTTGGCTGTTGAGGACCAATAGCATGTTGGACAGCAGAAATGCTTGTGCTTGTTTACCTCAGAATTAAAAGAGTTGTTCCCCGTTGAGGACCAGGAGAATCAGTTTCGATTTGTTCTTGCCTAAGATGCTGGAGTTGATCAAGATAGGAACTAGCTGTCTTGGAGTTACCTTGCTCTGTGAATAAATGTCTTTATTATGTATAGGCTGATATGCTAGAATTTGCTGCGGTATTAGACAAACAGCTTTTATATTTTCCATCTATCAAGCTCTATTTTGTAATCAATAAATGCATGGAAATGAGGACATTCCTTCACGTTGACAAATAACCATATATTTCTGCATGAACTTCTGAGTAATGCTTATAGAAAGGAACGCTTATTACTGGTGTGCTGATTCTCACTGAAGGTATTAAACAGCAAGCAAAACTTAATAGAATTCTTTTCAACTGCCTTTGAAATAGAACCTCCTTTCCTTGTAGACCATATTTAGAGAACTGGCTGGCTGTTAGGAAGTGAGCAAAATGATCATTTTAGGGGGAAAGGCTTTTATCCTTAATCTTCAGTGAGCATGGAACAAGCCGCTAAACAACACTGAACTGTTCCGTAATGGTTTAGGCAATTCCTTTCAAAGATATTGATGGCATTTTCTTAAAATGAAGCTGTCAGAAGTGTTTGTTTTATCCGGCTACTGTGTTATACTGTGGAAAGTGCAAACTACCCACATGCTACGTACAGCTGCTGCCTCTGATCTTCAGTGAGGTCCTGTTAGCATCTCAATGAAATAGGAGTATTGTTTTCATCCCTTCCTAGGAACTGCAATCTGATAGCCTTTCTTCTTTTTCCTTCTGCTGCAGGCAGGATCCATGGGTTATACCCGATAGATAGAAGTTCTACTGTTGTAGAACTTCTGTGAATGCCACCTATCTCAGAATAAGGAAAATGTAAGGAATTCCAACCTTGAAATCAAAATCCTAGGGAGTCAGACCTACAGATATCATCAGTGGAATTAGGAAAAGTAAACAAAAACAAGAGAGCCAAACTTAAGCTTCATCTAGCAAACATTTGAAAGAAAGAGGATGGTTTTTACAGTTGAATTTCTCTTGGATGAAAAAAGGAACAATTTCTTTCCATGACTTACTAATATTGAATTTAATTTCCCAGGGGCAAAGATAAAAATAAAATCTTAATGCATTCCCTCAAAACTCCTATCTTTTGTGATTCATGAATATAATTTAAAGCCACGTCAGGAAGCTTCAGTCATTATGACTTTTCTGCTTTTGTTAGTGACTCTTTCGCTTACTGTAGCAGCCTGGAGGTGCTCACAGCAGACTCTCTGACAGAGAAGCTGCAGTCTGCTATCCAGGGAAAAACCTGTTGTGTGTTAAAGCCTTTTTGAAAATGAGTAACGCCTTAAAGTAAGGTGTTTCCTGCTTTTAAACACAGTTGCTAGCTGCTTCCTTTCACCCCCCCAAAAAATAAATTCCGCTCCTCTTAGCGAGATATTGGCACAGCTTTTTGTCTGGCATTTTGCTGAAAGATCAGAGAGAAGCACTTGGCTTTTTAATAAACACAGTAGCATGGCAGCGCTAGCAGCATTAATGTAACCTAGTATTTTTTGTAACTGCGGTTCCACTTTTTCTGTTTGGCATTCAAGGTGCTTGAAGTCCAGCTACAAAGCCCATTAGAATTTGGATCTTGCTGTTCAGCATTAGGAGTCGTCTCTCCCAACACATTAGCCCTGCAGTTCAAAGCAGCTGAGCTCTGAAACTTGAACAGTGAGAGAGCAGGGTTCCTCACAGGTCACTGCCCCATAAGAGCTTCTCTCTTGTGGTCCTGTAGCATTAGAGCAAGCTGAGTTTTCTGGTTCATGTCGTCTTTCTTTTGTTTGGAAGTAGCAATTCTAAAGTGTGTACTGGTCCAGCAAGAGATTACAGCTTTCTTGTTGAGTAGCCCTTTTAGACCATGTTGGAGAGACTCTTTTAATTCACAAAACAAATGTATTCCTCAAATATGGGTATTTTATAATTTGGTTTTCTAATAGAAAGGAGTATTTTCTAAAGTAATAGCGTGCGATGCATCTCTACCAGAAGTGTATCTTTTGAAGAGGGTGCTCACAGTATCCCCACTTACTGTGCACTGGTTGAGTTTGTGGGTTGCCCTTAGATCTCAGGGAAAAGAGCCCTTTCGGAAGAAATGACACCAAAATCTCCGCTCTGGCTATCCAGCAAATGTGCTCCAGGGAGTCTAAACTGGTCTTTCACACGGTGTGGATATACTGGGGGGAATGGGACAAAGACTATGTGTAGTCTAAAGGGCAAAACAAAATCTTTTCTGAAGAATAAATCCTAGGCAGATTCTGAAGAGCTTGTATGGTATGATTGTGTAAGCCTCAGCAACAGGTACTTCCATCTGTTGTTCAACTCCCTGTTGAACTGAATTACTAGCTAATGAAGATATACCTGTCATGTGACACACTTTGCTCCTCCTAGTAGGACTTCGTGAATGGATCTTTTGCTTAATGATCAGCATATATAAAAAAGAAAGAGCTTATCAATTCTCCTCTGTTTTCCTTAGTGATGATAAAAGATACTGTTTCTTTACAGCGAGGTCTGTATTCTTTACTTAGGAGGAAAAAGCAATAAGGAACGGGAGTTGCAACCTCTTCATAAGACCACAGCCTTGAGACTCCTTTATAAATGATTTTTACCTCATCTTGCAGTGTTCAAGGCATAAGTGCAATGAGTTGGTTTTGGGTTTTGTTTTTTTTGTTTGTTTTTTTTTTTTTTTTTTAAGTAGCCTTTTCCAATTTGAAGATTTTCAGACCATATTTACTGGCTTGGCAAACTGCCACACAAAATACCTGTTTTGTTGAGATTTAAGCTGTAAATGCTGAAGTCAATACAGGGGGAAGTTTGTATCTTAATAAAGTCCAGTAGAGTTCAAGGGTAATGATACAAGATTCACTTTCATTGACATTTTGAAAGTCTTAGGTGTAACTAGATCTGAGCTAAAATAGCAGTATTACACAGGAGGATTATAAAGTTTGTTAGAGGTATGAATGAGTAAGTGTGAGTAGTGAAATGGCAGGAAGAAAGGAGATCATTAGAACAGAATCAGCAGTGTTAAATTTTTCCCCAAGTCACTCAGCCAACACCTTTAATGTTGAAATAGTGCCAAAAAGTCAAGGCTGCTGTTTATGTCAGTAAAATTGCACTTTTACCAGCCCAGCTTGATTTAGGATGTTCTGAGCACTGTCACCTAGGACTGAGTCATGAGTGACTGTTCTTTCAGCCTCATGTTTCTCTTGGATATCTTCCATTTAAACACTGTCTTTAACTTGGGCCATGAATTATGTGCAATTGTACTAGAAAGTCATGGCGTAGCTATGGGATGTGACATACATTTTGAATGGGGATGTAGTGCATAGGTTATTACAATTTCAAGTCCACATTCCAGACCTGGAGCATATTCTTGAGATGACCTGTTATCTCCCCTGAAAATGAATTTAATTTCATTCCTTTCTGTAAAATTCATACCAGGTTTTCAGAAACCTACTGCTGAGCAACTTGGTTTTTGCCAAACTGTCAGTCTCACCTTCCACCTTTAAGTTGATTAAGTGCCTTCATAGCCTGGCAGCCACAGTATTGAGAGAAAAATCAAATGTCACTCTATGAAAAGCTGAAAGAACTTATTTTCCTATAAACATAGGGGTATCTCCTTCAGAAAACTCTTGTTCTACTGTAAATGTAGAAGTCAGAAGAAGGGAAAGGTTTTGGGGGGATGTCTCTTTATGGGGGAGGGTTAGTGTTGTTTGTTGTGGGGGTTTTTATTTGGATTTTTTTGCTGTTAAGTTGTGTTTTTTGAGGCAAAAGCAAAGAACAAAGCTACTTTGCTTTTTGAAAGTGTGATCCTTGTAGGATTTTGATTCTGGTTGCATTTCTTTCACTCTAATGACAACCCAGAAACCATGTAACTTATGTGATCTTCCTAGCTATTATCTAATCTAATACTCTCTCCTTGTGTACGCTTTGAAGAACAGTACTGTACTGAAGTTCTCTGCAACATATTGAAATGTTGTAGAATAAAAAGGCAACGTGTGAAATGTGTTTATGAGCAATTGCCAGTTAGTCTTGTTAGGTTCAAAATTCAGCCAAAGATTGGCTTTCAAGGTTTAAGAGATATCAGGCACATTGAAGCACTCTTTTGGCAGAATGAAATTAAAAAGAAATCCTTAGGACTTGGTTATTCTTAATAATAATAAAAAAATCAAACCTTTCTTAACATTTAATTGTCTTGTGTACAATAGTACAGATTATTTTTCTCCAACAACAATGAATTGGTTTATTAAATATTTCTTTAATTCTTTATTTCACAGTACAATGTAATTATCAATCTAAGCCGATTTACATAGCTTAGCAATCATACTGCTGAAAGAGAGATGATGACCAGTAAGAACTGTATTCTTTATCATCTCTTTTATTTTAAATTCAGTCACCTGCAGATCGGTGCAAGAAAATCCATGCTGGGGATGAAGTGATTCAAGTTAACCACCAAACTGTGGTATGTATAACTATATTCTGTGTCAATTGGAGATAGAGTTGTCATGGCACATCGGCATGTGTAGAGAAGAAATGTGTAGAAAAATGTGTTTTTATAAATCATTATTTATTCTAACATCTAAAGTTTCCTTTTCTCTTCTGAAGCCACATGGTTCTTATGTTTGTAAGTTAAGGCCCGATCCTCTGCATATCACTACAGGTATCGAGTTAGGCCAAATAGCTGTGGCTTGGGAGATATGTTAGGGTGTTTTCTGCTTACCTATGCTCTATTAAATAAACAGTTGGGTTTAGTGTAATAGAAAGTTTGGGTAAAAGGGATGCAGGGAGTTGGAACTGTTGGGGGTTTAAGAGCAAGATTACTTCCTGAAAGCTGGAAAACTTACTACTTTCCAAACCTACTGGAATGTGTAGAACATAGTTTTTGAGAACAAAGCACGTAAAATTCCCAGTATGCCTAGAGTGTTTAGCTTAATTTAAATACAGTTTTTTAAACTTGGGAAGTTAAGATGAAAAATTTTTGCAGATATGATAGGCAAGAAAACTAATACCATGCAAATTGCTCTTTGTGTGAACAGATGCATGTTAGTTCCTGGTGATTTTATTTAGGATTGATGAACTGTCAAAATAAAATTACCTTTTCTAAGGTGAGGCTTGGTAACAGAAAAGAGCAGACTGTCAGTATATAAAGCAACTATTCTTTTTCCAAAGTATAAGGTTTCTTAAGAGTAGTGAAAGACAATACATGGTATTAATTACATGTGTCTTTGTAAGCAATTTAACTGACAAAAAAAATATTCTAGTTTGCCATTATTAAGTCATTTGTTAAGTGTGTTTCGTCATTCCCCATGGGATTCCACTTCTAGCTTTAGGCCACTGTACATCATGTCAGCTCCTCTGCACAAATTAGTGTAAAATTTCAGTATACCCTGCAGCTAAGTTTGGTATCAAATATACCGTACATATGTGGAACTTAAATGATGGGAAGCTATCTTTTGAGCTCTGCAATGTAATTTGATAAATCTAAGCAGGTCAGGCTGAATTTTAATACTTTTTTTTTGGCTGTATAGATTATTCATAAGTGTTGTATCCCATGATTACTTACAGGTACAGTTGGTGACTAACTTATTTTTCTGCAGTAAGAAAGCTTATGAGATCAATTTAATATGAAAAATGTTTTAGAACATTATTATGTATACACATCTGAAGAAGCACATCAACAAGCATTCACTGCTTATGCTAGCTAGTTTTTCCAACAAATTCTGACGGTGCTATGTAGCAAAGTTGTCTCATCAACTTGAAAATTTCCAATCAACTCAGTATTTATTCTAGTTTTCTTTGTGCAGCTACACTGCATTTGTTTGATGGAAAGATCAGATTCTTACTTCTAACACTACTAATAAAAACTCTTTGACAAGCCTTAAGATGAGCTTTCTTACCTAGTTGTATGGAATTTTGAATGTAGGATTTGGGCATTGTGTCTTTTGAGTTAGTAAAGCTAGGTATTTTGAGATGTACAGAAAAAAATTGATTATAGCTCTAGGAAAAAGGACCATAGGGAGCTGAGACAAACTTAATTTAATTTTTCAGCAGTAACATTTGATGTAGAGGCTACATATAATAATAGGCTAAACCACATGTTTACATATCTTCTTGCTTTGTTGTATCAACAATATAATTACGATAATTGGCATCTTTGATTTTGTATACGAGTAACTTCCTTCTGTTTTAATGTCACCCTTCCACAGTGAGAGCCAGCTGGCATTCTCTTAGGAATGTGATTGCTCTTCCTGTGCTATCTTTACAAAGGTGCAATTCATTCACTTTCCAATTTCTAGAGCTCAAATATTCAATCTTTTCTGTAGGTATTGCAGCATTTTTTTAATCTTTTTTTTTTTTTTTGGCAAGAGTCTAAATCAGTCCTTTTGTACTCTGGCCACTGTCATAAGGAATTTACTGTCCAGTTCCAGGAACCTGTTTTTCTGGAGAGAAGAGGTATTCTTACTTACAGTGATTCTTAGTTAGGAGATTTCTGAAGATACTACGTTTTGTCTCTGCATTTTGCTGTTTGTTGTTTTTTTTTTTTTTTTCACACTTCCTATAGTGCTCAGCAGTTGAAAACAGAGGATCTGTTTTTCAACTTGCTCTTTGTAACTCATCCTACGTTATCACTCATCAACTATAGAAATAGCTTTGACTAAATTTTTTTAAAGACCTAACTCTAAAACTGTAGGGAAATATTGTTCACATGTAAGTGTTATTTATGTGGTGGAGAATCAAAATCTAAAAAAGCTAAGTTTAAATTTATTTTAGAGTTAAAACTATTTTTTCTGTATTTTCTTCAGTTATTTTGGTGTATTGTGTTTGTCAAAGTGAAACTAATACCTGGCTTTCAGTACTATATATTTCAAAGAATGAATATAAGTATGGGGAGGAGAAATTCCACACAATTATTTTAAAGATCCAACTTGCTAGCGAATGCTTTTTACAAGGATCACATTTTGATAATTATGAAAAGTCTGTTATTTCAGAAAGCCCACTGGCTTTCAAATAAGCAGCATAACAAAGTAGGAGAATAGTTGAATATTAATTTTCATTATATATATCCTAATACTGAGTGTCAAATGGTTTTAAATTCTCTACTGATATCCTCTGTTTTCTTGTAGCGTTGCTTAATTTTCATAGTAGTTTGTTTGGCAGTGAATTCAAAGGATTTCAAGTGATTGCCCTGATCTTTTTCTGTGTTGATAGAAAACATGCGTAACAGGATGTATTCCACTTGTTGCTGGCAGGATGTCTGCAATGTAAATAACTTCTGAATTTTTAAAATAATAAAACCACTGAGATTAATCCTAAAGTCAATGAAAAGCTAATGTTCACAAAATTGTCCTATAAATTGTAGTTTACTGAGGTTAGATAGCTATATGAATCTTCTGTGTTAGTTTTGCCTTACAGAATAGATTTTTTTTTTTTTTTTTAAATAGCTCTGTAACTGAGAGGCATGATTCCCCCATTAAAATTCAGAAAGACTTAGGCACTGTCTTACCTTAAACTTCCCTGTAAATTCCATCCTTAATCTCCTCTAAAAGCCTGTCTGTCTAAACTGTTTCCAATGTAAACAAAAAAAAGGCATTCGGGCGATTCCGAATTTGCACTGTGCTGCACTACTCATGTTTCTGCCCATATATTATTCAAGAGTGTATTTTGCCTCAAGATAGTCCTCCTTTTAACCAACTGAAAGTGCAGGGAACAATATATAGCTTACATGAATTATTACTGTTCACAGTACTCTTTTTGGTTGCATCAGTGATAAAGCTGTATAGAAAATGTTCCAAGCAGAAAAGAGGGAGGCATAGACTCAGGATGGTGTAGGATTCTTCAATAACAGGCTGTTCCTGTATAATCTCCTGTGCCTAGTTTCTTTATTTTGGAGGCATTTTTGGCACATTGCATATACTTCTAATACAAGTATGATATGACTTATGGGTTTAACGTAAGTATGATATGACATGTGATAAACATGGTTTCCCAAAATTTATTTTTGTTGGCTAAAACTTGTTAGAATAAATGTAAATGTAGATGACAGAAAAAATATGGCAAAGTAATTTGACAAAATAGGTAAATGTCATCAGTTATCGATCTGTTTCATGTAGAAGCTGGTATACTTAATGTCTTTAACACCTATAAGTTACCATTGAAGTAGGATTTTTTGGAATCATGTGCTGTGTGGGTAACACCTAGCTTTTATATGGCGTGTTTCTTACTGTGGAAACTCCTTTGGGCTCTTGTGGGCCAGGTCAAGTCCACAGAAGTGAGTTGCTGGAATTCTTTTTGTATTTACAGTACAAAAATTTTGAGGAGATTTTGCTAAAATTCCTCTGGAAACGATGGATACATTTACAAGATCATACCTTGCTTTTCTGCAAGGGTAAGCACTTAAGAAGGGTATGATACCTTTCTAGATCCTTACTGTAACTTTGCTTAGAAAAAGTAAGGAGCGGGTTTTTAAGACTCGCTGTACAATTAGGGAGAAGAGTTCAACTTCCACAGAACCTCTCAGGGTCTGTGGGGAGCTGGCAAATTCCAGCTGATAGGAAATGCTGACCTTGGGGTGCTTATGAATTTCTGAAGTGTATGCATCCAAAATGGAGTTTGCGGTAGATGATGTCTTATTTTGGGAGAAACAAAAAACCTGTAAGTAGAAAAATGGCATTGCAAATATTTGTTTGTTCAATTATTCTGCACTGTTTAGCAGGATCTGTTTCAGATCCAAGCTAGGCTTTTTTTGAACACAGGTGTTTAATTTAAGGCCTTATTAATTTGGCTTGAAAGGAAACAGAATTTATAAAGAGACTCAGTGGGGAAGAGTATAAGGGAGGAAATAGCAGTGTCAGTTTAAGACTTTGACGTTAGAGGTTTGACACCTTATACAACAACTTCCACTAACAACATCTTTAATTTAAAACAATAATTTTATGCTCTTAGGATGCTTGATTTGAACAGTGCATCAAGATAGCAAAAGTTCAAAAGAAATATGCCTCGTGCTCAGCTTCCTTCTCTTGCATGTGCTTTTATAGAGGAGGAGATAGAGTAATAGCTCCCAAATAATGATTTTAATCCTTTCCAAATCCTTGGGCTTCCTTTGTTTATAATGGTATGGTAAATTTTAGCACGAATACTTAATTTTAAACATACGTGAGATTTACATCTAAAAGCCTTTTAAGTCTATTCAGAAGTGTTAATGGAAGTCTTTGTGGAAGTAACCTAGTTCTCTGCTGTTTGTCAGGATACGAGGACTGTACTTCGATTTTGGCAGATGTAATCCGTCCTCCAAATTCCCTCTCAAAATTTCAGTTTAATTCTTTTTTTCTTTCTTTACAGTCTCCGTAAGTATAGCGTACTACTGATAAAAGCTCTCAAATGGAAAAAGTCTTTTGTGAATTTGCAATTCCCTTTAACATGGAATTTGTGTTAAGATTATATGGTGTTGCTTATGATCTCTTTTCTACATAGATGTGCAAATACACACAGAAATATATTATTTATATGTCAGGGAAGTGTGCTATTGCAGGAATGAAATGTGTGAGGAAAGATGATCTTTTGTTTCCCTGTGGTGAGCGCAAATGTTTTTACATGAGTTTAAATGAAAAAGAGAAACAACTTGACAAATTTGACAAATGCAGAGGATTTATGTTATGTTTTCCAAGAAATATTCTCCAGGGAGAAAGGATTCTCAGACACTCTGAAGAGGAGGTGGGAGGTAGTCTTTTAAGGAATTAGGAAAGTGCGCGCATGTGTATGTAGAGTTCATTTTAGTTTTCTGCAGATATTTTTCAAATGAAGTAAATATTTGGGAAAATAAAATTCATGGAGGTCAGCAGCAGCAGCTCCATGGGTAAAATATCTCTACTTTGAGAACTGCCCTACGCTTGTTTTCGGATTGGTGCAGTTTGAGTGGGCGAGGACTCTCCTGCCAGTTCTGCAGCACAAATGCTGGATGGTCTTGTCCAGTGAACCTGTTTTCCATTGATCCCTGGGGCTTGTTGAGAGTTGATGTGTGAGACATACACCACTTTGATGAGCATGGGGTCATTTTTATGTAAATAGCATGCTGTGTCAGTGTGGGCATCCACTCGCACTTTAACTCTGGCAGGAGGAATCAGCTAACAACCAAGTCATTGTCATATCTGTGTTAGATAGAGCAGTGTAAGCTTGGCCTGCCCACGCTGCTTCATGTTTCTGCCAAACTTTACATAATTTCCCTTTGTTCATTCTACATGAAATTTTCATGCTTAACTACACACCTGTATCACCAGCCAGTGGAATTCGTTCAGTTGCAACAGAAAGCCACGCTGTGCTGGCTTTCAGCAGCTACCTGTCTCCTAGACGATAACAGAGCTTAACTACGTGAGCGCTGACTACTGTAAAGTCAACCTGCTTGGCTTAGCTGAAAGTGTTAAACCTGGTTGACTGTGCCCCAAAATGGAAAAGGAACACTGGCAGTGTAAGTCACAAGTGATTGTGGAAACTGCTCCTTACTCCAGGCTTTGTGAGTGGCAGGTTTGGTCCTGTGACCGGGTCATCGACATCCCACTTTCAGTGAGCTCTTTGATCTGTGCTCCGCAGCACCTGATCCCAACCCTCTGCTGTAGAGTGCAATGCAGTACTTGAGGTTTAACATGCCCAGCATATATTCTTCATCTGTGGGATTGATGGAGCTGTGTAACAGTCAAGCACTGAGAGGTTCAGATTACTATAGGAGGCCTTTCAGGAAGTAATAGAAGAAACTGGTGCAATAGGAGATGCCCATCCTCTCATATGACTGGGACATGGGTTCAGTGGCCATACACTGTATTTCTAGAAGTATTCACGGAATCACGGAGTTTTCAGAGTTGGAAGGGACCTCTAGAGATCATCTAGTCCAACTCCCCTGCCAAAGCAGGATTGCCCAGAGCACATTACTCAGGACTGCATCCAGGCGGGTCTTGAAAATCTCCAGGGAAGGGGACTCCACAACCTCCCTGGGCAGCCTGTGCCAGTGCTCTGGCACCCTCAAGGTAAAGAAGTCTTTCCATGTATTTGAACGGAATTTCCTGTGTTCTAACTTGTGCCCATTACCCCTCATCCTGTCACTGGGAACCATTGAAAAGAGCCTGGCTCCATCCTCCTTCAACCCACCCTTTAGATACTTGTAAGTGTTAATATGGTCTCCCCTCAGCCTTCTCTTCTCCAGGCTAAAGAGTCCCAGCTCTTTCAGCCTTTCCTCATAAGGCAGATGCTCCAAGCCCTTAATCATCTTAGTTGCCCTCCGCTGGACTCTCTCCAGCAGTTCCCTGTCCCTCTTGAACTGGGGAGCCCAAAACTGGACACAGTATTCCAGTTGTGGCCTCACCAGTGCAGAGTAGAGGGGGAGAATGACCTCCCTCGACCTACTGGCCACACTCTTCCCTATGCAGCCCAGGATTCCATTGGCCTTTTTGGCAACAAGGGCACATTGCTGGGCCATGGATAATTTACTGTCTACCACAAACCCCAGATCCTTCTCCTCAGAACTACTTCCCAGCAGGTCTGCCTCTAAGCTATACTGGTGCCTAGCATTCTTCCTCCCCAGGTGCAGGACCTTGCACTTGCTCTTGTTGAACCTCATTAGGTTCTTCTCTGCCCAGCTCTCCAGCCTGTCCAGTTCACGCTGGATGGCAGCACAGCCCTCTGGGGTGTCAACCACCCCACCCAGTTTGGTATCATCAGCAAACTTGCTAAGGATACACTCTGTCCCCTCATCCAGGTCATTAATGAATGCCAGCTGGTTGTGGTCTTGGTCACCTGTTGTTGTTTGCTGTGTTCCACAGCTCAATCAAAAACATTTATTTATTTATTTATTTATTTATTTATTTATTTATTCTGTCCTGGCTGTACCCCAGAATGGACAACTCTATTATCATTAAGACCAGGTAGTTTACTCGTGATTAGATGAACATTTATGAATAACCATTCAGCAGATTATTGAATTCTTCCATTATTTTTCTTTGGAAAAAATGTTCTTTTGTAGTTGATGACATAGATGGCTCTGTACGTCACTGACTACAGTTTGGGAATACACACCTGGGCTGAGTTTGAAGGCACCAATGTCTCTTTTAGAAGCAGTGTAATTGTAGTAAGAGTTCTGCTGCAGTACGTGTTGACTTTTCTGTCATCGGTGGGCCTTCATAGTTTCGCCACTAGTGATAGCCAAGTTACTGAGTCCATAGCCAAATTGGGTATTTTTATACAAGCTACACTTACGACTATAGTCCTGAGGATGTATCTGGTAAAACCTGCTGCAGTATTTTGTGGAGTATTCTTGTGACCTAATTGTTAAATTCATCTTTGTGCACAGAACATACTGGGAGATGATGTATTTTAATTTATTTATTTCATACAGTTGTTTTATGGTTTCCTTTTTTCCATATGGTAGTGTTTCTATAGGGGGGGGGAAAAAAAGTCCTTTAAGAGGTACTGTAAATGGTGTTAATATTTCCAACAGATATATTGAAAGACAATGTGCTGTCAAAAACCTTTTGTATATATTCCTGACAAAAATAATTTCATACTGTCATAGTAGTTGCTACTGACTACTAATCTTGGTACAGTTTGTATTTGCAGGCAATTTAAATGACAATGTTAACAGTATATTCTTTTTAGGGAAAATACGGTAAATTCTGCAGTTAAAGTAATTATTTCAAAATTTCTTAGTCTCTGATGTGTGAAGTATAGGATTAGAGCATATGTTTTATGCCAAAGTAGCAGATAATAAGTAGAATTGGAGTTTTCTGTTGTTAACTATGTTGATGCCTATACAACAAAATACAGGTTATATTCCTCTCTTTGTCTTGTAAGAATAGGTTAAAAGGCTTACTGTTAGTATAACTTCAGGTATTTGTATTTAGAGAGAAAGGTAGGTATTATTCTGCTGCTAATAATCTTCCTTTTAACTGAAATTGCTGAAAATTGAAGTACACTGTAGAGAAGGAGACAAAAGGTGAGGAGAGATGTCTTCAATGTTGCGCAAATCAATTGGCTGATACTAAATTGTGCGCAGCCTGGACCACGTATGAGTTAGGATTCAGTAGTTTTGAATACCTTTGTGCAGGTAGCAGCTGTGTAACTTACACAGCTGATTTTCAGGTTCCAGCCTGATCTTACATTGCATAATTTATTTTCTTATCCTGATGAAATTAGGATGTAAATGTGAGGGAGTGTAAGGCAGTAATAGTTGTTGTAGAAGTAGATCAAAATAGTAGGAAAAACAAGTTAATGCTGTGTCATGAGGGAGGAAAAATTAAAGCAGGGAATTTCTATGCCTGATTTGAGTAAATGTACTCTGAATATGTAATTTTTATTTTAAAAAAAACCTCGGTTCTGGCTTAGAGCACCTTAGTGGCTTGAACGCTGTACATAATGTATGGCTAATTATTTTAATAGTAGTAAAATGGAACAAAAAAGAGAAGAACTCTCATGGCTAAATAATTACTGCTTTATTATGACAATTTCTTTTAACTCCCTATCCCTGTCCTTCCTTTAGCTAAGTGATGCTATGTTAGTTTTCAGCTCAGTTAAAGGCTTTTTCATTATTTTTTCTTTCATTTGCTTGGTTGTTAGTGACCTTCAAGAAATTTTTTTTTTTTTTTTTACACTTTCTTTGTATGCATGTTAATTTATTTTCACTATATGAATTCAATCTCAAGAAACATCTGTTTCAAGGATAGCAGCACTATCTAGCTGCAGGGCAGCTGTGGATCTCAGGGACTTTCTTTATACATTGAAAAGGAAGGGGTCAAAGACTTGGAATTATTGACTCACTGGAAGCCTTCTAAAATATTAAGTTGTGCTAATGTAAATTTAATCTGAAACAAAATTATTTACATGTGTGTGTATGCATGTATGTTTATATATATTTATTATTTTAATTCCAGGACAACTTTTGGGGAATTTAAATATGAGAATATGCAATGCACACACACATGCCTCAAATTCCCATTGTGAGATGTAAGCACACAGCAGCACAAATGAGTTACTGTAAGGCAAACAAGGCTGTGGTGGGTTAATACTGCAGGGTCACTACTGAGGAGCACGTCCCTTATGCCGTGTGAGGTATGGACAACTTGGCTGTTCCCTTCCCCTCAGGCAGGATGAGGCCACCCACATCCATACTGGAGCTTAATCTGTGAGAAACCGGGGTGCAATCCAGTCTGCCTAAATCCTGCCTTCAAGCCTTCAGCGTGTACCACTGACTCTCTGCACCTGCTTAGACGTTTACCAGCACTTCCCTGCTCACCCTTAAAGTTTCTTTAGTGCTCACCTGTGGCCACCCAGAGATGCTAAAATGTCCATTCTCGGGCAGTGGAGGTCTGTCCCTCACCAGGAGCCCCACTGAAGTGGAGGTAGGCACCTGGGCTCTCCATGCATTCTCTGGAAGCTCCTGAAAATAAGGCCAGGTGAGGACTCTGGTGGCAGCACCTTTATTCACATAGTTTAATGTCTGTGCCCTTGCTGAAGAACAGGTAGGGCCTGTTCATCACAATGTGGCTTTCAAAGCCCATTCCCTGAACTGTGTGTGCAGTTTGTAATGCATTTATGTTGCACAAAAAGTGGTCACTGGGAATTGGGACCAGAACCCTTATTTCCCTGGTCACAACACAGGGACTGGATGGTTCTTTGCCTGTTGTGTGATTGGGCTTTGTACTCGTGTATTTCCATCAGCGCAGTGCTTTGCCCTCAGGGAAGGTCTTTAACCTGAAATTATGCACATCTTAGTGCTTGAGACACCCCTCTAGGGTTTGAAAGACTGAGTTTAGTTCCTCTGAGGCTGAATAATGCTGAGATACACATTCCACAAGTGGATGGAAGGCTGGATGAAAACTCTCCAAATTGCCAGTACCTGTTTCTTCTGTTTATCTATATTCCTGGTTGGAGAGAGAGATGCCTTACAGTCATCGTGCTGGAGGCAGCCAGTCACTGTGCACTGGGGAAGATGCATCAAATTTCAGAGGTACACCAAAACTGAGTGAACTATAATCAGCCCCATTTTTTAGAGCCATACTCTGAAATAGGGAAATGACACCCCTTTTCCTCAAAAATTGTACCTAGTCACTGACCTTACATCTGTAAAATAGGATATAATCAAACCCATAAAGTTGGAATCTTTGCTGTTCACAACAAATATACTCGTTTATTTGTTCTAGGATGTTGCTAGCAATGACTCAAAAGCAAAACAGTGAGGTAGCTCTGAACTGAAGGTTGATTGTATCAGTGAAAAGTGAAAGGTAAGCATTGTTATTAAATAGTGTTCAATCTTCAATATAGACCTGATTCTGTGTCCCTGGATAATTCAACTTTTAGTTTCCCCATGGGGAAAACAGATGCTTGTCTCCATTACTGTGGTGCTGTGCAGTTATGTTACTAACATTTGTGAAGTTTGTTGAATTACGGTGGAACTGAACTGTGCAAATACCTAAAAGGAGCAAGGTAATAAAATCAGTCAGAAGTTATGCTCCGGATCAGATACATTTTCTGACATGGAAGTGTGATTAGAGCAGGTTAATTACAGGCTTCTGTATTCAGCTCTCAATTTGGGTCCTAACTTAGTTTATTTTTGGGAAAGTCTCTTAATTGTGAGCTTTAGTTTACGTAGCCAAAATGAATATAAAAATTACTTATTTCATAGTTTAGTGGTAGTAAGCAGAAGTTTTGATGAAAAATCAGGTTTTGCTCAAGTAAAAGATGTGATTTTCTTCAATGTACTTTATATACAAGCTGTGTTGTTGTGACTTTGGACAACGATACAGTGACGTTCTGAGGATGCACAGAACTGCCTTCTTTAACACTGGATTAAAATTGCATTTATTTAACATAGCCAAGATGCTCTTTAATTAGAATTGCAGCATATGCAATCACAATATTATTAACCTCCCCTCTTTGGGACAAAACTGTTATGCAAGCATGGACGTTCATTGTCATGCTAGCCTAAGAAGCTGGATAAATCCCTGAAAGGCATCTGCTACTCTCCTGACACTGCTTCTCCTACCGCGTACGGATACAGCTTTCATCTCTGTGGGAATCCATGTTGTAAACATCCTTCTGTGGTTTCCTCACCCAATAATGTTTTCTGGAGGCGGAAGACCTATGGCCTTCCATTATTTTTTATCTTTTTCAGGCATCTGCAGCTGGGGGAAGGGAAGGAGATTCTTGCTGCTAACATATTTGTTTCACAGGGCTGCCAGCTGACCATTCTCGTTTCTGGCCAGTGTTCATGAAAATCAATCTGTTAATTTAGCAGCATGACGCCCGATAGTTTCTTGTCAGATTCTGACTTGCTTAACAGCGTGCTAGGTTTGATAGACAGTGATCTGAAGTGCAGTGTTGTTTTTTTTTCCTATGCACTAATTTTTGTTTATAAAATGCAAGATGGATGATAGATACGGAATTTCTTAAAAAAGCACCCATTTCTTAAGGTGAATACAATTTCCTCCTAGAAATTCTATTTTTTTAGCTCAAAAATGAGTAAAGCTTGAAGCTTGAAATGTTTGATAAGTCAGAGCTCTGTCTGCATTCCACTTATAACAGGCAGCATTGAAAGAGTAAGAATTTTGATTATCTCCCCTTTCCAGTAGCTTTTAAAAATTAAACACTAGAGTGGATTTTGCATATTTGCTTATCAAGAAAATAGCAGATGGCTTTGCAGTTTGTATTTAGCAGGAAAATATTACTTTTCCTTCAGAAGTGTAAAGATATTGCTACTTTTCATTTTACAAATCTGAAAGTCAGGTGTGAATTACTGTAACTGGGGGAAAAAAAATGGTTTTCTCTTCATGGAAGCAGAAAGCTGTTATTAACTTTCATGGGATTCTGGTGACCCTTTGAACAGGAATATACCTATAAAAATATGGACTCTGTTCTACTTATCATTTTACTATAATTCCTCCCTCTAGATAATGTAGTTTCTGTGTGCATTAGAATTGCACACTGCTTTTAAATGATGCAGCTGTTCCATGGTTTCATTGGGATACATGTGCTGGATTTTTCAGACTGGATCTTGTAGCATCCTAAAAATACTTGGTTTAGGTCCATCCAATTGTATTTGAGCTGCCTTCATGTTAATCTTTTACAGAACTCTTTTCTGGCTCATAACATACGGCAGTACACACAGAAATCATGAATGAGCAACAGGAATTTCAGAATACTGTCATGGGTGTGGCTGTGTAAAAAAAAAAAAAATACAGTGAATGTTCATGCTTACTTTAAAAAAAAAAAAAAAGGAAGATTGCTACTAATTTTCTGAGCTTCTCATAAAGGGGACAACCAAGTCATCTGGGGAAAAAAGGTCATTAGTTTAAGAACAACTTTTTAACAGTTTAAAATGTGGAAGTTCTTGGCAATTTAGAATAAGAATTCAAAATAAAAGTTCCATTTCAGGCCGCTGTAATATTGTCATCCAGATGTGCTTGCTGCAAGCCAACAAAATGTTGGGGTCTTTTAAAATATGTCTCATCTTGCTCAGGTATGTCTTCTTTGCCTAGGTGGTGGCTGGGGGAGCAGATGTCTGTAACACCACCCTGCTGTTTGGGGCAACGGGTGCTGGGATATTCCAGGTTGTAGAGAAGCCAGTGGGAAGTGAGGGGGAGAGGCAGGGGAGATGAGGAGAATGTCAGAGCTGGTTGCAGCTGCGCAGGGCTCCTGTGTGCCCATCTTGCCCCGCTGAAGCAACCTGGGTGGCCCTGATTTTCTCTGGAGCATGCTGTTGAGGCTTCCCAGCCTGGCCACAACCTCTGGGCATGTAGTGGTGGGATGAGAGGAGAAATTTGGAGGTAGCCTGCCTGCAGGCTCGCTTCTCCTTGTGCAGAGCATTGCCCTCCCCTTTGGGTGGGTGATGGCCCTTCTCTTGCCTTCCCCCAGCAGCACTGTTCATCTAGTCTTGGGTTATCACTCCTCAGGTGGCATGGGCTACCCTTTCTATCCCTCCTTTACCTTGGTAGTAGATTCTTCCAGCAAAGGTGCTGTAGTCTTCTTGGCAGGAATTGATCAGCATGACCCCTCAGGGCACCCTGTGGTGCTCCCTTGCTCTCCTCTCCCTCTTCCCCTAGTTCCCCTGTCTTTGTATGCCATTCTCACCTTCCCTTGCTGCTCCTTAAGGCCATAGTCATGTCCTGCTCCAAGTTCCACCTTTCCCCAAGGTGTGCTGTGCTCCCTCGGGCACCCAGGTCTGTGCCCATGCAGTGGGTGCACTTACCACCCCAGGGCTCCCAATATTACCCAGGGACTGGCTGCACTGTGCCTGCGGGCTGCCCTCATCTGCCCTCGGCCCTCCCTGTGCTCGGCCATCAGCTACACGGGCAGCCGGGAGGGATTCAGGCGCTGCGCCGCAAAATCCAACGCTGGACTTAGGCTGCCACTAAAGAGAGTAAATTCAAGCGCGCTTAAAAGAAAGTGTAGTTTAACATCACTAAAGTCAATTTCTAGAAAACGGGTTTCAGTTCCAGATATATTCACAGCATTTTCCTTTCCCACCTGACCTCCTCAAACAAGATTGCTTCTGTTTAGTCTGTGTCAGTATGAATTTTGATGGGATCTAAACTATGCGGGAACCGAAAAGCATGCCTCCAACGTGGACATTAATTTCCTTCAATTTATTGTTGACAGCCTCTTATGTGACTTGTTCCTCTTAGGCCAATTGTGTAATTTCTGTTCAAAAGATGAGAAGCAACCAAGGACTGACTGAACCAGCCAGAAAACTCCTGTCAGGGAATACAGTAAAATCAGAGAATGAACTTCATTTGAAAATTAATAGTAAACTCTTATTTTTTCACAGGAAAATTCTGTAAAATTGTTTATATTTATGAGTTTCTAAATTAAATACATCAGATTTAGCGCTTTGAAGTGATTTTTTTCTTTAATGCCCCTAACTCTCATAATGAGACTAGATAATGTATTTTTTGCATTGTAAGATGTAGTTGAAATACACGATAGAGTTTATCACTGCAAAGTATGAAAATGCATTTAAAATAATTTTAAAACTGCTAGCCTAACTAGCATAACCACCTACACCCCACCCCCACCCCCCCTCCCAATTTTATTTATATTCTTCTGGCTATTTCAGTGAGAAACAGATGACTTTAAAGCACAGCTTTCACATGCAGTGTCCTACCAACTTAAATGGAAAGAATTTTACATTCTGACTCTTTAACTGGGTCCAGATCATGTTCTCCTCAAGGTTCCCTGTGCTGCTTTATTCAGCAGAAGGATTCGTCTCCAGAAATCTGTCTTCAGTTGTTACTTTAGGGAATTAAAGTGTACGGTAGCTTAGGTACAGATACCTTACATGAACTGTAGGCCTTTAATTCCTTCTTTTGGGTAGCAAATTAAACATTGCATATGCCTAAGGTGACATTATGGAACTATGGGGAATGTATTATTTCTAAGCAGTAGTGGAAGTCTCTCTGAGTAGGAAAACAGGATTGTAAATAGCAAGGTATTTTTTTATAAAATCGTAACATTAAGACACAAAGTTTGGGCTTACAGAGACTTGGTTTAGATCAGGGAATTAAGCTGAAGTTGGTTACACTCATGTTTCATTTTATTCAAAGTATAATAGCCATATGCCTAGTACATTGGACTGAAAATAAGAATTCCAGCATGCTTGGAAATCTTCAGTGAAAGCTGGAAAATATACCATAAAGGTGCATGTTGTTAACACCCTGTGTCTTTGTTTACAATAATATTACTGTAGAAGTGCATCCTGGATATAACGAACTTTGCTGTGGTGAAAACAGGACAGGTAGGTTCACAGTAGCTGAGGAAGAGTGGTGAGGTTTGAGCCTTGTCTGTGATTCAGGGTTGTCGGTAAGCATTAGTGTTGGCTTAAGTGACATGCTCATATGGGAGTATCAGCTCTTAAAATAAGTTATATTAAGCAAACAAAGTGAGTTTTGCTGTAACAGGGAATAAGGTAAAAAATAGGTAGCAACAACCGACGCATGATTACCTTGCTTAAACAGAGGTAAAAAATACATATTTGCATCATATTGCGGTGTACCAATGATAAGGAACATCTGCGTTCTCTTTCCTCACATTGCCTATTTGACTTTTTTCAAATATATTGACGTTATATAAAGTAACCTTTTTACGATGATGTTACCTTTTCACTTCAGAGTTCTAGATGTTTTTTTCAGTAAGAATTTCACTACCCGATTAGATAATTTTCTTAACATTATTCTTGTACAAGTTGCGAAAATAGGAAAATACTTGTAACTGTGATCCTTTAAACATCAGGAAACGTTTAATTTGGGGGGGGGGGGGAGATGGAGAAAAAGGTAGAGGAGCTGTCAAGTTTACAGAAATAATCACATTCTAAATCTACAGGCTGAGGCATGTATGATTCTGTGTATTGTTGCTCTAGGTGCCAAACTTGAAAATGCAGGGATTGAATATCTTAAAGCGTTTCAAGATAGATACCTAAAGTCGGGTATTATTTAGACTGAAAACCATTGTCATGAGCTGTGCTGTTTTAATATTTGAAATATTATTTTTTTCCAAAACTGTGAAGTAAATTATTCAGAAAGTTCTGTCCTGCATTTATAAATAAAGACTTGTTGCTTTCTGTGTTAGTCAAGTTCTTAATTTTAGAATATTTTGAAATGCTGTAATTCAATTAGGAAAATTATACTTTGGGCTAATACTCAAGTAGTGGCTAGACTACATTTCTGTCATTAATTTACTGTATTGTTTTCTGAAATCATCATGAAAGGAGTACTATTTAAAAAAAAAGGCCTTGTGATTCTGATTTTATTTTTATAGCAGTGTGAAGAGTAGAAGATTTTCCTGAACTGGTTTGTGCTTGCATAAGCTGCTAGGAGTAGAAGTAGCCTGACTACATGTGGTTAGTGGACTTTAAATAGTAACTACAGACTATAAAATGCTCAGGTTTGAATTGAACTGTTAGGGCAAAAGCTAGGGCTTTTTAACCTTCTAGTCTCTAAAGTCTACGTACCAGAGCTAATTTTGAAAACACTTTGAGATTTAATTGTGCATTTACAGTGGAGTAATGGTAGTTTATTAATTCTAAAACCTGAAATGATGCATATCCATCTTAACGCATTATAATAAGTATTTTAGTTGACGTGATTTTTATGCAGTAATTTATTTTGACGTTTCTAGAGTTAATCTCCTTATATATATATATATATATATACACTCCTATTATGTTATTTTACTAATCTTATTTAAAAAGGGAACATTACATATTGAATACTGTACCTCAATTTTATTGTACTGATTTTACTGGTTACCAGGTGGGGTGGCAGTTGAAAAATTTGGTGAATGCACTACGAGAGGATCCGAGTGGTGTTATCTTAACTTTGAAAAAGCGACCTCAGAGCATGCTTACCTCAGCACCAGCTTTACTGAAAAATATGAGATGGAAGCCCCTTGCTCTGCAGGTAATGAAGCTTAATCATAAGTCATACACCATCATTTTAACTATAGATTATCTCGATGCTTTATTGTGCTTCATCTCAGCAGCATATGGATTTACTCTTGTATACTTTGAAAAATTGTTTCTGAAATGATTTCTCTGCAGTTTGTTCTTATAGGCTCAATTGAAATTAAACTTTTATTAGAACTTTTCAAAGTAATCATCCTAGTGTTTTACAATGCAGAAAAGTAGCCCCAGGTAACTTTTCTAGCCAAGGGGAAACAAGCATACTTCAGAAACTGATAAATTTTAGTTTGACTTCTTGTTCTGTTCTCAGTGCAGTATGAACTCAAAGAAAGAGGGGAGGAAAAGATCTTGAGTTCTCAGTTTGCTCAATCATGGAGTTATAGGAAAATGTATAAGGGGATTTTATTTAATAAACCACTTGACCATCAAAATTTCGTCATGTAAATAAAGTCCTATTCTTGTCAGAGTTGTTGTTGAGATCGAACCCTTGCACATAAGGAGGTGTGGCACAGGATGTCTGGCTGGGCCTTTAATTTTAGTAAGCCTGCAATGTGCTGAAAACCATGGAATGGTTTCATTAAAGCTTTCGTGTTTCACTCTAGCATAAAATGTCAATGTGATGGGTTACTTTAGGAAATAAAAGTTATGTCCAGACTGATGAAAGCAGGTAACCAATGTATGGAACAGACAAACAATCCCCCCCCCTTTTTTTTTTTCTTTTTTTTTATTTATTCAGTTCAGATAGAACAATGTTTTGAAATTTGTTTTCTTTGCATAAAGAATACATTCTTCAGGACACTTTTATTATCACAATAAAAAGTCTCATTTAAAATTAAGTACATTTGAGAGAAAAAAGACTTGTGCAAAGTTCAGGCAAAAGGAAAATGAGATATGGAAATGCCACTGCCATTAGCTGTGGTCTTTGCCATCTAAAATATTAAGAGATTCATAAAATGAACTAATGCCACGAAGAACGTCTTTCAAATACATGTGTATATATATAAAAATTACTTTATAGTGGTTAAATGCATCACTGTCTTTGAAACTGAGTAAGTTTTTAAATGATTGAGATGTCTTGGTCTTTCAGATATAAAATACTGACTAGACACGTGACAAAAAGCTTTCAACCAAAAATATCTTACTAGCGTCTGAACATAAAATTGCAAATCTCTATGCATGATACGAGTGTACGAATGTCCCTACTTGAAGGCTGCACTTTTATCATAGCTTTAGTGAGACTATAAATACAAATGAAAAATCCACATCACTGCTTTAAACGGGGACAAATGCTTTCAGTCTAAGTCCTCTTTGGGTGAGTTTGATATTTCTTTGGGTGAATTGGTTCATTCTCCTAAATGTTCCTTTTTGCTTCACTGTATCTTTTGCTGCTAGAATAATTACACTGAAGACCCCACAACAGAAGTTTCTGATACGGGTCACTGATGCAGACAATAGCAAATAAGCAATTAATTCAAGACAGACTACTCTGAAAGGATGGGAAGCAATTGGACAGAAACCAATTTCAACCACCTAAACTAAGTCTGGTAGGGAAGTGAGGATTCCTGTGATCCTTTTACAGTGAATGCAGTCGTAAGCTACAGTTGTGGGCCTGCTTGAAACTCCACACCCACTTCCAGAAGCAAAAATCCAGTCATCTTTTAGTGTGTTTTATTTGGCTCTGATTTACATCTCGGCATCCTTAGTTCAATACAGATACTAGGGTGTTATTCAACTGATTTGACTTTAGATATGTGGTATGTACCTATCTACACATCATTCAGGTTTCTCATTTTTACTCCCTTTGGCCAGAGGACATAAATAAGTTACTGGTGCATTCATCTTGGTCTATTTTAGACTGATCTACCTTCAGATGAGTTGAATTGGACCCTGTGCATGCCTCTTTCTCTCCATTTGATGATAAAGGGAGTCTGGACAGCTAGCTCACATGTAGATTATCTGTATTACATAAGATGAGACTGATCCTAGATAGAAGTTTTCTGCAAGCTTACAACTTTGGGGAGAGGGGGTAATGGGAGTATTGGGTTTTGGTGTGGGTTTTTTGCTGATAGCATAGAAAATATGAATAGCTTTAAGGCTAATATGAGCACCGATAGAGATGTTGTTAAACATTAGAGAAATAATTCTGGTATCACGATGATATTGTTCTAATTTTATCAGACATGACACCAGGAAAAGGCCAGAACCTCATTCAACACTTAAGTGTGCAGTGTGCATATGTGTGTCTGTTGTAATTTGTGATTTTAGTGTGAGAAACAACAGTTTTCTTAAGTAGACTGAATGTCAAAAAAGCTCTAGGGCGAAGTGAAGACAAGCTTCAGAAGCTGCATAATGTGGATATTTGTTGTTAATTTATGCAGATCAGAGGTGAACAGCTGTTAAAATCAGCTGATGTTAGTTTAAATGTAGCCTAAGTGTGAAATCGGTCCTGTATGTTTGATTAATAACAAGCAGCAAAAGCAGACAGAGTGCAGTGTAATTTTATAGCTATTTAAAATATGAAGAAATTATGTTTGTTTAACAGAATCTACTTCAAAAAATTCTGAAAAAAAATCTTCAGGAAAGGCATATGTTTTGTAATTGCAATTTGCCCTATGGCTGTTGTGAAATTTCTTATGCTCCTGATTCACGTAAGGGAGCTATTCTTTAATAGGACCTTGGGAAGCAGTGTGAGAGGAGAAATAGGAAATAGGAAAAAAATAAATAGGAAAAAATCATAAGGAAAAGCAGTACTTCCATTGCCTTTGAAAGCAGGGGAAGTTATGATAACTTGCTTTCCTATATCAGGATGTCATGAAATAATTGAGAATGTTATAACTGTGCTGACACCCCAGAGCTAAGTTAATTGAACCATATGTATTATTCAACAGACACAAGCTATAAGGAAATTATGACTCAGTAATAATTCTGTTAAAGTACAAAATATAAGCAAAATATTCAAGACTCTAGAATAAGATATGGGGATGAAATTCTGATAAAATGAGAATTCGGACCTGCAAATTGGCTGCTGTGGGGGTTTTTTGGTTCTGCAAATGGAGTGAACAGAGGAAAAAATGTGGCGTCGCATCCTAATCAGATTGCAATGAGAGAGGTGGGAAGGTGGAAGTTTGCTCCAATGTAAGGAGACTGACACAAAAGCAGAGACTGAGTTTTTGAACGCACCCCACCAATGAATATGTTTAACAGCTGTTGTAGCGAACGTAGAAGTTAAATATTTCAGTGAATTAAATTGAGACTCGTTTACATTGAGATTTACATTAGGATGTTTTAATTGAGAGCCTTCAAAACTTAGTTTTAGCTGAAAGTGAATAATATTGGGACATTATTGGTAAATGGTATTCTGCTTGTTTAGTCAATAATTATATTTAAGAACATGAAGTTCACCATTTGCAGCTACATGAAATACTAGACTTAACGGAGAGATACTAAGCGTGCCCCTAAATTGGGAAAGTGCTAGACGAGTCTTGCAGTTCAGGCAGTATGCATTACCAGTGTATCAAGCAGTTTGGTGTGTGAGTGACAGGGCATCCTGGTAATTAAATTATGCATTCTGGTAATTAAATTTTTTAAGAGCTTGCTGTCCACTGTTAGTGATCTAGTTTAGGTACATACCAGCCAAACATTTCTGGTCTCTGAGTGCAGAAAACGTTTTTTGATCATTCAGATATTAACTGGTTACTAATTGGCGTAAATACTTTTTAGAACATTCAGTGATTTACTTTGGACAGCTCTGTCTTCACATTGCAGTCGTGCCATGAATTATGAGTTAAATTCAGTCTACATAATTATTGATTAATTCTTTGGGTTTTTTTTTCCTTTTAGCAGAAATGTGGTGTATTCATTCTTTTCACAAATATTTTTATCCTTAGAATAAATATGAATGGTTAGGGGAAGGAAAGAAAGAAGAATTATGCATCCTGTGTAGGAGTCCTGAAACTGATATTGAATGGCTTGATGTACAGTAAAATAATAGAATTAGCCTATGGCTAAATCATGCACCATTACATAATGAGTTTTTATTTACAAGTGCATTAATTCCAGCTCTAAGGTCAATCAGTACGGAAAGGAAAACATCCTTTTTTTTCCCCTTGTGTCCTGATTAAAGGAAGTGCTGGATTATTTTTTTTGTTGTTTTCCGTCACTTGATGATTGTCTGTTTTAATATCCGTGAGTATCCAACTTCTTGCAGATAATCAAAGTTCTCCTTTGATGCATTCTGGAATCTTGTCCGAATTTGTGAAGTCAAGGGATTTTTCAGCCTGTGTTTTTGTTATTGCTTTTATAACATTTGAATTAGGCAGCTGTGGCTTTGGGGAATTTGTGATTGCCTTTGCAATTGAAGATATTCATTAGTATGGTATTGTACCATAAATATTAAGGTGTTATGCTTGCAAGACAAATCTTACTAAATTTGCTTTTCAGTTACTTTTTCTGATACTCTGATCTGTTGTGTGAAAGCCTAGAATGATATTTCACATGGCAATGTTTGTATTTCTGGCTCCTACTGAATGTGATGAACAAACCAAATAAGTTTAACCTTTAATTTTTCTATTTTTTCTTACTTGACATAGAGGTGACTTAATTATCTTTGAATTCTCCAAGTTTTTCTCTGGTTCAAAACCTAACTTAAATAAATATCCTCTCTTCTAGATTGTCTGTTTTATTTCTCCTTTCCACTTTGTGTTATTTTGGGGAGGTTTCAAATGGAGGCTCCCCAAAGTGCTGTTTGAACAAGGGTTCAATAGAGAAGATTCTTGAAGCATATGAAATCTTATGTAAGTCACCATCATCATAATAGCAAGAAGCTAGCTGCAAAGTCCTCCTTTGCCTTCTGGAAAGTGCTTTGTTAATTAGTCAAAAGAAACTGGACTTCGACTACAGTGTGGAAGATTCTTCATCCAGTTTCTTTGTAATACAGAAAAGGAGCTGGTAGAGCAACATGTTGCCAAGCTTCGGCTGATTTGGACTATGCCCTGCCGATATCAGTGAAAAGGCTATTACTGATATCAGTGAGGTTGGGGCAGGTCCAGCTGCCAGCCACATCTTGTGTGTTGACTTGAAAAAAAACCCCTTCTGACCCCTCTTAAACACTCTGTCACACTCTTCACCAAGCTTATTTAAATGTCACCTTTGTATATTTAAAGTAGTTCCCTGTACTGTTTTGTATGTGATTAAATTGTACCATTATAAAATCACCAACAGCTCAGTATCTGTAGTTTTTTAAACAGACCTTATTTTGGATTAGATATGCATCATATCTCCACTACGGTATGCATCATATCTTCACTATGAACTATTCAGCTTTTCAGCCTCCTAAGAAGCAACAGCAACAATAACAACCGAGTCCTTGGTTTGAGAGAAAATCTACTTTTAGTATTTTATTTAATATTTTTCCTTACTTGATTATATTGCCTCCTTTATTCATCTAGAGACAATGTTATATTCTGTTTTCATCATTTATGATTAGAATTAATGACCTTACACTTTTTATTATTAAATTTGAATAAAATACTAACTTGTTGGCTCTTCAGTTACTTATTTTTTAACTGCATTGGTACTGGGCAATCTTTGCAGCACTGTTAAAATGGATTCTGACTGGGTTTTCCTACAGAATATGAATTATTTCTACTGTTTCATTACTTCATGTTGTGGTTGGTCTTAAAAAGTTTATTTGATTGGAAACATTCTGTTCAATAAATTGTCATAACCTTGGTCGCGTATGAAAAATATATTAGCAGTAAAATCTGTTTACTGATGGAAATACTGTATAAAGATATTACCATTTAAAATTTTGTATTGGTTTTGCTTGTTTTTAAAAATTGTATGTCTTTTTCTGGAGCAATGTTTCTCAAACTATATATTGCAACTTCTAAGGGAGTTAATGAAAGGTTCTAAGAGTTTTAAAGATTAAGAAGAATTTTAGACAGTATATATTAAATATTAATTATATTCATTGTTTAGAGAAAAAAAGCAAAATAATATGCCAGCTAACTGGCGGCATGGTTACCCTCTCCTTTCCTTCAGGGTTGGGGATGGGAAAAGCGGCAAAAGGTCGTCTTATTTCCCTGTGCTGGGGAAACTGAGCTGCTCTAAGTAAAGACAGATGGTTATCTGTTCCCTGGCCAACTGACAATTTGGGAAAAGGTCCATAAAGGCTTATGATCATGAAGGAGAATGGTGCATCCAAAATGTTTGAGAAATAGTACTCCAAAATGTATTGACATACGGATTTTTTTCGTCTGTCACTGTGGGTTAACATTGATGCAGGGTCTTTTGTGGGACACTTTTGAGGCTACTCGTTTTAATATGTAACTTCTAAACTTTCTCTCGGGCTGTTCCCATGGGTCAAGTATTTAACTATTTGGACCTGAACAATTTTTAGTTTTTTGGCTCGTTCAGCAATCCCACTTGCCCTGGTGTCATGGTTTGGCCTACCAAAAGGGACTGCAGCAGGAAAAAGCTCTAGTCCTTGGAAGATAATTAACTCGGTGGTCTCCAAGGCATCCAATTCAGAAATACATGAATGGAGTTCCATGTGTTTTTCTGTTCAGTGTGCCTGCATATGGTCCACTGAATGGTTGCCATTGAACTGGAGAGCTACATGGGCTGCTTTACTTGCAGGGGCACAAATTGACTTGAACTGAAGAGTTGAGGTCTCTCTAAATTGCAAAGCAAAATGCCATGTAGATGCACCATACCTGCAGGCCGTGTTCCGGAGCCCTCTCTTTTCAATCAGGAGGGCCTGAAGGCTTTTAATTCCTTATAAAATGAAAGCTGAACTCCCACAGCACAAGGTGGGAGCTACAGCAATGCTTTCAATGTGTAGAGACCAGGAGAGACCATTTGAATGCTTTTACTGTGTAGCTGTTCTTTTAAAAGAGCTTACTGATTTATTTCATGAAGTGGTGATGAATATATTTTTTTTAAAAAAATAAGTCGTGACCTACTTTTAAATTTGGATTTCTCACTTTTCTTTGTCCAGTTGCACAGCTTTTCTGTTTCTGTGGAAATAAACTGGACAGTTGACTTTGGCAATATGATGCAAATATGGAAAAGATATGAGATGTCCCAGTATGTTTTGGGACAATCCTACATGACTGGGCTTCCTTTTGTACTAGGTTGTATTGCATTTTCTATCCCCTTGGGAGCTCCAGGTGCCCTGGGAAGATCTACCCACATTGCCTTCCTGTGAAATACCACAGTCATTGAGACCCTCGCCAATTACACTGTAATTTCACCTCTAAAAGTCTCTGGCATGGGGACAGTTTGAGGGAAACCGTTTACCAGGTAGCTGGATAACTTGTGTTTTTCTGTGGTAGATTTCTTCCTTTTGCACTCACTGTTTTAACCACCTTGCTGAGCCAAAAGATGAACCAAAATATGCCTTTGTCAAAGATGCACAAACCCCAACTGAGAATTTCCAGCATCTTCCAGCAAACTGTTCTGGAGGACAAACTGACCTGTACGTCTGGGCTGTGTATTGTCAGGGACTGATGAAGTGTGAAGTTATTCAATAGAATCCTCAGACCCAGCAAAATATTTTTTTTTCAGGAATTAAGCCCATATCATTATTATTTAAGTAGTTAAACCCGGTTAAATTCCAGGCTGTAACACACAAGAAATTCTTTCCCTGTGTCCTCTAGCCCTCCAGCAGCTGGTCAGGACCACCAGGGGCTCATCAACCTGTTGTAAGTCCAGATGACTGTTGTGCTGGAACATGTTTTTCCTTATGTGACAGAAACCATAAACTCATATTGATTGCCACCAGACTAGTCCCCCCTTTCCTCTTGTCTACCTAGTCATTCAGGTAAAGTAAAGGACCATCATATTCCTCAAAGGGAAGAGCAAATCAGTCTTGTCTTCCTCTCAGTGCTCCTGTCAGTATGAGCCATGAACAGCTACAGCCTGGGCTTAGCAAGTATAAACAGGATCTAGGTCACAACACTTTTTGGCTTACAATGAAAATTAATTCTACAAACTACTCAGCAAGCCACAAAGTGTGTTTGTCGTAGAAGTGCAAAGTATCAGAAAGGAAACAACCAGTGTTGCATTAGTAAGTGGTGCAAGAACGTCTATGGCTACAGCGTCACAGATGAAAATGTAAAGGACTAGATTGTTGTTTCTCTGAAAGAGTTGTTTTTTTAGTTTTTTTGGTTTATTTTTTTACCCAGTTTTGCCACCAGGTTTATTCCTATTTTTGCAGACTTGTGTCGTCTTGTTCTTAGTGGTTGTAAAGTCTTTTGCCTGTCTGGTTTTGTGTGTGTGTCTTTCTCCCTCTCTTCCTGTAAATACTGGCAGGCTCTCATTGGCCCGGCTACAGAATATTCACGTTAACTCTAATATTAGTGTAAGGAAAGAATTTAGAAGTATCACTGTTTACAGGAGATGGTTTTCTGACATTTGAAATGAGAAAACTTGTGTCAGTTTATAGCTGTTGCTCTAAAGGTGGACTTGCAAAGTTCTAACACGAAACTTTTAAGCATACGTTTTATTATGTTTGAGACAGCTCTGTTCCTAAAACAAGGCAGTAACTGGCTAAAGGATGTCTGAGGTTTCCTAGGTGGCAGGCATTATTCATACATACAGATTGAAAAAAAAGTAACACGACGGTGGGGGCTTTGCTCGATAAGCATAAATTCAAATGGCTCATCACTAGTCTATGAAAGGCCAACATTTTGAAAACGTTCCTGCTCTTGAGCTCTTGGGGTTTTCTGCAGTATAGGCATAATGCTACAGTCTCAAGATTAATATCTAGAAAATGAGAACTGATTATTCTGCAAGAATGCTCTGCTAGTAGTCATAAAATATTCTTAATATTGCTGGCAAAAGGATCTTTCTACACACCTGTAAATACAATGTGAAATGTTTATATTCTCCAGTATTTGTTTAGGTGAGAAATTATAGGTATGATGAACTCGTAATGGTAATCCCAACACTTCTGTCTTCAAAGGGCTCACTTCCAAAAAGATGGAGGGAAAGAACCATTTCAAAGCAAAACTCAGCATTTGTTTAATATTAGATTGATTTTAGGGTATATGAAGATACTGATGTACTTGCTGTTTTGCCATTTTTCTGCTGCTGCTGCTTGAGTTTAGCTATCACAAGCCAAGCAACATAAGACTTTTGTTATTAGGCAGACGTGTTATTAAGTAGACTAAAGCAACTAAAGTTTCTCATTCCATTTTTCTGCATCTGTATAGAGATAATTAGAAAATCTTGCTGGACTTTCCAGCCCTACAGTGATTTAATAAAGTCTTCAAATGGTTGGTCGTTATTTAGCTAGCCAAGATAATTAAATTGAGGAAGAAAAAGGGGTGCCTAGTTCGAGTAGTGCGAGAGAGAGAGATGTGATTAAGAAGGAGGATCCTATTTGGACTGGAATGATAGCTAGAATGCATGATTATTCTGCAAGGAGGGTACGACTTATTTACCTGGTAGTAAATGCTACTTTGTGAGGAGTGTGCCCAGGGGAGTGAAGAATAGTAATAATCTCCAGTATATTCTGTCTCATAGCACGTGTGCTCTGAGGACACAGTACCTGATTTTACAGCATCTGCAGACATAAACTGAAGCTTTTACAGTTAATTTTGAAGTTGTAGAGCAGATGGGGGGAGATGACATTCAATTTAATGCCTACTTATGCACCTTTTACTGTAAAAACTACATTTTTTTTCTTTACAGTGTTTGTTTAATTAAGGAATTCACTGGATTCTGTATGTTATTTACTCATTAAGATTTCACCAATGGGAATACTGATTACTATTTTTATGGGCATTAGCAATACTCTTGCTGTGCAAAAGGGAAAAATGTGTAATCAGAGGAGTCAATTTTATAAGCACAATACATGTCCATTCGTAGATCTGTCTCCTTAGCGTGTTTTTTTCAGTCAGTTTAAAAGCACACAAAACATTAGAACTTTCTGAACTATAGAATGTTTATAGCTTTTTCAAATTAAAATGCATAATATATAAGGATAATCTTGATTGTTTCTCTTTCTCTTTTGAACCAGCCTCTTATTCCTAGAAGTCCTACAAGCAGCGTTGCTACGCCATCCAGCACTATCAGCACACCTACAAAAAGGGACAGCTCTGCCCTTCAGGATCTCTACATACCCCCTCCTCCAACAGAACCTTATGTTCCAAGGTAAAAAAGATCATTTCAGGTGCAATTCAATTTCAGAAATATTTGTAAAATAACTGACCATTCTGTTCCTACCCATTTATCAGCCTGTCCTGCAGGATTAGGGTGATAATACTTCATTTTGCAGGTGAACTGGTTATTAAGGGTAGATAAGCTGAATCAGACTCACACTGGTCTGAATCAGTGTCTTGTCTGCAAAATAGACAGTAGCCCTTAGAAAACAAGGTTCAACACCCTATTTTCTCAAATATGGGATAATCTATTGTCTATAACAGTCTCATCCTACTTCAGAAGAGCAAAGATTATCTGAAACCCTGAATCTGTAACTAGGAAAAGAGTTTGTATCTGTGCCCTTGCCTAATAACCATGATGCAACAAGGGAGGCTGACCTAAAAGCAAGAAACTTTCAACTTCAACAGCAGCACTGTTTTGTCTGCTATAGTGTTTTGTTGGTTTTTTTTTTTTTTTAAGATATATTTGATTTGATGGTGTTAGAGCAAATTTCAGGATTGCGTTTTAGTGTGGATATTCTGCTGGATTCTGCAGTGACCATGTTGTCCTCTGTAAATATATCTGCTACTCTGTCCTGCCACCTGGAACAGGCATTTTCATCTCTCCCAGGTCTCTGGCCTTGCTGAGCCAGAAAAAGAGCAGATCCTCCTTGCAGATTCATCACCCTACACTTACATGACCTCAAATGATTCAGTATAATTCCATAATGTACACAGATGTTACTTTCCTAAAATTCGGAGAGAATTATGGCCTATAAATAATACAGAAGTAGTTACTCAGGGGTCTAGGGATTTATTTAAGAGGAATCAGTGTTTTTAAAGTTTCTGTATTCTTAGACACAAGCTATCATATGTCCAGTCAATGTATTTTTAAATTACTTTTCGCTTTTCTTTTAGTTAACTTTCTTGGAAAGGTCGTAAGGGCAGCATGCCCTTTGTTGTACCTGAGTTTCTGGTAGCTGAGTTTTCGTAGTCTTTCTCATCAGTAACTCTTCCAGCCAATTAATAAGATGTATGACCTGATTCTGACAAGACTTTCCTGGGGGTTATCCAAGAGTGAGGTATATGGCAAATTAAATTGCTTAGTGGGGGAGAAGTTGTGATTCTATGATAAATTCTTACTCTTCAGAGATATGAAAAACCTTCCAGGGCAAAAGAGTAACTTTCCGTTTCATGATTTAGATGATGTCACAAGCCTTTTGTGAAGCTGTAAGCTGAGTCCCATGTTCCTTCCTCATCCCTGCCTCATCTGTTACCTGGCTTGTTTTTTATTTCTTGGAAATATTAAATTTGAATGAAAATTTTATTTCAAAATGGAAATTTTTGAAATTTTATTTCAAACATGACACATATGAAGCAGTGGAACTTGCTAACACAATTCCTCTAGTATCTGTCTTAAGGTGACAGAGACAGAGTACATAGTCTAGTTCACTATTTATTTTTCTTTTAATTAAATAAAAACACTGTCAGTCATGACACTTGAATTGTTCATAAGTGGTGAATATGTCTTTTATCTCTCTGGTAACAGTATTTTGTTATATCTGTGTAAATATTTTAAGGACGTGGTTTTCAGAAAATCCACAGAAAAAAACCCAAGTATTTAATTCTAACCCATTAACAAAGAAAAGCTGCAAAAAGAAACCTCAACCAAAACATAGTACTAGGTTTCTCTTTGAACACCGTAGTTATATGGTAAAGACCTGTTGCTACTGAAACTGAAACTGTACTATCTTATGCCTTTGTACTGCTACTGATCATGTTTAACACCACAAAAATACTTTTATTTGATAAGAAATGCATTCTCTTCTTTGAAGTATTTTTAGTGAGTATTCACTGCTCAGCAGTTTTTGAGTTCTCTAGAAATATATTCAAAATGCATTTTCATTATTTATTAATAACACTTCTTAAATAATGATGATAATGCAGTAGTTTGGACCAATTCTGATTAAATCTTATAATACATATTAGTACAAGCTGTAATCTTACAGAGAGATTAAGCTATGTACATTTGAATTTTTTCTATCAGCTTAATCCTAATGGACTATACTTTGTTTCACAAACCTGTCACATAACGTACAGTGATTCTGAATAATCTGTTGTGGTATTTCATCAGGTTTTTCTGTCCAAGATTAACTATATTTAAGCACGTCTTTATTTTGGGTATTATCAAACTGTTGAGCATGTGTTTCTCAGTTTGTTGTTGCCGTTCCAAGAGGTAAAAAACCAAATAAACAAACTCTCCGTGCTTGCAGTAAAGATCCCTCCAGCTCAGGCCTCCCTCCTTGTCGTGGAGGCTTCCTTGTGCCAGCCCCTGATGGTAGCTGCAGCTCTGATAAGCTTCTGGCTGGTTTATGTCAGTCTCCATTGTGTTACCTGCCGGGGTCCCCCAGCACTGTCACCACAGAAAGTCTTTCCGTGACTGGATATGAGCTCACCAGCCCCCCTCGCTAAGCCAACACCATCCCTGCTGTGGGAAAGCAACCTGGCAAAGCGGGCATAGTGGTCAGTGGGGGTTTGTGCTGCTGTGCTGTTGCAGCCAAGGCAGGATGGCCCTTTCTCATCTTCTGTGGCTGCCTGGATCCCATGAGGAGGCTTTGCTTCATCCTCAGATGGAGTCTCAGGGTGCCAAGGGAAGTATGGGTCAGCACGCCGGCCAGTTTGAAACTCACACGGCAATGCAGAGGGGCAGAAGCGCTCCAACGAGGGCATGAGGCCCCAGCTTCTCTCTTGGCTGCCTCCCATGCATTTTGCTGCCCAGAAATTACTGTCCGATTAGGTCTTTTGCAGCCATCTCCAAACACAGTCCTACCAGCAGGTTTACTGAGCCCTGCTTCGTCTCCTGCAAGGAAAGGGCTCCTACCCCTGGCGCAGCTTGGTCTCTGATGTCTTTGAGTAGGTTGCATTTTCAGAGAGTGGGGCAGGGGCGCAGGGAAGGAAAAAGCAATCGTCTTGGGGATCTCTGCAGAAACGGCAAAGTGCATGCCTTGTAATGCATTGCTGTCTTGGGACAGCAGCTCATGGTCGGGTGCTACACACCCTATTTGATAATGTATGGATGTACTTATACAACTTCTAGGCCTGAATTGATTGTGCAAGACTATTTCAAATGTCTGTACATCATCGTTCCCTGGTTCTTCTTGCTCTGAGGTTAGTTTGTAAAGAATAAGATTGAATTTGTCCATTCTTGCCATATTGCTGTGTCTTAAAACTATCTGATGTATTTAAAAACGCAACTATAAAAAGGTAAGGTCAACATTATTTCACTGCCCTAAATCACCAAATGCTAGGTAGATTGAAAAAAAAAAAACAAAAACCCAAGAAAGAAAAAGTAGCTGCATGTCAGTCTTATTTCTATGATTCTTTTCAAGAGAAACCAATTAAGATGTAAGATTTAAGTCTGTAAAAGAATTGAATAAGCAGAGATGTGTGAGATAACTGGCATATACATGCATACATATGCATATATGATGTGCGATCCTGATGTTGGTCGATGGCATCTGTTACTTGCTTGTATAAAATATTGACATATTCCCACGTTTATTGAAATAGTCACAGTAAAATAATAAATCACTGTCTTATCCCAATATATTAAAATCCTCTCTTGTTTACTAAAGGGATGAAAAGGGAAATCTCCCCTGTGATGATGTTGGCAGACATATAGTGGGCAAGCCGGTTCATACAGGATCTGAATCTCCAAACTCATTTCTTGACCAAGAATATCGGAAACGCTTTAATGTGGTTGAAGAAGATGCCGTTTTGTACTGCTACGAATATGAGAAAGGAAGAACAAGTGGTCCTGGAAGGAGAGAGAGCACACCAACATATGGTATGGCATTGATCTAATAAGGATAATCAGCATTTGTTGATTTTAGGATTTTCATGCATCTGCTTTTGTTTTTAAGCATGGAGATATTCTTGGTGGCCATTGATTTAGCTAAGTATTGAGTATTACTTTAGTCCAATTTCAACCTAAGAGCTTACTCTGTGCAAGGTTAAATGAATAACTATGATAGGGAGGGCAAACCCAGTTTTATATTGGTGATTTTTCTGAATATAAGTTCTATCATTTTGTTATCAGCTTAATTGTTCAGATTATGTTTCAGTATCATGTTATCAAAAAAGCCCAACCTGGCAGAAGCCCATATATTTTTAATAAAAATACAGGATGGAATTGTTCTCCCAGTATAAGTGCGAGACTTGCATAAGTTTAGGAATTCAGCATTAGAAAAAGTAGAGATCAATAAATATCAATAAAGATCAAAAGCACTTCAGACTTACCAAGAGATGAAATGCTGCTTGCATGCTGCAGTGCTCTCTGAAAGTCTTTAATTTTTCTTTAGTCCCCAAAATGAAGTATAAATGATGATAGTATGCTTTTTTTTTTTGTAATAACTGTATTAACCTCCTGTAACTTCCTATATGGGAAGTGATGACTTCCTAGATATAGCAATTCCTGTGTATTTGAGGTTATATATTGTCTAAGAAAGAATTTTGCATGTAAACACACACATGTATACGTGCTACTTCCACATCTTGGATTTTGACCTATTTAGGGTAAGAACTCAGAAACAATTTCTGGTGAGAGTTTTGCTCCTGAAACCTGTATGCTCCAGGTTATTTTCCCTTTTAATCTGCTGGAAGTCTTCCATTAGCTGTATTGTAACTTGTTTCAGCTTTGGATTGGGAGAGTTGGTTTTCTGGTGCTGAGTATAAAATTGTGCAGTCATAGAGTTGTTGGGATATTGAGTAAAATGAAGACGAAATCTCATGTTTTAAGAAGATATTTTGACTACTATGGTATTAACTGAGCACACACTTGAATATTTTTCCACCATACTTGCTATGTTATTTCAATTTTTAAACTGAGCACAAGCTGTATGTTGGAATTGTTATGGTAATCCTGACGTCATATCATTTTGAGAAGAAGATAGACCTTATTTTTGACAAAGCTTAAATTTAGTGCGTCATGCAGCCAAGCTCCAAAAGCACCTGGGAGCCTTGATTATAAATTGAGCTTGAGCTGTGCAAAGTATCCTCGGGACCTGGAGCAATGTGCTTGCACAACACTAAGGGTACATTTTCATAAAATGCACCCTTTCTATACAACTACACAATCCTACAAAATCGTCAGTATCCTTTTGACTTCAAAGTGTTTTCAGGTATTTTCTAACCGTGCCCTTAGTGTGCAAAATAACTGCTAAGTTTTGAAAGGGGATATATCAATTTTATTACTCCAGTATTTCAACTATTACAATTGGTGGATGCAGTCAGTTCCATTAAAAGAGGTGTACTCTCTGTTCCAGCTGTTAAATTTTAATGCTGGTGGTCTAGAGTGAAGAGGAATAGATTTCTTCATCAAGGACTGCTAAATCCATTATTCTGTTACAGGATAGCTTTTTTAGCCTTTTTTTCTATTAGCAGAAAGGGTTATAAATACATGGATCAAAGACTGCACTGAAAATCAGTCATTATTTAACACATTTGTTATACAGCCTTTCACTTTTGATCTCACTTCTTTTTTTTAATGAATTCACACCATTGAGTCCGTTTTCATTTAAGTGTATTTTCTAAAAATATTACCATTTCAGCATTTCTAAAGTTTCCCACATGGCATTTGTTAGCCTAAGATTTGTGGCTAGGCATGACCTTACGATTTCACAGAAATCTGGAAAAATGACAATAATACTCTTCTGGCTTATGGTGACCTATGAAAGAAGGTAAAAGAGTTCCGAGGCCTAAAGAAATAATTGTTTTCAACATGTACTCATCATTAATTATGTGGTGGTGTTAATTTTTTAAAAAAATATTTCTCAGTCCTCCTTCGTGAGAGACTAATAGGGCCCTCCATAATTTCTTTATTGGAATCTTTTGACATTTTTTGACGATGTTAACAAAGATTTCTCTTTCATGCTCTTACTGGCTTCCAGCTGTTGTATAATTGTTGCTAATTGGCCTCGGAAAGCTTCTGTTCACATCCCAAGGAAGACATTTTCCTGAGTGTAATCACCAGGTAAAACAGATTTAGGGAATTCATGGCGGTTAACAAGAAGGTGATTAGCAGAGTTAGCAGGCAGGTGAAACTCGAGTTTAAGGAAAGAAAAAAATTTGGTCATTGCAGTTTTACTGACAGATACAAAAAACATGCGCTTTGAACAGCTAGAGATTTTGTAGAAAATTTGTTATGGCTGTACCTTTTGATAACAGTCAGACTTTACATGATTTTGTAACTTTTGTATCTGTGCAGGTGCTTTCAATAAGATACTGTGAGTTCAGCCTCACAAAGAAGCGAAGGTTGTTTTCTAGAGAAAGTAAACATTGAAAGTTAGTTCTGATCAAGTAAACATGAGCTGAATACATCATCAGGAAATGACTTCTTAACTGTGTGCTCTAAATCTCCCTGGCTTCAGACTTAAATATGTGTCCATAAATAGTAAAATAAATTATAAATAAAAATTAAATATATATGTTGTATTTCCTGACACAAGTACAGACAGTACAAGCTTTTACCATTATGCTGCCTGCGTGGTTTTGGTGTATTTCCCATGGATGCCATACTTCAATAGGTCAACAGACATATTTGAATATTTGTTTTCATTATAAACACATCTTTCTTTTTCAGTGTATCATGGATTTAACCTCAAAAACGTGGAATAAGACTGATCACCTTTATGTAGGGGTTTTCTAAAATAATTAACGAGACTTCTGAAGTTTTTACTTTAAGCACTGCTGCTTTTAAAAACAAATTATTTTCCCACTTTTCAGTTATGTAACCAGTAGATCGATTCAAAAAAGAGCAAGGGCTGATCTTCTTGTGAAAATATTTTGGTTTCAGTCTACCAGATAGCGAGCCGTGTGCTATGCTACTCTTACGTTTTGTTTCAATATACCGTTTAACTCACTAGAAACTTCAGACCCCTTTAAGTAACCCCTTTAAGTTGCATAGCACACTTTCACTGAATTCCAGCTACATTTGTGGAATCCTCAAGCAGAAATCATAGTTCACAGCATTTTTTAAAATCAATTCAGCAGCTTCCAAATCAAAATTTAAAAGTCTTCAGCTTTTCTGTTTCTTGCTGTCTGAAATCAAAGTGAATTTACCAATAGTAGTGTACTTTCTGTGGATGAAATGCTACAAAAGAAATTACATGTAGAGTTTTTCTGCTTCTTTCCTTACTTAATCACTGATGGATCTTTTAAGATGCTATTTGTGAAGGTACTTTAGTCATGTGGACACGCTGCTGTTACCAACGATTCACAAATGCTTTAAAATGGGCTTCCAGAATAATAAACAGATACTGTTCAGTGAAAACTAAAGTAATTTGAATGCGTTGGTCAGTCTCAGATGTCAGTCCGCTGATGATTGTGTAGGGCACTGGATTTATTTTCTAAGCTTAAAAAAATCCATTAAATACTTAGCTGCTTCTTGTCTGTTAAAGAAAACAGAACTCCTGTTTTAACCTCTTGTTCAGAGGTGAAGCTGGATGCTCTTTCCTAAGCAACTCCGTAGAATAGCAGCTTAGAACATAATTTGTTCTTCTAAAGAATGTTAGTTTAATACCGCCTTATGGTGCATGATCTCAATTTTTTCCTCTGTTTCCAGGGAAACTAAGGCCTATTTCTATGCCAGTAGAATATAACTGGGTGGGGGATTATGAAGACCCCAATAAAATAAAAAGAGATAGTAGGAGAGGTAAGTGATCTGAACACACATCTTTTACAAGGCATTATGGGTTTTATCATGCTTTAAGCCACATATTTCAATGTCATTTTGCTGCTTGCTTAGGTAAATATTTTTGTGAACCTGTTTTGGGTTCTTTCATTATATATGCTTAATTTTTTCAGAGCCTTTGTGAGGATTAAGGAAGTTGCTCAGACAGGCAAAAGAAAATCATGACTGCAAAGCCCTGCAGTTTGGCTTAACTTTATATTGGTATTTCATTGATTCAGCTATAATATCCAGTCCATTTTGGAACTGACCTTAGTTTTATAATACCAGAGCGCAAATGTGCGGTTATTACCGATAAATATTGTTATTCTTTAATGAGAACTATATATCACATTTCTCTGTCTTCATGAGTTCTTTTTGAGTGGAAGACGTTCTAGAGCAGCATGGGATTCACCTCAAAATCATCGAGGATAAGTTTGTCAAAATTTTGATTTGTGAAGTTCAGATATGTAACTTCACGTACAAAATGACAACCTCTGCGACGGCTATTATTGTCCAGGAACAAGATGTTACAGTAACGATAGATATTTTGATAAAAGTATTAACTAAATGTTTAGTAGGGATCAAAAAAGGAAACACTGTTAGGAATATTAGGAAAAGAATATAAGACATAAAGAAGTGTGTAAGTTCTTGTTTATACTGGATGTGTGTGCAGTTCTGGTCTCTTCATCTCAAGAAAAACACAGTAGAATTGAAGAAGGTTTAGGAGAGAACAAAAAATGATCAGATGTATGGACAGGCTTCCAAACCAGGGTCAATTCAGTAGGCTGGCCGTCATCAGTTTGGGAGAATTTAGGCAGGACATAATAAAGGCTTATAAAATCTTATGTCGAATGAAGTAAGGAAATAGGTTTGTTGCTGTTTTTTCTGAAACAAGACTCAAGAGACATCAAATGTCTCTGTCGAGTGCTGGTTAAAAAGAAATTCAGTTTGTATACAAGCTAAGGAACCTCTTGCCACAGGAGGCTGTGGATACTAAAAGTTCACATTCATACAAGGAAAGACCAGACAAGTTCGTGAAAGACAAATCTGCTGAGGCTTCCTAAATTCACAAACATTGTTTCTGTCTCAGGATGTCCCTCAGCTAGAAGCTGGTAGGTGCTGGAAGAGTACTCGGGAAATGTATGGATGATAGGGTGAACGATCTCAAATGAACGGTCAAAGCAAATTACTTCTAAATGTATGACACCACAGTTATTTGTATTTGTTAGGACCTTGTTTAAAAAAAAAGATTACAGATATGCTCATAAGTGTATCATTGCTCATTTTTTGAAAACTCCAAGACATAATTTATTGATGTTGGGCTTCTTTTATATTCTGTTCCTTTTATTGTCAAAGATACCAGAAAACTGCAAGAATGATGAATGTTCCCTACCAAAAGACTGCTTTCTTATTATATCCAGACCAAAAGAAGCAAATGGGGTTTGTTAATGAAATAGTCTTGAAGAGTTAAAATTGGCAGTAGAACTTAGCAAGAATATTATATATTTTCAAAGCAGAATTAACATACATGCAACAATTCACAGTGACGGTTTGCATTACTTTTCTTTTAACAGAAAATTCGTTGCTTCGCTATATGAGCAATGAGAAAATAGGTCAAGAAGACTACATGTTTCAGAGGAATAGCAAAAAGGATACTGGGAAAAAGTCCAAAAAGAAGGGAGACAAGAGTAGTAGTCCAAGTCATTACTCACTGTTGCCTAGTTTACAAATGGACTCATTGAGACAAGAAGTCATGGGCACACCTGGACCAGAAACTGCTTTGTACCACGTGAGTAAAAATAACATTAACAAAAGTTGTTGTTCCGTGCTTGTGATGAAAGATCATAGAATCAGAGAATTAGTGAGGTTGGAAGGGACCTTTAAGATCATCAAGTCCAACCATTAACCTACCCTGATAAAAACACCACCACTTCTAAACCATGTCCCTAAGCACCTCATCTACCCTTTTCTTAAACACCTCCAGGGATGGTGAATCCACCACCTCTCTGGGCAGCTTATTCCAATGTTTAATAACCCTTTCAGTGAAAAAATGCTTCCTAATATCCAATCTAAACCTGCCCTGACATAACTTGAACCCGTTTCCTCTTGTCCTATCACTTGTCGCCAGGGAGAAGAGGTCAGCTCCCATCTCTCTAAAACCTCCTTTCAGGTAGTTGTAGAGGGTGATAAGGTCTCCCCTCAGCCTCCTCTTCTCCAGGCTAAACAACCCCAGATCCCTCAGTCGTTCCTCATAAGGTTTGTCCTCCAGACCCTTCACCAGCTTTGTAGCCCTTCTCTGGACACGCTCCAACACCTCAATGTCCTTCTTGTAGTGAGGGGCCCAAAACTGAACACAGTACTTGAGGTGAGGCCTCACCAGTGCCGCGTACAGGGGGATGATTACTTCCCTAGTCCGGCTCACCACACTATTCCTGATGCAGGCCGGGATGGTGTTGGCCTTCTTGGCTGCCTGGGCACACTGCTGGCTCATGCTCAGCCGTCTGTCCACCAACACCCCCAGGTCCTTTTCTGCCAGGCAGCTTTCCAGCCACTCCGCCCCCAGTCTGTAGCGCTGCATGGGGTTGTTGTGACCCAGGTGCAAGACCTGACACTTGGCCTTGTTGAACCTCATACCATTGGCCTCAGCCCATCTGTCCAGCCTGTCCAGATCCCTCTGCAGAGCCAATCTACCCTCAAGCAGATCAACACGCCCCCCTAGTTTAGTGTCGTCTGCGAACTTGGTCTTGTTTTTATTGTGGTGTTGAAACCTTTTTTGGATGCTACTGATTCCTGTTCTTCGGACCATAACTAGATCTTAAAGAAATATTTTACAGTTCTTTATTTTGCTGTTATAAATGTGGGATGGACACCAGTCTTTTATCTCCTTTAACTAGAAGATGTCATGTTTGAAATGGAGTGTGGTATCTCTGCCTTGACTTACTTGCTACTGATGGAAAGGGAAGAAGTAGCAGTTTCCAGACTGGCTAGAAACCTTTTTTCCAGCATGTATGTCACTGCAATATGCTAAGTCTTATCAGAGAAACCCTTTACTACAGGTACTTGAAAGGCCTAATAATGGCAGGAGGACTTGTGGGAGGCATTTGTTTTTCCTTTGAGGTACGGGGAGCCCTACTGCATGTAATTGTTCTTAATATATAGCTCTCAATAACTCAAGTGAATGTGAAGGATGGGATTCTTCTGAATAGGATGTAAAAGTAATATTGCAGTAACTTGCTAGTCTTTAAATGTGTCAAGAAAATGGAGTTAGAAAGTCACAACATATTTTAGATATGATATCACGTTCACCCTATCAAAGTATTTACATTGTAGAGGTATATACACACAGTAACTGTACAGCAAAACAATAGAAATAATTGAAATTATCTTCATATACTAACAAAGATTATGTAATCTAGATTGTTCAGTGTCTAAGGGACATGGCAGTGTGGGCTTGTCAGGAAGTCTGCTGTGAAAAACTGGCAGGTGAAGCCTCACTGAACCTTTAAAAGGCAAGCAACTTGGTTTCCTGTTGTAAAACATCACTATGGATTATCGCTTAATAATTGGTGCAGATTAATTGACACTAATGGAGCCTTTACATCGTTTTACACCATCTGAGTGTTTGGTCCAGGAGCTGCTAAAATTCCTTAGTGTGCTGCAGTATATAGGTGAGGGATCAGTTTCAGAGAAGAGGTCATTTAGTATTAAAGTAAGCGCTTGTGGTGCACTTCAATTATATCAGGTCCCCAAATTCAAGAACTGCTATTCCCTTTCTTTTTCATTTGTGGTATATTAGGTACGATGATAAACATTTTTTCTTACATTGTTATTTCCAACTTTAGCTTTATGCTTTTTTTGTAAGTTGGAAAACTGATAGTGGGGAGATTTCCATTTGGAAAGGGAGGCTGATACAGTGTTTCCGTTATACATGAAGCCAAGAAGATTGCAAGTACCCCCAAACTGTCCTCTTTGTAATGTCTGCAGTCTTACCTAGAAGGAATCTAATCAGTCCAAGAGCCCTTGAAATCAAATGTTTACAGAATAAAATAGAAAAGTTATTTGTGTAACGGAGGACTTTCCACTCTGTAAAGAACATTTGTAACACTTTCCTTGTATTGAGAGAATACTTCTCTCTCATCCTCTCTCAACAGCATTTTTTTGCTAGTATACATTAAATTCCTGACACTGAGCAGTGAGAAAAATTTTTAAGTTCCTCTTACCCATTATGTGTAGTTTCCAAATTCCATTATGTGTAGTTTCCAAATTGTATACAAAAATAAATGACATACACAGGAACTGGAAGACTCTTCAAAATCCTGGTGTGGAAATTAATGAGCAACAGCAAACTTAGAATTGACAACTGACATTTTTTATGTACTTTCAATACCCATCCGCAAAACAGCTGAACTAACACTGCAGATTTCAACAGTGTCTGCTAATCCTTTTTGTGCGTCATTACCATTAAAGGATGTCTGTCTCTGTAATGCCATTAAATCTTCAGCATCTTTTTGGAGGTTTAGTGGGAGCTTATTTATTTATAAAATTAAATAAAAGGTTATTCATTCTTCAGAGTACAAATCAGTATTGATCTGCTAACTGGCTTTGAATAAAAATGCATGAAATAAACAGAAAGAAGCAGCTTGAGCCATTGATTTGTCCCCAGGAAAATGGGAGGGAGCCCTTCACAAGGCATTTACAGCCCTCTGCAGCTGATTATTGCTGGTCCTATCGCTGGAAGCCACCTGGCTGCCACTGTGCAGTACAATGCAGTTGCCGTGTTGTGGTACTGGTATCCAAGCATACTGGCTTATGAAACCCTAATCTAGTTTGCAGATGGGGCTATATGTCTTTGTCACATAGCAGAGCCAGAGGTTTTGTAATAAAAGGGACAGAACTTTTCTTCAAATCTTAAGCAAACAATGCTATGAGCAGATAAAGAACAGGGCAACACAGATAAAACACAGGGAACTCATATCTTACTGCAGTACAATTTTATTAAACTATAGATAACAAATAGGACAGTGAAGACATTCTTTATGCTCAAATTGCATCTTAAAGATCACTAAGAAGTTGCTTTCCTGTTAAAAATATTTTTTTACAAGCATCAGCTACCTAGTTTTCACAAAGACTCTGTATTATCTGTAAATGGGAGCCTCTGGATGAGCTTGAGTTCAGTGCACAGGAATGGCGATAACTCCAAAAACTGCACTATTATTAGTGAAAGAGACTGGGGTTTTGTTTTGGTTTGGTTTGTTTTTTTTTAAGAAGTTGATGTTTTCATCATACTAGAATATCAGATGAAGAGAGAATATTGTCACTCTCTGCGCTGCGTACCACAAGCCAGTGGATTTTCCTGAAGTGTAGCTCCTACCAGTTGGCTGTAGTTGAACTTGTGCCTATAGTGCCTCAATTGTAGGTCCCAGTACTAGACAATACTCCAACAGGCTTGTTAAGCGGTTCCGATCCCTGATTGCTCCTGTTGGTATAAAGTTTTCACCTGTTAGCCTGTGCTTACCTGGCTTCTATGTCCAACGTTAGTTATAAATGTAACTTTATCCTGTAGGTTTAAAAGTCTTGTGTTAACAAATCTCCCAATATAGGAATTTACAGGTTGTAATCAAGTCACTTTGTAGCCTTCTCTTGCTTAAAAGAAATAGAATTAACATCCTGCGCTTGTCATCAAAGAGTGTGTTTTCATATCCTTTCGTCATTCTCATAATTCTTTCAACTCGTCGTATTTAACCTAAAGTACTCTAAGTATCCTAAGCATCCTTCCTAAAGTATGTATGCCAGAATAGGACATAAATTTCCAGGAGCTAGATATATAACCTTTCTATTCCTGTTCACTACGTCTCTAGTTAAATACTTAAAGGACTGTTCACCCATTTTAACCATAGACTCGGAGTGGGAGCATGCTTATTACTTGGTTTTGGTGTATTTTACTCTAATGTCATTTTTCCAAATCACTGATTCGCAAGACTGGTATTCCCAATCTAGTAATTTGTATCTTGCATTCTTTGTTCTTAAATATTTAACATTGTGTATGGTTGGCTATGTAGAAACATATGACTTTTTGGGTATGCTTGCTGAATAATCTATGTCTCTGAAGCAACCCTAAGTCTGAATACCAGAGAGTAAGGGCTCTGGGGCCTCAAATTGGGCCCCCATGAATTCTCAAGGCCATAACATGGAGTATTGAAGCTCCAGGAATCCAGGGTCTGCTGTGGAATGGAACTACTTTTTAGAATCATAGAATGGTTAGAGTTTGAAGGGATCTTAAAGACCGTCTAGTTCCAATCCCCCTGCCAAGGGCAGGGACACCTCCCACTAGAACAGGTTGCTCAAAGCCCCATCCAACCTGGCCTTAAACACTTCCAGGGATGGGACATCCACAACTTCTCTGGGCAACCTGTTGCAGTGTTTCACTACCGTCATAGTGAAAAATTTCTTCCTAATATCTAATCTAAATCTGCCCTCTTCCAGTTTGAAGCCATTCCACTTCATTCTATCACTACATGTCCTTCTAAAAAGTCCCTCTCAAGCTTTCTTCAGATACTGGAAGGCTACTATAAGGTCTCCCTGGAGCCTTCTCTTCTCCAGGCTGAACAACCCCAACTCTTTCAGCCTATCCTCATAGGAGAGGTGCTCCAACCCTCTGATCATCTGCATGGCCCTCCCTTGCACCCACTCTAACAGGTCCGTGTCCTTCTTATGCTGAGGACTCCAGAGCTGGATGCAGTACTCCAGCTGGGGTCTCACCAGAGTGGATAGAGGGGTAGAATCACCTCCCTCGACATGCTGGCCACGCTTTTTTTGATGCAGCCAAGGATACGGTTGGCCTTCTGGGCTGCAGGTGCACATTGCTGGCTCATGTTGAGTTTCTCATCCAACACCCCCAAGTCCCTCTCCTCAGGGCTGCTTTCAATCCATTCTCCACCCAGCCTGTATCTGTGCTTGGGATTCCCCAACCCAGGTGCAGGACTTTGCACTTGTCCTTGAACTTCATCAGGTTTGCATGGGCCTACCTCTCCGGCCTGTCCAGGTCCTTCTGGATGGCATCCCTTCCATCCAGTGTGTTGACTGCACCACGCAGCTTGGTGTCATCGACAAACTTGCTGAGGGTGCACTCAGCCCCACTGTGCATGTCACTAACAAAGGTGTTAAACAGCAGTGGTCCCAGTACTGACCCCTGAGGAACACCATTTGTCACTGGTTTCCACTTGGACATCAAGTGGTTGACTGCAACTCTTTGAGTGAGGCCATCTACACAGTTCCTTATCCACTGAGCATTCCATCCATCAAATCTATGGCTCTCCAATTTAGAGACCAGGCTGTGATGTGGGACAGTGTCAAACACTTTGCATAAGTGCAGGTAGGTATTTTTTTTAATTATCTTTTTAATATGCATATTCTGTGAAATAAAAACACTCACACTTTTTTTTCTCTATTTTGTCATCCCTTTTTTCTGAATTCCCTAGAATAGAAACCATGCTGCTCACTCAACATTCAGGTCTCGTGTCATTCACTGGTTCTTTGTTACTTGTATTCAATGATGTTTTCGTTCTTTTTGGAGTCCATTGATATAAATGTTAAATAATTTTGGACTAAGAATGCATCATACTAGTTAATGATGAATTCCCCTTACAATTCCAGGCCTCTTTCCTTTGGAATTTTGCAGCCATTGATGTGTGCAGGTTGATTACCCTTTTACTGTGAAGGTTTTCTGCAGAAAAGCAGCTTTTGCAATTGCACTGACTTCAACTCATTGCTTCTACTGCTTTTATACCTGGCTCTATAGAAAAGAAAAATCTTTGATCAAAAAACTGCACTGATAAATTAAATTGCCACAACAGAAATAGTATGTTTTTGTCCTGTAAACAAAGAGCATGGTGTTAAAAATTTACCATGGTGACTCAGAAGTGCACGCTTGTTGTTTATTTGCTAAAAATTACTTTGAAAAATGCCAGCAGATTCAAATTGTTATATTCTGAAGTGATAACAAGAATGTGGCAATCTAGCATTTTCCAGACCATCAGTATACTAAATTTGCATAAAATCACTGGTTTTAACAATTTTGTTTGTATCATTGACCTGCCATTACAATCAAAAACTGTGTGGTCAAGGAAGCTTTCAGTTATGACCTTGAAAAGTGAACAGTGTTTACTTGTGTGCACTGAATATAACAGATGTGATAGCTGATATAACAGCAAAAGAAAAACTGGTTTGTGTTATGTTTGTGAAGTAATCATGTCTTGTATCCACTTATGGTGTTCTTTTAATCCTCACATACAAAGTGTCTTCACCACTTTGCTTTGTTTTGTTTCCCATTCCAGAAAGTTTTTCCAGCGTATGTTGATTTCTAGCCAAGTTGTTAGTTTTACATTCTATTTTTCTTCCTCAATATTGCAAAAGAAATACCAACACAGAGTGTTAATGTTTTTATTAAGCCAAGGCAAACTGTTCAAGCTGTTGCTAATCTTGTGTGCAAGCAGGTGTTCGATGTGATCTATTACTGTAGATATAAAACAGTGCAGTTAAAATTGTCTTGGACCTTTGGGGCACAAGAGAAGAAAGCTCTGACACATGATTATAGTTTTTTAAGTTCATTATGTTATTCTGTATAGGAATTTCCTTGGTACGTTGTGCTTTGTTTTCATTACAGGAAAATAATGCTGTTATTTACAAGGGAGATAGTGTCGTGAGTCAAAAGAAGTTCTGCATCAGGTTAATAATAATCTGTTCCTATCTGGATCAATAGAACTTTCCCTTAGCCTAGAAACAGCATTGCTATGGGAAGAAAAGGTTGCAGCCTGTTGTATATAGTAGGGAGTTACACAAGAAAAGGTAATCTTGTTTACAAATTGTTTCCAAATCCTTACCAATAAAATTATATTATTCACCTTGTTCCTTCTCTCTTCCTGCCTCCTATCCCTTTGCCCTTTCCAAACGTCCTGATTTGAGGTAAAACAGAACCAATATGCTCACTTGTTCATATGTATTTGGCAGTACCTAATGACTTGCTTGTCATAGAAAAAGTGACAAAAAAGTAATAGCTTCTCACTTTGCTGATAACCAGCCTATTTAAAATTGTTTTCTTGGTCATTTTAATCGTTTTTGAAAATAAGACGTTTACTAGCAAGATTTTCTATTTAAAGTTCATACATCTGGAACAAATGGCTCAGGAACGGATGCAGGAAAGAAATGAAGGATTTGTTCCATAGGGATTTTGCTGAATCTACACGTGTAGGATATGTGCACGTGCACTATATTCAGTGTTCCAGTTTTACTTTAAATAAGGGAGGAATAAAATAAAAGCCTTCAGCTGCAGGGTTTTTTTGCGGCAAATTCAATTAAGTTGGTGCTCTTTTGGCAAACTTATTTGTTTTTCTCTTTAGCAATGGGTAACTATCCGTGTGGTTGGAGTGCAGCTCAGTGACTCTTAACTCACATGATTAATTTCAATACTTGCTGCAATAAGCACCTACAGAGAGGCAAGCACTCTCCTTTCTACTCTGCCAGTGAAGACACTGAGGCAAGGACAACGAGGGATTTGGCCAAGGTTTACAATTTCAGTCCTCTCTCTGCCAGTCCTCATGAGGTTGCCGTACTGGTTCAGCTCAGTGGGTTTGCTCAGCAGAGCTGGTGGGTCTGCATCAGTCTGGGCATGCAAAGTTCAATTGGTTGCAACAGTGATCTTATTGAACAGACTGTAAATGAAGAAGATTTGTTTATGGAGCTATTGCAAAAATCGGTTTTTAGCTGATAAGATAAATTGGAAAGGAGACAGTAACTTTTAAGAAAAAGAACTTTTCTACTTAAATGATGCATATTTCCAGATATTTCTTGCCTCCCACCCACCCCTCCAGAGAAAAATACAGGAAAATGCTTTTTAAAAGTTCAATTCAAAACGTATGTATTTAGGTATTCTCAGTACAGAGAAGAATTTACCAAAAGGTCACGATTTTGAAAACTTTAAAGTCTAACTCTACTTAAGAGGTTGATTTTCTCTTATTGCTCTTATTCCTCTTTACAGAAAGGCTGAAAGGAAGGAAAAAGAGAAGGTACTTGAACATAAAGTACCTACATTTTTTATGAAAATTCTTGAATCGAATACGCCTGTATTTATGAAACCTTTTAATTGTAGTACTCAGTAACTAGCATTTAAGAAAGTGCAGAACATATGCAAAAACCTTCTGAATAGAAATGGCATCTAATAAGCACTACATGCTGGAAAACTATTTACAAAAAAAAACCAAACAAACCCACCCAACGGAAAAACTAGCAGTTTATTATAATTGTAGGCATCATGGTATTTAAAAAACTTCTGCTTGGTGAATTTCTATTATGGATATTTGTAATTAAACAAAAATAAGTTTGTAGAGGGGAAAAAAATTGAAAATCAATTGCACAGATTTTAAGTAGGTGTCTGAAATCTAGAATGTCCTTGTATGATTACGACAGATGGAGTTGGTACATTTTCTTCTTCAAAATGTTTGAAGTCCAACTATGGCAGTATTTAAATATCAAGGGTCCCCTTTCCTTTCTCTCCTCCATGTTTTCACAGTTGTCGATAGTTAGACTTGTAATTACTATAGAATAAAAGTCTAGCAGTTGATATCAAAGTCCACTTCAACCAAAGTTCATAGTGAAAAATATTTTCCATAAGTATTTCCATAATTTTCATTAACATTTGAATTAGTATTGCTTCTTCTCTGCGATCTTTCATCTCCATTTAAATATTTGCATTAAAATAATACTGAAGCTTGCAGAATGATTACAGACTTACAGGCATCAATCATCAGCAAAGGAAATTTTAAACTCCTCCTTGAAAATGTACTTATAAGAAATACTTGATTTAAAAACTTGTACTTGTGTTAAAGTTAAAAAGCATTGGCATTTTTGTATTCCCGGCTAAGAAACTGCACTGGATTTCAAATAACTGTCCAGAAATTAAATGATCATCATAAAGAGTTTTTGAAATATTTCATAATTGTGGAAAATTTCAGTCTATTACCACAGTAAGAAAGGATTAAAAGGCTCATTTCTCTGCTGCTTTGTTGCAAATTAGCCCTTTACAGTCTAAATATAATTGTGCATGCACTAGCTTGCGCTGTAAAGATAGGGAAACACAAACCTCTGCTGAAGGTAGCACATATGCTGTTGAAATTTCACAAGTGAAAATATCATCATTTTTCACTATATGTTGAGCACTATCAAAAAGAGCTTTCTCACATTGGACTCCAAGTAGGCTCCCAGGTGCCTCGGTAGAACAAGTGCAATAGTCTGAACTGCTGTGATGCCCTAGTTTCTTCTCAAGTACTTTTATGTTTATGAAGGTCTAGCATAGCTTGGCTCTGGTAAAAACTAACCACTGAGATATCCCTCTCTGGAGGTGACTGGAGTATTTATGATGTTTACATCCCTTTCTTCTGTAGGTTACACTGGTCATATCTCACCTTAGTTTTTGTAGCCTTATAGGGATGTAGGAGAGCACTTTGGCCTGTTCTACAACTTCGACTCCTTGTTCATTTTCCCATCAATGAGCGTGTAACGAGGAAATGAGGCTGTGATGATATCTAGGTCCACGTGTGTGGAAATGGAAGGAGCTCACTGTTCTGCAGTAGAAACAGAGCTGAATAGGCTTATGAAGTTATAGAATAACCTGATTTTGGAGTTCTTTTAAAAGACTCAGTCTATTCCGAGGCAATAGTGCTGGTAGAATGTTTCATATAATGCAGAGTAGAATACCCAATTTTGCTATAAAGGCATCATGAGCATGTAGCTTGTATCCATTTCTCTTGTCAGCTTCCTCTAGTATTGTTCAGGTATAGAAGGCCTTTTGCTCTGAGAAACAACTGGAAAGAATAGCTATTAAAAAAATTCATCAAAACCCATTAAAAAAATCAGTAAGGGGAAGCCAGGTAAGAGGAAGAAACGTAATGGAAAATTCTTATCTAATTCCTTCTGGTGCCTTCATGAGTCTGAAACACCATTGTCTTGTCCCACGGCACAAAATCATCCCATTGGTCGTAGGCAGCTTTGAATGCCTTCACGTTGGCACATGTTGGGTTCCTTTCAATTGGAGAGTCTTGGGTTTATGTATCTGACTGAGACAGAAGAGCAGCACCTCTCAGGTTTTCAATCTGGAATAGTGGTTCCAGCCCTTGGCCAGCTTCTTCACTCCAAAAAGCAGCCATCTAAATGATACTATATGTATTTTTTCGAATGGAGCACTTTGTAAATGTAACAAGCACAAACCAAGTAATAAAAATAGTAGTTATGTTGTTAAAATCAGTGTAGGAACTTCATCTAGGTTGTAAGTGAACTGTGTGGTGTATAAAATAAACAAAATGGTGAAACAGTTAACAGTTAACCAATAAACAAAGTAAGCCTTACTCTGTAAGGTAGTTCTGACAACTGGAAGTGATTGGGGTAGCTGTAAGATTGCTGTGCTAAAAGGGAAATCTAGATATTCTATCTGGGTTTGGTAAAAATATGGTCTGAAATAAATCTTCTACATTTCTGAGAGCAACAGCATATAAATTCCTTGCTAATGGAAGATGGCATTGTATTATTTATAGACTAGCGCAATCAACAGAGAGGAATAGAGAGGCCTCCTGGGTCTAGTCCTCTGCTATTGCAGTTAATCACCTTCATTTAATCCTATTCAGAGATGTGTTAAACTCCATATTTAAACATGGTATGAATTGCTAATGATGGGACCAGTAAAAGGTGGTAAACTGGGTGAATGGATGGCCAATTGTCATAAGTCCAAGAAAAATGTTGTACAGCAGGGAAGAGAGAGAACAAAATTATAATTAGCCTGCCAGCAAGAGAAAGGCATCACTCCTAATGAATTTGCTGCAGAAAAAAAAAATCCAAATGCCTCAGAAACCAGGATAAAGCGCAGAGAATAATAGGATAATTCAGGCTGGGAGGGACCTCAGGAGGTCGCGATTCTGGTCTTCGGCTCAAAGCAGGGCCAGCTCTGAGGTCAGACAAGGCTTCTCAGGGCTTTGCCCTGTCACAAACCTTCTGAGATGGAGATTGCACAAACTCGCAGCCAACCTGCTGCACTGCTTGGCCGTTCTCATGGCAAAAAAGTTGGAGGTGAGAGATAAAATGGAGATCTCGGCAGCAGCTGAGAGGACAGCAACTTGCTGGGATTTAAGACAGGGTTTCTGTTGTTTCACTGCTGTTTAGCTAAAATCATCTTGTGAAAGGGCCTTAGTAATCTCACGCTTGTTTTGCCGGTTCTAGACTCTCAGTCCTTCGAACTCAAGACTGAAGAGAGTAGATGTGCATATGCAGCTTTTATAGTTGAGTTCTGGTTGAGAATACATTATGTGAAATAGTAATATTTTGTCTCCTCAGGAGGGAGTGCTAAGTTCTTTTAATTATATGGAATAATATCTGCATTGTTCATGAGGAATATTATTCCTGTCACAGGTGAGAGAATATTTTCACTTCTGCATTGCTTCTCTTTGAAAGAAGCAGTTAATACCATGAATTTTCTCCTATTGGGGAAGCGGTTGCCAAAATGAAATTTGAAGGTATTGAATGTGGACGATTTTACATCTATTTCTATATACTCTGTCATTTTTACTAAAATCCAGAGTTAACTATTGCAGCAAAGCAAAATGTTCTAGAGATGAGGTAAGATTGGTTTATGGGCCATCATGAAGCACAATTGGAGGGGTTTTTTTCTGGAAAAAAATTATTTTACGCTTTCTCTATTACCTTTTTCCGTATCTGACCATGAGGGAAAAAATGGCCTGTTATAATTTCTTTCCATGACAAAGCTGGGGAATTCTTTAAAAATGAGAGGGTTACTGTAAAGGTAGTCTAGTCCAGCTCTGCCAGTCTAGATTTATTCCTTATTGCATATGATACAATGCTCTGAAAGTGTAATTTTACGTTGTCAAAGAGATGTAGATCTATAGACTAATAAATCTCCCAGCTCAGAGCATTTCCTAATTTCCTTTCACATCCCCATTCTGTATTTTTTCTGTTATCTATTTCAATTAATCATTCCTGCTTGTATCCTTCTTTTATTACCTGGTAGAGGACTTTTGCCTTTGTAGGTATTAACGTTGTTTGTACACCGGTAAGCTACATTACATGTAGCTGGTACAGTCACAATAGCACAGCTGAGAGATATTTTTTTTTAATGTGGAATAAGTGATTTAGTCCCTCGGTTATTCCTCTTTGATAAAGAAGAGATTAAGCGCAGCATATTGTAGCAGAGAAGTGTGTGTCAGACATTGCACAGAGGGGACTCAGCAGGAGTTATCACTGCAATATGGTGGGGAGTGTCACATCTATGAGAACTGAGATCTGGGTCCTGACTTCTCAACTGGCTCCTCTCCGTCCTCCTTTCTGTGCAAGAAAAAGGGAGGTATCAGGACTATGAAACCAGTGAACCAAGGACACTGGTTGGCATGCGTCGTGAAGTTTGGCATTCTAAAAAACTTGTACTAAGTGATGGAAATGTTTGAATTAAGGGGGCGCAGATGCCTGTTTCAGAGTACCGTTTTATCAAAATACTTTGACAAGCAGCACATTTGTTTCTGAACAAGGGGTTTTTTCGAAATAGTGGTTTGACTCCACAGGAGTCTCTGCCCCGCTTACACGGCAGTGGCCCCTCGAGCCTATTGCTGACACATAATGTGGGAGGTTGTATTGTTGCACCTGGGAAGAAAATGGCTCTTTGCAGCAGTGCAGCTCCTGAACAGAAGCTGTTTTATTAGGTGTTTCTGTTTGACTGGGAAGAAAATGCTTGTTGCTTAGCGCCTGATCTGAGTCAGCCAATCCATCTCTGCTACTGTGCTGCGGAGGAAAAAAAACTCGTATTTTTCGTATAGAGGTAACTGCTTTTTGGCCATTTCTCAAGTATATCCCTCTGCTTTCAAATTAACCCAAGTAGATAATATTTCTAACTCCACAAAATTCTGACTTTAGAATGAAGTGTAAAACTAATTTTGTAAGCTGGTTTGTACCCATAAGGTCACCATAGCCAGCACAGAGTTAAAAAGACCTAATATTAACTTTCCCCACCTTCTGAGAAATGCTGTTTCATCTTATGCTTAGAGGAAATTTTACTGAATTCCAGCAAGTAATGTGACTTTTATCCTGGAGTGAATTGTTCTTTTTCTACCTTAATTCATACGTGCAATGGAAGTGTTTGGTATGAATTTTAACAGAATGTATGATGGCTGAGGTACAAACGCTCTTTCCCTCATTTCATCATGGGAACTTCCCCTCCATTCAAGATCTTGTTACTTCCTACAGTCAAGAGCTACCTAATTTCAGTCCTGATGTGCAACTATTACTACAGCTATTGCTGCAAGCTACTCTTGGTAGCGTGGTGGAACAATAAAGAGGCACAAAGCACCACGTTCCATTATTTTAGTCCTGAAGGGTACAAATGCTGAGAAATTTCCAAGCCATGCAAATTATTATAAGGACATGTCCTTAACAGTAACGTAACCAGTAGATAAGGTTTTCTCCTGATGAATAGTGCTACTTGAAAGAAGAAAATTGGGGTTTGGATGTTCTACGTTCTAGAGATGGGCAAGGAAAGCATTTTGGTGGCTGTTATTTGTCTTGAGCATCTCCTTTGCTAAGACTGCTTCTTTCACACACAACTGTGCACTAATTTCCTGTTTCACCAAAGCCTTTGTAAACTCCACAGCTACAGAAAAGTACAATTTTCTGTTTTATTGATTTTTCACCAAAAACTTAATATTTTTGAAAGTCAGAAGGAGGGATTTTTTTCTTTCACCGAAAGAATATTATGCCCAAGTGCTAACAGAGAATAGCTTGCAAGAGTATATCTTCCTTAAAGCAAAAACCTGTTTTCTCAGTTCTGCCCTCATTCAGCACAGAGCACCTACATCCCCCGGAACTTTTCTCTGCCAAACAGTCAGCCTGAGCAATATGAAAGAGATCACGCTAAGGGACACAATCAGAAGCATTGCTAACTGCTCCTACAGAAGGAGCTGTGTATGTACTCTTTTCGTAATAAGCAAACACCTAGGTGTTGTAGGAGGGGCATGGGACCTTTATCTTAAGCTAATGGTTTTTCATCTAGAAAGACCATGGGCCTGATCAAAGTTTTTGTTAATGCCCTGGGGTTGACTTCTGTGACATTTTACAGTAGTTTAAGTTTTCTCCCCAGGAGGTCCAGGATTGGTTACATGCTGTACTACAGACCACCTTTCTAATCTAACATAGATCGCTTGCAGAATAAGTTTCTTAAATCTGCTTGGATAGTCTTGTTTTAATGTTTAGATAAACATACAGCTGAAAACCTACCTTTCCTACGAATAAGACATAAGTTTTCTAAACAAATCCAGATTTTTCCTGGAGGAAATTGCATCATTTGAAAGAGGTTGTTTGACTGACTGATGGCGGGGCAACACCGCAGGGCACAAGCAATCCACGAGGCTTCTGGAGTGCATGTGAGGTGACTCGTCTCAGCAATACTTTGTGAAAGGACATAAAATGAAATACAGGAAAATCTATGTAAGCATAAGAAAAAACTACTTTTATTGTGAAGATGGTTTAACTGGAGCAGTTTGTCTGTGGAGTTTGTGTAGTCTCCCTCTTTGGAGATATTAAAAACCCAAATGGACACAGCCCTGAGAAACCTGCTCTAGCTGACCCTGCTTAGAGCAACAGGGTGGGATAAGATGATCTCCAGAGGTGCCCTCCTGCCTCAGCCATTTTGTGATTCTCGAACTGGTCCATTCTCTTCAGTAAGAGATGAAACTGGGAATTGCTTTGGGATAGAAATCAAAAGGGTTAAATACTGTTCTGTAATGGGTGATAATTTTCTTTTTCCATCTTAAATGGATGCAGTTGAAGCATACACAGTGATGGAACAACGGATACATCTTGGACTTTTGCCTTTAAAGAGTACGTACAGTTTTCAAACCCTCCCTTTCTCACTTAGATTACTTACTGTCAATAAAAGCAGTGTGGGAGGTACCAAAATTACATGTTTCAGAGTAGATACAGAAGAATGATCTCAGAATAAATTATTCTAATGAACAGCACTTGTCTAGTTTAACTTTTTATCCTCGTTTGCTTGAGGCAGCTATGACAGTGCTGCAGTCCTTGTTTTGTCAGTTGAAAAGACAGTGGAGGAATATGAGAGCTCTCATTTAAATTTGATACTATCCAGAAGTTTTACTGCTTTAGTATAAGAGAGTCCTGTGGTGGTGAAAAGCATTTTCTTAACATGGCCTGAAGATTTAAAAATTGTTTTAATTTTTGTTTTGCATGCGTTATACTAACAAATTTGCACAAACAATTTGCACTAGCTTGTGCAATTGCAAATTTGCATCCAACTAATGCAAAATTTGTCACAGAGCCCCCCCAGATTACGAGAAAAAGTTCAGGGATGGGAGAGTGAAAAAGAATCCCTGAGCAGAAAAGCTGTGCTTGCTGTCACATTTCAGACAACCACAGCTGTGTCCTTCGCTAGCATATTCTTGGATAAGCAGCTATAGGAATAGTTGTATAGAAAGATTAGACATCTTTGATATTAACAGCCCTTGTAGACTATGTAATAAGGAGAGCATCCTGCACAGGTAATGTAGCCGTTGCCTACAACAGAGGCAGCTAGAAAGTCGGCAGCTTCAAGGTCTTAGGCTACATTTTTTACAATCAAAAGCTCTTAGCATATTTCTCTTAAGGTGCATACTGTTTCTTTATCCTTGTAGTCACTGACAAAATGTAAGCCTTAGGAATTCATGGTGAGAGCTCCAAAAATATAGGAACCCAGTTAGACCTGTGATCGTGCATGATAGATGGCACGTACTGTAGATGTAGTACTTCCTAGGCGGCTTTCATAAAGCTACAGTGGGGAAAGGAGAGAATGAGTAGGAACAGGAACAAGGCCGTTAATTTTCTACATTTACCTGACAACTATCTCATCTGAAATGGACTTTTTGGCTGCTGCCAAGTAAACTATTGCTTTGCCAACTTTTGCAAATACACATTCATTTGGCCTTAGTATTGAAACACCTTTCTGCAGTTCTGAAAAAACAAAACTAAGGGAGGAGGAGGAATATAGTGTGTAGCGTAACATACCAAGCCGTGAATTCTGGGATCTATTCTTCCAGTGGCTGTTAATATGTCAGTGCCTCTCACAACCCATTTGACAGAACCAGTGATTCATGCTTCTCTCTGTCTGAGGTATTTGCTATTTAAAAGAGAAATATCCACAGGATATTTAGTATAAAGATTCTGCCTTACTTGTTGACATTATTTTGTTTGTACTACGAAAGCTCACTTTTAGAAGTCTGTTCATATATAATGTTCATACTGTGTTTTAGTATGAAATGTCTTAGCTAGAACCTTAGTAAATGCTGTCCTTTTAAACCCAGGTATGGTATTTTTATTATAGAGCGCGCTCAAGAGCAGAGAGCTGTGCAGGGAGAGCAGAAGTATCTGTTACCAAAGCACCAGAAGATTCGGTCCAATAAATTTTACTTTTGGGAGGCAAGACTGAAGGTTTCAGGCCATTGTTAATCAACTGTGGCATCCTTTGTCTGTAAATCACTTTTCATTCCAACTCACTGTGGATTTATGAATTCCTCACATACGATAACTGTTTTGTCATCAGCCTGTGACTTTAGCGTAGAAAATATTTCTGGGTCTACTTTCACTGCTGTGCTTTTGTATTAGACTTTCTCTCACGCGGTCCATCCCGTTTACTGTATTTGCATGTTACCTATCCAGAGCAAAGCCCCGCATTTAGTCAATATGCAGTCAAATAATTAGCAGTACCAGCTTTCATTTTTTTTCCCAGATACTGGCTTTTCCATCTGCAGCAGAAAGTTCCAGGAATCAGAAATGTTACAAGCTACTCTGCTGAAACTAGAGCAAGTTATCTTACAGTGACAGAGGGGAACTGTCTGACTGTAAATAGTTCCTTAGTGTCTAAACTTGTAGCTTGAGAAAAATTGAATTTGACTTGAGCTCTCAAAAAAACTATAAAGATACCTGCCATTTGCCTTCCCAGTCAGACTGAGCTCAAATTCAGGTAAAAGAGTTGGTGATTGTTATTTCCATAGTCTGGTTCTCTCTTCCAGCTTTCTGATAATGAGCAAGTGGGAAATCTCTGAAGACAAGTGAAGAAACAAATAAGCACTTGAAAGAGGATTTCAAGAGCTGTCACATTTAGTACTAATTGCTATGGCCAATCCAAATCTTCAGAGAAGCTTCAGTTATGGTCTTTTTTTGGTAGACCTACAAATTCTGTAACCATGAAGGGGTTCGTGTAACTATTAGAATGTATCTGGTCTTTGGACAGTCTACTTGTCTTCTACTTATATTTGAGGTATCAGCTGGAACAGAAATTTTCTAACTTTCATCATAACATGAGTTTTATCAAATATTCATCTCTCCTGACAGCAGTTGCACTCCAATTTAATATAGATATAGGAAGATCAGTTTATTATGTTTATTATTTGGCGTTAAAAAAATAAATTCATTGAATCTGAAATTATTTAAAACTTTTATTTAAACACATTTTTTCCAAATAGAGAGATATTAAATTACTACGAAGTAGCTCATGATAAATACTCACATTTTCAGGCTTGTGGATGTTAGTGACTAACTTTCAATTTTGCTTCCCTTCTGAGCAAATACACAGAAAGCATGGTACTAACCAAGTATGAATACTTTATCCCAAGAGCTGAAGGCAGACAGAAACTTGGATAACTCTGAGGATGAGAGGAAAAACCTGATAGTCTAATTTCCTGAAAATTTTCTCGTGCATACGAAGATGCTGATGCGTGATGCTGATGCTGTGTGCATGCAGTTATTGTTGATTATACCATCTATATGTAATTATTTTCTTGCTAAAGGAACAAATGCAGTTATAGGTCGTTGGTGACCTCTTTTGTTAGTGTGAGCCTCTACCTGGACGTTTTTTAATATGTGGCTGTATTACTGTGCTATAATACTAACAGCATGGAAAGGCATACCCTAGGGCAGATTGCTATTTACAGCTGTGCAGTCTTCTGATGGGCTTTCAGAGCCCTGCCAATCATTTGGGAAAGTGTTAAAGTAAATATAACCCACCTGGCAAGTTTGGTAATGAACAGTTGCAGGAAGAGGGGAACTGTTATGGCTCTTCCGTGCACAATGAAATCTCCATTGGCTGATGGGCTAAGCCCTCAGAAAGGTAAGGCTAGAGGTAGGCTAGCAAAACCCCTTAATAAATGATGTTTTGTTTCTTTTGAAATACATGTGCTTTGGAGGCTGCTGATAGCAAAGGCAGACATATATATACCTAAAATGTTTCTTTGATACTCTACTTAGACGCGCATTTGTCAGAGAGCTTAGTTTAGGTATCTTATTAAATATGACAAGCTCAAACGCCACATATTGCAGGAGAAAATTATTGCATTCAAAAAACTGAAGCTCGGGTTATTCAAGGGAGTTTTGATATATGATAAACATCAGATGACACCTTGCTTTCGCATAATGGAAAGTTTTGCTAATTGTGTTTTGGGCGTCTGGAAAGCATATAATTCAGGATACAATTAACCAGTTTCAAATTTTCTTCAGGAGTGACAATTTCTATTTGGATTAAGGTGTTCATCTTTCATCTTTTCAGTGGCACTCTTGTTTCCATTTTATTTATTATTTTGACTTACTAACAACTTTAATATACAATGCTGTTTTCTATTTCGTTTTGTGCTTGCTGTCACAATTAGCGGGAGAGACGAATTCTTGGAAACTGGGACAAGATGTATGTGAAAGCAGTTGCTCACAGCTCAAGATGTATCAGAATCAAAATGCCGTGAACATATGTTGAAATCCGGCCTCGTGGGCGGGTGATTAAACAGTACCTTGCAGTAAACTTGCTTTAGTACAACTAAATTTCTGGGTTTGGTGTGAATCCATAGTTATAGGGTTCGTGGCATTAAAAAGAAGTATTTATATTATTTCCATATTTGCCACATCAAAGAACTAAGCTGTACAAGGGGAAACATTGTGGTGGCCAACATTAGGACAAGTTGCTTAAAGAGGCTGTGTAATCTTCTTCTTCGGTGATAGTTGGGTCTAGGCTGGAGGTGACCCTGAAGAATATGATCCAGCATTGGCTTCAGAGCAAGCCTTGCTCTGAGCAGGAGGAAGGACATGACTCCATCATTCTGTGATTCTAACCGGCACTGAGAAAATGGTGTTAAGCATTATCTAATGACTGGAAAAAAGCTGTGGATTGCATTTGGTGATTTCCTAAAAAAAGGAACAGAAGCGTTTTTAGATTTCATCCTCACTTGGGTTTTTTTGGATTACATATCATGTGCGTTTGAAACTGAATGGCACTGACTAACACATACTGCTTATACATCTTCTGGGTAAAAAAAAAATAGCTGGTGCTGGTTTTGCAAAGGATAAACTAACTTGAAGCCTGAAGTCTATCTAAAATAATCTAAAGCGTTAGCTAAAATCACTGAAGTCAGTTGAAGTGTTCCAGGAACTCTGCTCAGTTGTAGATTTTTGTCCTTAATTATAATTTAGTTTAATGAGCTAATTTAGAATAATAACTTAATTTAATAAAATCTTTGTATTTTGCAATATGACATAATGTATGGAAAAAATGGCTAGATGTCTAAATTACATGCTGTCTTCCTATTAAAAACTGATACCCCTTCATTACCCTTTCTTGCCAAAAACTGACTCAGAAGTTGAGAGGTGCAAGCTCACATTTGTAGGTTCAATTTACAGATGAAACACTTAAAGAGAAAGCTTTCATATTGTTCTCATCTGCTTTCAGAATCACTTATAAGAAAATCAAGTGGAGGTTTTCCTTTTCTGTTCTGGCACTGTGAAAATATTAGTGCAGAGAAGTCAAGCAGCAGAATGAAATCATTTGTGTTGTGAACTGAGAAGTGCTAAAGTTTTGGGTTTGTGCATGTGTGTGTTTTTTCAACCACTTTGAATTAGGTAAGGTTTTCAAAGCATCTAAGAGGGACTTATTTACACACTTCTACCCAGTCACTGTATTATTCCTGGGTCATAAAGACCTCTCTTAGTCCTACGCAGGTCGAAATATTGCATGTGACGTAAGTTGGGATGGTGTTGCTGTCTTGGCTTGCTGAGAGCTGGTGCTGATTGAACTGATACCAGTAGCATAAGAAGAAGGACAAGAGCCAGGGAATGAAAAAAATTGGCTCCTTGTTTCTTCCCAGTGGAGGCCTATTTTGACCATCTGAGGTGGCAATACGGCTGAGTAGTTTTCTTCAGATAGGGTCTACAAGGGATCAGCACATCTACCGAGTTAGTTAATTTTTTTATATTACACTTAATTATCATTGTATTGCTGGTAATTTGTCCCCGTGGACATGTTAGTATTTGCTGCTTGAGAATGTCTCAGCTGTGAGGCGAGACATCCCTTGGAAGCTGAACCTCAGCCTCCTGCATGTGAGCTCAGGTGTATGGGAAGCGGGCAGGAGAAAACGAAAAGAAAAACAGCTATTTGAATTGAAAAGGGAGCCTTGTAAGCTGGGGTGAGGGTTTGTCTTATCTGCTAGGAACAGGATTTGGGCTTTTGCTTAGATTTTATTTTTATCAAGTGGCACAAAAGCTTTGATTTTTTTTATTGATTCCCGGTAAGCTGAAATAAGAGGTTTTAATATTCAGACACTCTAATATGGCCTTTTCTTAGTTTCAGCACTAATACATTTGTCTTCATAGAAAACTAAAATTCAAAGCAACTTAAATCGCATCTTTAAATTCTGATTAATTAAAGAATTATTTTTTTAATTCACTAGAGTGATGGTGATTATCTGAGTCGAAGTTTTTTAACAAAAGTGACCATAAAATGTGTTAATATGTGTTGCCATTTTTAATAATCTAGGATCTTAAGTAAAGGACTAATTTCCATCCTGTCTCATTTCCAAGGCAATGGGTTGGTTGATGGGAGTGGAGCAACTGGAGGGAAATTCTTCTGGTCAAAGCCTGGTAAAAAAATAAAGTGTTTTCTATTTCAGAATATTTATTTTGGAGACTTTTTCCCAGTTGTGATTTAGCAGAATTTTATTGGTGTCTTTAAAAAATATTAGGGCTGTTTCTGAGCAAATTGTCTGATGTTCTAAAGATCATCGTATAAATGCCTTCACAGCTGCATTAGGCAGTGTCTTAATTTGCATATTTGCATATTTATGTCAGGAAGACCTTAATTAGATGATGTATTAGAAATGCATGGGCTGTGTAGCTTCACTATCATACTAACCAAAGGGAGACATTCCTTCCTTATTAACAGATCAAGAGAAGCACAACCATTTTAGAGAAAAACTTCAGTTGTTTTGGCAAACTGATTTGTGGTCTATTTTAAGATGTTTCACTGTGAGCTTTTGCTTTACAACCTTTTGAACAGGTGAACTAAAATTACCTTTTTTTCCTAGGCCTAGAAGTCTGTTGCCTGGTGTTACCTGGTCATGACTTCAGTGTTTGCAACGTTACACTTTTATGATAAGGATGTGGTTGAACATTAACACTGTATTTTCACTAATTCCATTTCGATTTTCTTGTAGACATTTCAGCAGTCTTCTCTACAGCAGAAAAGTAAAAAGAAGAACAAAGGTAAAAATTAAATTTGTTTTCATGTATCGGTAGGAAGGGAATTGCCAACGTTAACATTTATGGTGTTGCAGTATCTGAGGAACTAGAACTTGTTAGCTCTAATCCAATGTTTAGTTCAGTTATTGACGTTGAGAATGTGTTAGTCCATAGTTTCCTAATGCTCATCTACCTGCTTATGTCTGCTGTCAGATAATTTACATCATAGTAAATTGTCCTCCCTTGATTTAGAAGTACAAAGGCCTTAGGAATTCTTTAGTTGCAAAAGGAGCTGCAAACAGAGGTTTTTGAATACCCGTGAAGTACATACATAGTTATATTTGGCAGCCAAGTGTGAAAGTACATTAATTTATATGCTGTGTGCTTTAATCTGATGTGAGATATTAATTTGTTGAAAATTACAAATAACCATTTTCCTTATTTTTAAATATCTTGCCTTTCTTTTCTCTATAGTGTCTTCTTTTACTGTGTTGCTTTATTTTTTTTTTTGTCTTATCCATAGAATATGAGTTCTGTGAGGTGCTGAACGTGGGTTGTTTTGGGTTGTTTTGGTTTTTAATTTATGGTGCCTTTCATAGACTTTGGTCAAAATAGAATGTTTGTAATAATTTATTCATGGTGAATTGAGGTTGAAATTTTTAATTAATTTTCTGAAGCAAATATATAGTGCTTTCTAGCCAGCTGTCTTGTTGATTTAGTGGACAAGTCAAACACTTTCACACCAACTTGTTGTCATTTTCAGCTCCTATTCCTGGTAAAAGCAAAAGACGGATCTCATGTAAAGATCTTGGTCGAGGGGACTGTGAAGGCTGGCTTTGGAAAAAGAAAGATGCCAAGAGTTATTTCTCCCAGAAATGGAAAAAATATTGGTTTGTGCTGAAGGATACATCTCTATATTGGTATATCAATGAAGAGGTAAGCATCTGTGTTCGTTGTCTCAACAAATACCCTGTGTAGTGCTGTTATCATGATTTAGTGGGAAGCCAGTACTTTGAGGGCTTATATGTGTGGATAACTTTATTCACCCAAATAATCACACTGAAATTACTATTAACTGCCTGACTACCATTAAGGTCCAGAGATATTTGGTCCTTCAAATTTGCCTTTTACTACATGGAGAAATAACACACTTTCCAGTGTCCTGCTCTCACCAGTTTAGAATAAATCTATCCTCAAACCCCTGAAAGGGAAAAGGTAGTTATTTAATCCTGTCATTCAAGCTTAGTCATGGGAGCGTAAACTTTAATGATGTGCTGCCTGATGTTCCTTGTTTATCTGTGCTAGTGAAATCGCCAAAACCTCTGGCAATTAAGGAAGATGCATTTGTTTTCTCAGTTGTGTTCTCCTATCATTCCTTCTTTATAGCTTTTGATATGATTTCAGTGCTCATATGCTGAACTTTAGAGCACTGGAGCAGCCTGACTGAATTGTGTACACCTTTGATTGTGTTCTGCATTAGTACACGTTTATTTATATCAGCTTTAGAAAAAAAGCTTTTTGCCAGCAAGTTAGAAAATCTTAGGTTTAAACCCTACTAGTCTCATTAGTGAATATCCTGAAATGAAATCATTGCCAACACGTGGATGGATGCACTCAGTCCTGGGCCTGTTCTTTTAATCATGCAAGCATTTGTACATAACCTTTTTAAAATATTGTGATCCGCAACTCTTCCCTGAGTAGACAGAAAGCAAGTTGTTCCACGAACAGAGTTACCGAAGCCTGTTTTCCCACAGACTCACCCACAGACTCATCCCATTTGTGCCTTGATCCCAGCTTCAGATCGGGAACCCTAATTTCCACCTCTCCATCCTCCCTCCTCAAGGTCTATTGTGAGGTCTTCACCAGGGTGGTAATTCATGTCTACGAGTACGATGACTGGTCACTAGCCATGGCCAAGAAGCAGGTGGAACTGCTGAGTTGTGCCTTACTTTCCTGTGCAGAGGGCAGTGGTCTAAGTGCCTCTGTCTCCCCCCGTCCCAAGTTTCCCTGAGACTTGCTGAGACTCAGTTAGTTTTGAGACCTCCGCTCCCTCACCAAAGAGTCTGCAATTACCAATAGATTCAAAAGCTGGTAGGGGAAGCCTCAGTGGCAGATGGACAGATAAGCAAACGGTGCTTTTGCCAAAATTTTGTTTTCTTAGGCAACCATGCAAAAAAGATGGCAAGATTATTCTAAGCAGTATCCTTTCGATTTTAAAATACCTGCTAATGCAGAACCTTGTGCCTACCACAGAACAACTCTAGTTCCGATTTTATATGCTGATTTGTGTCTTTTATTTCTTTCTTTTTAAGAAAGCATATAGTCATATGGACTGCATATGTAGCATAAATAGCCATGGAGATTCTGAGAAAAGATATATTTCTTTGCAATTCCTTAATATACATTTGTGTTTTCTACAGCTTCACTTTCATGATCCTGTATTAATTTCTCATGCAAAGTTATGAGCAGTTAAATAAGAGAGTCTGTGTTATTGATTTATTAGTGGCTTAAAATAAAGAATGCTTTCAAAAAGTGAAAAGTCAAGGAAGAATGAATATCTGATAAATTAAACTATGTGCAAGTCTTTAGAGGAGAGGTGAGGAAGGTCAGGTGTCTTCTCTCTTCAGTGCTGGAGAGCTGAAAGTAGCTGAAGAGATATCATGCCTCTGAGCTGTGATACCATATAAAGATGGTAAGCAGCACACATTGAAATTGCTTTTTTCCCTATTTCTTACAGTAGGCTGCGTTTCTCCTTACTAATTAGCCCATCTTCCCCCAAATTAACTAATTACAATAACTAATTGCCTGAATACATTTGGTCATTTTGTATATTTTCAAATGCTGGTTCAGCTGTGAAATTGTTTGAGAAAACTGGGTATTTAAAATTGTATTTTATACCAAGGGATTTGTCTTACTACTTTGGCAAAAGTCCCAGTGACTTCTGTGGGAGGTTTGCCAGAGCAGAGCAGCACACATTAGTATTCCTTATGTAAGAAGAAGGCAAGTGAAAATATCTTTAACTTTTCAGTGTGGGGGGGTTTTTCTTCTGACACCTTAACAACAGTAATATCTAGAACTATCTTTGCAGGATGAAAAAGCAGAAGGATTCATCAGTCTACCTGAATTTAAAATTGACAGAGCCAGTGAATGCCGCAAGAAATAGTGAGTATGCTCAAAAATAATGCAATGATACAACAGAAAAAGTGGAACAAAGGACAAGGTTTTCTCTTAAAACAGTAACGTAATGGTCTTTGTTACAATGATCATTTGGTTGTATCACAGAATAAGCTCATACAGAACAGGCAAATTCAGTGTGGTTTCTGTGTGTCTTCTTTCCTGATGAAGCTTTTTCTTGCTTAATCATTAATCACAGTGATTGACTAGAGCAAAATTAATTTAGAGCAAGAAGGCTGGTTGGCTGCTTCTGTCCCTTTATTTTCCTAATTTTCCTTTCTTATTTTGTTTCCTTTCTGTTTTGTGATTGGTTTTGTTTGGTTTTTGGGGAGTTGGAGTGTGTGTGTGATACTTTTATGCTCAATAAAGAGCTTTAAGCATAATAAAGAGACCATCCAAATAAAAAAGTCCCCAAGTTCATGGCCAGGCATCAGTCTTTAACGTAACTCCAAATTAGCTAGCATCATCTCAAAGTTTGCTAATTCGGTGTATCAGTTCTGAGGCAGAGTGAAAAAAGAGAATGACAGTGATTTGCTGTATTTTTGAGGTACAACCTAAAGGTCTCAAAGAACTTTTCTTCTCACCTAGCTGTGTGTACTGCTGTCTAGATTTATGCCATTGCACAAATCCATTTCTTATTTAGATGCAAATTCAAGGATATGTAGCAATGTGGGGGGTGCATACTCCCACAGAGGTATTTTTAGTGTCATTATTGTTGAAAACTTTTATTGTTGAAAACTTTTTGTCTTGCCTTCTAATGGTTTGTACTTTTAAGTTTATCAAGACATCACTCAAATTTGTACAGAAAAGCAATTGCAAAAGTAAAATGGTATGATTTGTAGTACGTACAGTTCTAAAGAAGTCGCTGACCTTGTATCAGTTGGTCTACATATCTCTTCTGGATGAACTCTACTCTTCATGATGGTCTGAAAGGGTAGAAAATGAAAAATGCATTTAAAAAAAAAAAGATACATCAGCTTGGGCTTATTGTCCTGTGTCCTTGGGCTACATTGTTGAAGTGCTTCATTTTTTTTCTTTTTTGTTGGGGCAGCAGCTTAAAGTCAACTCATTTCTCAGAATTGCACCCTGCTTAAATTGTTGGTCTTTTACTTGATTTGGTATCTACAACACAAAATGTGGCTATTAAAATTCCTTGCTTGGGTGGCAGATAAAGAAAAAAAACTAAGAATCCGTACAACAGATGCTGTGACAATTTTAAGAAGTCAAGTTTTGGGTCTCAGTAACTTGATGAAGTCTTTCAACACTGAGCAGATGTCACTGTACATCTGCTTTCACTTGCATAACACTGTGTCATGCTCTAATGTGTTAGAAGAATTCTTTGTGTCTCAGTTTTACGTTACGTTCACTAGCAGTAACATTCCTGGATATCAATGTCATGTCCCTGGTTTCTTAAAACCTTTCTTCATACATTTGCATATACATACCCAAACAGATGTACATATTGAAAATTGCAGGCATGATACACGTGAAGAACGTCATTACCATTTGTCTGACACGCAGTGGATTAGAAAGAGTGAAAATTGTTATAGTGTATAGATATATTTATATATATAGAAAAACTCCGTTGTGTCTCAGAAAAATGGTGATGATGTTCTTCATGTATCACGTTTGAAGTTTTCCTTATTTTCTTTGGGACTGTTATGCATTTCTTGCTCTTATTTTAAGAGAGACCTTTAGGCTATTCTCAAAAATAATTCTTCTGTACTGTAAATTATTAATTACTTTCAAATGCATTTTCTGGATCTTCAAGTACTTCACCATAAATCTTTATCCAACATAGTTAAAAAATTCTTTCTAGTAATTTATTTCATATTATGTATGAAATGCAGTAATTCTCTCAGCCCAGTCATGTTGATTACTTTGGTGGAAAGAAAAGATGAGATGTAATTGCCCATTGCTTAAAATGACCTCAGGAACACAGTGTTGATTTATAACAGCTTTTCAGAAGTCAATCAGTGCATCATATTTTTCTGTTTGAAATGCAGTCATTAGAGCTAAAGGTAATGTGAAGGTCATTGGGATGTTAGGAATCACCAGGACTGAAAGTTTTTCTGTTGTATCAAATACACTGTTCTGTCAATTCTCCGTTCAGAAAAAATTGACACCTATAGGTATATCAGAAAAATTACCTGATACATAAAATTATATCCTTAACTGGTTAACTTTATCTAAATATAGTACACTGCAGGTGATTGTTGAGCAATCTTTATGCACACATGAATCAAACATTATTTAGAAAGGGGTACAGAAGAGCACTTTACTTGGTGAAATCTGGCACAATCCTAAAAGTTGTACGTTTATATAGGGGCATCAAAAAACTCAGGAAATCTGAACTCATCTCATTCCTTGGTGACCGCACCATCTTACATTTAAAAAAAAAAAAAAAAAAAAAAGGAGTTGTGCCCTTACAATTATATAATTTTTATAATTATGTTTTTTTTCTACAGTGCATTCAAAGCCTGTCATCCTAAGATCAAAAGTTTTTATTTTGCTGCTGAACATCTAGATGATATGAACAGGTAAGGAAATCTAGCAAAGTTCAAGGAAACCTTCCTTAAATGTGACACTTCTTAAAGCTAGTAATAACACAGTGATAATAAATTATGTGTTAATCTACAAAGTTAAGTTTAATAGCTGAGAAAATAAGTGCAGAGTAGCATTGTTTCTGAGCGGCTGCATATGCTCAATATTCAATTCATGCAAAAATTCCTTTATTTTGAAACAAAAGTTTGAAGATTTTTATAAACAATATTCCCTCTTTCTGAAAAGAAGTAAATACAGTATGTGAAACAAAATCAGAATTGCAGCTTTCTGCTTTTGGCTGTCCGGCACCTGCAAAGATGCAGTATCTCCAACTCTGCTTCCTAACATACTCCCCAAGACATGGGATGCTTGCTCTGGAGATGCTTCTATTTCTGGCCCTGGAGGGAATGAGTCGTTGGAGAAAGATTTAAAACAGTCACTGATTTTTCTTCTGCCAGTCTTGAAAAAGGAGGTAGAGATTACAAGGAATTAATTTTACAAATTCTCTCCATTGTTGTGAATTTAGCCTACATGTTGAAGTGAAACTTTGGTTGTATTGAATTTAGTTGAATCAGCAACTCAAAAAAGAACAAGGACTTAAGTCTTAGTTCTTTGGGTATTGAGTTTTACTGTCTATTTTAGACCACTTGGCGATTTTTTTCAGAAAAAAGATTAAGACCAGCACAAAATAAACACAGTTCCTCTTAATTCATTTGAATGATAAATTAAAAACATGGATCTCATGTCTATTCAAATATTTGGGTGTTTATTTAATTTATTTTTCACAACATAAACTTGAATTAATTCAGTTCAAAATAATTTGAACCATTTTCATCATATGACAGAGGACACAAACAAAAACCTATTCTTGCAACCTGAGGTTGTTCTATCTTAGTTAATGTCTGTGGACATCCTCGCTGAGCAAAATTGCTTTTAAAACAGAGGGAAAAGGAGATAAAGCTCAATCCATAAAACTGTTAGTAAGTGCTGTAATCATGTTTTAATCTCTCCTGTGTGTACTAGATTCAGCTACCTGGCAGAGCACCTTCAGCGTACTGCCAGTTCTTTACTGATAATATTTGACTGGAAAACTATGCCAATACTATACTATGCTTGCTTTCATGCGAAATAGTCTGTTAACATTTTTTCAAAAGTTCAAGCATGACTAAGGCTCGCTTCAAAAGTCTCTTCTCGGTTAGAAAACTTAAAACCTTTTTATTTGTTTGCAAAATTTTGGGCTTGCCTTTCCTTGATAATTCTGACAAACCAGACACTCAAAATTCAGTTTGCTGCACAGCAAACAGAATAATGGCATGGCCTATTCGGCATATCATGAACTACAGCACAAGATGAATCACTTCTGTCAGCAGGTCCTCAGTCAGTATGACAAGGCACCTTGTTTCTAAGGATAAAAATTTATATAACAGTTCAGTAATCAGAAAGCAGCAGCAAATATGCATCAGTTCTTTAAAAATATATTGCACAGCCTAAACCCCAAGAACTAAAAGATTTTGAACTTCCCAGCACAAATAATCGTTTTATCATATTTTGAAATAAGTGCTTGTTAAATCATTTAGAATTACCTTAACCAAATTTTGATCTGAGTTATACACATGTAAATTCAAAGCAACTCTGTAAAGGTCTGTGGAATTACTTGGAATTGTTACATCTGAGTTGCCATCAGAGTCTCACCAAATAATTTTATTTTTTCTCTTTGTTTAATATATTAGAAAAAGTAGTTCACTTTTACAAACGTTGAATTAATTCAATATATTGGGGAAAAAAAAGTGGGTTACTGCAAAATAACCTTTCAAATGCAGAAATAATAAAATACTTCCTGTCTAAAAGCATTTTGTAGCCTAGCTGCAGTCAAACATTGGATCAAGTTATTAAGTTAAATTAAGACTATTTTGATCAATTTGTGTTCTTTCTTTGTCAGGTTTCTGACATAAATTTTAATTATGTATCATGCAGTCACTTCAGTTCTGTTTATACTTGAAGCAGAGGAAACGAAAGTAGAAAACTGCTAAGACATGGCCTAACTGAAAGTTCAAAATGGTTCAATTTCTTCATCCTTTGTATAAAATCACAGAGTGGTAAGGGTTGGAAGGGACCTTCAGAGATCATGTAGTCCAACCCCCCTGCCAGAGCAGGGTCACCTACAGCAGGTGGCACAGCAACGCATCCAGACGGATTTTGAATATCTCCAGAGAAGGAGACTCCACAACCTCTCTGGGCAGCCTGTGCCAGTGCTCTGCCACCCTCAACATAAAGAAGTTTTTCCTCATGTTGAGGTAGAATTTCCTGTGCCCGTTACCTCTTGTCCTGTCACTGGGCACCACTGAAAAGAGTCTGGCCCCATCCTCTTGACAACCGCCCTTTAGATATTGATAAGCATTGATGAGATCCCCTCTCAGTCTTCTCTTCTCCAGGCTAAACAGACCCAGGTCTCTCAGCTGTTCTTCAATGGCTTAGTTGTGGTGTTCAGGTTTTTTGGGTTTTGTTTTGTTTGTATGTACTTACATAAAATGGGTATTTTAATCTCAGGTACCGCTGTCACTGTTCAAATTTACGTAAAGTTTTTATGACTGTGCCACACCATTATGCTGGTAAGAAGTCTGGAGAACTACAGTTACTGAAATTTACTGTTGTGGCATCTGAAGTTCCTTTCATCTGCATGGTCACACCAGCAGAAGTATTATTTCTACCCATATAACACGCTTAGTCTGGGTGAGAAAAACAGAATATCCTTTATTAATGCAAGGTAGTGTTTTGCCAGTGTAAGTGTGAACTCATAGAAACATCTTGCTTGGAAATTCATTGTTATTCCCGTTCTGAGAAAATATACTGATGTAGAAGGTTAGTCCATATATTTCTACTTGATTATACTATATGTAACTTTATTTTGATTTTCCATGGTAACTGTGCACGCTGCTTTATGGACTAAGTATTTGTTCTTTACTCAAAAATCCTGATCATCAGCTCAGAGGCAAATTCATCCTTTCCATGGTTGGCCAGCTTAAATACTTACAATACTGTTACAATACTCTTACTCTTCGTTTTCATTCCTAACTGTCCATTTTTTTTTTTAGTGATGACATATATGGCTGCCAAAATGATATATTCTACGCTAGGAAATACAGTCAGTAACTTCATGTGGAATACTTGTCTGAGAACTTCCTTGACCTGCTGTAACTGAGCTGTCCTATTTCTCTTTTTGTGACATTGAGTATTGACATTTATAAGAGTTTTCTTCCTCAGTGTAGCTCTATGATCAAGAGGAAAGATGACAAGTCAGCTTGTAGTATCAGCATATGAGAATGTCTCTGGAAGATTTCAGTGAGGAAGGCCTCTAAAAATTCTCCTGCGTCATCTACAGGCCTTTTCATTGCGGTCGAACTGCAATTGGGTACTTACAGACACTGCTAGGTACCCATATTCCCATATAGCAAGTTTGTCCCATATCCTCTAGCTTTGTGATTAAGGACAATTTGACACCCTGCTTTGACTAAAAGCATTGCATCTATCTGGAGTGTGAGATAAGATAGAAAAATATTTCTTACTATTCTGTGAGAGTGCCAGTACTGTGCATTCTTCTTTACAGAACTTACAGGTCTACAAAAAGATATATTTTTTTAATCCTGTTCTGTGTGTCATAGAACTTTTTTAATTAAATGCTGACAAGAAATGTATGTGCTGTTCTTAAAAATAAAAAAAAAAAAAGGGAAAAAAAAAGAAAACCTAGATAGCTGCTAAAACTACCAGTGCTACTGGATTTATTGTCATGCCTAGCAAATAGATTTTATAATTCTCACAAGAAAATTAAAGCTGCATTTGCAGTAGCTAGTAATAATTTCTTGGCCTCTTGCCCTCTAAAAGTTACAGTGGCTACCAGAACACAGCACACCACAGGGAAGAAAGATTTAAATCTTCCCATGTCCTACAGCTTTGTATCTTTTAATATTCATAGTAAGGTATATTTCTATAGCTGTACACTTGGAACTTTTGTCTCCAGTGTGTTGTAAAGCTGGAATGTTTTACTCCTTTTCTGTTCTGCAGGAGATCTTTACGTTTCCCTGTGATACAAGCTTGGTGCATTGGATTTCTCCTACGATTCTAACTTCAATGAATCATAACCCATTCTAACCATATCTAAAGAAGCTTTAGCAGCCACATATCAAAAAATATACAGAAGAGGTCAATACCATTTTTTTAGTTTCTAAACTAGCAAACCAATCGAAAGCCGTGGCTGTTAACTGTTTACAAACACATCAGTACCTTCACATTCACCCCACAGGTATTGCAGGTGATATTCCAAGCCATGGCACAGCTCAGGACCTGAAGAAAGACATTAAACGTAAAGTCAGTCTGTTGTCTCTCTCTCAGACATTTTGTGGGTTATCATCAGATTATACTTTTCAGGAAATAACATTTTTCTGGAAACAATCATCTACCATAGCTGTAAGCAGCACCAATTAAGTGTTTATTAATTTAATTGGTAACCTTACTCTCACGCACACTTAACACAAAATGCTATCTCATATTTAGGACAGAATGAAGTTTTCCAACAAGAGAACCTTTATAGGTATCTCATTTAAATATTTTGTGGTCAGCAGCCCTATCCAAAGGGGTTAAGTAGGTGGCTCTTCCCTGCTGGCTGCGCTGGGGGGTGGGAAGCCATGAGGTGAATTGGGAACGTGAAATCCAAAATAGGCGAGAGGCAAGCAAAGGGCCGCCTCCGTTGTCTGCCATGCCATTTGACAGAGCTGGCGCTTGTCTTCTTGTGCTGCTTTACCCTTTGGACACGGACAAGTCTGTGGCCTTTGCTGGTCCTTCGGCAGCACGAGGCTGGAGTTCTTTGGGTGAGGTTCCTGCCTCAGTGCCTCTGATTTGGGCTGGCAGAGCTGTCGAGACAGCTGAGCTTTATTCCCCAAAGAAAGCCTTCGCATATCAGCAGTGTGAACCTAAAAGATAGCTTTGTAGTGGGTCACCTTTCTGCTGTGAAAATGTGAAATCGTCTGAGACACGATTCGTTGGATTTCTGTTCCTCTGTGTCAGTTAGTTTTATAAGTGTATGGCACTTCCTAACAATTACAACTGAAATTTCAAGTCTGTTCTTCTGTTTCCCTGTTCTTCTGGCAGAAATTTTGATTGTATGCTGACATGAAGTATTCTGTAATCACTTCAGGAGCAAACCTCTGGCTTTCTTCCCAATGTACAATGATGTATGGACCATTAATGTGATTTACAGATCATACAAGTGGTCACCATTTGTGGAAGAACAGTGACAGCAGTTAATTTTGAGGAGAGCAGCTGTATTTTATGATGATGCCTGCTTACCCTGCACTGAAGTGTCTTGGAGGCTGGCACACAGGAGTGATTACAAAGGTGTCCCACTTGCTGAGACAATACTACGTACTGTTTCTGTGCATATAGTATGCAAATGAAACCCATCAGGCACAGTTTTCTGAAACAGGAGTTTCACGTTCCTGAAGAAAACGCAAACCTGACTTTAGTTGTCCTTCTGTATACCCTAGCAGTAGAATTGCAAGCCAGTAGCTGGGCAAACCAGGCCTGTCAAACCCTCACTATGGGATGACAGGAGTAAATAATTCCAGGTTTACCATGGAATGAACAACCACGAGAGATTGTCAGGGTGCTTTAAAGCCTTGTTGATGGAGGACCTGATTTAGCGTAAGCATTTGGATAATGCATGCACTGAGAGCCCCGTGGGGAAAGAGGGCAGGTTGGAGGAGTGCATTGCTACAGGCAGTTGAGTGTACGCTTGGCAATGACAGCCCTATTAGAAAAGAATAGCAGTAGTTTGTGGTTGGTTTTTTTTTTTTTAATTTGTGCAGCTTAAGGAAGCATTTTTTCAAGTCTAAAAGGTTAAAGCCTTAGATGTGAATTGCATTGAGGCAACTGTCTTTTCTCCCCCTGCTTCTCTGACACAAACACAAAAGTGAATTCTGATATACCTCCTTCTCTTTGTACTTGACACTGTAGGTAAGCTCTGAAACACATAATGGCATAATTAAACCTCGCTGTCTGTTTGGGAGTGAACCTGTTCTTTTGACTGCTGGTTTCTGCTCTGTTCCTCTGCTAAGTTGCCAATTCAGACCTTAAAATATTGCTTGAATTTCTGAAAAATGGTGTTTATTCTTAAGAAATCAGAACAGCGGGAGTATTGGTGTGATGGCATATCTGTGAGCAGCAGACTTAATAGCTCTTTGATTATCTCCAAATCCTTTATTTTACAGATGTTTGGCATCATACGTGGTTTTCTATTTGAAATAAAATCTTTGCTGTGAAAACAATTTGTTCAACAGCAAAATCATGGATGTTTGGAGGCTCCCCGAGTAAGAGTATCAAAGAAAACAGCTGTCTAATATGAGAAATAACATAGCCCTGAATCTCCTTCAGATGCTTCTAACTTTGTTTTTTGTAGAAATGTACCCAAAAGTTAAGAGGCTGGATTGGTATCACTGCTTTTTTTTTTTAATGTTATTTCAGATGGCTAAACAGAATTAACATGCTTGCTGCTGGGTATGCAGAAAGAGAGAGGATCAAACAAGAGCAAGGTAATGTGTTGTTATTTTGGTTTTTTTTCTGTCAGCTCTTATCACAAGTTCAACTGTTCTTTTTTTCCCTGCTGTGTTCTTTTTTTCCCTCATTCTTGTCGTCTGAGAGCAATTCACATACGGGTATCACTGTTGTTGCTTTAGAGAATTCCTTCTCTCTCAGGAGTTTTGATTAGCTCCTTCAGATTCTGGTCCACAGGCACTGGATTATTTCTGAGAAGACCGCAGAAGGTAGCTAAAAGCAGCAAATGTACTGCCAGTAAGCTCCGGTATGTGGTACCAAGCAGTCTGTGTGCCCTATCAGAAGAAACTTAAGCATCTGCAAACTGAAAAAAATGTTTAAACATTAAATTTGGTGTTTGAATTCACAAGGGGCAGGAATGCATGAAATTGGTCTCAGGAACAAAACCATTCTTCTAAAGCCTGTTAACATAATTGGATTTCCCCTAAAAGCTTTAATTTTAAGGCTATTTATTTTTTTGTGATTTCTACTGGGTTTGCTATATTGAGGTATGTGCTGAAGCCCTGGTGGCATTTCGTTTGGAGTTGCAGGATTACAGCATTTTACATGTTTGTTTTCAATGTCTAGTGTTTCATGGGTTTAAAAAAGCAGCATATATAAAATAATGAGTTGCTTTGCTTTAGTTTTCTGCAGTAGAAATCCTGTTTGCGGACAGGAAAAAAGAAAGGGTCAGTCCTCAGTTGTGTTGGGGAGGCTGTTTCCTAGAATTGCCGGTGACATGGATCCACAGAAGTATTCCTATCCAACTAGCTGTTTTGGCAAACAGCTGGCTTTTGAATCCGTGCTCTTTTTTACAGATACACCTGGCAGCAGGCACCAGAAAATTGCAGTGGTCTTGATGATCCAGAGCTTATCCAGATGCCAGTCTGCCTGCTGCCCACTGAGTGAAAACCTCACTTTTTAATTCTGTGGCTCTGCCACCTTCATCAGTAAGGTTCTGTCTTTTGGCCCAAAAAGTATATAGCTGGGACCTGCAGCAGCAATGTATATAATCTAGTCTTTTCTTTACAAAGACTGTATTTCTAACCATTTTTCAGGGAGAGTTGTGTTCAAAAGGCTACCACTAGGCTTCAGAATTTGCAACGTGGTGTCCTCCTTGCCCCCCAAAGTCGTGGTTCTGTGCCAACCTATGTGAGAGCAGCCTTAGCCCTGACCTTCTGGTCTGATACCATGAGGAGGGAGGTGCACGTGGTCTGTCTCTCTGCAATGTGTTGCTGCAGTGCTGTTTTCCTGAGAGACACTGTGCAAAGAACTTCTTTCCCTGGTGAGAAGTAAGGGTGGCTTCGGCAGCCAGGTGGAAACATCAAGAGAGTAGGATATTCTGTAACAGTAGAAGATTAAAAGATAGCATCAGAAAATTATGTCTGCCTTGATTCATACCCTGATTGCCTCACCACAGAGCATCCTAGAGGGATCTGCCTGCGGTTGAAGAGCAGTGGCTTATATACTGCGATAATTCAGCAGTAGCAGCGTGTGTGGGAAGGTTTTGGGGCATTCTGTCATTCTCGCACATAACTAGGTTGTACATGCTGTTGCCTCATTTCCAGTCATGTCTTCCAGTAAGTGCAGCTGCTTATCCCGGGAGTGTTGCCCACACCCTGTTTTAGTCTGGTATGGTCTTTGGCACATCATGTCATTCTTAACACCAGGTCCTCCGCATTCACACAGCCCAGGATAGCAGCACCATGCTCACTGTTCCTCCAGTCATGTTCTCAGTGCCTCACCAGACTTCAAAATCAGTTTGGGAATCTGTGCTCCTCAGGCAGTACTACAGTAACCAATTTGGAGGGACCTGTATACCATCTGTCACTGCTTGAAGAGGCTGTGAACAAACTCTGAATCTTGGAGTCTTCTAGGAAATCCTCCATGTTAGCATTCAAAGCCAAAGTCAAACTTTTATTGACAGCAGGTTGGCACTAGAATTACAATAACATGTGGGACATTAAGGGAAAAGGTGTATGAACGGTTCTGCTAACACTGTCCAAGTGCACAATTGCAGACATGATACACCTTTCAAAATCCAGATGGATGTGGAGAAATATTTTTGCTACCATGCAATTACTGAGTAATAAAATAGCAGATGATCCAGCTCCTAGACATGAGATCATGTGGATTCAGACCTCATGTTACCTATTATTAAAATGTCTCCCCAGTGAAGATAATCAGTGAGACCCCACTTACTATTGAAATTATATCTCAGGTACTGACAGAGCTCTTTATTATAACTCTAACACCATTCACTCAAATTGATTTATCCTATACAGGTATGTTAAACTATATCCTCTTTGTGTTGCTTAGTTGTGTTTAGTGTGGGGATCAGTAGCGCATTCCCCCCTGGCTGCCATAGACTGTTTTTATGCCTCTGGTGGTTATCCTTGGCTCCCAGCACAAGGTCTGTTACACACCTCAGGAGTGTCCCTGATAAGCAGACGTATCAAGGTAGCGAAGTAAAACCTCTCTATAGCTTCAAGCATTTTTGCAATTATAAAAACTGTGAAGCTGGAATTTTCTGTATTCAGTGACTGTACCAATTGTCATCCACATATTTGATTTTACAAAAGGTCTTTTCTTTCTGTTCAGTTCAACCCTTTGCAGCAAAGCTTTATAATACCTCTGAAACAATTCAACAGTAGTTGTCAAACCTATTTCAATTAAGACTTGAATGCTTCTGAATCTAAAGTGCATAAATATATTTCAAGTGCTTCAGAGATGCACGAATCACCGAATTGTGGGTGTACTGCTGAATAAAATATCACACTCTGTACAGAACAGTTGTATAAAAATACCACCAACTTTCCATATTAAATACAATGAATGTTAGCAATATGGTAAGGGACTTCCTTGGATGGAGAAGTTATACGCTTCCCAGTCATACAAAATCCGAGAAAAAAATACTTGCTTATATAAATAGAAAATATTTAATCAGCAAATGGCAGGTCAGTGTTAGTTTATATATAATATATGCGGTCTGTTGCTCATTCAGAAAGCTTTCAGGATACACTCGATGCATTGAGCTTGTCTGTAACTGAATTGGACAAAATCTGCGGAGAGAAATATGGCAACTGTTCAATAGCAATATACACATTTTAGATAGACTCTAATGAGTCGGTTGCCAAAAGCAGAACGTTTTTAAAAATTGGTGGGAGGCTACTTTCATACATTTCATCTCAAGTTGGCCCCTGTGACTGCAGAATTTTTCTAGACAAGCCGTAAGTTGCCAACAGAATTCCCTGTCTGAGGTAAGGTGTGCAAAAGCGCGATCATACAGTACTTTATTGCATGTGAATTTCAAAGCAAGAACATCTTTGTATTTTTAGCCAAAACTGGAACCTGCACTGAGGCTGCTAAGTTTTACTTTCAGAATAAAGAGTTGAGCTCCAAGTCTGCAGAAATCTTACTGAGTGATGCAATCCTGACAGGTCTCTCGCCACGCATCGTGCCATTAGGCTTTGCTGTAATAGGAACAAACGTGCTTATATGCCAATATTCTCAGGCGTTTTGAGTTGCTGGAAACAAGTTTTCTTAAAACTAGGAGTGACTTGAAAAAGCGTTTTCTCTGATTTAGTCTTTCGTTCACCAAAAATTCGTTATTTGCAGATTTCTAGAGACAAAATTTTGGGGAATTTTTTATTTCACAGTCATGAAAACTTTATGCTATTTATTATACCATTTGAAGAGAATGTCTCATCTGTAAGCTTGCCGAAAGCAAATCAAGACCTCCCAGAGTTAAAACAGTTGTTACTGCTTGGAAAAAATAAATAGATAAATAAGGCTGCCCCCACTGTTACTACAATCTAAAAATATACAGCATTTTAGGGACAGCTGTTTCAAGATGGTGTCGTTTTAAGGTAAGCTTTTGTTTTGAATCTTGAATAAGATTAGGTACAGTAGATCATTAATCACACAATACGATAATCACCATGGTAACAAAAAAATCATTAAAGCCAAAATTACATGTTGTGCCAACTTGGATTTTTGGTTTAGATCGTTTATAAAGCAACAATCAATATTTTTCTCCTCATCTATTAAAGAGAAAGTGGTAAGTCATGCAGTTCATTGAACACTTACTAGGTGAAGTGAAAATTGCCTGTGATTAGTCTGTGAATAGTCTGAGCTAAAATGTCCTGTTGTACAATGATTTTCCCAAATAGTAGAAGGTAATACAGTCAGAAACAAAGTGACAACAGAAATGTTTGCGTAAGTCTTATAATGTGTAGAAACGTTAAAGTTATCCATCTTGAGCTGAGTTGGCAGTTAAGTAGTTTTCTTTTGTAAGGAATATTAAGGTCTGACGTCCATTTAGTTTGATGCTGTTCTGCTTTAAAAATATTTGCAACAGAATAAATATAAATTCCCATGTGGTACATTCATTCATGTATTTTCCCCTTTGACCAAGCTACCAAACAGATGAAATGTGTTTGGCCGAGACTTGATTTCTTGACAAAATAAAACTCATATCCCATTAAATTTAGTCCACAAGCTCTGTGTCCTTTTTATTTTCTTATCCATCTTTTGGTGCTTAAATATCACCATCATATTTTTCCTTACCATATCACATTTATGTTCTTGCATGGATAACAGGGCACCAGCTGTTTTTTGAAGCAGATAGATGATGTAAAGTTTTTCTGGCTTACTTAAATGCAGATGTTTGTTATTAGAAATTCAGCTGAAAAGCTTGGGTAACTGCTAGTAAACAATGGGGAAAATGGGTAGAGAAATAACATTGGTTAGTCATGTGTACTTTGATTTGCCAGTTGGTGTTAATTACATTTGTTAATGTTTTTTTTTTGCAGTCAGCAAGACTTTTGCAAGTTACATTTTTCATCTTTTCTATTAAAAAAAAATATTTCGGTATTTTCCTGTCGAATGTCCAATCGTAATTATTTTGATGGCTGTATAAACACTTGAGAATGTGAAACTGGTGTTAGGGCTATTCTGTATGCATGCTGTATTTATAAGGTGCGTACAAGAGTTAAATTTGTGGCTCTGTTGCAGGTTGTTGTTTAATATCTCTGCAGTGGGGCATTAGGCTTAGTAAAGCCCATAATGTTTTGAACTTTCCCTCCTTAGATTAAAGCAATTCCAAATTACAGCAGCTAACGTTTATAGAGTCAGCACTGACTGATGTTCAACTCTCAGCAATACTAAGGATGGAGTTTCCAGTCGCTTTTGTGAAAGCGAGTCTCTGAGTATCAAAATGTATTAGTAGTTGTTCATCTGATCTGTATGTAACTTGTAGATTACTGGAGTGAGAGTGATAAGGAGGAAGCCGACACTCCATCGACACCCAAACAAGACAGCCCGCCACCCCCGTACGACACGTACCCACGGCCTCCATCGGTAAGTCACCTGCAACTGTCTACAGGAATGACTACATAAAGTGTCACTTTTACCTACTCTTCTGCTTAGAAGCATGTGCACGCGCACATTAGGGCGCTCTCCGGTATATTTTTTGAGTCAGTACTTGACTTAAGGCACTTGTTAAGTAACATGCATGGCTGACTTCAACAGCCGTCATTGCTATTTCCACTGGTTTGTAGAGAACATGGGCCTATAATCCCAATTGCTGTACAAAATGGATTAAGTTACAGAATTCTTTCTTCCTGTTTTTCGTTCGTGATGGACACCTACTCATCCATGCAATCCCTCACCCGCCCCCTTATCGTCTTCTCTGACAAAATGTTGTTACCTCAGTAACAACACAGCCTCTTCTCTAAGGCACAACAGTTGTGCTGTGAAGCTTTACAGTAACAAATTACACTTGAATTTCCACAGAAATGCCAGCATAAAAATGTTCTCTCATATCCCTAACAGTGATACCAGTTGTTCTGTTGTTGTGAAAAAGTAGCTTTCTCTATAAATTAGAACAAAAGGGGGTTTGTTTTTTTATTTTCTTCTTGAAGCAGCTGTTGGTATAAAAGCAGAATGTGGACTTCTAATTTATTCTGCACTGGAAATTTTAATTTTCATGTCCGTATACTCAGACAATGTTAACTAGTATATCTTACTTGAATATAGTTTTTAAAATGCAAAAATTCGGATTGAAAAATTTGGGAAGTCTGGAGAAAGAGAGTGTTCATGATGTTTAATTTGAATGCAATACTTTACCTTCCAAAAACATAGATCTTTGAACTGCACTGAAGCACTGCAAAGACGATGGCAAAGAAATGGTTAGCAAGATAGGATGACAACAGGTATTTGGATGGCATTTTTAAGATTTTTAATGGACCAGACAGGTCTCTGTCTTCCATAGTGCCATATTCTGCAAAGTTTTCTGCAAATAATTCTGTTGGCTTATTTTATAGACTAAGTGACGTAATAAGGATACTTATTATGACCAAGTATCAGTATTTGGCTCACAGGTGTGACACGTAGAGGTGTGCACGTCTTAAAGTTAGGATCAGGGGAGGTTAATCAGGTAAGTCTGTGTCTTTGTTACTAAGCTGCGTGCCATCACTGACACTGAAAAGTACGTGATTATTGCTAGCAGTCGGTCCCAGTCTACATTGATCTGAAGATTGCTCCATTGCTGATGTTGTAGATGAGCTGCACAAGCCCCTACGTGGAGCCAAAACACAGCCGACTCTCGTCCACGGAGACCTCCCAGTCGCAGTCTTCGCACGAGGAGTTTCGCCCGGAGGCGGCGGGGAGTGCCACCGACTCACCCGTGCGCAAGACGGCGAGCCAGCGGCGCTCCTGGCAGGACCTCATAGAGACGCCACTAACGAGCTCAGGACTCCACTACCTGCAGACGCTGCCGCTGGAGGACTCTGTGTTCTCCGAGACGGCCGTGGTCTCCCCCGAGCACCGGCGTCAGTCAACCTTGCCCACCCAGAAGTGCCACCTGCAAGACCACTACGGCCCCTTCCCCCTCGTGGAGGGTGAGCGGATGCAAGTGCTGAATGGGAATGGGGGAAAGCCCCGAAGTTTCACTCTGCCTCGGGATAGCGGCTTCAACCACTGCTGCCAGAGCCTTTCGGTCGGTGCTGCCGATCACCATGAAGAAGCACAGCAGAAGGAGGTGGAGGAGGAGGAGGAAGAGGAAGGAAAAGCAGCAGAAGAAAACCAGGAAGATAAAAGTAAGTATGGGATATTTCTGTGGCTTTTCAAGAGTCCTGTTCATGTAACATAGCGGTTGTTTTTCCTTTGTCCTATCAAAAAACCCCAACAGTCTTTCAACATCCCCCGTGTTTTACCAGGTCCCCCGTGTCACACACCTATTTGATCTGCCTTATGTATAGGGCTTAATAATCAGGCAGAGTGCTGCATGACCTCCTAAGATCAACAGACATTTCCCTGTAGGCTGGTCACTAGTCATCTCCTACTAGTAATTCTTAATTATAAATGGATTTTGCTTCCATGCTTTCTTCACACTTCCACTTGCACAGTATCCTCCCCCACTGACACATGTATGTCTCGGGACATACTTAGTAAGATTTCCAGCCAACTCCATCTGAGTTTTTTTAAAAAATAGGTAAATCCTGGAGTGCAGGGTAAGGCTGTGATTGTGTAGTATCCAGGTGGGCAGGTCATAAGACAGCCCAGAAGATGTAAGAAGTTGATAAAGAGAGTGTTCCCCAGTTCCTCACCTTGTGATTTATAGAGAGAAAAGTTCAGGAAACATTCCAAACAAACAAAAAAAATTAATAGAGAACAACTGTGACCAGCAGGGCTTAAAAAACGTCATAACGCTGAGTAACTGTCTCTTACATGGCACATTAACTCTGTAGATATTAGTGCTACTTGTCAAAAATAATCCAAATAAACAGGGATTGGAGAAAGTCCCTGCTCCTCCTGAACATGTAAACATATTTCTGTGTCTGTTTCATGCTCTGTCCTTCACTGTCATTTATGGAGCTTCTCAGCATGTGTTGCTAGCAAAGTTGAGTTCACACCCAAGTTGTAGGGTCAGTCAACGAAACCTACATCCACAAATTGTGGGGGTTTGCTGCAATTAAGTTACCTGTAGTGGCAAGGAAGGCAGGGTGAGCCCCGAAGCTCTGAAAGAGTTTGTGCTATCTGGTTCCTTCAAATTCAGTTTTTTCACCGCAGTAAAGTAGTATAAAAATGGTAAAGGGATAGGAAACGGTAATGAAAGCTCCGGATAATTAACTATCTAAGTTAATTCATTAAGGTTAGCACCTTTGTTAAGCATTAAAATTCACGTGGATGTTATTTAGTCTGCTTGGGAGAGAGCAACAGTTTTCCATTGCCCTTATGCTTTAGTCAATAGGTTATAAACATTTCAAATTCTTGCCTTTGAGAAAACAGTGATTTCTTTTGCAGATATTAAATTTGATGCCACTAAAAGTTTTAAAAGGAACAATTTCAGTTGTGTTCATGCATGACACTCCAAAAAAAACCATACATTTATTAGGGCAATATTAGACTCTTACTGACTGTGAAATGAAGCTGTCTAATTAAGAGGGTTAAATTTCATCAACGGTGCAGAATGTTTTATCCTATTTTTAGCCCTCGATTTTGGTTTTCAAGTGGGTTTTTACTGATAGCAATAAAAACTATTTTAGAAAACATTCCTCGCAGTCAATGAAAAGGGTCAAGGAGACTTCCCACTGGAGTCCCTGTGCTGTTTGGGCATTACTCAGAGATACTGTTGCAGCACCTAAGTTGTTAGGTGTTTTAAATCTCAGTTTTAAGGCTTTGGGGTTCCTGGTTGTAACATTTTATAACATACAATACTAATAAAGGGCTTGGTTTAACGTGCCAGAACTTGGGCTCTTCTCCATCTTTCTATACCAATTTCCAAAAAGGGAGAAAAAAGTTTAATTTTTGAAGTGGTCTCCCTGTACCTACGTACCCACATACTGTTATTTTAGTCTGGGTGAGGAGGGTTTCTTGGTTGAAGCTTTAACAGGAGATTGGTTTTGAGACATTAACAACCAGCTAGGCGAGTAAAGTGCTCATGGTGAATTATTGACCGTGAAATTCTAAAACCAGAGAGAAAATACTGTTTAGTCTGTTGAAGAGTTTAAGTGTTGAATTGCTTGTTGCTATGGCTGCAATGTTCTGTTTGCCATGCTGGCTTTTTCCAGGGCCCTTACCAGTAAAAGGCAGGAGGGGTTTCATGCAAGTGGTGTTCTTAAGTGCAAAATCCCAGTTTCTGAGCTGAGAGAGTTGCTTACAACTGCTAAGTCTGCTAACAGGATGGGTGCCCTTGTGCGTGCTGCAGCATTGCCCCTCTCATCTCCATTGCTCTGGGAAAATGAAACATTGCAACTGGTTGGAGAAAGGGAATCCTCTCCCTTTTAGAAATGTTGTAACCTCACCTTGAACCTTCCCTGACGTGGTATCAGATGAACCTGTTAAATGTATTTATTTGCCTTGCATATTTGTGACCCTGACGTGGTTCTGAGCTCTTGGATGGTTATGTGTGTTCTTGTGTGTACATGTACGTGTTTTAAAGCTTAATCATTCCTATTGCTTTTTGTGCGGGACAAAGAATGCAGCTCCTTTGCAGTTGTTGCTGTACAAGTCAAGTGTCAGCGCCACAAGTTTGTTTTCTCAGCTTTTTGCTTTTACATTCCTACTTTTAAAACCTCCTGAGTTTAAATCAAAAAGTAAAATGCAGTCCTGTTTCTTCCAACTTCTTTTGCAGAATTGTTTTCAAACAACCGCACCACAAATTAGGAGCTCCATGCTTTTTTCAGATGCTGTCCTCAACTGCTACAATTTAACATAATTCTGTTGACTTTCTATTAAAGCTACACTGATTCGCATCAACTAAGAATCTGCTCTCTGTTAGTCACTACTTTATGCCTTAAATATATATTGCAAGATTTTACTGACATTACAAATACTTCTGTGTATCAGCTCTGCTGTAATGCCTAGGTATATGGTAAACTGAAAATACGGGTTGTCCTTTCGGATGTTTATCCATTAGGATCTAACTTTGTTGTGTGTTCAGTTGCTTCTTTTTGTCTTGTTATATCACTTTAACATTGCACTTCTAATCTTTAGTGGATTGTTTTATTTCCCTAATTAAAATTACTTTTGTGTAAATCATTTAGATGTTCCATATTGACACTGTCCTGTAACGGTCTCTTGCTTTGTAACTGAAGAGGATTCTCTTGTGGGATATTTGTGTTTGTCCATGTGTTTGCTCCTGAGGCTATGAAAATGGCAAATATTCAGACCTGTGGCACCAAACATCCCTCTTGCTGTGTTGTTCAGAGGCAGCGTGCACACTGAGAGCAGGTCAATGGCTATGGCATAGTGCATTGCATGTCCGTGATTCAGTTGCGGAGGGCAAGTCGGGCCTTTTCAGGTTTGTCTTCTGCTAGTAGGAGGTAATAGAGGGAGACAGCTGTGCAGCAGCATGGCACTGTCACCCCCTTCGGCCCCGGCCCCACCGCTGTCTGTGCTCTCTGTGTTTCGACAGATTTCACCACTTAATGCCAAAGAACACTTCTAGGATCTTATTGCAACGCTATTTCCAGGTTTTGTCCCAGGAAAGCTTGCTTCATTTTTTGCTTTATTTTTTGAAATTGTTTTTGATGGTGGTGCCTTCGTTTTCAAAGACTTCTTCGGTTTGTGGGAAAGTAGCAGGAACGACTAAGGGTTCAGCATTTAATGAAAGCACATACAAACTGTCTACAGAGTGTAACTGGCTGTCGATCCCGCCGACTTAGCCACGGAAAAACTTGCACCTTTTTTCCATACTCCCTGAAAAAGTCTTTGGAGACCTGTAGCATCTGTGGGAGTCTCTGGTGCTGTCACCTCCCTGGACAGTGCTGGGGTGGGAGCTCTGCTGCTGGCTCCATGTGCTGCGGGGCTGGCGCACCTTCCAGGGAACGCACACCTGAGACCTGCAACAGTGTGCAAGGGAGCTTTCCGCTGTGCAGGCTCCATAAGATTTCTTCAGGAATACGGGTAGAAAAGCATTGACATCTGTGTGTGAGTTTGAAGAGGTAGTTGGAGCAGGAAGGAATCGCTTAGATTGTCTTCCTGCTGTACAACCCCATTTCCTTCTGTGTCGTTCCTCACATCTTCATTCTCTTGCTTCTGCAAGATTTCTGTCCTTTTCCTGCACTCTAAGTACTGTAATTCCTGCCTGATGTGTTTTAGGATTTTTTTTGTTGCTACCTCATCATCATAATTTTGGACTATCTTCTATATAGGATGGAGAACTATCACAAAGTCTTAAATAGATTTCAGTAAATCAATGGCTGTCCTTCTGGGGCAATTGAAGGCTGGGGACCATTTATTTGCTGCACTGATTTCCTGCCCCCCTCCTCCCTCCCCCCCCCAAAGTGTTTGGGAGACACAGCAATCTTCCAGGTGTGACTTGTGTCACCTTGAAAAGATTTCACACTGTTTCTTAAGCCTGGGCACACGTATTCCCTGGCACTTTGCTCTGTCGCCATAAGCCCTTGTTCAAGTTTGCAACGTCTCCTGGCATCCCGTGTTTAGTCCCACAGAGTCTAGTGAGTGCTGTCCCAGAAGAACACGATAGCCTCATGCTCCAGTCTCTGAAACTTGGCTTTTTACCTTAAACCACTGCAGACACTTGCCAAAGGCTGGAGCAGGAGCTGGTGCTGGCATTTTGCAGCTCAGAGAGATGTCCAGTCTCTGCAAGGGGTTTCAGGAAAGCTTCCCTTGATACCAGTGAGATCTAGTCACTGAAAGAGATACAAAATGTGCTGAGGTACCAAGCCTCAGACCTTTTTCTTTTGTTCCCAGTAAAAAAGTTAGGAACCAGCAAGACAACAGTAAGAGAAACTGAGAGCAGTTTCTCCCACCCCACCTACCAGTCACAGAAATGAAATTCAAGGTGGCGATGCTTTCATAAAATAGGACAGATGGGTTTAAGGAGTCCTATGACTAGCAACAAGTAGTGTTTCACGCACTGTGCCCAAGAAGGTATATCTGTGGGACGTCCCGGGCAGGCGTTTGACTTCAAGAAGGAGTTTGCACTGGTAAAAAATATACCGTGAATAAGGTTGGGTATTTCAAATTCTGAAATACAGGTACAGGGAGGCTTGCCACGTTTTAATGAGAAGGCTGGACTGTGCAGCGCAAGTGGTGTCTCTCAGAAAGATCAATGTGTGCTAATTAAACACTGTGCTGTGAAGTGTTACACTGTGTACCACTTCTAGGTTTTGCTTCTCTGCTTTTTGGATAGGGTGTCTTCTCACTTTGGCAGGGTTTAAGCAACAGTGGAATATGGGAGTCAGGATGAAGAATGCGTAAAGCCTGGATTGCGCGCACTGCAGATGATGGGGCTGTGTGTCTGAAATTAATAGGGCGGTTTGATTTTCTGACAGCCTCTTTCCGTTTTAGAGAGGATACCATTAGTGGTGTCCTGTCATCTGACCACCCTAGTTAGTTTTATCCGCACCTAGAGGCAAGGGAGACACTATTAAGATACAGTATCTTGCCCTCTGGGGTTATTCAGGTTAGTTAAGGTGTGTGTGCCTGGTAGTGTCTTAAATAAGCAGAGCTATGAGAAATGACAGGCCATGTTTCACATTAGGAATATTTCTTATGATGCTGGCGAATAGCACGAGGTGCAGCACCCTCTGGGACAGTAAGGAGGATCTTATTCTAACTTACTGCCTTCACTATCAGTCCTGCACAAACCAGAGCATTTGCCAGGGTTGGTTTGGTTTTTCTTCACTCGACATCCTTCTGGGCAGCACAGCCCGTGCATGCTCAGACACTGAAGTAGGCTAGTGAAATGGCTGCTTTTTCTGAGCTTTCTTTTCGTGATCTGATCTTTCATTCCTAATTTCCCCTTGAGCCTTCCTGCGGCACCTGACTGGGCATTTGCACTGCTGTGGGCTGAGGACCATCAGCGTTTTGAACCTTGTCTGCCGGGAAGCCTCCCTCCCTCCCACTGCCTCCAAAGTGCTGGCTTTGCTGTTAACTCAGAATGAGCTTGCCTAAAAATACTGCCTAGTTATGTTCAGCAATATGATCTTGAGCCTGTTGGTTTATAGTGTAAATGGCTAGCCTGCACTGCTCTGGTATGGGTAGTTTCTATAGTTGCAAGGAAATTTTCATCAGTGGCTCATAGTTTCAGGGAGGAAGGAACCATGGAAAAGCAGGACAAGACAGTGGCTGCCGTATCACCTGGTCTGCTTTTCAATGCAAATGCTTTATGTACAAAATGTCTGGTGGAATGACATATCTTCACATACTCTTTTTTCTTTTCTTTTTCTTTTTTAACTAAACCAGTTAGTGCTTCATTTGACGTAAGATCCAGTGAGATCCTATGAGAGCTGTTATATTTGAAAGTGAATGGGTGGGGGGACAGCATTGTTTGATAATCTAGGTTACGTGTCACGCTAAACTTTTTTTCTTCTTGTTAAATTTTAAGATACATGTTTATCTGAACAGAAATTTCTGTAAACTTCCAGAAGCAGCTGCATATTTGGGAAAATTGTCATTGCAAATAAGAGTTCCTTAATTATCTTCTAACTGCTATATATCTGTGTATGTTCAGCTGCATGTATGAAAATGTGGTTTAGACTTTATTATATTTTTAAAAATATTGATAGGGAGACTAACTTGGATAAACAAGTACTGGGAATAGGTATCTTTTTCTGAGCATGGTCTTTAATTCAAAATTTAAACCTTATAAAATAAAGCTTTTCCAATTCTCATACGCAAAATAAACTCCATTATAGAAGTTAGTTTGTATTCTAAATAAAAAGAAATGGGATACAAAACCTCTGTATTCTGTTTTTAAATTTCAGTTCTAAGGGAAAAAATTGGCTGCAGTGTTTGATAGCCAAATATTGAATCATTTACTGAGTAGCAATTCAGAAAACAGTATGGGCTGTCAACAAAAATAAAAGTAGTTTAATTTTATGCATGTTAGTGCTTTTACATATGAATGCATTTTACCCACAAATATGCTGTTGCCACATGTTAAATTTTAATTGATTTCCATTGCCCATGCTGCTGAAAATGTAAAGGAGAGGTGAATTCCTACTCTTACTTTGATTTTAATAGCTTTGGGTGTCATTGCCAACAAAGGTTGTCTGCTTTTGCCTGATATATATGGATTACATTGTCTTTTTACAAGCAAAAGAAATGCACAGGAGGGTTTCTTACATGGCCATTCTTATAAATTATTTTCGTGCAAAGTACCCTCAACTCTATTACTGAGTTGGTGGCTGTCAATGGAGCCATGCTACCAGAGACATCTTCGAGTTAGGTGGTGGACCAAAGAATCTATGGACATGAGAATATATTTCTGGGGTTTTTTTTCAGTGTTCTGCATTAATTCACTTGCTAGGTGTTATGTAACCGATCTGGTTTTCCTTTAATTTCTCTATTTCTTGTAAGCAAGCTCTGTCCCTGCTGCTGCCCTGTTTGAGTCTGGCTGCAGAGATGCTGTCCTTGGGAAAAGACAACTCGTAGGTGGCAGACCACTTCACAAGTGATACAGGGAAGACAGTCCAAGCCCTCTAGGGCTCTCTGTTTACCATACTGAAGGATATCTGATTGCTTCCCAGATTGTTGGCCTGATATGTCTCAGTAGCAATATAAAAAAGCTTTTTTTTGTGCTTGCAGATTCCGCCCCCTTAATTCCAAATGTGCTTTCATTCTGAAGTATAATATAGTCACATTTCTTAAAAGAGGTTATGTAGCTTTTTTAAATTATTTTGTGTATAAAAAGGAAAATCAGACTGGTTTTTTAAATTAATATATAGTTTCCTATTAAAAAGAGGGGGTTCCTGTCCCAAAATTTATACTCACAGTCATTTTGATTTCAAACATATATTGTTTTTAATCATTTACATAAATCTTCTCACTGAAACTCACTGAAAACTGTATTAAATATACAGATTTGACCACTGCACAATACACGAGGAAGCCATTTTTCACTGGGATTTTTGCAGAACTGGGATAATTTCCGGTTGAGATGCAGCAGGGACTTGGCCTAATCTAAAAGTTTCTAAATGCAAAGGCAACAGACACCTACAATGAAAAAAGTTAACCAGCTATTGTGTGCATAAGAATGTTGTTTCAAAATATACCTTTAAATTTTTTGGCTTTTTTCAAAACTAAAAAGAAAACCAACAAAGCAACCCTTTCCATAATCGATTTTAATTAAATCAGAAGAATATGACACGGTACCAGTAGGACTGGGAGAATAGAGGAGGACTAAAATATTTTCAAATTATATTCATTACATCTCCAGGTGGTACCATCTGCTGTCTGTGGCTCTCAGGTTCTTTCAAGGCAACTGTTAAAACATATGCAGGGATGAACTTCAGTGCTTGGAAGGACATGGGAAGGATATAGTTTTATTAAGCTACTACCACGCTGAACTTCTGTAGTGTCACCGTGTAAGCATTCATTCTTGTTTAATTACTGTTCATCGTGGGAAGCAGGATGAGATATTAAAGCCCTCAGTGCGAACAGTCAGCGTCCTGGTAGATTTTTTTTTTTGTTGGACGGGAGACTCTAAAAAAGCTAAATTTGTTACAAAGCAGTTTTGTTTGGTTTGAACTTTCTTTAAAAAAGAAGTCCTCAGAGTTCTTGGATTTAAGATGAAGGTTGTCATGGAGACCTATAAAATAAATGTTGCAGGGCAGTTTTCTGTGAATTTTCCTAGTGTCCAACCTGGGCTTTGGCTGACTTTCCTTTTGCACCTTTTCCTTTTCTCCTGACTTTCCTTTTCTGTTAGCTGCGGCTCCAGAGGGTCACAGATCTCACGTAGGTCATGCGTCCAACCTGCCAGCCCTATGCAACTTCTTTGGATACTCTTTGACAGCTAAAATGTCACTAGATGCTCATGTTTTGGCATCTTAATCTCCTTTCTTATGTCCTAAACTTTTCCACTGGAGGAAGGCAGCACATGTAGGCTAAAATCTTGGCCCCTCCAAAGGCTCTAGTGAAGCTGTGAGTGTGCTGTGCATGTCTTGGAGCCAGTGAGCTGGGAGTAAATTCGATGGTTATCCAGTGTAGCTCTGCCCTACAGTCTGGAGCCACTGTACCTACTGAATCTGTCCTTAAACACCCCCAGCGGTGTTTAAGGAATTCCTCATTGCCTCCGGACAGCACTTTTCCTCTTTGCTGTATTGGAAAGGAATTTTATTTTTTTTTTTCCTCCTAATGGGTATTGAATTTTTCTTTCTGCAATTTAAGCCTGGCATTTCCTTTCTATTATGGCACAGAAAACAAAACTGCTCCATTACAGAAGCTCTTTCTCAAGCTGAAGGGTTGTTATGAAGGTTGATTTAGTTTTTCTTACAGATAGTGTTTTCTAGGCTTCTGACCCTTCTTGCTGAGCTTCCCTGAGTTTTTCAGCTGCCTTCCACCTTTTTTGGGATGGCAGCATCCAAGCTGGGTGCACCGCACCTGGCTGAGACCAGGAAGATGGCTTCGCCCTGGGCGTTTTGTGCAGTGTACTGTGATAAGTATCTGTTTTGCAGCCATACTGTATTTCACATTTCAGTTCATGCTGTACAGTATCCCAGATGCTTTTCTGCTTAATGGTTATTTTTCTTACCATAGTTGAGCTGATTAGTCCTGCACCTCTCACATACCCACGTTAACTAGCTCATATTAATAAAAATTCAGGTGATTTAAAATATCTAATTAATTGGACTAAAGCCAACCAACCAATTAAAAAAATAAGACATTTTGTAAAATTAACAGCCTGACTTGACACAGAAAAAAAAAAAAAAAAAAAGAAGCATTACAGAATAACCTGGTGTTTTCCAAGCTCTGTGGCTGTTAGTGTAGCATCTACCATATTGTTATATGAAACACGGCAAGGGATTTCACTCCTCCAAATCATTCCAACTTCTGAGACTGTCCTCCAGCAGTCTAGGAGACATTTCCTCCCACTTCCATGCTTGCGGATTTTAATAGATTTATTCTCTTCCACCGTCCAGCTCACTAGTGCAGTCTGGGACTGTTTCAGGAGCCAGAGCAGCCTCAGGAGAACCCCACATAGTGCAGTTTTCCCTGTTAGCAGCGAGCCTCTGGCGTCTCCTCCGCCTGGGCTCGGCTTTTGCTATCAGAGGACACCTTGGACATCAGAGGTGGCTAATGTTGCTCACTTCTGGGAGCTGAACTTCTAGAAGGAAAAGATTGTGCCATGTGTCACATCCATTCTGCATCTAAATAACCAAGGAAGATGTTACTTGGAGAGAGGTGGGAAACTGAAGACTCATCTTTTTGTCACTTGCAATTTCATCAGTCCCTTTGTAAGCTTTTCTGTTGTTTTTCAGTATCAAGCATTGCCAGTTCTTATGAAACAAATGTCATAATGTAGTACTTTATTAAAAAAATCCAAACTCTGTAATCAGGCAATTTTGCAAGGATCTCAGTTCTCATAAATAGTAAGAAAATAGGTTTCTAGCTTTGTTTTTAAAAATTGTGTTCAAAAACTAGAAGATAAATATTGTTTGTCTCCTTTTGTGGCCCCAATTTGTGAGTTTTGGATCTTGATGATAGTTAACGCTCCCACATCGTTGTACCTTGTGTGATGCTATTAAATAGTATGATTTCACAGACAATGAGTAAAACAAGTTCTTTGCAGGATCTTATTGTATGTATGTGAGGAAAATGGCTGCATTTTAAGTAGAGTGGTCGCTTTCTAGCTCCATGTTTTGAGCTGCTGACACAAAATAATTGCAGCTAATTATTTCTTCCCTTCTGGATTCCAAAGGGATGAACTTTGGCCTTTAGGAACATAAAATATCACCACTGATTTGTTTAAAACTGTTTTGAGTTGTTATCACTGTTAGAGAGTGAGGAGAGGCTGCCAAAAAGCTTCGATCTAAAACCACTTTTCAGCCACTTTTTGAAACGTTGATTTAATCATGTGAAGATTTACAGGCATCAAGGAGGAGGTGAAATTAAGGAAGCCTCATTTGTGAGATTTCTCCTGGTTGTAAATTTAGGGATGGACAGGTATCAGGCAGTGGCACTGCGAGGCCTAGCCACAGGGCACGGGTGGGGAGCAATTTACCTTGATCGCTTTACCCAACAAGACTAATGAGAATAAGTAATAGAACTTAACTGGCGATCATTGTGCATTCGGATTCAGGTTAAATGAAACTCAGATTTCGAGTGCAGTGGGCTACCGGTGTGGCTCCTGGTACAGCACCCAGCAGGGCTGGGTGATGCCAGACGTGTCAGTGGGCTCCTCACAGCTAGTACGGCGTTTCCTATCCGTGCAAAGCAGTCATTATAGAATACTTGAGAACTGGTGAACATGAGACCTAGAGAATTAGCGGGTATCTTCCTGTAGTAAAAATAGCAAAATCTGATTTAGAATTCACATAACGGTATTTTAATAGTCTCTACATTTGGCATTAAAGTGATATTTTTACTGTACTAACGTGAACACTTGAAATCTAATATGAGAATCATACTTAATCTATGAAAAGCTTAAAGCTGATCATTCTGCAAATTCTTCTGTTTCTTTCCTCCCTCCTAAAATATACCCTGCCATTTGTTTTAAACTTCTAAATTAAGAAAATAAATTTTATTTTCAATACTTTTTTTTTTTAATCAAGCTAAGTACATGCACATACTTTTACAGTACAACATTTATATTTTCAACTTTAATGGCTTTAGGGACAACTAGAGTAGCTGGTTTCTGTCTTCTCAGAAGATGGAAGAGAGTGTTTTTATTTATTTATTTCTGGCTGTGTAAAAAGCCGAGGAAAAAATCCCATTTAAATTTTACCCTCCCACTAAAGCTCTCCAAGACTAAATTACTTTTTTTGCCACTGAGAATCATGCTTACTTTCTCCAGTGTTACTGTATAATCTTGGTATTTAATGTCATGTTTCCTAATGTCGCCTTAGGAGTTTCATGTGATTCTTACAGGGGCTAGGAATACTTATTAATGAACTAAGATAATTTAACCATGCCGTAAATTTTTTATACCAACACTGAAATTTTAAATCTTAGAATTTTGACAATGGCTTATGAAATGGTGAGACTGAGGAATAAAAATAAGAAAAAAAAAAAACAAACAAACAAACAGAAAATGCACTTTAGACATTAGTGCATTATGCATTAATAAATTGATAGTTTCTAAGTTCTCTGCTCACTTTGCATTTTAACCTTCCGCAATTTAATTCACAAGTTATGCCTGCAGATATGGCCACCTTATAGTGGCCATTATTAATCTTAGAGCATAAAAAGACTATCCTTATATCTGCGCAAACCCTAAGAAGTTGAGAAATCTGATTCTCTAAACAGTCTATAAAATATGTGTAAAATGTCTCCATAGTAAAAGAAAAGAAGAGGATGTGTATTAGTTTTCCTGGCAAAATTTGTTTAAAGGATGGCTGAAATTTTTGGTTCAATTAATTTTGAACTATTGGTAGAAGGTGGAAAGAAGTTTCATGGTTTTCATAAAGTGGAAAAAAAAATGGTTTCCTTGGAGACTGGCAATTTGGAAATGGCTTTTGCAGTTAATGAAACTCAAAAATGTCAGCCACCACCTTCTTGCTCTCCTCCATCCCAAAAGTCCAGTTTCCTAAGCTTGTATGTGTTGTGGCTAAACAAGATTATAGAATTTATGGTGAGAGTACAAAAATCACTTGAAGTAAAAATTAGGCTCTTCAGTCAGTTTTGAAAATAGCACTTGGGTCCTTGATGGATTTCATTATTCCTGAACTTTAGGGGAGGTTGAACGTGGGAGCACGAGGGCATGGTCATGTGGCCCTGAGCAGCCAGCGCTGTCCCTTGGAGGCCTGTGACACCTGTAGTCTTTGGGTTTCTGCTCAGAGGAAAACAGGAGTGGAAGGGTGAGATTTTATCTTCCACCTAGATTTGGCTCTTCTGCCACAGCTGCCAGCAGACTGCATGTGTTTCTGAGCATGGCTGCTCCCCAGGATGTTGGGGAGTAGGAGGCTGCTGAGAGTAACCCAATGAACAAAGAAAGGAAAGTAGACACCACCAAGGCGGTGGAGGCTTAATTTACCCATGTAAAAAGAAAGGGAATGTTTTCTACAAGCTGCGATCTGTAGCCCTTGTAGGGAAGAGGAAACACCAGGGCAGCTGGGGAAGAGATGGCAAAATCCAGTGGGGTGAGACGGAAGCAAAAGGCAGAAGACTAGAAATAGGACATATGTCTATAATGGTGAGGATAAGCTATGGAACGAGTTTCTTTGGGTTGTGATTGGTTTTTCAAATTAAAATCCCAACAGCCTTAATGCTCTGTGCAAACATTGAGGATGATGGTATTATAAGTCTTTCCCTCAGTTAGAAAAACTGTTTTAAACGCATTTTGTCTTGATTGTGACACAATACTCTTACAGGATAACCTACTGTAAGTGCACCCGTGCTGCCTTTGCCTTTGCTTAACACAATTATGCAATTTGGCATGCTGCACAGGTGAGCCAAGTGGATGTATTTTATGCTGGGACCACATTCTGGCAGACCGTACCAGTGCACAGAAATGTTTCCTCAGCCCAAGTTATCCTCCAAGGAGGACATATCTGGCATAACCTCATGACTGTGGTGGAAACCCTGTAATATCTCTGTCCATAATTAGCTAAGGTGGCAGTTATTTTTGACAAATAAAACCTTATAGTGTCCCCTTAGCTCATGTCTTCCAAAAGTATTAGCAGAGGCCTCTGGTGAGACTTTTTCTTCAGGTGACTTACTCATTTGTACCATATTGAAACGGAGTAGATATTTTAAAAGATGAAGTCATGAGCCTGTTTCTTTATTTTGTTCTTGTATGTTTTGCATTTCTCAGTCTGCTGTGGCTCATCTTTAACGGTTGCCATAGCTAGCGCTATTATTAATGACCAAAAGCATACAGCCGTATCTGCATCTCTGTTTTATTAACATCTCTCTCATCCTTCCAAAGCAAATATAATGGCTGTAGTAGTTCCAGGCTGAGCAGGGGAGTTTGTAGTCTCCACTTGGGCATGTAACTGTGCATTTCCAGTTCTGAAATCCCCCCCCGAGGTTTCTGCACACACCTGTTAAGGGGTAGTTTTAAAAACCCTTCACCTTAAGCTGACCGTGCACTTGCTGTATTTCATAGTTCACAGAGAAGCGTGTAAAACATGGTTACCAACTTTTTTTTCATGACCAGCAGTTGTTGTGATACGGTGCCTATCACACCATAATGTAACAAGAACAGATAAATTCTTGTTCGTTCCTACCTTCTCATGTACTTTTTCATACAAAACTTAAATTGAGAAAGTTTTTATTTTTCCACAGAGTTGTTGAATAGATGTATCATATAATATACAGTGAACTTTGTGGTTACTCTGTAACTACAGTAAAGTCTTTATTATATCAGATAAAAGCAAGGACACTATAAAAGGTAGTGTGATCTATGTGTATTTCAAAATTATTTTCCTTGGGTCTCTTTTCCAGAAGCAATCTTGTTTTCTGTGCTTCTTTTACCCTAGTTGTGAAAGATATGAAATAAATCAAAGATAAATTTATAGCCTAATTCCATGTTGTTGCACCAGGATAATTTCTCCAGAACCTCTCCACCTGTATTTCTGGAATAAAAAAACATTGAGGAAGATGAACATAAATTCAAGCCACAGCAAATTATAAAAGCATCAGTGACAAGTCTAATGTTGTAAAGCCTCTTTGGAATATCTCTTGTACTAGCAAGTCCTGATGTCGTACAGGAAAATTAGTGAGCTTATTGCCATAAGATACGCAGCTTCTCTAAGAGGGATGTTTACTTTATTCCAAAAAACCAAATCCTTACAAAATTAAAAACTCACTAAGCTTGTTGTTTTTACTATTTCATCTTGCAATCTAACATTTCCATTCTGCACAGCAGATGTGGGCTTAGTAAGAATTGTCCAAAACATTGATTGGTGTAGTTCTGTATCAGATCTCAGACTCTGAGGTATTTGCATTAAAAAAAAAAAAAGAAAAAAAAAAAAAACAAGCCAAACCTGCAAGTGCAAGTGATTGCACCAAAGAGCATTGAGCCCCATATTCCACCTAACCCAGTTAGCTTGCCTTGAACAGTGCCTAAAAATATACTTCTAGGGAAGAGTTAAAGGTGTCTTACTTGTAGCCCTTAATGGATCATTCTTCCACAACACAGTTTTATCGATTTTGAACTCAGGTGTACTTTTAACTCCGTGATGTGGCAACAAGGAGTTGCACATTTTAACTCCAGGCTGGAGAGAAAAGCATCTCTTTTGGTTAGTTTTGAACCTGCCACCCAAACTTTCAGATACTCCTGTTACTGGAAGAGGCAATGATCAACCTTTTCTCTCTTTACTTCGTGCATGTATGTGCTCATAATTATATAGACCTCTCTTACATACCCTTTGTTTATAGGGATGACCAAGTCTTGAATGGTCTTAGACTGTGCAGTCACACCTTGCTGGAAGAACCTTTCACACCACCAGTAATCCTAGCAGCCCATGTCTCTGCCTTTCTCAATACTGCTTTTTGAGGTGAGAAGGCCATAGCACTATACAACCTCCAGTGTGTGACACATCAGGGATTTACACTGTCTCATTTTATTTTTTGCCTGCTTTATCTCCGCTATTTTCTGTATTTATTCAGAAGTAGAAGCCAAACCTCCCAAGTTCTCTTTTTTTCTTTGGAAGCTGATGTGTTATTTTTAACAAGTTCTCTGCAATTGTGGCTTTGCAATCCAAGAAGAGAACTAATGGAAACTGTTTGGTATAAGATGCTTCTGCCTTATAGGAGAAGGAAAAAAAAAAAGGTGTAGTTTTGATGTATGTGGGCATGAAAAGAGTGTGTAATGCTTGTTCACATACAAGACTGCAGAGGAGAAGGAAACTAAAAAAAGACAATATAGTTACCAAAAGAAATTAGCAAAAGGCATAGCTAACTGAGCAGCTTGAGGAAACACTCAATGAGGAGGGAGATTGCTATGGTGAGATAAGAACAGAGCTCAGTTGCATGATATTCTGTGTTTTTTCAGGCTGTAGAAATGCTAATATTTTCTTTGTTTAGTGATGATATTTTGATGAAGCACACTTAAGCAAACTGAAACAGGAGCGAATAGTGAATTGCCGGGAATATTTCCACCAGCTTGTGCTAGTGCTTGCCCAGAGGAGGAGTGACCATGCACGTAACTGGTCAGACAGAAGACACTTGGACAGCAGAAACCCCTCAAGACAAGCCTGCTTTGGCTGACCATCCTCTGAGGGAAAGGCACTCTTACCTGGCAGTTTTTGAGGTTTTGAGAAGTGCCTGTCTCCAACGCAACTCTGATGGTTCATGCCAGTGGAGGAACTTGAGCTGCTGTAGGAAAAGAGAAATTGGTACCTGGGTGCCAGCGTGGCCGTCCTGGTGGGCCCTGTGCACTGCTCCATCATCCCAGGACAGTGGGTCTTCCCAGGGCTCAGGAGTATTGCCTTTGGCCCCGCAGGATGGGGTGCTAAGGCAGGAGCAGGGCTTTGTCTTCCCACCCTGAGAAGGGCTCAGACATGCAGGAGAAGATAACCAGTGCCCTAATTGGGTACTGGTGCTGAAATCTGTTCAATGAAGGATTATTTCTTCTGTGAAACAATATTGTTATATGGAAGTATGGAAGCTGCACCTCATCAAACACATGTGACAGAAGCATTTTTGTGTTTTGGACATGCTTGGGGACAAATTAGGGAGGAGGTAGCTAATGAGAAGCAATGAATTTTCACACCAATGTCTTTGTACCTTTGTACAAAGATCATTGAGGGTAAAACCTGAAGAACAGGTGGAAGGAATTAATGGAAGAGTAGGAATTGATGGAAGTATAGGAGTAACTCCTTCCTGGTTATCCCCACTGCACCAGGAACTTAATCAGGAGATTTAACTGCTGGGCGCACCATGACCTCTCTCGCCAAGAGGGCCTTTGGTAGGTGCCTGGATTTCAGAGGAAGGCTGGACAGCAGGGCTGAGGGCTCCCCCACAGCGGAGCATTGCGTGGCCATGAAACCCTGGCATGGTTTCCTCAAGTTTTTTCTGGGCTTCCTGACCAGTCTGACAAATGCCTTTTATCATCCCTTTCCACGAACAGCTGCCTTGTGGTTTTCTGAATGAGTATTTAACCAGGAACTTGCATACATCAGGGGATATGACAGAAGACTCCTTTGATTAGTTTGCTGGGTTTTTTTCCCCTCCTAAATTGTGTATAGAAGTGCTTTCTTAGCAGACTTGAAGAGATACTGTCCAATTAAAGAGATCATATTCACTCCAGCATGTTCAGGGATTCAAAATAATTTAATTTTTTTTGTTTGTTGCTATCTTTAGAGTTGAAATACACCGGGGAACTTCTGACATTTTCAGCATTTGACTCCTATAAGAGGAGCCTTTACCCAAATGAAATCCCTGTACAACTCTGATTTTCTCTTATTACACCGGTGAGGGCATTGTTTGGCATATGATAGGCTTAGAATATACTTTTTACAAAAAATTTGGAGCACCTCTGAAAACAGCTCTTGCACGTTAAAAATATACAAGTAATTATAAGCAAAAAAACATAGCAATGTTTGGCTTGCCAGAAGGAAACCTTACATAAAACCTTTCTGTGCAAGCTTTTTAAGTAGAGATAATTATTCTCATAAAAGATAAATGTTAAATTTACCAGATGAAAATATATGCTTTCAGTATCTACCAGGTGTGAAACATTTTATCATTAATTCTTCATCTTATATTCCCAAGTATCTGCAAACTCACTGCAGCCAAACAAGGAGCTCACTGCTGTATTGGTCTGATGGGCTTTCAGGACACTGTAAACACCTGAGAAAGCAGGTGAATCATTGTTTTAAAACAGGAGAGGTGATTTCTGCCTTCTTTGTATGGAAACCAAATTAATTAGAAGCAAGGTTTCTAAAAGTAGTTTCTTTATATGCTAATTTTGTGCAGCATATTTCAGGTTGATGATCTGAGGGAGGGGTTTCAGGTCTGATAGCAATTGTATCCCTAAATGTGGTCCTCCTTCAGCCTGGAAAAGACCTGACTAAATGAAAAATAGAGTTGGAGCAGAACCATACGACCTGCCTGGGAACAATCAAGGCAAGTTGGATTAACAGATCAAACGTGCTAGTATGTCAGGAGAGAGAAGGGGATACCTTTGTTATACGTAGCACAGCCAGCCAGGGGGACTTGTCAACGTTTCACTGAATGGCCTCGCCAGATGAGTAATAACACAGTCTGTTTTGTGCGTGTGCTTCTCCAGTGAGCTCACATTTTGATTAAAATATCTCAACATGAGCATAATAATAATCATCATCATCTTCCCTCCCAGCTTTCCCTAACTGGGTGGGTTTTCACACCATTCACATTGGAGGTTTTAGCAAAAGCTGCTCAAGAGCCTCAGCAGAACAGGGCGTGAGGAGGAAGATGGCGTTTTTGCTCAGTCTGCTCATTTTACCTTAACCACACGGTCTGATATCAATAACTTAATGTTTATGTCATCTGTCTCATTGACCCACTCGGAGGAGAGATCCTCAGCCGGGATGGAAAGTTGCTGCAGTCGTCAGCAGCTGTGGCAGGAGCAGCACCTCAGTTCTCTGCCCTTGGATGTGGGCAGGCAGTGGGGAGATGACAGTCTGGCCGTGTGTTATTTAGTCGTGTGAGTGATTGTGTCAGTGTATTGGTATTTTTGGTGTCAGTATGGAAGGCACCATCAGAAAGAGCAATTCTGTTACTTGCTGGTGGGCTGTTAAAGTGTTCTTTATCTAAAATGGCTTCTACTGGTTGAAGTTAAAAACTTCCTTGTGTAAATTTAAACTTGACATGTTATAATATGCCATACATTTCTGTTGGCTTTTAAAGCCCCGAATGAGTTAATGTATAAAAATTCCCAGAAATATGCTGCTGATAAAGATGATATAGAAAATAGTGTTATGATAATAGGATCAGTTCTCCTTAAGTACTCCTTGTTTAAAATTTTGTTGATACAAATGCAAAAAATTAGTACATTACTTTTTGGTTTAGGATTGAAGTCCAAAGCATTATTCAGGAAAATTAACTCCTATTTTTGTGCTCTATAGTAACTATTTCACAGAGCAACACACTGGAACTACAGTTCCCGCTTTGTGGTCAGGAAAAAAGACATGTCTTTTCAAGCAGTTCTCAGTATAAACTATGCAGGAGGTTTGGTAGATTAAATTGAGCTTTATATGCCATTACAATCGTAGCCTGGCTAATTTTAGCTTGTGATAGTACTAAGAATTGGATTGAAAGCAACCCATTAGATGTACCTGTCTTTTGGGTGTAACATTGACTTCTCTGGGGTGACTCTTGTCACAGACACATGTAACTTAGTTTCAGTGTAATCCAGCAATTGGAGTGCTAATACGCAGAAATTTGAACAACATTCTCAGAAATCATAAATGGCCCAGTGGGATGCTAAAGTCCTTTTTACATCTAGCACCCTCTGAACATATATAAAATGTGAGAAATGCAGCCAGCTTCTTTTTATTCCTGACCACGGTTATGCAACTGTGTGCCTTTTTCTCCCTTCCAAAAGAATGGTGTTTTTCTCTTCGTACCAATAACAATAGATTTATTTTTTTTTTCATATTTTATCCAGTCTCTCTGTTTACATCCCAAATTAGAGGGCCTTCTGTGTCTGGGAGCAACTCAGTGTATTAGTTTACAATGGTTACAAAACAAACTGCTCTAGAAAAATAACTGTGGATTTCTGACAGAGCCACAAAACTGCTCCATCATGGAGTTGTGAAGCATCACTCCTCTGAGGCCCCAGTAATGAACTAAAGGAGAGAGTTTTACAGATATTAGAGAGACACCTGTACAGCACAAGAATAACCATGAGTTATCGCTAATATGGAGGGGCAGAATTAGTAAGAATATAATATAGTAATATCAGAAGAATTAGTAATTTGGCAGTTTAACATGCTACATTAAAAAAAAAAAAAAAAAACCAACAACAACAAAAAAAAACACAACACACGCACCAGAAAGCAGCCAAAAATGAGGTCCTTATGGGTGGATGGCACTCCTTCATTAGATGTTTAGTTACTGATCCTGGTATTATCCTTATCATATCCTTATGTCAGGCAAGCTGAAAGTTCATCATTTAATAAAACCTCCATAAACAAATAGCAAATAATATATGGGCTCTAGTGGCATTGTCAAAAAGCTTCTTGTCATTTAGAGAAACCGTCTTCGTGAAGCAAATGCATATTCTTTATGTTAACTTCATCCTTGATGTTTCTGTGTGAGGCATTACTTTAGCAGAAGGTAGTGCAAAAAAGAAGGGTTAGAAATGCTTGAGAGGTCTGTCTCCTCAAGCTTCCAAGTCCATGGCTGTTCTTCTCAGAGGTGGCTTTCGCGGAGCAGAGAGAGTGCTTTGAATGAAGGTCGCTGCCACACGTGCCACTGGTGTGACATCTGCATTTGTGCCTAGGGGACAGCGCAGTGTCAGACACCACAGCTGCAAGCCAAAGCAATGGTCTGGAGGAAAGCATAATGAGTTCATAGGTCTTATAGGTCTTCCCTGCACATGAGGTATGAGCTACATATGATTCAGCATACATGTGCCCGGCTTAAGACAGGATCATACAGAGAATAATATTATTCTGTGTACTAATTAGATATTAGTGGTGTGGTGCTGGCCTGTGTAAGACAACTTTAACTATGAATTTTGAGTTGTCCAGGTGCTTTTTATTGTAACTGTGGTAGGGGTTTTGCTTACTTTGTTGTTTGGGGTTTTATATTTAGTTCTTTAGTACTGAGCAGATAGAGGGTTATTTAGCAATGACTGTAGTATATGAAGTGCAAATTGGGAGAAATGGGATATATCTGCAGGCTTAGAAATACTGTGGTAAGTGGGAGGAAAAATCCCTGTGGATCAGAGCCCCATAATTTTCCCCTGCACCGTTCTTCTTGTGGGGCCAAGTGCAGCACTTGTGCAGGAGCAGATGCTGGAGGTTATACGTGGTCTGACACAATCACCTGTCCTCTCCGTCCCCCTTCCTCATTGTGGTGCTTTCTCATATCACATTTGTGCTCTTGGTGTTCCTTTGTTGTCACTTTTAGCTCAGTGAGGACATGAGAGATGCTAAAGCACATACTGTAATGTTGGGAAAACTGGAATTTGCTATTTGTAGATAGCATATTCCCGGGTTAGCATTGTTTCATGCAGTGCCCTTTACTGCAGTAACTCAATCTCCAGAGGAGCACTGAGTGGCTCCTGCTACTGCTTCCTCATCTACCTGGCTTCTTACAGGGTAACTTGCAGAGACGCTGCTTTGGAGTGTAGTGTCAGGGGGCTGCACTGGGTGTGTCATCGAAGCCCTCTTTCGTCAGGTGCTCTCATTGCCAGGCTCTATACCAGCTCCTTTTTGTGTCTGCGTGGCACGTCTCTGAGACCTGAGCAGTCCTGAAGATGGTAGGAGCTTCCCATCATTGAGCAGTGGACAGTTTGTAGATCTGCCCGCATTTCTTGCAAGGACTCTGTGTCAAATAGCATTGAGGCATTTCCCTAGTAAGGACGGAGACGGATCTGCCATTGGACATAGAACAGAAACAGCCAGGTCGTAGTTTGAGGTACACGGGGAGGGATTTCTTTTCCCCAGTGTTGGCGTTCGTTCCTGTTCAGAGCCTGATTACTCATGCGTAGTATTTATCTTTAGGGGAATATATGCAACTAGATGTGCTTCATTTTTGGACTAGATAATAGGAAAGAGCTTCTAGTCAAAGTTCTTCTGTATCTCTCATGAAAGTCAGATGTAGAAATATATACACAAAATAGGACGCAAATGAAGGAAAGGATAGAGATTCAAAAGACGGTTCCAGTTTTCCTTTTCTAAAACTTGAGTACTTATTTCGAAAGTAAGTTTATTAACTTGCTATTATTCAACCTACCCCTTCTCTGAAAAGTAAATTTAGCATAAACATACCATTTAGTAATCAGACATCTTGTAGTCTGTTTAGGCAAAACATATAATGTGAACATTCATAAGAAAGCGTACTCTCATGCGGCAGCGATAAAACGTTATGCATTTTATTAAAAAAGACATCAAAGTGAAAAGCCGAAGTTAAATTACCTCTTGTTAGTGACTGCTGGTGTGCCTTCATTATTTATAAATAGGCCTCAAAGAGAAAAAGAAATAGTTGATTCACCTTCTATGCCCCTTTCCTTACATAAGACATCTTGAGTGAGAGCCGTTTTGAGACCTTATTGATTGCGACTCAAACGTTTCTCTCAGGTGAGAACTTTCTCCTCCCCTTTGCTTACATTTTATCATTTTTTGAGACGTGTTGGCATGCCTGGAAAGGCCTGCAGAGCATCCCTTTGTTCTTGCTTGGCGGGTTGGTCCCAGCCCTGATGCATTCTGTCACCGCCACTTTCGATGGGTAACTGCTACAGGTTTGCTCGGACGTAAGATTCTCCACATCTTATGTGATTGCATTAGCTGAAGAAATACGCGGAGATTTATAGCAGGCAGTTTTGCTTCTGTAACCTCTCTGGGGAAGTCATTTGCCGTAAAGCTCTTCTCATAATGCAAACATAATTTAGTTGATAAATGCAGTAAGTTCACTTCATTATTTTCTTAGGGTTGCATTCATTTTTGTATGTGAATGGCAGTTGGTTTATTTTTCAAAATGTTTGCAAGTCTCATGAGTTTCACAAATTGTAGTGTTGATAAGTATCCATCCAAAACCACATTATTTGTTCTTTGTTATTTGTATTTGTTCTCCTTTAAAACAAATTTAAAAAACCTTAACTAGAAAGGCAACCGTATGCTAGAGATTTTTTTACATAGATCATTTTGCTAATGCTAGTGATACAGAAAGAAAAATGTGGGCTTAATGATAAGGAAAAATAATTTTACTACCAAAAAGCAGAATTTCTAAACTCTTAATGTGCATCTACACTAATAGGAACTATTTACAGTTGGTTACTATCAGTAAGAGTGATATAGTAAAATAATAAGCGAATCTATTCAGAAAAGCCCCCCAAGTGTGCCTGTTAATTGTAGTCACCTTCCTATAAATAGGACAGTGTATGCTACCACTTATCTTAAGAGATCCTAATGAAAGGCCGTTCATGCCCATTGTGACTAATCCAAACTGGGACACCAAAGAATTACCAGTGTTTCATGATAGGCCTGTAATGGCCTTAGCAATATTGCTGAATGGCCTTTTCAAAAGCATGTCTTATTACCAGTTTTGCTTCAGAAATAGTCATCTTCTAATGCAAAATTTAGTTGCATTTTAGGCACATAAAATGGTCCTCTTCCACCACCTGTTGAAGGCAGCACAGTTCTTCCATAGACACAGAGGACAATGTCCCAGCCAACCTCAGCAGGGCGTGTGGAAGAGCTGGGTATAGGCGTCTGCTAGGTAATGCCCTTGCCCTAACTTCAGTAACCCTCCCTTATTTCATAGCCACCTTGTTTCACAAAAAGGGAAGTTTTTTTCACCAAAGCCTGACCTTTGAAACCAAGCTTCCTGAATTTTTAGAGATAAAGTTATATGAAAAACATCCATGAGACAACAAGATCTCCTGAAGCTGCAGAAGTGATACATATGAGGCGGCAGTGTCCTCTTTCACGTAGTGCCTTTTTCTAAGCAAATCCAAGACTTACTTTAAATGCTGTGAGTCTTTATAAAAAGAAAAACAGGATGAAATGTGAAAAACATTCCCTTTTGCAGTCTACTGAAGTCTCCCTTCCCTCAACCCCATGAGTCCTGAAATGTGCTGGTTTGGCCTTTTGTTTGTCAGGGGTTTGGGGGTTGGTTTTGGTTTGGTTTATTTTTCGTTTTGATTGTAGAATCAAATGTTCCTTATTTTAAACAATAAGTTATGTAAAAATTTCTCTCGCCTGCTATACTTAGGATTTAGTTATATAAACTGTTTTCCTCTCCCTTCTTCTTCCTCCTCTCCCTGTTGACGCATAGAGTCGCCGGGAAATCTCAGCAGTGGAGGAGAGGCTGAACTCGGTTTGAGTTCCGTATTGCAGTGCTAACCCTCTGCCTCTCTGGAAACTCATTTTCCAATTGCTGCCGTGGGTGGAGTAAATGGCACCGATGTTTCCATCTGGGATTCTTTCCACCTTGTGCCTTCTGTCACTGAGACAACATTTCTTTTCTGCTTTTCCAGACCGTTTGTGATATGCTCAAGAGTAAAAATGGCAATGCTTGATATTTTCCTTCCTTTTTCATCCTGTCTTTTAAAAAACAACAAAAACAATCTCTGTAACAAGGGATAAACAAGTCTCATCGGTTAAATTGGATTAATTTGTACATCTTTATATTCCGCGCAGTTGAACTCTTTCCCAAAGTGTTTTTTTTTTAACAACAAAACATCCCCCAGCTTTTCGTATCTGGGATATAAAATCACGATGGATTTCAAGATCCATTGAAAGTTTCATTTTTTTATTACAAAAAAGTGTAGTAGATGATAGAATAGGGCATGTACTGAGAGCAGCCGGGCTTTTGAAACTGCCCTGTGTGCAGAGACCACGATCCACGCAGAAAGTCTAAGTAAACAACTTAGCTGTATGCTGTTTATTCCACCTCTCTCTTTCTCTTTTCTTTGCTAACACAGGTCCACAAAGATTCTCGAGTTCTCAAGCCCTAGCTTTTGGATGTATGTAATGTCAGTGTGGTTTCCAAATCACATGATTTCCTAGCTCCATGTCTTATCCTTCACCCAACGTTGCACAATGCTGGATTGTCAGCTAGGATAACGAAAGGAGCCAGATTGTGTTGTGCCACCTCTTTCTCTAGTTCACGCATAAGTTGCCAACAGGATATTTTTCTGTGTTTGTAGCACGTTTGGTGGATTTGGGACACATTCTTTGCTTCCTTTCTCCTCATTCATGTGACCCTTTTCCAGCGCTTCCAAATGAGCTAATGTCCTTTAAACATAAAGCAGACCAACCCAAGTTGGTTAGGATGTGTATTGTTCTCTTGTTTTATTGTGGGTTTTTTAAATGGTCTTTGTTCTGTTCTTTTCTCTTTTCTTTTTTTCTAAGCATATCCACAAAGAGAGAATATATAACTTTCTGCCCTAAATACCTCTTTTGCTTCAGGGATGGATATTCTAATGGAGCAAGGTGTAATAGCAGAACAGTGCCATGTCTCTGTCCTCATGAGCATAGCTGCATGCAGATTCGAAAAGCTCTGTAGTGCTGCTACTGTATGCCAGATTTGCTATTTGCTCTTGTTTGCATGATAGTATTTCTAATATACTAATATGATATGGAAATAATGGCACATCACAGTTCTTTCAACATATTGTATCACTGCTTTATCATATTAGGCTAATACACTGCGAGAGTTGATAGCACCTCTCCATGTCAAATGGGATCCACTTCTCTTGGCACTGAACCGATTGGACTCAAAGGTTGATAAACTTATCATTAGCGAATTGGCACGACGGAGACTCAACTTCAGCCTCTTGCAAGCAACCTAATGGCCTCCGTTCAGAAAGCCAGTTCTTCTTGAATAACTTTGATGTTTATAACAGAGAACAGACCTGTTTAAAGCATAGACAACCACATGCCTGGATATGAGGCCTCCAGGAAGGTGTCAAAGGGCATGGCCAGTCTTTTGAAGAATGCACCCTTTCCACAATGGGACTAGGCACAAACTCAGATCCAGTCTACACGGAGCACATTTGCAGAAAATACTGCCCCCCGCACGGGAGAACGGAAGGGGAAGAGGGTCTTGGCAGGGGAAGGGCTTTGATGTCACTCAGTTTGGTTCTGCAGACCTCGAGGAATTAAAGAGGGATTCAGCCATGGTAACTGTAAAACCGTGTTGCTTGTACTGAACTCCAGTGAACCTGTTCAGGCCAACCAGGCAGAGTCGTGTCATTTAAGCATACTTCACGTTAGTGAAGGAAATCACCTTACTGTGTCATGCTAAACTAAGTGTATTCTGTCAAGTGGAGGTATGTACAGACCTTTCGGAGACTTCCATTTATCTAATGATTTGTAAAGAATTACCAGAGGGGTACACTGACACTGGTTTGGACGATGACGGAGAAGATACCTCACGCTGAGATTTATTAGACTCTGCAGATAAACTCTTCGGTTCCTCTTTATCTTCTAGGACTTAAACATGTGAGTGATGCTGCCTGGCCAAGCAGGCACAAAGTATTCTCTATATAACACCCAGACTCCAGAGGGCTGCTTTGGGGCCAGTATTTGTCTGGATGTCACTCGAAGTAGATTCAGATATTGTATTTATCATTATGTTCTGGGTCCCCTATGGGTTGATGTTTGCCTCTATCTCTGTGGTTAGAATGTGGATTTTCCTTAATATATTTGGCTAAGGGTGTATTGTAATAATGTTAATGCTAATTACTTGATATTTCATACTATCTTATGGGGAGATACTTTTAAAAAATGTATTTTGAAATGTTTTCTTTCTGTTTGCTCAATGTATGGTATTGCATTATGTTAATACCAATAAAATTATATATATATAGTTATATATATTTCCCTTTTATAAAGAAGTAAATTATGCTTTTTTGCCTCACAAACAGGAAATGTGCAGTGAATAAAATTACATCATTCTGCCTTATAGCAGGTGACAAAGCTTATAATAGTTTTAATATTCTTTTTTGAAAAATAAAAAGTATAGTATGACATAAACTAGTTGGAAATCCATCAAAATGCATGTTTTGTGTTTCTGCTCAATGGGACTGTCACAAATTGGCCTAAATATTTAGCAATGTTGTTTTGGCATCTTTAATTTTTTCCAATCAAAAACATACACTGTATTGCTATTATTGATTACGAAACTGTACTGTCATAAATTTTTGCCTGTTGGCCAAATAGACAAACCCACTGAGTTTTTACGACTCTCTTGTCTGTAGGAATTGATTTTTAAATTTAATTTAGTGCTCTTCCCGATGCTTGGCAAAGGCAGAATTTATTTTTTATATAAGGTTGCCTTTGAAGTATCTGCCTCTGCCAGGGCTGATAAATCACTGCTAAGTACATTAAGATCCTGCAACCTGAAGGATATGTCATTAAAACCTTGTTGGAATGGCCTGCAACCCCAGCCAGTCCTTTACATTCTGTCATTAAATTCCATAATTAGTTAGAAGTGAAATGTTTTGGAAATGAATTAGAGAAGCAGAAGCAAAGATGTGACTCTAAAATGTCCTTTGGCTGCCATTTGGGGTTACGCTGATGGCTTATTTGCTGCTCGCAGTCAAAGGCCAGCATATATCTGCGCTAGTATGAATTAGATCGTCTTCAGCTTCCTCTCTTTCTTTTCCCCACCCTTTCTAACATATTGTATTGAGTATCTTTGTTTTGCAGAGGCATTCAGAAGGGCTGTAATTAGCAGTCCCCGGCATTTAATTGCATACACATTTGTTAAATATTTTTCTGTATGCCTTAAAATAAAGTATAGAAAATGGCAGTAAATGTTTCTTTAATGAAGGCATTTGATTTATTCATGAAGTCAGGATTCTTTGAAGGTGTTATTTTGGGCTTAATAAAGGAAATAAGCCAGCAAATCTTCAGTTTTGCCTTTGCATAACCATTGTTTGTCAGGGCTGATGTTCATTTCCTTTCTCTTGTTGCTTTTGTGTGCGAACACATTCTGCCCAATGGATGGGGAACGGACCTTTCTTCTGTGACAACTCTCGTGCCGGTTTTGAGAGAGCGCTTTATGTTAAGGTGCATACATGTTCATGAGTTCATTATGACATCTGATGACATGAGTAATGTCTAGAAAAGCTGCATGGTATTGCATTTCTCTTGTCACGGTAATAGCTTTTGTTCTCAAAGGTACTTTGAACTCTGTGCGGTGCTTACAGACCGTGGTGGTGTGATGGGCATTCAGCAGCTGACAGGGGGTGCTTAATATTTGGCAGTGTTGTACCCTACATAAATGACATGTAAATCAGGGTGCAGATTAATTAGTCTGGAATCTAATCAGTGCAGCTATCATAACATGTGCAATTATAAATCCAATAATAAATCTGAGTATCTGAATAAATGTGACATCTTCTGGGATAATGTTTTCAGAAGTTTTTAGGCCCCTTTCGTAAAAGCCTCGGGAGGTGCTTCCCCAGCAGACCGCAGTGCATTACGGAGCTAACTGAGCTGGCTGTTAAATTAATATCTGGCCCCCGCCCACACTAATTTGGCATGTTGCTTTCATGTTGGAAGTAGGATTGCAATTCCTCAGCGATGCAAGTGCTTTCGAAAATTCCACTCTGGGTGTAACGCTTTCATATAAGTAAGCAAACTTATATAAGGGATGTAGCCTGAAGTAGAGTTCATTTTCTCGGTGGGTGTGGAACACGTGCCCCTTCCCTTCAGGCTTGCTCTCAGGTACCAAGCCCTTAAACCTTGACAGGCATTGCTGTTGTGCAAGCGTGACTGTGGCTTGATTCTGACTGGTGAGTAATGTCGCTGGGTCCGTATCATTTGTCACTTAACCTTTCGCAACTTTGTGTGCTGTAACAGCTTAGGTTTGTGAAAAAATATTTTCCTGAAGGAGTAAGTGCTTCCATATATTGCTTGCGAGATGTATCCGTAGGGAGCTCCTCGTCCTATTTAAAAGTCACAGCATCCCCAGACGGGCAGCAGTTTACCCAGTTTGCTTCAGCTCCTGGCTTACCTCATAAATATGAGAAGTTTTTCATTGTTTCTGAACTGCGGGGACTGAGGGGAAGCGTACCATCAAAATGTAATTGCTCTGTTTATTTCACTTCTACATTGGTAGCTTGTGGTAAAATTAAACAGCACTTCTATCAATGTGTGGCACGGAAAAATGTCAGGATATCCTATTTCATCGTGTTAAAACTCTCCCAAAGAGTCACTAAAATCTGTTCAGCAGATGAAGGCTAAACCGATCTCTTCATAGGCAACCTAATGAGTAGATTACCATGTCCAAATACCAAAGGATGCAATTATAACACTGCTGCCAGAAAGTTCTGCCGCTGATCAGAGTTCCCTGTTACTTTGGGAAGCTTTGGAGTTATTTCATCTTTCTCCTTAGGCCCTCTCGGAAATCACAGCCCACCAATACAACCTCATGGAACAGCAGGCCTGGGAGCAAACAAGGAGCTTCTCGTGATGCTCATGTGAGGGGGTGTGAGAGCTGTCAAGAGGCAGCACAAACAGAGCGAGCTAATTATTCCCTCTTTCTGTGTTGTCCCTTCTCACTAACATACTAACCCATTTGCTGGCACCTCTGCTTCACTGCTAAGTGGATGTTGAAAATGCCTAAATGTTACTGTCAGCACGGCAACGCAGGTCTGCAGGGAGGAACCTTGAGGATCAATTTTTTTTTTTTTTTTTTTTTTTTTTTAATGCCGAGTGTAGCGTCAGCTGTTTTTAATAAGCAGTTCCAGTTGCGTGGAAAGCTGCAGAGAGGTGACTGACGTGGGCGTGAGACCTCTAGCAGGACCAGCTCAAGCGTCCCATGAAGCCCGGAGGCTGGGCCTGCCAGCTCACAGGCTGCAGTCCGCAGGGCAGCAGTGGCTCACAAGGCCGTGACGAGGTGTAGGCAGCTTATCATTCAGATGTCACCAGAAGGGTGACCTGAGAGGAAAAGAGATTCGCAGTGATCTGCCAATCCAAAAAGAAAACCACTAGTGCCATAAACAGCTCGCAAAAGGAATTAGCCCTTTGGTGCCACAGCAAAGGTGTAGCATCTCCCAGCCCTTACAAAGGCTAGGGTCCGATCTTTTAAAAGCGATTTTGGTACCTAACTGCTACTGATTGAACTTGGTTGTAGTGGAAAATGCTTGAAATACCTTCAGAAATCTGTCCTGTGGGAGATTAGTTTTCCACTTGCTTGCAGAGTTCATTTCAAGAAACCAATTTATGCTCATGCGTGTGAGAGGAGAGGCAGCCTCCTACCATCGGGTGGAAAACTCCAGCGTATCGCAGAGCTCTGTTGTGTTGGTGCTTTCAGTGAACACCCTCTCTAGGGAATAGCTTTTTTGCCTCCAGGTGTACATAATAGGAGAGAGCAGAAGCTGTGTACAGCTGTCCTAGTAACCCAAAAATACTTCCTCTTTAGAGGAAAGAATGGTATAAAATGCAAATTTAATACTCATTCTCTGATCCTCCAGCCGCTAATGTTTTGCTAGACACAAAGCTTGTTTTTCAACAAGCTCCTCCCTTCCTTGACTCAAGACTTTGGGGGAAGTCCTGCACTTTCAGGTACACAGGGCCAGAAAGGATGGATGATGACACAAATCAGAGAAGCGCAGGCAAAGGGACGGAATAACAGAGAGATGCGTTGCAAAGGCCAGGTGCTGCATGAGAAGCCCCCAGCTCTTCATTTTGCTTAAACCTTCCTTCACTCCTGGAAAGCATTAATATATACGTGTATATGTATACACATGCGTGTGTGTAAATATATATACGCGCAGGCCCAGTCAGGCCTTGATTTTTGCCATATCGTGGCATAGGAGGTGACACAGGTTTCTATTTGTGCTTTAACAGGGAAATCTGCTCTGTATTCCCCAGAGCAGATGCTGAGCAGCTGGCTTCCATGTAGACCTGAACTGCATCTTGTTGCCCCTCCTGCCTGCTGTACCATGCCAGGCTTAAACACTGCGGTGCTGCTTCCTTTTCTCAGTAATCAGGGACGTGACTTACAGCGTTTTCCTACCAGGAGCCGATTTGCCAATTTGGCACCGTGGCTCCCCCCATACCTGTGCAGAGGGGTGACCTCATGCACAGCACACAGCTGTGCAGACACTCTCTCCTTGTAAATCTTTCATTGAGTTCACCATTTCGTTCCTTTTAGATTGTAGTCTGGGGGGAAAGGAAATACCTAGCTCAGTCGGTAATAGTGTAAAAAACGGCTGTAATTCCTGTTGCTGTGCATCATAAGCATTTGAGATGTCTCGTTCTTGTGTGGTTTGGACTCTAATGATTAACCTGAACTGCAGCAAAGATGGATTTAAGCCTTGCACTGAGAAACCAACACCTACTTCTTTGGAGGATTTCTTCTCTCCTCTCCTCCCCTCCAACACAGCTAAAACCCACCTCCAGTCTCCTTCCATCCTGTCGCTTTCTCACCTTAAACATAGGAAGATCCCTTCTGTCTTTCTCCTGACTGTTCCCCAGGGTTTACAAGCCCAGCCAGGCTGCTGGACCCTGCGGTCATGTTACGTCCCCTGCCCCTGCCTGCCTGGTAGCATGCTTGGGCTGGCCGATAGCCTGAGCTGGGGCTCAAGAGTTTGCTGCGGGACGCCTCCTTTTCCCGAGGGATCCACAGACATCTGTCTGCTGCACTGCCTGCCAGGGAAACCATTGGAGGACCAGGCAGGTTTTGATAGCCCTGCTAATTAGACGTGGCACAGCCACCATGTTGCGGCATTGGAAGATTACAAAACTCTTTGTCGGTCCTGGGATTATATCGCTTACTAGTTAGCTTGTGGCAGACAAGCTTCTGCATTCCCGACAAAGATGCCACAGGGTCAAGAAGGCAAAGGAAGACAAAAAAACCAGCCCAGAGATTTGTTCATCAGGGCCTGTTTTAGCTAGTTTGAGACCGTTTCCCAGAGGCCAGGGATGCTCTCTCTTTTGGTGGAACGCTTACTGACGCTCAGACAAAGTCTCTGGGAGGCTTCAGGTAGGTCTTTCCCCTATGCGAAAGGTGAAGCAGAAAGGTGTAACTCTCAAATTGGAAGCAAATCTTTGGGAGTTGTAGGGGGGAAATAACATATGCAGCTGTTTAGTAACATAATTAGTGATGTATTCTAACAAAATTGCCTCCTTAAGGTCCTGAGGAAGCTGAGCTGGTTCCTCTGCCAGAGAAAGTGAGCTCGCCAAAAGGAATGAAAATGGGAGTTTAAATTTCAGCAGAGCCGGAGGATTTCAGTCTGACTGTTTGTGCCTCGTTCGCTCTCTGTCGCAGACTTTGCAGCAGCTCGGCTTTCTCAGGGTTCACAGAGGGTGGTAATTTTGTTCAAATTCAGGGCTAATTGCAAGTAGAGGAGTGGGCGGGCATGAGAGGACTTGCGCAACGAAGGAAAGCAGGTCACTATGCTGCAAAGGTAGCAAAAAAAGGATAGCAGAAAAATGGAGAACGCCATCAGGGTGGCAGTGGTGTCTGTCAGTCATGACAAGGAGTCTGAAGACGATGGGGTGAGCCTGAGTGGCGTTAGGAGGCACTGCCAAAGCACAAAGGGGCCTCAAAGGAGAGCGTCAACCATTGAAAAATCTGACCTTGTCAGCACAGTGGGTGACAAAATTTGTGATTAACTGTGTTGTACTATCCTTGCATGGGTAGTACAGTCTCCAATCATTGGTTCCTCTGGTACCTCACTGAAAGGGGAAAACCATGCAAGCTTCCAGTGGCTTCAGCTTTTATAGGGAAAGCGAGTCACAGAGGCACAGGAACCTCCACTGAAAATTACTAGAGGTTATTCCATATATTTAGAGCAGATTTATGAGAAGTGTGTGCCTAGAGATTCTTTGTGTCCAGAGAGCAATGAGTCAGCCAGCTGGGTTGCAATGGTGGCCTTCTGCATGGCCCTAATTCAGTACCGTCATCCTGAATCATCAGTTTACGTGGACCGATCCATGTAAATACCGATGTTAACTGTTACTCTCTGGTCACTTTTCATTCAAGTGCCTGATGTTCTTCTTTGTTGCTCCTAGGATCTTGGTTTATAAGAGGGAAATAATGGAAAGATGAATAGCCCGGCGGAGCCAGGAGGTGGTTACAGTTAGAGGTGTTTACATCATGGAGCTCAGGGAATGCTCTTTTCAACAGCAAATGACAGCACAGTGTAAGAAATCCCACCAGCTTTTCCTGAATGCCAACAACCCAAACCATTCCTGACCTCGTAGAGTTTCACCCACCCGGCCACAATCTCCAGCTCCCTCTCCTGAGAAAATGTGAGAGTAGATAACAAATATCTACGTCATTTTAAGAAGCGAGGGCAGAGTACAAAAAGTTCAGAAACTCTTTCTTGTGGAAAGCAGAATAATGAAAAATAATAACATGTCATTTACTAGACTGATGTATTCTTTACCTCCTGAATTTAGTGCAAATGGCTTTCCATTCACTTGAAGAGACAGCAGAAGATTCATTGTTACAAAATTTAGTACCTGTATATTCTTGTATTTGGAAGATACGGTTCTGAATTTAGATCCTGTGTGCTGCAGAGTTTATGCAGCTTTATTTTGGCTCCAGAGTTACAGTTGTTCAGGTTCGGGGCGGGGGGAGGGGGCGACAAAATTACTGCTTCAGAGAAGAGCCCCTCATTTTAGTAGGAGGTGGAAACAGCCACCTGACAGTGTGTGCAGAGAAACGGGGGAGATGCGACCCATGACTCAGCGGCCAAGTGGGGGTGAAAAACAACCTGCTGCGTTGCCTGCTGGTCGGAGGTCATCCACGAATCCCATTAGGCCACGTTTTCTACTTAAACAAGGCATTACCCTGAGGCCTTATTCTTCCTTAAGGAGACAGGCCTGCTGTAACAGTATGACTAGCATACAAGTCCACCAATTTAAAAAAAGAAAATATGTTTTAAGCTCAGCTGTATATCTAATCAAGTACCTCCGATGCTTTATGGTACCAAGGGTTTCACCAGCACCTACAGGAAATCAATCAAAGCCTTTAGCAGAAGGGTGAGGGAGGGGAGATTTGTGTATAATCTCATTCCCGCCTACTGAGAGCCATTGAAAGCAGCACTACCACCACCTTCAGTGTTTCTCTGGAAAATATTAAGGATTTGGGATGTGTTAGCGCGACGCCCACTGCCTTCTCCCCCGCCGTGGGTGGAACAAGGCGGCGCTTTGCCCCGTTTGTGCTTCCCCAGCCCCAGCAGCAGCGAGACATTTCCGGGAAGGGACCTGCTGTTTTTCTTCTCCGCTCTTTCCTTTATAGTAAATCCCATCCCCTTTTCTGCACGCCGCTCATAACTACAGCACCGAGGCGGTGACGGAGCCGGGGGAGGCAGCCCCAGCTGGGTGGAGGTGATGTGCTGATGCCATCAGAGCTCTGCTGCCCAACCCTGCCCGCGTCCTGCGCCTGTAGTCCTGTGCCTCTTCCCATGCAGCCTCAGAGCTGTTCCCATATGGGGAGAGGGTAGGAATCCCCTGGTGGCAGTCTCCCCAAGGCCCACGCTGAGCAGCGGCTGCCTGCCCAAGGAGATGAGCCGTGAAGAGCACCAGCCATGCAGACCACCAGGCTGGCGACACGGGGAGGGAGGGCAGCACAAGCCCACCAGCCCAGCGTTTGAACCTGCACGGACCATGCTGCCTTCCAGGTGCATTAAAGGCACTTGTCATCCAGGATTGAACCTCTGGGTTGAACCCAAACATTGTCCTTTGCCATGGTGGGGACCTTTGGTGTTTCAGGAAGCCATGGGTTTTTGATGGCAAGCCTGGACATGGTGGCTGGTTGCTGGTCAAGGTTCTACATCACCCTAGCAAAGTAAATTCAGACGACATGGAGTCAAAGCACTGACTGTCTTCTTCAGCAGACTTTCCCTCCTCTATTCCCCTGAGGCTACAGCATGGCAATGCTGCTGGGGAAAAGAGACCAGACGAAAGATCTTTTTTGCTGTGCATAACAAGCGATAAGAGAAAGAGAGAAACAGATATAAAATACTTCCCTGGCAGCTTGAGGTGGGCATTTTCTCTTTGCCCTTTAGCAAATCACTCCCGTTCCCCAGCTGTCAGACTGGTGGACTTCAGTGTTCAGCGATACGCACTGATAGAGAGATCCCAAACATCTGATCTCGTTGCTGCAGGGACTTTTTAAGAAAGCATAAAAATCAAGACCGCGGGGGATTTTAACCAATCTTTAAGTGTTCAGCTGCTGAATGTTTTGCCCTTTAACACATGAGATGTTTTAATAAGAAAGAAATCGACAAGAAAGAACAGTGCATCTCATTTCTATTTTTCTTTAAGTCCTGGCCACCCCTTACAGTCCCTTCAAGCCCCCCTCCAAGCAGGGTAGCAGACAATGGGAGGGCTTAGGGAGCTCGGAACAGACTCACAACACCTCCGTCAATAAAAAGCCTCTAACCCTTCTTCACTTCCATATCTCTTAAGAAGAAAAGAGTGTTCTAAAAACAGCCGCCCCCTAAAAAGGGCAAAGGAGTAAACCAATATGAGCTATAGCTAGATTAGTTGCTGATTGCAAAATTGTTTGTGTAAAGATCTATACAAATGCAAACGCTTTTTGTGGTGGGGTGTGGAAACTTGGGTCTCTACAGTTCTTGCTTGAGCCCGAGGTGAGTAGTTGCCGTATGGTGTGGGCTTCAATGAGAGGTTGCCTCGGGTGGCTCCTGGGAGGCTAGAAATGTCGCTGCTAAATACGAGCTGTCCTCCCTGTTGGTGCTCGATAAAAAGCTCTCTGAACACCTGAGGAGACTGAGGTTCGCTACTTACGGGTACTTCAGCACGTGCTGAACTTTCAGCCAGTGGAGATGGCTGTGTCTTGGTGCAGGCTCAGTCACAGGATAAAAGTGACGCTTGCAACCAAAGAGCTGTAGCCTTCCTATAAGAGCTTTCATGAAAGCATCCTGAGGACACAGGCGGCTTGGGCCAGGAAAACATATACCACTGTGAAAGCCGGGACTGTTTGGGAGGGTCCCAAGGGCTCTGGAGACAACTGGGAGGCTGTGCGCAGGCGGCCATGGGCCATTGTGTGTACAGGTGTGTCGGTGTGCGAGGGGCAGCAGGGACGGAGCTGCCTGCCCCGCTGGCTGGCTGCTGCCCCAGGGCTTCTGCTGGGCACCACTCCGCTCATCCTGGCACGTCACTGGCACTTCCCAGGTTTGTACGGAGTCATCGAACAGTTTATTCTGGGAGAAATGGTGCGTGAGAAATTGAAATGTTTTGATGCTTTCTGAATGAAGCATCTCAAACGCTCATATCAGAGTAACATTCCATCCCCAGCCTTTGCTTGACTTTTTTTGAAAAGAAACAAAATCTTTCTTTTTTATTTTTTTCCTTTAAACTGCTCCCAGGACTAGTTGAAACAATTCTTTTAAAACCTGTAATAAATAAATAGACCAACCAGACAGCTCTGGCTTGGTTTGCCATGCTGCTGGGTAGGCTGTCATGAACGCGCTCTTACGTCCAGTCCATAGTCTGCTGCTGATCCTTCAGCTAGCAATAGAGTAAAAAAACACCCTAAGTGACAGTATTAGTGACAATTGAACAACACTCTGGAGTATGAAAAATATGAGACAAAAAGAAGCGGGCTTTTCTAGGAAGGAAAATGGGTCATTCCAAGGCCACCATCATAAATATAATCTCGAATGCCATATCAGCGCTCTCGGGCCAAGATCCGATCCCTGATCACCTTCCTCAGCAGGATGCTTCCAGGGCTCCCCTTCCTTGTAATAACAAAGTCGTCAGCATATTTAACTGCAATACTAGAGATGTGATTTCCGACAGTATGTCACTGTAATATTACTACACCTTGCACTGTTTCTCTTTTTTTTCTTCTTTCTTTGTGGGTCAAGGCTTCGCATTCTTGAAAGTTTTTCTCCCTTTATCCTGAAAGCAATAGTTAGTAAGAAGGAGCAGCTACAATCACAGCACTTATTTTCTGGAACTTAGCAGGTGTGAAACATTCTCCTTATGGTCTAGTTAAACCTGTTAAACGTTTTGCATAGGTTTTTGATAGATTTTCCTATAATCACGTTAATGATACGTTGTTCCTTTCTCAATTTTTTCCTCTGTTTTTTTTTTTTCCTTTTTCTCATTACAGTTGAAACTCTAGAGGAAAAAACAGCAGACTCCTTGCAAGATTTGTACAGAGCCTTGGAGCAGGCCAGCCTGTCTCCTTTAGGAGAATACCGGATTTCCACTAAGCTGGAGTATAAGAAATCTTTTATAAAGAGATGTAGCGATCCAGTAGTCAATGAAAAACTGCACCAGCTGCGAATTCTGAAAAGCACTTTAAAGGTGAGATAAAAGAGGGAGGAAAAATCCTGCCCCAAGGTTGGATCAGACTGTATTGTATTTGGAGATTAATTGTGCGCAGCTGGAGTCCAGGCTCAACTTAGTGTGTGAAGCAAGGGAGACGTGGGGAAACGCTGGTCACAAAGCAGAGACAAATGTGCCTCGGGAGAGCAGTCGAAGTCAGGGGATCAGTTTTTATTTCTGCGCAGATAAAATCTCAGTCAGCCGCTCCTCCTCTAGCTAGTTTAACAGAATTTGACACCAAATTATCCGAGGGAACCTCAATCCCTTTTTTGTCCCTGAACATTTTCATTTTACCAAAACGCATTCTCTCTGTAATTGCCCAAGTCTAAAGCGAAGCGAAGCCAGCCCTGCGGAAGGGAGCACTACCTTTTGCAACACTTGGTTATTTCCCGATTGCTGGGCTTGTCCAGGAGGAAACGATGTGCTTGCTTTCTGCGTAAGCTAATAGGATCATTGTATTTAATCAGTAGGATTGATTAAACAGATAGCGGTAATGACAGATTTGAAGATTTTTATGGTTATTCTAAATGTACCACAGCTCATTTAGCCTCCCTGTCAGCTTCTTTGTTTGTTACAGCAGTTTCAATTCTGCCTTGATAGAGTTTTCAGAAAACAATATGCTGGATTTCCCCAGGGACCCTGTTAACTATATTAAATTACCACATTTTAAGTCACTAGATAATTGTACAGTGGATTTTGTAACAGCTTTCATCAGAGGACTTTATCAAGATTAATTAATTTAGTTTTCCATCACCTAGAGAAGCATGTAACCAATATTATTTTCATGCTGTGGGGCTCCCATCCTGAAAAAATCTTACGCGTGCTTAACTTTCTGCACCCTATCGTCTCATTGAAGGCGACTACTACTTGTAGTATTATGTGGGTATGTGAATCTTTACAGGAGGGGAGGCTGGCAGAAAAAGTCGAGATCCATGTGCTTTCCACAAGACGTGTGCAAGCTTGAGAAACTGAAACAAAATCCCAGTAGTCTCAGACTTTTCGGGGTGGCAGGAGGTTCACACTGTGCTCTTGCACCGTGGTGGGATCACTCATACCAAAACTGCGGTTCACTATCGGCAGCTTGCTGCCATGCTTCATTGTCTTTCTTGTTAGCATTTATTGATACCTGAGCTACGTGCCAATGGCTTCTTACAAATGGAATTGCTTTCCCCCAGGGAGTTCCAAAAAGAGCGCATCCCCTTGACCCGGCGGCTCTAAACCTGTCGCCATTCTTGCTTGGACCTCGAGTAGCCGAAATCATTCTTAAAGTACACGACACCAATAATTGAAAATGCAGTGGTAGCAAATACCAAAGACCGATAATTGCTCTTCTGTGCGTAGAGCAACAGTGTAGAGTGACACGTGCTGGTTTTGCGATGGCATCATGGTAACGCATAGTGAGTTTCTAGCTTCATTTTAGCCCAGAGCTCCACCTCTGCTCTACTGCTGGTAGTCGTATCTACCGGTAGCTACTGCTGTTACCTCATCAGTTATTCTTGCCTTTTATCCATGCCTTTGATTTCTCCTTCCGGAATGCAACCACTTGGACTGGCCTGTTGAAGTTGGTGTTCTGAACTGTCCTCGAATTTATCCAAATTAATAGTAGCCTGAGACAGCCCTCCAAATTGCTTCTAGCTCTTGCTGTCCGTAGGTTCCCTCTTCCATCATTTAAGTTTTTAGTGAAAGACCCCTCTGCTCTCCTTCCTGTGACACAACACCAAGCCGTTCTCCTGCCAGCGCATATGAGCCGCCTGGCTGGTAGTGCAGAGGTGTGGGCACCAGCCACAATCTGTGAGAAGCGGGTTATGGTAGGTCAAGCGGAGATACCGTAATCGGGAGTTCCCATGGTTTAATTTCCACTGGTCAGTCTCGGCTTGCACCTCCATTTCTGAAAATGAGTATTCTAGTGCACAGCGTTAATTGGCCGCTCCTTATGGGTCACATCTCTTACTTCTGACCTTCTGGCGCTCTCCCACCACCGTGGGCTGACACAGCTTAATATTTCCCTTTAACATGCTTCCCAGAAAGATTTAACATACTCGTAGCAGGGACATGGAAAATGTGAGTTGGTAATGAGGAGTGTGAAACCCGCCTGGCGGGGAGGACAGAAGAGAGGCTGCTGGTGACCGTACCGTTCCTACACAGAGGAGCAGCGCTGGAAACCTGTGTATTAGTTGTGTTTCCAAGGCTGATGTCTGGCGCATCCACCTTCCACCGCTTGCAACGACCACCAGTGGCTAAAGGTTTATCAGAGGCTTACTGTGATCCATACCAGCTGCCCGTCATCTCTCAGTAAACTAATCACCAGCCAGTGACTGTGAGACAGCCACATCGCCTGCCTCGATGGTGGGTTAGAAGGTACCAGCAGCTATGTTACATTTGACCCGTTTCTGCCTTCTTCTTGCCACTGCAGTGGTGGGAGGAGGTTGCAGCCAGCCAGCCCATCTCAACCACCGGGTCTTTAATGAAGATGAGTTATCATTAACGTGGGGGTCCTCGCGCAAGCCTTTGCGATGTAGCGCTCAGATGGCCCCACGACAAGCCTGGTAAAAAAGGCTTAGCTGTGCTGGCGGGCGAGAGGCCATCTGTCTGCGTCCCACGCACCCACGCAGTATTACTTGTGCTGATCGAGAAGAGCAGACAGATGGCACTTCGTCATGTGAAACCCATCTTGAGAAATGCAAGCAGCTAATAGTAAATAGCGCAGGGCTTGCTTTTTCGTGAGCTGAACAAGGGGCGAGGAGGGGTAATAGGGAGCGTTTCTGAGGATGCTGGGGAAGGCGAGGGAAGCCCTTGCCCCGCGGGGTGATGTGTGGCACCCGGTAGGGAGGGCTTCTGTTTGCGAGCGGTCATATAGCGGCCAGATAGGCCCCCTGCTCTTAGGGGCTCCGTGGCTTGAGTTTGCTGCCTCTATTCTCTCCTTCCACCCATGCGATCGATTTTGCACTGACTCTTTGCTTGCTCCTTTTCTCTCACAGGCCAGGGAAGGAGAAGTAGCCATTATAGATAAAGTTCTGGATAATCCGGCTTTGACGTCTAGAGACTTTCAAGAATGGAAACAAATGTACCTTGATCTCTTCGTGGACATCTATCAAAGCAGCACCCCGAGGGACTCTCTTAATGGCTCGTCTGAGGTTGATGCACTTATAGCCTCCTTAGCACACACTCACTCTTACATTGAAACACACGTATAAAGGTCTCTCTTTTTGTCCATTTGCTCCGCTCCAGCCCTTTACTTAAGTGCATAAAGTAGTTTTTATATCAATCTGTGGGAGCTCTAGTAAATTATATTTTAATGTTCCTCAGCTGTGTGAAGTCAACCTTCAATGGTCAACGATACCACGTCTTTAATGAAGATTTGTATATTTTATATGCTACCAACGCTCTGCTTGTGTTTACCTTCTGTGAAATAACAAACATGATCTTTGCCTATTAAGGAAAAGTATTTAAAAGCATTTTCAGAAGACTGTGGCCTTCACGCAGGAAGTTCCACAAGCTAAAGGTTTTGTTATCGAAGGTCACTTTTACAACGATATTTTATATTATATAATTCCGGTATTGCATTGCATTTTTGGAGTGCAGGTACTATTTTGGCGGTGGGAGAAAACCAATTTTTATATTTAATAAGAAACTCTAGGAGTTTTCTTAAATAACAGGGAAAACGTGTAAGGCAGTGGTTGTGTTTCACTTTTGTCAAACACACAAAAGGGTCAAAATCAGCAGACAGAAACAGCTGATGTGAATTTAAGTCCCAAAAGGTTAGGTCTTATTTCCTTGTGCTTTTTTAAAGCCTGTTGCTAAGGTTTACTATTGGTGCAAAGGGATGCTGGGCTGCGTTCTAATTAAGACCAAATTATGTGTTATTTGTCTCTTAATCACATTTGGTTGATTTTTTTAAAAAAGTAGTGATGGTACTGTCATTTATGCTGCTTTTGTACTGAAGGTATCACTATAATGTGCAGATTTTGCGGAAGAGAAAATGTAGACTTTGAACATCCTTGATAGCGACGTTTCTCTTGCTCAGAAAAGCAGCAGTGGAAAAGGTTCCCAACGAATCCGAGAGGCTTTGAAAATTCCCACAATAGAAAAGGAACGAATAGGATTTTTCAAGTTGTCTCCTATGTGTTTTCTGAGCTGTGAAATTTGGCCGTATTGTAGGCAGGGAAAATGTGTGATGGGAGCAGAGCTGAGCACAGAACCTGAAAAATAACTGAGGAGTGAAAAAGCCTCTGGTTTGCTTTTGAAGGGGGAGGGATGTCTCTGGGTTCTGCCGAGTTCAGAAGCCAATTGAAATGTTTTAAACCTCCACGAGATTGGAGATGTGCTGGAGGCGACCCAGTGAATATGAGTCGAAATAACTAATTAGAAGTAACTAGCTTAGAAATAACTAACTCCTTAGAGGTAGGCGCGTACCTGGAATAGGAAAGTGGGAGGGAAATCTTAAATCGCGTATTTACTTTTTATGGGCTTGTTTTCGAAAAGCGATCAGAGCGTGACAAAATATTTCTGCTGCTTTTCAGTATTTTGCTGCATAAGTTAGGAGTCACAACGTGATTCAGTAACGCTCATGTGAAAAGGAAAAGCCTCCTTTATACTTTTTACAGTGAGCTGTACTCTTAACCAACTTTAGACTCTTGCCTGTACAGCTCAGTGAATGTACTTTAAACTTTATGAGCTCTGATATTCCCTGACAGTTGTATCCGTGAAGGGACGAAGGAAGAACGGACAGATTTATTTTCTCTCTCTTTCTTTCTTTTTATTCCTCTCTCTTTCTCACCCTCTTTCTCTCTTTCTCCCCGTTCTCTCTCTTTTTTCCTCTTTCTCTCCCTCGTTCTCTTTCTTGTTATTTTACTGCATTCGGATTGCAAATGTTTTGCAGATTTTGCACAATTGTACAGAAGAGTGGCCTTTCTGTAGCCCATTTTCAGTAATCCTATATTCAAGTCGATATGGATGACAAATCATGTATTAACGTTTGTATAGAATTCTGGATCCAGTGTAATATTTGTACCATTAGAAGAATATTGTTTGTATAAACTGGACATTTATTTACTGCATGGGTACTGACTTGTATATTAAATTTGTGAGGTTTTTGTAAATTTCTCTTAAAAAATGCTTGACTTGAAATGGATTGTGCTCTCGTTCCAAGCATTTAGATTCTCTCGCTATTGTTTTACTGGACCAAAATTAAATATATTCATATAAAAAAACCTCTTTATATCTGATGGATGTATATGCACATTGTGTAGTTGATTCCTTGTCAAAACCAAGGCAGTTCAGAAGACTTAGATCTGTTGCTATGCAACAGCTATTCTGCCTGCACTTTACATTAGTAAAGTCAGCTTGATTGCTTTAAAGGTGAAAATTAAACATTACAGTTTTTTAAGCTAGTCTAGTGACAAAGAACATGTGTCCTCTCCATTGTGCTGCCTTCTTTTAAGACTATTAAATGTTCTTCTATATATATTTTTATTGTATTAACTCTCAGCCTAGAAAAGGAACACTGTAAAATGAAGTACAATAAATTTAGCTTTTAAATGAACGTTTGTGACTCGAGATTCAATTTACTCCATACCAAAGTGATTCTGCGGCATCTGACCACTTTGCCTGCATTTCACAGATCCACGTACCTTAAAGTGCCCCCGTCACGTGTGCCTTCCGACTCTGCCAACAGGCCCAAAAAGAAGTAAGACTACTGCTGTTCCGTACGTAGGCAGACTCCGAATAAAGACTTCTGAAAGCCTTCAGTTACCTCCCTCCCCTTTGTACTCTTTGGTGAAAATAAATCTTTTTTGACTGCGGGATTCTCCCATGTACTAGTTCAACGGCTGTGAATAATTTTAATATTATGACCGGGTACGATAAAGCAGCGTATGGTACCGAGGTAAGTATCAAGGCATTAGTTACGGCAACTCCTGTAACATGTTTCTGAGAGCCTAATAATAAGTATACCCACTCAGCTCTGGCCATCTAAACTAACACTAGGTTTGGATACAAAAGAAATGTACTGTACCGGTAGCGTGCGTCTTTAAAATAAGCATCTGAAGGGCATGTTACAACAAAGGCTGCTCAGAGAGAAGTGGCTTCTATGAAACAGTCACTGTTTTGACTTATGACCGTAACTGAGTCTACATATCAAAAAATCCATGCTTTCTGTCCAGTAATTTCATGCTGGTTAGCTATGACATTCTTGCCTAGTATGTAGCATATCAAATAATACTTTTTCCTTGGCAGTACTTATTATTAGTTCTCATAGGCATCAATTTTCTAGTCTTTATACATCTCACTTTTATTTTGCTTAGCCGTAGCATAAAAATTCGATAGCACTTACCAGCTGGGAAAATTACCTCTGATTAAGGAAACAGAAAAGACAGATTACATTTTTTAACCTTTGAAAAATCTGACTTGCAACACCCATTAATTGCTATCTAGGTGTTATTCTTCAAAAAGTCAAGGATTACGATTCTCACTCGTCGCCTCTAGACATGCTACTTGCTACATCCTTCCTCCGGGAGATCGGCTTCCGGCTCTATACATCCCGACACCTTTTCCCATGCTGGAGCCAGACTTTCCTGCCTGTTTCCACCCAGTGTGTGGCTTTTCCATGCAAAACCTCCGCTGTGCTCACGTTCAGTGCCATTGCAATTTTCTCCTCCTTCTCCGGCCCCGACCCATGCCGGCTCATCTCCTGGGATGATTATTCCTCCGCGCGTGAGCTCAGCAGTTCGGCGGCCTCTTCTGCTGGCTGTCGCTGTCCTGTTCATCGCCCAGTTCGGAGAGCTGCAGCACCGCGCACTGCAGCCCGCACCAAGGCAGGGGGGCTTTACAGATCTCTTCCCAGCCGTCGTTATCGATGTCGTAGCCAACCACGTCTTGCGTGGGCACCTCCCGTGAGTTTTGCCATTTCTTACCCCCAATGAGAAGAGCTGTCTCCTCTACCACCGCCAGGCCGTAGCAAAACCGATCGTAGATCAGTGGCCTTAACCGAGTCCATTGGTTTTGATCAGGGTCGTATCTTTCTATTTCGGAGAACGGTTCATATAATCCTAAAAATGTGAATATGGCTTCTCTGATTGTTGCCATCTGATGCCCAAACCGAGCAATGCTCATGGGAGCTTGTTTCATCCACTGCCCTTCAAGCGAGCTCAGAGAATATACGTCCTTGCTTGTGTTGGCTGGCTCTGTGTACTTGCCGCCCGAGATGTATATAGTGTTCTTACAAATGGCGCTGGCGTGGCCATGTATCTTGCATGGCAATTCCCTGGCCTTCGTCCACCTGTCCCTGCTGATGTTGTAGACTTCCACAGACGAATGCAGTGACCCATCCTCACCCCTGCCACCAATGGCAAAGATATCCTGGCCTAGGACACAGCAAGAAAACTGGCATCTCTTTTCCAGCATGCCCGTGATTTGGGTCCAGGTGTTAAATCTTGGATCGTAACGATGGACCTTGTTCGTAACCGATAAGATCTTTTCGGTTTTAGGGTCACCCGGGGCACCGCTTTCTATTTCCCCACCCAAGACGTAAAGGAAGTTCCCCACCACGCACACGCTGTGGTTCTGCACCCTGTCCCGCACTTGCGTGAGAGCTCGCCATTTGTGATTGTAAACATCGAAGGCCACCACATCGGTGACGAGCCCCTCGCTTGCCGTCCCTCCCCCCAGCAGAATGATCCGAGTTTTCTGGTTCCTCAGTGTGGTGGACTTGTCCTGCAGGACAGGCTGTTTGAAAACAGATGTGTGGTAATTTATTGCTTTAATGATCAAGCACTTAATACCTGCGGAGAGGGGCACTTCTGACTGCGTGTAGGCTTTTCTCAGCTCTTCCACCGGGATGAGGCCGTATCTTATGTGCTCTAAAAGGCTGCTGGCGTGAGCCAGCCTGGATTTATCCTCCTTCAGCCACAGCAGCACAAGGTTCAGCAGACGGGTTTCTTTCACCATGGGGAGGTCTGGAGATTCAACCACTGCTAGCAAAGACCTGAAGTTCAGCTCGAGCAGCCCTGACAAATCCAAGTCCAGCAGCTTCCAGAGATTGTTGACGATGTATTTTTCTGTTGCTATTAAGGCATCCGGCAGGTAGAACTTCCTGGCCACGTTGGCAGAGAAGCAGCAGTTTTCCAAGGCAAGGTTGTTAACCAAGTACTGATTGCACAAGCCAATAGCATCAGTCACTTGCAAGTAGCTTGCAGCTTCCAAGGTATCTTCCAGGCTTTCAAAGGAAAGGGGCAACAAGGAAGTGTAAATGAAATCCAGGACGTGCTGGAGGCCGGTGGGTGAGACAACTTGCAGGTGAATGACACTGGCTTTAGACTCTTGGGTGTAACTTTTGAACATGGCTCGGAAATAGTCGCTGGAGCATGCCAACAAGGACTTGTGAGCAGGAAACTCGTTTTCCTTCACTTTCAGTAAAATATCGCACAGAAAGCCCTCTGATCTCAGGGTCTGGTACTGGGTGAGCACGGCGGTGCAGTGTGCTTTGCAGTAGGAGAGGAAATAGCTCATGGTAGGCAACGCAACGCTTTCCCCTGGAGTTATGAAAGCTAAAATGCAATTAGATATTGAAACAGCTGCCCTACTCAGCAGTCATTGCTCGAATGCCCAGCACACCTCCAACTGTTAGAGAAACGCCCAACCCCAAAAAAAACCCAACTCGGTCTCTTGCCTGGCATGGGGGGACAGTTAGTAGATTTGCAGTGAATTCAATGCATTCCTTTATAGAAAAAAAACAGCTGAATGTGGTAGCAGCTGTGGGATGCTTACTTTTCTCTCCTCCGTCACTTGCGCAAGGATGAATGGTCCACGGCTGTACTGAGCGCTTGCTTGGCTGGCCATCAGGTGACAGATGAGGGAGCTAGATGACAATCCCAACAAATGACACTTTGTGTCTGCTCAGCCGTCGCCCTCGACCCTTCTCGCTCCGCAGGCAGATCAAATGGATCCTCTCTGGCTGCCAGCGCATGGCTCTGAGCAGACGCGGATAAGAAGGGCGCGCTGGCTTTTCTCCTCTCTTGTTTGTATTTCAAACTCAGATAGGTTTAGACCTCACTGCCCCTGGGACAGCAGCCCCCTTTTCATCCTCTTTTTGCGCTCTCCTAGGAAGCCTCCGCTGACGATCAAATCAGCGCCCGGGGACTATTACGTGAAGATTTTTTAAGCCCATAAATCTCTGCCCGGCAGGCACTGAGATAACCAAAATATCATGATTAGTCACTGTTTCGATTTGACATGCATTTCTGGGCTCTTTGCTTCACATGACACTGCCATAACTCACAGCTACCAGAATAGCCGCAGGCGCATCCCCTCGTCCCCTCTGCCCGGGAGCCGATCCCAGGCGGGCGAGCAAAGGGGCCGGGGACCAGGCGGGCGGAGGAGCTTCCACCGACAGCCGCAGCCAAAGCAGCTGACTTGGAGTGACCTGGCTGGAGATCACAAGGGTAACACATTCGCACAAAGCGGTGACAAAAATAGATTCCCCCAGTTCGGCCGTAATAAGCCGGAATCTGTTTATAGAGGGGGCTTTGCATAATTGTGCTCTCAGTTACCAGCTGGGAACAAACCCAGAGCCCCCGTGGATGGGCCGGAGCTGACTCGCTCAGCTTTCTCACTTTCAGTTTGTCCCAATTAGAAGCCCGTATGTGGGGATTATCCCTGATTTTCACCCGGGCCCTTCAGGGTCTAATTTCTACCAGGAATAATGGCTCTGAGTGGGCTACACATTCTGACCTCTTAAAGCTTGGGTTTTTTTCTGCTTTTTTTTCCCCTGTGTAACTCTGGGTGGAGGTGTTCAGGAATGTCCTCCTGACACCTTTATTTCCAGGTCAAACGCACTCGGGAACTGCAAACCTTGACAGGGTTGCTAAATGCCAGACCACTTTGCTGCGTCATGAGCCAGCAGATGTGGGGGCAGAGGAGGATCCCGCAGGACTGAAAATTTTCACCTTTCGCTCAAGCCCAAGGTAAAGCCTTTCTACTGTATTTGCTTATATTTATTTATGTGATGTCACGAAATTCTGGCTCGCCCCTGTAATCGAGGGGCATTTGGGAGCTGACTGGATCCTAATGCAGATCATGCACACTGAGCAACTGCTCTAGTGGTCTTAAACTGTCTTGAGAAGTAGACTGATACCTACACATGCTCTGCTCTCTTCGTGGGGAAGGACTCCAAAACCATCATTCTTTGTTGCTGTATAGCTCTGAAAATTGATTTCCTGCTTGAACACGCTTTCCGACACGACGTTATAGACCATAAATCTTGCTAAAAAAATCTTCCCCCTTGCTAGCAAAATGACATGTACGGGCAGAGAGGATGAAGGAGGAAAGGGATGTTTTGTTTCTCTTTTCCAGTGGCTTTGCCTATGTCCATGTTGGGACACCTCTAAAGTATTTCAGACATCGTTAGCAAAGCTGCACTGTTGACTCCAAGCTTCTGGTCTGATGCTTTTTGTGTTTTGCACCAACCGGAGACCGGGTACCTCCGTCACTCCTCAACAGTCACGTGTGCTGGTGATGAGGGACCAGGCCTTGAATGTTCCTGCTCCTAAAGATACTTTTTTCCCCCCAATTTAACCCCATAAGGTACCAGATTTCAGCAGCGTGAAGTGCAGCTAAACCGCCACTGTTTCGAAACAGTGCCATCGCACTTTCCCCAGGAGACCAAGCACTGAGCACAGGGGAGCAGGGGTGGCTGTGCCTTCAGTGCAGGACTGAGTTTGAGGAGCGTTTCTCCAACAGTTCTGGCATAGGCAAGTCCTGGCACCACCTCCTCTTTGCTGCCAGTCCCTGTCCTCCATCAGCCCTTCGCCTGTGCTGCCACGATTGCTCCGAGGCGGGGAGCTGGAAGGTGATGTCAGGAACTGATGCTCAGAGACGAGTGGGGGAAATCCAAAAATACAACAGCAGAGAGGTCCCTGCAGCCCAGATCAAGTCCTCAGTCTCCCTCACTGTGTGGCCCCCCCCAAGCAGATGCAGTGTCCCAACCCAGAGTGCAGCAGAGGCTGGGCAGGCAGCTGGGGACCCACCATCAGGAGAGACCCTTGGCACATGACGCCCGCCCGACACACAGAAACTGGACTGGTCTTTTGTCACTGAGCCGTGGCGTTGTTAAAGTGCTTTGTGTATGACGGTAAGCCACAGAAGCTGGGACTGAGGACACATACTTAATTAAATCCTACTTCCCCCACGTCAAGTTGTACCAGAAAGGGGTCAGAGATGTGGCTTGGGCAACTGTGGGTATTGCCAGCAGCAGCCAAAACACACTCCCCCTGTCAAATGATGCACTCCCAGGCAAAAGCAACATGCCTTTTCCTCTCCCTCAGCAACGCCAGGCCAGACGCTGCCCAGGCTTGCACTGGTTTTGCTGGCACGTGGGAAGTAGCAGCACAGCCGCAGAGAGGCCACACGAGGCTCAGGCTGAACGCGCTTGCACCCGGAGCCATGCAGAGTTAACCAAACTGGCTGTGCATCACTTGCTCTCCGACTGAATTCCACGCCTGGGCTGCGGTTTACACAGGTCAGTTGCCAGCTGATTGCAGCGCGTTGCCACAGGAGCCGGTGCTGATTTAACCGAACTGATTTAGTACCAGTGCCAGATAAGCAGGTCCTATAATTGTATGCTGATTTGCTGTGCGATTCCCTCTCAGACCTACTTCGTCTTCACGGCAAGCTGGCTAACAAAAATAGTAAGAATCATGATCCTTATAAAGCTGTTTATTTGCCCGGATTTTTTTTTTTTTTTCCTTTCCCTTATAATTGAAATAAAGCCAAATCCTTTCCAGTTTCTTGCTCTGGAGTAACAAAGAAAGAATATCATTATCAAAATGAGGTTCCACTTTCAGGCAGTTAGCTTTGGCTACGCAGGGAGCCTACTCAGCCGGTACCCTCCTTTGTCAACAGACAAATTATCTCCAGACGGCAGCTCAGGTCTTCGGCACCTTTGGAGGAGTATTTAATGCCCATTAGCATGAGAGCAGGCAGTGACTAAACAGCTAACTTATGAATCTCAGGAACAGACCAAGCACAGGGTGGGATGCAGTCAGTCAAGCCATGATCTTATTTTTCTCGGCTGTAATTTGGAAGATCAGATCTAATGGTCGTCTCACTAGATGGTGCTTAAAATTAGGGAACCGTTAGTGTTTTGGTGATATACGATGTGCTGGGAATAGATAATACATTTTTAATCATGTGCATCATTTAGACTTTAAATTAGATTTAGATTTCAGGCTTTTAGTGTATTTTCTGCTGAAATTATTGCTGTACTACAATAGACAGTCTGCAATAAAAAAGAATATTCAGAGGTGAGCTGTGAAAAATGGTGGCTTCCATGCTCGCAGTTACTTTTTCTTCCTATACAAAGCTGAAAGATGGGCTGAATTGCAATGCCATGTTCAGTGTAATCTTGCAAGTAGGCCATCAGTTAATAAACACCTCAATTACCATTGTAAATTTTCCCAATTATTTTTTAAGTGAAAAGGTTATGAAAAGAGTTGCACAAGTAAAATTAGGCTCATTAGTAACAAGTGGCTTACTGTAAAATATTCATTACAAAAAGTCCACAGCGGAGGATTTCTAAGCTACACTTTGTTCCAGAATAAATCAATGCAGTCCAGAGGACAGCAGAGCAAATGCTTCAGATGCTTGATAATGTACCGCATGAACAAATATAGCAAAAGTGAGTCAAATGATGAATGTAATAGGAACGATGTAGCATATAGGTTTTCGAGAAACTACTAATCAGGGAGATCGTATTGATTTAAGTTGTCTTGTAAAAAATCATTGGACTAGAGTCTGTACTTCATCCTTGAATAATCATTCACAATAGTATTTGGGTCACCCCATCTATTTAAAGCAAAGGATGTTTAGCCTGGGAAAGCAGTCTTTAAGAACAAAACAGTAAGAGGGGGAAATACTCTTGCAGCTAAAAGCAACGTGTGGTGAGATCATGTCTGTGTGTAAGTGAAGGGGAAAGTTACCGGTTTGGACGAGGTGGGCCGAGGCTCTGGGGTTTCCCTTTTTGCAGGGAGAGTCTGGGGACACACGTGGCTTTAAGCACTGTCTGTGTGTGAAGGAGATGGAGATGCCCACAGGACACTCTGCCCGCCGGGAGCTGGGGGAGCAGGAAATCAGTGCAGGGCAGTGCATCCCCTGGGCTGTCGGAGGAGTCTGCAAACCCTCAGCACACCATACCCATCCACGTGCCACCTAGCAGGGGTCTGTGTCCAGGGAGGATGCTGGCAAGAAAGCTTGGCTGAGAGCAAACCTCTGGCTGCCACTGGGGAAAAGAAGAGGTTTAGTGTGATCAGGAGTCAGAGCAGGGATCCCAGCCAAAGCCAGCTGCAAGGCCATGGCTGCTAAGCCACGGCTGCGTGGCAGTTTGCTGTGGTTTTGAGGAAAATGAGGAGGAGGGAATAACATTGGCACACCTGGGTTGGGGGTGCCACACTCCACTTGGGTTACACCAGCATTAACTAGACCGACGCGAGAAAGCATCGTGCTTCAAACTGTGAAAGACAACATGGAATAACAGCCTCTTAATCAGCCTGTGCCTCATTTGTTTCCTCTCTTTTTTTTTCAGGTTCCCTTTCATTCACCTCCCATGAAGACAGATGTAGTTATGACTTCCATTGGTCTCTCAGTGACTTTCCCCAGTGAATAAAAAACAAGTTGGGAAGGTTTTTAACTTGGCCTCCTGTTTCAGAGCGTCTGCACTGGGATGAGTCAGGCGATGTAGCTGCAGGATAATGAAGGTGAATGTGTATGAGCACATTTCAGAGCAGACTGTTCTAATGGCCTTCACAGAACTTCACAGAGGAGGGCAGTTTTCATCTTCTGCTTGGGGGTCCGTCTGCTCCCTTGATGGCCTGGTGGCACCAGAGATGCTCTGCATCGAGCCCTTGCTTTTTCACCCCCAGGCAGCCAGCGCTGCCCACGCTGCAGCGGGGGCAGAGAGGGACCTGCAGCCCCTGCCCAGGGGGGTCTTCACTCTGCATCCAGCTCAGGGCTGCTCAGAGACCATGGTGGCTCCTGACGCTGCACGGTGAGGTCTCATGTAGCCCCAGCTGAAGCTGCTCTGCTCACAGGTCACTTCTGCATGTATGGAGGCCCCCTTGCTATAAAAGGAACATTTCTGACCCCCATGAGCCCTCTTGCCTCCCCAAGACCTTGTGGCTGGTTGAACTGGGTTCCCAAACTTTCTTTGCTTGGCTACATCTAGTGACAGAAGCTGCAGTGTTGGGCTGCATGACCGCTAATGGCAGCAGAGCTGAGTCCTGCCCTTCTGCCTGTGGTTGGATACACCCAGCAGCTCCCAGCTCTGCCCCCGCTGCGGAGAGCCCAGTCCACCCTGTTGTGGTTCCTGTGATATATGTACCCAGTACAAAAGAGTCTAACTGGGATCTATACCTTGGGTCTAAGAAAATTATAAAGAAATGGAGACTGGCTCCCCATGTTGCAATGGTCTCTTAATGCGTTTACATGTAATTAGAACTGGGATTTGTTTCTCCGGGGATAGAAATGTAAGGAACAACCAGTGCTCTGGGACCACAGAGGAGAAAACACAAACGGCATTTTCCTCTATTGGGACACCATATAGATGAAGTAAAACCAAGAGCCTTCATGGAGTTTGCTGCAGACTGCAGAGGTCTCCCTGAAATCAAGGGGCTTTTCACATAAGCTGGTTGGGATTCAGCTCTTCCATCCTCTTCCATTCCTTAATTCACATTCAGGCAAATGGTCTCTAAGATATAGACTGTTGCTTAGCAAAGTAAAGGTTACAGTGTCATCAGCTGTTGTTAATGGTGTTACTCTACGAGATGAGAGTCTGATGTCCACACTCAGTTGATCACTAAATGTGTTCCTAGAATCTGTACAGTATTTCATCATCATTATCGTCATCGTTGTTAGCAGCAGCAACATGTTACCCAGTGACTCTGGACACGGTCCCTCCATGATCTGCAAGTCTCAGGCTTACCCTTGGGACAGAAAGGATTGCACTTACGCCCGCTGATCCTATTCCATTTGCTCACGAGCGCTTAGGTTTGAGAGGGGGAGAGACAGCTGAGGGAGAGCACCCAAGTCCTCGCACTGGGTGAAGTGCAGCTGGAATGAATCACACGTACTGAAGGACAGATGACGGAGCAAACCACCAAGTTTATAGAGGGCTTTTTGTCTTAATGACTTCCAACTGAATAAAGCCATGCTGGAGTGTGGCAAAGGGATGTGTTTTATTAGCCCTTCTGACCTTCATGAGTTACTGGAAGGTGCGTGATGAGCAAGCCTCACTGATCATTTGTCAGGCTGAGCTCAGGGCCAGTCCATAGTGGTATACTGGTGGCCCAGTATATATTGGTGGCCCTACTCACCAAACAGGGAGAGAGACTCTCCCTTCGGAATAGACACAGCCTCTAAATTCCACTCCTGGAAGAAATTTCTAGGGTAGTTATAAGAACTGGACTCCTTATGTAAAGTTTTCCTCTCCAGGACAGAGCCCTGGCACACCATGGCTTCAGTCATCTCCCCTCTTCCCCTGGTATGAGCTGGATGCACACTGGGCACGCATACAAGCTGTGGCTAGCGGTGAGCCAAACCCTTCATCCCCAAGGCACCCTCCAAGAACTAATATACTGTGAGCTCATTTTTACTAATTTTTACTTTAGAGTTCTTGTGCCAGCGGCAATGCAAATATTGACTTCCTCATGGAAGTGCAGGGTTCGCCTGCCCAGAAAAAAACACAGTCTACTTAAACCAGCTCAAAAGGCTGTGGAGATACGGACTTGTTCTTTTTTTTTTTTTTTTTCAGCAAGTTTGTTTAAGTCTCATCTGCCTAGATCAAGGATTGACACGTGACTTTTGAAGGGAGCAAACATAGATGCTCTGAGCCCCGGCGGTACGCACCTGGCACGACAGTGCAGCATCAGTTTCTTGGTACAATGGCAAAGTTTTCAAGGGGCCATTGGATTTTGCTGGAAGTAGAAAAGTGGTTGCTGTTTTTTAGCTCTTCAGCCACACCGAAGAAATGAAACTGTAGACAGGTAAACAGAAAAGCATAGGGCAGATGAACCTGAAATCTATGAAAGCCTTTGGGGGTAAATGTGAAGTTTGAAATGCCTAACAACAAACCACCTTCCCAATGCTGCAAAGATTTATCTGTCCGTTTTTCTCCCAGTTGGCCCATCTCACAAGGGCACTAGGTGTCTCTCAGCAGAACCATGGGATTTGTCTGATGCTAGGAGTCAGCAGCCCATGGACAGGCCGCTCCAGCCTCGCTGAGGTACCAAGCAATGCACCCAGGGAAAGCACGTGCCCTCCTGAGGGATGTAGGTCAGCCAGAGATACCCTCTCAGGTGGACTGGCAAAACTCCTGCAATAAAGAAGCAGTACTCTTTTGGGGTGAAGGCACGGAAGATGCTTCAGCAGGATGCCGTGCTCCTTCCAGAAAACCCAGAGTCCTCACACACACAGAACTAGCCCAGTTGCATCCTCCTCCCCTGTTCGCGGAGGCAGCACTGACGTCTAGGAACCTGCTCTGATCCTGACAGCAGTCATCAAAAAGGGGCGGATGCGAAGGAGAGCTGGAGTTAAATGAGAAATGTTGTTAAATGGAGCTACCATTCAATGGTGTAAATTTGATATCCTACCATTGAAAGGGAGAGATTAAAAATAAATGTATATGCTTCAAATTCTGTAAAAATACAAGTAATGACGTTAGTAGTACTTTCCAGAGATTGTGCAATGACAGCAATACAGTAGTTTAGGCCAACGTTCACCATCTGGACAGGGTACAACCATGGCTTCCCTTCTTTTTGGCCTGTTCCAGTCTTCCTCTTTGCTGAACTATGGTCCAACAAGCAAGATGCTACAAAGAAAATTTCCTCAATTTGCACTATGGAAATGACAAATCTGGTCAGAGGAAAACTGATTTTAAAAGGTAAGTGGGTTTATATATGTGGAGCAGTAGATAATCTCTGTCCCTCACAGTTTAGCTCACAGTAACATATGAATGTGCCTACGGCCCTGGTAAAAAAAAAAAAAAAAAAGTCAAAATTAATATATTAGCTTCACAAACCAGGCCTGAGGCAGACTTCCAGCCCATCACTATGCAAGGAGCTACTGTGTGCTGCTAGCGTAGCACTTCCATTAGACTAGCTAAGCCAAAGCTTTGAAAAAGATAGATTGCATTAAGTATATTCCCTCATACTTCCCGACATCGGCATCTTAACATCATTTCCAGGGGTGGATGATTGCACTCCCTTGAAAAGAAAACACTCAGGTTTAGGAGATGCCTTGAAATAGCCACATCCACTCACGTCTGAGACCCACCAGGCGTAACATGTGAAATAACAAGCAAGCTATGCAAACAAACTGCACACCCTGATATTTCTACTACTCCTGAATATGGTTAAGAGGCTGTAAGGAGAAATAATAAAAAGAAAATTAAAGCAATCACCATACAAATTACCTGTCCGTTTTTCCCCAAGCGGGTTTATTTGCCTTCGACAAAACAAAACAGCTGTTAAAAGTCTGACAGATCTTCTGCAGGGGGTTGTATTTTGCAATTTTCTTCAAATGAGCTTTGTGATCTAATAAGTATTTTCCAGTTCAAAGTTTACAGAGTTGAATGGAAATAAAGGCTGGATTTGATTCCTTTGAAGCCAATAGGAATTTTGCCATCAACTCTGGTACAAGCAGAAATGCAACGTTCTTACCATATACAAGTTTTGGGGGCCAAAGTATCTGTCCTAGCTTAATTTTTCAGCCTTATATACTGGCTTTCGCACCTGATATGCAGGGCATATTCAGTTCCCAGTGGTCCTACTGGAATAAAGGTTGTATTAAAGATCAGACCCGTTACAACTGAGCCCCTGGTTTGCTGCAGAAGAGAGCACGATGAGTTTCTACGCACAGCGCGATATTTTTAACGCGTTATCTCTTGATGTGTAGACGTTCCACCAGCGGTCTGTATGGGGCGAGCAGGCCCTAGCGAGCAAGGCTGGGGAAGGGCAGCAATAATCCCTGCTCAGACGCTCCCATGCTGCTGCCTTCACTGACGCTTTAGGGAGCAGAGCCTTCAGCCACTGGCATTGCATGGCTGCCTTTGCTGTCGCTACTGCTGACTTCACTTGAGTTTCTCCAGAAGCAGACAGGCTTGCAGGATTGCTTCCTACTGCCTCTGGAAATGGTTTCATTAAATGATGATTTTTTAATTTTTTTTTTTTTTTTGAGCTAGGCAGGTAGGGCCTTCTCCTGATCTTCCTTGTATTGTCAGAAAAGAGTTACTGCAGAAAATACCACATTTCCACAGCCTCCAGAATTACAGCACATTACCACAACCTCCAGAAGAGAGATACTGCAGGGAACTTAAGTTCCTATAGGCCATTTGCGGTTTCCCATACATTGAAATTCTCAGCTGCAAAGACAAATGGAGAGAATAAATAGCCATCGCTAAGACATCAGGAACAAAAGTGGTCAGGGAAGGCACTTTCAAAGGCAGAAATAGCAGTTAGAGGCCAGGGTCACTTCAGGCATCTAAACAATCCTAATGGCCATCGCCGTTCATGACAATGTCCTTTCTACTTACTGAAATGCAGTGATTCTGTTATCAAGGTGACACCAAAGGGTCCGATTTGGTTCAGGAGAGAGTTGTGTAAGACGGGCACTTTAGAAACACTTAGAAAGTGCTGGCAACCGCCTTCCCATGAGGCCACTGCTGTAAGTCACTGCTGTCAATAAATCTTGTTGCTCTTAATTGTTTGGGTTTCTCTGAGAAACAAATATTTACCAGCTTCTGGTTTGCACAGTCTTCTAAAGGTCACAGATGCTAGCTCCAAGGGGAGCCAAGCTATTCAACCTTAAACTATTTAATGTTGGCTTCCTGTGTAAGCTTGTGCTGCCATAAAAGCAGGCATCACTATGGCACTTATGTGTAAGGATGGAGGAGTAAAGTTCTTCTCCTCTTGGCCCATTTCAGTATGTTATTTTTAAAAGCTTATGCATTCAGAGATGGAAATGGATGCCTTCATTCTGCTTACCCTTTTGGATGGGGTTGATGTGTTGGATGCTAGTGGTCTGCGGGGCAGTTAGAATCACTTTTCTGTATAACAAATCTGGATAGAGGGGAGAGAAAAGGATTTTCTTGAGATTGTTATTAATGGAAAAAGTTTGTTTTAAGAAAAAAGAAGATCCAGGTTTTCCAAAACTATTACAGCCCTTCTACGTCCACTGCACAACTACGTGTAGCTCCAGAAAAACTACTAGCCTTATCTCAACTTCCAAAGACTATTCAGACAAGAAAATCTCTCTGGCAGTTCTTTCTTACACCTACCTTTCATTTAATCATGACCAAAAAATCCCAACCAGGAGAATTGCCGGAGAAGCGATTATCAAATTTTGTGCTCTGACTCTTTTCATGCTGACTCTTTTCATTTGAATTACATAATTTGTAATAACACCAGTCACCTTCATACTCATCTGAGCTACTTGCCTGTGAAAGCAATAAGCTATGTGCTGAGCTACACTCTCTGCCTGGTGCAGTAGTTTTGGGTTTGACTTTTAAACTTTTAGTTATTTTTCCTCTTCCTTTTCTGCTTTGCTTTGGTTTTGGTCTGTATAGGCCTTAGAGAAGGTAAAGCTTCACATGACGGGGAGTTACCAGTTCTTCTCTTGACTGGAATCCTCTAGCTCTTGCTTGGGTTCAGCAAGAACCAGCTCACTTTCTTTTAAGACTTGTTATTTTTGTCCTGTGACCTAGATGAATCACAAGAGACCAAGGCCCCCACTTAAGAGCCCCTTGCATGCAGGTTAATCATGCCTTGGGAAATAAAAGGTTTGCTTTCTCACCCCTGGGATGGAAATTGATAGGATTTACATCGTTTTCCAATTTGATTGCTCTGCTCAGTGTTGTATGTTTCCTGCACAAGCATCACATGTAATATCACCGATATATGTTACGCTTATGGAGGTCAATAATATCAGCTTTAAATTAGGAAAAACTTTCTAACAGTAAAGGCAACAAAATACTAGGATAGGTTGCCTAGGGAGGTTGAAGGGTTGCCATCATGGATGGATCTTTAAAGTGTGCTGCAAAGAATATATTCCCTGCAAATCTGTCTGGAATTAGGCAAGTATAGCTGCTTGGGCTTGGAGGCAAGGAGATGGATTAGACGTCTTTTAAATCCCTCTGAGGGCTGTACTCTAGGATCTTCTGCTCATGATAAACATTCAGTCACAAAGTCCTCTGAACTATGGTGTGTGTGTGTTTTATGAGGCCTTGGTGATTCACACAAGTGATTTTCTAAATTGAGATGCTTTGCTGAAAAACAAAAGCCTTAAACAGGAAAAAGCTTGGGACACATGCTGCTGTGTGATGCTTTGGAGACACCATAATTGCTCTGCTTGGAAAATTTACTGAGCATGTGAGTACACTGAAAGTGTAAGGGACAAAGGGCATGCAAAGTGTCTGCCTGAAAGCACTGCCTATCTTCAGAGGAAGAGCCATTGGAAGGTCATTGCCGAACATCACTGCTGTTTAAAAAGCTGCTCCCTGGGGATGTCACGACTTGAGCACTTCTGCTGAGATCAATCCGTAAAGAACGCATTTTTGACAACTGACTGGAGTAGTACGGAAATGAGCTCCACCACCGCTGACATCAGAGTTCTTTGTTCTTTTTTTTTCTTTTTCTCCCATGCTTCACAAACAAAGTTTTCCATTTTATTTGAAATTTGAAGAGTAGAAATAGTTCTTGTTCTGGATATTAGGATATTAGGAATTTGCATTTCTGGATGTGCTTTTCCTTTTGTTGTTTTTCCTCGAAGAGAAGCAGCAAGGCATGTAAAATATCAGTAAGCCAAAAAAATAAATAAGCAAGAATATAACAACCACCATGTTCTTCTGTCAGATTCATCATGTTCCCCACCAAGTCAATACAGGTGCAGGAGAGAGACCCCCTTGCAGAGTTGGAAGCTGCTCTTGGTAAAGATTTGCTGGGCAATGCAACACCAGTGTGAATGCTGGAATACAACGAGCCAGATTCTGGAGGAATAAAGCCTCTGCATCGACGTACCTAAGCATTTCCTGAAATAACCGTGCCATCCTGCAAGGCAAAATCACTTCCCCGGCGTACTGGTTCACTTGCTGCTCAAGCATGACTTTGCAATGGAAAACACTTTCAACCTAAAGAAGCTCTTGGAGGGCTGAGTTAGTCCCTGCTTTTTGGCGAAGGACTAGAAATCCTGTGCACCTGGGTTGCTTCCCCATGGATATGAGGAGCTCCCTGCAGGACAACAGTGCAGGAAGCCCCGACCGAGCGGACTGGATGGGGGCAACAATGGGAGAGACCGGGCTGGCAGAGCCTGTCTCCCACTGGAGGGAAGGTGAGGGAAGGGGAGGTCCCCAGTCCTCTCTTCCTGCCGCACGGGCCTGCCAGCACCCTGGTGGGATGGGGCTTGGGAGGGTGCAATCCCACCTGACACCTTTCTGAATTATGCTCTTCCCCAGGCTCCTCCAGAGTGCACAATCTGCTGAGGCCCTCCTCCAGGTGAGCGCTGGTGAGCCATGAGCTTTATACGTGAAATATCAATCCAGGAAACGAAGTTTGCCCTCCCACAGGGTGAAGGATGCTGTTCATCTTGTTTCTTCTCTTGAAGCCTACTCTCTTCTGAGTGTGTCTCTCTCCCCCTGATTCCTCAAGGCTGCAAGCAAAAGCGACTGCCAGTGCAAACCATCATCACTTCAGTGACACCGATGGCGTGGTGCCATGCTGCACCCACAGATGACCTGGCCCTTGGTTTTGGGTCAGCAACATGACTGTATCACCCGCAGCTTTCGCTTGCTTTCGCATGCAGCATAGGCAGAGCGCGTTCCTCTCTTGTCAAGGGCCAGGGAAGAGCCCAGATGTCCCATTTGTGTCACAACAACTATATGAATTTGATGCTGACTGAATTTTCTCAACCGTGTGGCGCCATCCAGCATCATTTTCCTAATCTCCACAAAGCTCTCCCCCTCACATTGCCCGCTTCATAGCTCTCAGCTTTAGGACGGTCAGCAGCATTTTATTGGAGAAACAGAGAAAGCAGGGAAATAAGACATGGCCTCATTCTGAGACATTAGTGCCTGAGTCACTGGGATGTCATTCAGGCGTGAGGACAGCTTGTGAAGGCTTTCAGATCACATGCGTGCATGACATTTAGAAGAGGTGGGTGACCTCACGAGAGATTATCTGAGAGATCTAAAATGGCCATAGAAAGTGGCATTGGAGGCTTTCATTTATCCTCACTAACCTTCAGCAGTAAAAACGGAGGATGAGTGCGTGGATGTGCATGCAGGAAGTATGCGAGAAGCGCTGAGAACATTGTGAAAGCCAAAGGGCTGGTAAACCATACCCTGGCTCCAGTGACATGTGGCTGTCATGGAAAGAGGGAGGAGGAGGACACTATGTGTTTCACTGGCCATAATGCTTTATTTGATTTTTTTTTTTGTATGTGTGTATTTGCTACTTGGTAAAAGTTAAAAATTTGTTCTCCTTGCCTGGTTTCTGTAGGAAAGCATGAATTTGGTATTCTCCAGACCTTCCTAATTCTAGATATGGCCACCAGGCCAGGGACAGCCTTGGCAGCAACTGTGAGGGCAATCAGAAACACTAAGTAGACCGCTAATTATTCAATCCCCACGAGCTTCTTCCATCAGTGACCCTGGATCTCCAAATCAGCACCTCAGCACACATCAGCATTGTCGGTGGGGAGCAAGGTAGTTTTCCTGATTTCAGTAACAGTAAGGATCTAAAGGGTCCTGATATGTCTTCTTAAGTCTTTGGTGTTCCTCTAAGCATTCATCTGTCATGTGTCTGCCCACCACATACCTTTCTCCAGCCTGCTGGACCTGCTCTGGTGCCCCTGCTGAGCTGCCTGTTAGAAAATTTAAGCAGGAGGAAAGAAGTGGTATGGCAGCAGGGATCCCTTTCAGGTAGTCCTGAAATCATTCTTGCTTCCTGGCTTGTTTCTCAAAGCAGAAACCTACATCTGTGTCCTCTTCTGCCTCTCATACCCACCTTCCTTCCTCTAGGAGTTGAACCCTCTTGTGCCCTCCCACTGCACTCAATGAGTCCATCTACTCATATGGATCCTCCTCGTGTCAAAGCAAGCATGTGAATCCTGCCCTTTGTGTCCAAAATTAGAATCATAGAGTCGTTTATGTTGGAAAAGACCTTTAAGATCACCAGGTCCCACCGTAAACCTCACACTGTCAAGTCCACCACTAAACTGTGTCCCTAAGTACCACATTTACACGTCTTTTAAATACTTCCAGGGATGGTGACTCAACCACTTACCTGGGCAGCCTGTTCCAATGCTTGACAACCCTTTTGGTGAAGAAATTTTTCCTAATATCCACTCTAAACCTCCCCTGGCAGAACTTGAGTCCATTTCGTCTTGTCCTATTGCTTGTTAATAGGGAAAAGAGACTCACCCCCACCTCGCTACAACCTCCTTTCAGGTAGCTGCAGAGAGCGATAAGGTCTCCCCTCAGCCTCCTCTTCTCCAGGCTGAACAACCCCAGTTCCCTTAGCCGTTCCTCATAAGATTTGTGCCCCAGACCCCTCACCAGCTTTGTTGCCCTTCTCTGGACATACTTCAGCACCTCTATGTCTTTCTTGTAGTGAGGGGCCCAAAACTGAACACAGTACTCGAGGTGCGGCCTCACCAGTGCTGAGTACAGCAGGAACACATCATCAACACCTTTGTGCTAAGAAGGACAGAAAATACTGTGTGCTGCGTCATTACAAAGTCCAGTTCAGCTACACGCTGACTTCTGCATTTCTGCTCTGGTCAGTGCTTGCATTATCAGTCTCCTGATGGAAGGGAGATCTCGTAAGACCCATTCTGACCTTGCAAATGATCAGCTAGGAAAGTCATAAGTATCAGATGAAGATGAAGAGCCACTGTATTAGATGAAGAATACTCTCAATAGAAACTATTGCAGTACCTGTAAACCACGTTTACTAAGAATGCAGCATCTGTAAGAAAGACAAATTGAATCCCAGTTTCACTAAAAATACAGCAAAGGATTAGGTCACTTTTCACAGTACGACATCCAGACAAAATCAAATCTAATTAGTTAACAGACAAGAGTTGTCAACCACTGGTGCACATGAAACCCACAGTCGGTATCAGAGCCAGAACATTGTCACTTTGCTATCGCACTTGCAGTTAGTCACCAGTCTTCTGTAGGATATCTTTGAAAACATCCACTTCATAGTTACTGCAAAGTAATGTAGTGGGAAGTGAGTATAACATATGAACAGATGTGTTTATTTTATAAATGGCTTTAGACTATTTCCAAAGGCTCAGGAAAACTGGATTTTACCAAGTTTGACAAATCTTTTATCCAACTCTTCGTTTTTTGTCTCTAGAGAACTATTTTATCTAGGGGGAAAAATTAAGAAACAAAGCTGCAGTACTTTTGGAGGGCTGAAAAACTGACATTAGGGGGAGTTTCCTTTGTAATTATTCATGCACCAGCAGTACTAGGCAGCTTGTATACGAAAATCAGGATTTTTTTGCCAAGCACATTACTCAATCTGCTTCACTTATAAAGCAAAACCTCATTCAAATTAAATATGCACAGATTAGGGAAACCAGGACTTAGCCACAAGGGCAAAAGAAAATTGGTTCAACATTTTGGCCCTAAAGCTATTACCAAGAAAAATACAACTACTTTCCTTGGACAGCCTTCTCTGATTCTCTTCTCTCAACATCAATTTTTTATAATACAAAATGGCCAAAGTGACGGATTTTTATTACGTCTTCCCATAAATAATTTACAGACAGCATAGAACAAGAGACAAATAAAAGGGCCGTCTTTATCACCCTTGTGATTGCACTGAGCACAGTCCTGGTAAGATGCCACTGAACTCAATGAACTACATCTCAAGACGTTGATTTTGGGAATTCACGACCATAATCACAGTTGCATGTAACTACAGATGTTTTGCTGGTACAGTAAGTAAAGTAGTACAGTGGGGCCTTCCTTTTATGGCTAAAAATAATAGCTTATACTACCAGAGAAAATGCACAACTGCCGGTTTAGTTCTATAATCCCCATTAAGCATATAGCCAAGCCTCCAGAGTTTTAAGGCAAGTAACACTATTTGTCTTAGAAATGCAGAAGCATTGTAACCTTTTAATTGAAAGTGATTAAACCAGAGTAATCAATTGAAATATATTCAAACTCACCAAAAGTTTTCCGGTAACAGTAATTGTTATTTTATCTGTACCTTTATCTTTACCTCTAAGTTCAATGTGTTTGGATTTTTTCTGATCAGAGAAATCATTAGAGCGTGTTTTTGTTCAGTGGCCGATGATTAAAAGTCTCTCCTGGAATGCGCCGAGGTCTTGGTGTCTCATTAGACTAAACCCTTCGCCATGGGCACAGCGCAATAACTATTGCTGTTTTTCTAACAGAACTTGTCTCCACCACATTGTTGAGCAATTTCTCAGAAAAAGATGTTCAGTTGGATTAAAGAAGTCTCCCTTTTGGCACTGGGACAAAAAAAAAATTACAGTGCAGAGAACTGGGTAGGGAGTTAACAAAGGAAACTCTTCCTCCAGTTTACATGCACGGAGCTTAGCGACACCGGGGCAATACTGTCCCTTTGATTTACTGTCACACCAGCACCATGTGGAGTCCAGAGCGTAGGGATGATGTTGAAATCTGGCTAATGGCTTCAAACTGGAAGAGGGTAGATTTAGATTAGATATTAGGAAGATATTTTTCACTGTGAGGGTGGTGAGGCACTGGAACAGGATGCCCAGGGAAGTTGTGGAGGCCCCATCCCTGGAAGCGTTCAAGGCCAGGCTGGATGGGGCTTTGAGCAACCTGGTCTAGTGGGAGGTGTCCCTGCCCATGGCAGGGAGGTTGAAACTCGATGATCTCCAAGGTCCCTTCCAACCCAAACCATTTTATGATTCTATAATTCCACGATTCTATTTTGCTTTATTTCATGGGGTCCTCATGAAGCAGGTTAGGGGTTGTGGGGTGGAGGGGAGTTTATTTCTCTGTGGTTCAGTTATGATAACTGTTTATTTTGTTGCAACCATTCCTCTGGCTTCACTGCCAAGGGGTGGTCATGTATCATCTCATTAGTGAGGTGTTAATATATAGCTCTCAGTGAGGTTGGCTCATACTGACAAAGGCTGGCACGTAACCACACGAAATAGGCATGATTTTAGCATGATCTGTTGTCACGTGTTTCCGTGCTCATCTTTCATTGTAGGACCTCAATCTTTCCCTAAATTTGTGCCAAAATCTAACATCTGGGGGGCAAAATTTTCCATGCCAGAAGTAATAGCCTGCAGAGCTGCTTGGGGCTTCTCTCACGGGTCTGTTTGTGGCCTACAGTCAGACCCTCTGACAAAGCTTAGATGAAAAGTACCATCACTAGCACATGATGGTTCAGACCAGCTAGTTGTTAGCAGTTTGCCGGCTCAGACACAGAGAGCCTTCATAGCCCCCTTTTTTTCTAGTACTTAGTTGCTGCTTTTATGCTTTAATAAAGATTCCTTGTAGTGCTAAGACTTAACTTGGGGTCCTCACGCCCCATAGCTGTCAGCCTTGAGATGCTTTAAAATTATATATATTGTGAAATTTCTTTTAAAATAAAAATGAAGCTGGGAAAAATTATTCTTTGCCTCTGCCTAGCCCCTCCCCACCATTAAGATATTTCGATGGCCACTGCTGGTACCCCTCTACTTTGTAGCATGGAGTTGAAATATAGCAAAAGAAGGACACTTCTGTGTCAGGAATGTTTTTTTTTCTTTCACTTACACATTGAGACGTGATGACTGGGATGTGGTCCTAGCTCTCCCCATGCCCTGGAATTTCCACTATGAAGTTTCCTAACTGTGAAAGGAGGGGAAAAAATGTGGCTTCACCTTCCTGCAGTTCTCTGAAATGTGTATTTTTAAAGTGAGTGAAGAATAATAAAAGCTGAGGCCCTGACTCATCTCGCCTTCAACGCGCTCTTGGCTCAAGGGATTGTGTTTTCTCCTCTTTTTATCACTTCCATACCGGCAGGAACAATGCAGTCCAATATCAGAGACTGATAATGCAGTGTGGGGGAAAATTGTTCATTTTCGATTGAATAGACATGTTAATCTTATCGGTATGTAAATGAAAGGTGCTCCTGATGCATTCTGCCTCTTGACACTTTCATTTCAACCTGTCTTTTAGGGATGTTCTCCTCCAAGGAATGCATTAAGGGAAATCAGCCATAAGCACATAAGGACGAAGCAGGATAGTAAGCAACGTCGGTATTGCATATCGAAAGTACAAAATACAAGAATGTCCTTTTAATTGAGCTGCAGCAAGTAGAGCTCCTTTCTCATTTCCTGTACAAAGCCATGCAAATATATGTAATAACTTAAAACCCAAAAATATCGCCAGTTAGCTTTTGTACTGTCTGATGTAGCAAACAAGAATTAAATGGATGTCATTGTTAGTAATATTCAACTTTAAATCTGTTTTCTAACCAGAATAATTATCTTTATTTTAATTGAATAAACAAGAGCCAGTGCAAGTAGAATAGTTTTCAATCAACAGTAGAAGAATATTATTACAAAACAGCTCCTCTTGTCCTTTCACAGTAAATAACACAAGAGAGACCAAGGAGACACAGTGTATTAAATTTCTCTAACAATAAAATCTCATTTCGAAAAATAGAATACGCATCAAGCAGTCTTTATTTATGCACAGTCCATATAAAACAAGTGTCAGGGATTAATCATTTTATGTAAGAGTTGGTGCCATCATACACAATTTTTGCTCAGCATCGGTATTTCAATGTCCCTTTTTTATTCGGGCTTTTGAAGATAGTGATCCTTCAACCCGTACTCAGGAGCATGTCCCATCAAGGCTGGTTGGCCTGTTTATTTGCATAAAGGTTGCAGGTTTTCTGTCAGCTAGCTCACGTCTTGTATGTTCATTGTATAAAGTAAAGGTGATGCATAAATAGCAGAACACCAGTGCATTTTAGATTCTCAAGGAAAAGAAATGTTTCGGCTCTATGGCAAAAGAAGACTTTAGCTAAACTCGTCAGGAAGACCATCCCTTTTAATATTTTCATTTCCTTTACTACACGTGATACACGATTCCTGTTCTATAACCAGGAATACGCAGCAGGAAATTAGATGTTACATCCCTCATTTATTCTGCATTTTGTCAAATAATTTTAAAACTCTTTTGTCCGTATTGATGTTTTTTTTCAAAAGGAAAGAAACAAAATTAATTGCAAATGTTGATTATTCTTTTTAAAGTATTTATTCTACTTTTGCTCAAACTTCAAATTACACTATTCCTTGTTCTCAGGTGAAAATCATTCCTGAATATATACACACTCATCACTAGTTGCTGTGTTCTGTTTTATTTCAGCAGGACTTTCCTATGTTAAGCAAAACGGATAACAAGAAAGGGTTGATATCAATGTACAAAGAAGACGCTTCCTATGGGGTATTGCAGAATTGGGAAGTTCATAGTCTTCATACAAATATATAAAATATTTCAAATTATCTCCATTCACTGGAATCCGGTCGGTTTCTCTTGTCAGACCTGTGCGACAAATACAAGACCAGAAATTAATCTTTTTATCAGCGCACTCGCAGGTATTTTGAGAGCATGCACAGAAGTGCCTGTAAGTTGTGAGGGGGAGTACATTCCCCGCACCTGCAATTTTGCTTTCACCGAGTGTACTTGTTTACACCCAAGCTCGGGGAATACAGAGTGGGTGTGAAACAAATCTTTTTGAGCCGCTGGCTTTTTCCGCCCACTCTCCAAATCTCTGTCTGATGAAACTTCACGACTCCGTTAAGAGCTCGGGCCTTTAAAGCCTTCAGTTTTGCCCTCAATACAGGGCAGCTGTACCCCCCTTGCCCCATCCCATTGCCCAGTTGCCCCCGGCTGCCTGGCAGGGTGCGGGGGGCTCTGGGGCTGCCCCTGCCCTGGGGCCAGCAGGGTCCAGCCCTACATGGGCCCTGGGATGTGTCCCCAGGGAAGCCCCGGCACTGCTTCGGCAGGCACAGGCGGCAAATCCTGACACATGGCACAGTGGCGCTGGCACACTGCAGGTAGTAGGGATACATCAAATGGATAAAAATCAAAATAGTATTTAATTTTACCAGTAAATACTATTTACTGGTATATACATATATGTGTATGTAAATATACATATATGTAAACAGTATTTATTGGTGTATACATATATGTGTGTATATATATGTATATATATTATTTCTTAAAATTTTTTTTCAGCTGCTTTGGTTGTCCTCATCTCTTGCTTTCTCTGTTCTGCCCATTAGAGTCCTTACTGGTACTGAGTCTCCTTCTTTGTCTCCTGCCCAAACTGAACAGTCCCAGGGATTTTCAGCCTCTCTTCTTTTGGTAGCGTATCTGTTCCTGTAACTATGCTGCTCACAACTCCGCTCCTCCCCTATTTCTGCTTTAATTTTCATGACCGACCAGCACTGAAGACAGCATTCTAGGCATGGTAGCATAGTATATTTCTGTGCTGTTTGTATAAATCCCACTGGAGTTAATTTATTTACTTATGTAAAGAGAGGTGGGGGGGGACGTTTAGCTGCTGTCTGGTGAATGATGAGTAATTTCCATTGACCTGTCTACAGTGACTCTTTCCTGCATAGTTACAGCTAATTTGAGCCCCAGCATAGGGTCTATTCCTGTTCTCTTTGAAGTTAAGAGATATCTATGGTTGCTGTCGATATCGATGGTTCCAGACAGCTCAATACTGAGGAAAACAGGTTTGCAATTAACTTTCGAAAGTTCGAGACACTAACTTTCTTGGCATATATATTTAATCAGTATTTGGGGTGGAGGAGTATCTCTATTTTTGGTAAATGAACTCAATGCTTAGAAAGCAGAGGAAAAGCCACAGGACAGAGAAAAAAAAATGACAACCTTCTGTATTTCACAATGTGTTACATAAAGTGAGTTTTTGCTGTGCTTCTGAACGTGTGTAGGCTGGACACATTTGAACAAATATTGGAGGGATATTCAAAAGGCTGGAATTGCTTAGCTTTGAGAAGAAACACTTCCCTGGAGAAAAGAGGTGCTATTAAGAGAAACCCCGCACGGCTTACATTAACTGCTTAAAAGTGTTGGTGACTTTTGAATAAAGAAGTCAAAAGTTAATTTACTTGACTTGAAAAAAAGTGAGGGGGTGTCATTGTCCACGGGAAAGAGGTCATAAAACCACACGTAGCACTACTAACGCACTCTGTGGACATTAGCAACCAAACAACATAATCATCTCGTAGCCTGACTGAGTAAGGCAATGTACTGGGTTGTTTTCAGTTAAAATTTCCTTCCAATCAGGTAATTTTAGGTACTTATCTTTCTGATCTCAAAACCAAAATCCAACTTTAAGGCTGTATTTGATGGCTCCCCAGGATACGCAGGCACGTGTAATCCTGTCCTATGTAATTACTGCCTGCCTACACACGCTGTCCTTGTGTTTCAGTCGAGTATTATCCTTTCTCTCTCAAACTGTTCTGTGCCTGTTCCTGAATATCACAAGGTGACTGTTTTCTAGCAGTGGGTGGATAAAACACTGCCGGCTGTGATTAAACCCGAGCGCTCAAGCCCAGGATCGGAAGAGAGGGTGTGCAGAGCGCCGCAGGCACATCCAAGCATGAATGTGGTCCTCTGTGTCACAAGTGCTTTCTGATCCTTCTGCTGAAAAAGGCCAACGTCAGGTTCTGCCTCCAAATGCATCGTGGGCAGGTTTGTGGCGTGAAGGACGGCTGTAACTTAGCATTTTGGTTTTTAAGATTACGTGGGATTTTTTTATACCTCTCTAGCAGATTCAGCGTCTTAGATGATAAGGCTGTGTTTCCTGCAGGTGTCATCCTGGAGGAGACATCTGCCCTGCAGGGACCTTCATGCTCATCTTCTCCCACATTACTCTCCAAGTAGCTTAGCCTTTCCTTATCTCCTGAGCTCCTAATGCCAGCTGTCCTGTGCTGCGCACACCAAGCCCCCAGGGATCTTGATAATAAGGGTACAAAGAAGACGGAGCCAGATTTTCATCAGTGGTGCCCTGTGGCAGGACAGAAGGCAATAAGCACAAATTGAAACACAGGGAATTTCGTGTAAGCAGGAAACAAAGCTTCTTTTACTGTCAGAGCTGTCAAACATCGGAGCATGTTGCCCAGAGAGGTTGTGGAGTCTCCATCCTTGGAGATATTCAAAACCTGACCGGGCACAGCCCTGAGCAGTGACCTTGTCCTGAGCAGGGGGTTGGACTGGACCATCTCCGGAGGTGCTCTCAAGCCTCAGACAGTCTGTGGGTCTGGGAAGAGCCTTTGTCGGTCTCAAGGGAAGCTGTCGTCCACTCACAAGGGCCGGGGTGGATTCATGGGCCAGCTGCAAGGTCCCTGCTTGCCCCTGCTTACCTGTGGAACTGTCAGTGAGTTTACAAACTAAACCAACAGGGTGTTATATACCGTATTACTGTTTTGTTAATAAACCAAGTAATCTGGCTGCCGGGATTATTTTTAGCCACATGCTCCATTTCTTCAAATACTCCCTTGTCCTCCCTTCATTTAGTCATAGTCCCAGACCTTTGACACCCAGCTCCTGCTGAAATCAATGTTAATATCACTTAATATCTTTACGACCTTAGGGCTGGAAGGTCCCAGCTGGCGTCATATCCCAACCAGCCGAGCAAGCACCTCTCTTCCCCCTCCCACAGCACAGGACTCTCACTAGGCAGTGGACCCTCCAAAAGATTTGGTCTCTCCGGTTTTCCCAGTTACAATGGGACCATAGCAACTCTAGTCAAAGAAAATCCAGTCTTCTAAGGGGCCATGCACCAACAAGACTAGTCAATTAACAGGAGGAGCAAGAAAAATACTACAGCCCCCCAAGAACCCTGCCACTTGCCATCCAAATGCAGGAGCAACCAAATTGTCGAGATGATAGGCCTTGCCTCCATGCTCAGGTGCTGAGGAAAATTAAGCCCACTGTTCTCAAATCTTGTCTAAAGCACACTGCTTGCAAGCAGTGCTATTTTAACACCTGCTAATAATATTATCTTCCTCTCAGGTGTACGCTCTGCTCTCTGGTTGCTTATAATTGCTACCTGAACTCCCTTTGCAGTCAGTGGACCCTCTATTATCTCCCTGTGATGCTCTCATCCACTCAGACCTCCCTCCGGCCAGCTCCGATTCTCTCTCTCTCTCCCCACTCCCAAAGGCACGTTATTTTTAGAGCTCTAACTCCTCCAGAGATCAATAGGAGTCTGTAAACTCAAAAATAGGTTGCTTATGGTACATTAATAATCCTCACAGTTATGTTCCCTGGTTATTCTTTCAGCTGCTGCAGCTTATCTACTAGCGCCTCTCTTGCCAATCCAATATCAACCTTATTCTACTGAACAACACTCTGCCATTTTAAAGAAAACAGAAAAGGATGTACTTGACAGCAAATGCTTAAATGTTGTCCTGATTAAGGATGGACATAAGCACACGCTTAGGAGCTTGTTTGAATCATGAAATCACGTATTTTTTCAGCCCTCAAGACTTTCTTCCTTCTGTGTCTGAGAACCTGCAGGGCTGTGGTTGCAGTTGATGAGATGCCAGTGTTAGCTTCTGGGACAAAAAAGACTGGGTCCCCGAGTTTTCTAACCATGGGAAAAAGCAATGGCTATTCTTATGTTAAAAATAATTTAATTTTTGTGCTATTCAGTGTAGATGCAACTTCAAAATTGTTTCTAAATAAATTAATGCACTGTAAAATCTCACAATCTTTTTCCTTCAAAATTACAGTTTTTAATGTTGCATCTCCCTTTTATTCCCTGAAAATATGCCCAAACTGGTTAACAGCAAACAGATGAAAGATTTACTCTAAAAAAAGCACCAGTAATTCCAACTGTCAGTATTTTCTGTTCTTATACAACATGTTAGCTGAAAGAAGATGAAACATAAAATGAATCCAGATTTTGACTGTATCTCCATATTTGCAATAAAATGACCACATTCAGTGCTAATATTATATAATTAAGTACCGTGCATGATATCACCTGAGGGCTAAATAAAATTTGTCTTTATTTGAACAGTTTCCAGCCTTATATATTTAACCCTAAAATTCTGTTAAGGCAGCCTGTTTTATAAGAAGTAACTTTACAAAGGAGCAAACAGACATATCCCATTAGCATTTCATAGAAAATCAGTGATTATAGCAAGTGCACCGAGGTTCAGCGAATGCCTCCCACTCAACAAGCTTCCAAAGTGAACGACCACATGATGTTTACTCCTCATCAGAACCCATTTATAGATCTCTTACTCACCACTATCACAGTCATACATGCAACATTTAAGAAAAGGCAGCAAGAAGTCCACTCTTTGGGAGCAGACAGGGGGGTTACAGTTGGAGAACTGGGACTTTTTTTTTTACAACACTGTCTAACCAAGCTGTGAAGCAGGATTTAAATCATGCAAACTCTACAGATTATAATCAACTGAAAGCATTCATTACATACCGTGGGCATTGCATATGGACAACAGGTTTGGCTGCTTGGACAAAATTTTGCACTGATTGGAAAAAAATTGATAAAAAGGCTGACAAAATGCCTCTTCAAAAGTGCAAATCGCAAATTAAGGTAATGACTTCTTATGGAGTTAGAAGACCCAGAGAAGGGTTTTGTTCCCACAACTTTTAAATGACATCTGGGCATTCCTAGCAAATAGCACCCTGGGAATGAAAAGGGTATCAGTTTCGGTAAGGTAAGAAGGGGACAGAGTTCATGAACTTTTGTTAGTCTGGAGCAGAATTAGCCTAGAATTACAAACACATTGATCTTCAGATGGAAAAACCTGTGGAAAAGGTAAATCCAGGGACATGTCTACTTTGATTGCTCTAGTGAATTGGGAATGTGAAATAAAGCTGGACTGTCTCCTTTGACTCCCTCATTCTCCTACTCATGTAGTAAAAGCCTTGTGCTTCCTGAGGTGGTGACCTGAAGTGCCGAGGGATCTGCTTTAATTTGTCTGCCCTCACTTCCCTTCAGTGAGCACCACTTGCTACGATCCTCTTCTCCAGTTGCATAGGAGAAGTGCAACTGCTTTAACATTTATAGCATATCTGGAATCACCGCCCACACAGATGGCAGAAGAAGCAGTAGGAAGTGAAATGTGCTCCAGGTTAACATATTAATACCATGATGGGACATCAGAGAGAGGGTTTAGGTTGCAAAGCGGACTTCATCCTTTGACTCCCTCCCAGTGTTAGCTGGTTTACTAAATGAAAAAGTCTACTTTAAATTAAACTATTCTTTCTTGCATGCTTTTTGCAAATTATTTCAGCACATTTGTTGCATTTCTGTCAGGATAATAACAGCAACTCTCATATATATGGGCATCTCTCATATATCTTCTAAAATATATTTGCTCTCATTTGTCCTGGGCAGCCTGCTTGAGGTGGCCCCACTTGAGCAGAGGGGTTGGACCAGATTACCTACAGAGGTCCCTTTCAACTTCAACCATTCTCTGATCCTATGAAATACTGGAAATATGAAATAATTGAAATAATTGAAAGCCATATGTTCATTTTCTCATACATATGTTGTTCCTCAAATTAATTTACCTGTGTCCTCAGACAGTCTGACATGAGGAACTAAGGACAGTTTTGACCTTTTCCACTGTTCGTAGTTTGGTGGTGTGTGCACAAGGGAGCTGCAAGAGAGAACTGTATAACAGCATGTCTAGTCAACCACAACAGACCTTTTTATTTAAGACAAAAAAAGAGTCAAGTGAAAACATTCCTCCTGTTATTGTGTTGTCAAAATTTCTTGTTACCTACACTGACACAAAGCTTTGTCAGCAAAAGAACTTGTAAAGGAGACAATTTAGCCCAGTGACTCTGAATGGAGAGCTGGAGCCCCTAACTATCAAATGGAGGTCTTTCAGATCAATGTTATAGAGTCATAGAATCATAGAATAGTTTGCGTTGGAAGGGACCTTTAAAGTTCACCTCGTCTAACCTCCCTGCAATAAGCAGGGATATCTCCAAGTAGATCAGGTTGCTCAGAGCCCCGTCCAACCTAACCTGAAATGTTTCCAGGGATGGGGCATCCACCACCTCTGTGGGCAACCTGTGCCAGTATTTCACCACCATTAGGATAAAGAATGTCTTCCTTATGCCTTGTCTAAATCTACCCTCTTTTAGTTTAAACCCATTATCCCTTCTTCTATCGTTATCCAAAAGGAAAAATTCCATTATCAATTTTTCAGGCAAGAGACTTGTTCCTCCCTTATCCAGCTGCAGGCATATTCTCATCTTGAGAAGACAACAGTGCAGCTGGCTCACTTAAATTACAACATCCTGAAGTTTTTCTCAAGTTAGATGTTTTTTCTTCCCTCAAACCTCCTTCCATGCCACTGACCAGAGAGCCAAGCAGAGATGGCAGCTCTCAGAGGGCCCAAGCCATGTTCAGCAGGGCAGGGTCCAGCATTTGGGAACCTGTGGGAGTACTTCTTCTGTCTAGGGACTTCAGGGCTCTGACTTCTAAGAAGAATCTCCGAAACCCCTAGAAATTCTGGGCTGAGCCCAGGTTCTGGTATCTCCAAGCTTCCAGCTGTGGATTTGCAGTAAGAGGTCAGGCAGCTTCACAAAGGTGGAGCTAGAGACCTTAGAGCTACGGGGCTCCATGTGCAGTGAGGAGCTTTGGGGCAGCCAGCACACACCTGGCAAGTCGAGTTTGCCATCACCTCCCAGGACACTCTCAGGAGAGTTCCCAAGAGTAAAGGCTGCCGAAATACTTGGGAAAAAGCATACCGAAATATTTCTATTTTTTAAAAAAGATTTCTTCTTAGAATTTCTTTCTCTTGAGAAGCAAAACCTCTCATTTTCTTTCTGAAGCAGAATCAATCTTTTTCAAAAATTTCTTGAAGAACGAGAATTCTAAATATTGTTCTCTGAAAAGACCTAATGTCCATAAAGCTATGATATTTGACATGAGTTACACTGCCTTCCTTTTCTTCTTGGTAAGTGGAACTCAGATGTAGATGACACATGCTATCGTATGTACTTCCTAACAGTCCAAGATGTTGCAACTAGTACCAGTTTCAAAAGTGGAAAAAAAACAAATTTCAGCATTTCCAGTGAAAAAGAAAGAACTTCTTCCCATAACAAATGGGAACTTCCTGACTAGTACTAATTCAAAAGGTTTAGGATGTGTGACATGTTGCAGATGTTACACTCTCGGAAGCATGGAAATGTATTCTGAACTTTTCTATCTATCTCCTCAGTCTTATCAGCCATTTTTTCTTTTGTTTGGGTATCTCTTGGCTAAGATCAGCAAGCTGCCTAAAACTATATGCGATGGGCTACTGGTTATGAGCATATTTTTAGCTTATGGACTCACTACAGAAGCTGGCATAAATACGCTGTTTAAAGGGGTAAAAATCAACACTTTCAAAAATGAGAAAGCATATCTTGAGGTTTATCATATCTGAGCAGTTCATAAAGAAACTGAATTTTTAAGTGATTAGGGATAACACTTTAAAATGGTGTTACAATAAAAATCATACAAGTGCTGATATACTTCATTACTGGTATTTCTACTCCTACTGTGACTTTCTGGAGCTACTCTTAAAATTTTGTCTCCATAACTTGTATGTCTTAAAGCACAGTGGATGTAACATACATTTACTTCACATTAAATACAGGTTTATGATTCATTCTTCTGGTTTTCATTAACGTTTTCCCTCCAACTTCTCATAACCTAAAGTGTCATCCCTCTAAAAAAGCTTCGCAGACCCATCTTCAGTTGCTTTGGGAGAGTATGAGGTCATTTGTGATTTCTAACGGGAAGCAAAAATCAAGCATTATATACCAAACACTGTGATTAAAGTCGTTGATGAGAAGCTGCAGTGGGTCTTTCTACCCCTGTTAATGAGAACTATGCTGCAGTACTTACTACCTTTTAAATTACTGCCTTCAGAAGAGAAAAAAATATATTTTTCTTCTGTGGCACTTTACTAAGCCCTGCTAAGCTCATGCAGGTGTGTGCCTACAATTATTATTCTTTGCAATTATTAAATAATATAGGGGGGAAACTGTTCTCTGAGTTCACGTTAAGCTATTCTCACTCACCTATACCACCTCTGCTTTAAAAAGCATTTGATTCCCAGTGTAGGCTTCGCTCAAGGCCTTGGTAGCCTTTTAAAGGTATCATCCTGATCGTATTAGCAAGTGCACCCAAATAGTCTTCTCGATGAAGCCGGGTGACTTAAAGAGCTTAAGTTGGAAAAAATTTATGGCACTGAGATTAGAAAAAGATTTCCAGGACTGTTTAGTTTTGTTTCGTTTTCATTCCCCATAGCAGCAACTCACATTCTCGAGACAAAGGCTAACAGAGGTGGTGAAACTTCAGGAATTATTGTTGAAGGAAATCTATCGGCAAGGAAGCCAAGGCCTAAAAGCTGATCCTGCAAAGTGCATATTACCTCCTTCAAGGTGCTACAAATCCTATTGATTTCTCCAGTGATAACCAAAACCACTTAGCAGCTTGCAGGCACAGGGCGAAAAATAAGCAGTAGAAATGCACCGGGGTGGTGGTGCGCCGTGAAAATGAAAAGAGGTTGCCAGGTCCCCTTCTGAAAAGAAACCCTCAGCCTGGTAATTCTGATGTCTACAGGACAAAGCTATACGCAGAAGGGGCCAGGCCAAACATTGTTTGAAATAAAATAATGATTCAGAAGATATTCAGCACAGAAAAAAAGCAGCAATAAAAATCAACTACTAAAAGAAAAAGTCCAAAAAACTGTGACATTTGAAACAACGGGACATCTTTGTTGTACTGGGAGTGATGAGGGCTCTGTAAGGAGGCACTCATTGATGCAATATGAAATGCACCTGCTGAGAGTTAATTGCATGACCGGGGTTCCTCAGCCAGGATGTGTCTCTGAAAACGAAGTTTCCAGCTAGGAGAAAATGTATATGGTGGTGAGCGCTCTTGCTGCTGAGACTCCCTACAGTCAGCGCTTGGTAGCCCACCACAGAGGTAACTGGGGGAGAAATGCCTCACAGGTGTCTGTGGCTAAAGTACAAGAGGCAAGAACACAATGACTGGCATTGTGCTGTGTAACCTGGATTAAACATGGTCAAATTATTATAGAGCGAAAAAAACAGAATTCCTGGGTTCCTTCAAAAGTGACTTATGACTGTGGGCACCACAGCCTTTGGGTTGTGTCATGAGCTAACCCACCGCAAACACTACAGCACCAAAAAGTCAAACCCTCTCATGTCCCACATAGGGCAGCACAAACAGGGGGACCAAACACATTTTGCCCTTCTCTAAACCTTGCTGCCTGTGCTCCTGGCAGTCCCATTCACTCTGGTGGAAGCTTCACCCCACCAGCCTCACATGTGCCTTGGCCAGGCGCTCGGCTCAGAGCGACCTACAGGCAGCTTCATGGGCCAACCACCACCAGGAACTGTGCCCAGCAGCAAAGGACGACGTTTGGTGTGACATTGTGCAGCCTTGTAAATCACAGTCAGTAGCTTGGACTATAAAATTTTGTAACAATCTTAATGGCCTGTGTCTGCAGCAGACCCATAGCATCAAGGCTTTGAAGGCACTGAACAACAGGTGATGGAAGTACTCAGACATGTTATCAGGGCAGACAGGAAGCTGGAAATCTAACCAAAGAAAGCTTCTTGCAAAAAGGGCCTGATTTACTTTAAAAATTTTGATTCTTTCTCAGGAAAGTGAAAATTCTCAGACGTGCTGTGATTTTCTGTGAAAATTCAGGCCACCTGGTTTCGTTTTTCTAGAAAAATAGTTGATTTGGGGAGACTGAAATTTAGATAAAAGTGACTTTATTTTTACTGACATTTTTATGGTAAGGGCAAAGACTCTTCCAGTTGAATCCTTTCAGTAGTCTTGTTGTAGTCCCTCAAGCCATGCAATAAAAGGCATTGTAGGAGTGGGCTATCACCCTCAAGATAGTGCTGTTTCACGCCATATGAACTCTCAAATGCTTAACAGTGCTACATAATTAAATGATGAACAATGCTTTTCAAGTAAGTTGTTTTACTACACGAAAGAGATTCTGGAGGAAGGCATTTGCCTCCGACTTCTTTTACGCTGGCACTTCATTTGGTGCTAGCCCTCCAATCAAATATTAAAGCTTTACTCTAAATGATGTACAAAACTTTCTCACGAATCTGAATGCAACATATCACACAGCAAAATGCTGCTGCTGGAAAGGTTCTCTGATTTCACACCTGAATGCTCATGTCTTTTGTTATTGTCATGCTGGCTGCCACTTAACGCTCCCGATTTTCTCCAGAGACTCATGCCCAGTGGTGAGCAACACTGCTCAGTATCTGCGTGGCTTTCACATACTGAGAAGGGTTAAAAAAATTATTTGTATTTTCTAAATAAAAAAGTGTAAGCAAGAGATTCTGAATTTTTCTTTTGTGGGAGACGGTATAGTTGCAAGGGCAAAGGCTGAGGAAAGTGAAATATTTGGCATGCTGCTGGTTCCTATGGAATCCACAAGTACGTGCCCTCACTAATGGCATTTCTAAAGTGTCATTGGTCTTTGTTGCCTACTGACATGTGTGGAGTTGATGGCTTTTTTCTTTTCAAAAAAAAAAGTCGAGGAACTGAATGATAAAAAGCACATATTAAAACAATATTAAGTTGATAAATGACTCACATAAGTGTCAGTTAATCAGTTAAAACTGAACACATAGCCTAATAGTAGTTATTCATATCCAAAAGTTAAGGCATAGGTACCATATTTTCTTTCCCCTACAGTTAAAAGTGAGGTAGGTTACTTCATTACTGTGTTAGCTTTGTAACCTGTCCTGGTTTGAGGTAAAACAGAAGCAATTTTCTGTTCAGTAATTTTACTTTTTAGCTAAGCCTCTTCTAACCAACTGAACTCTCTGAAATGAATGGCGTATTTTTAAGACTGTAGTCCACTCCCAGAGTGATAAGAGCTGATTATTTATAATTTCTGCCAAGGAATGGTATGCAGAGAGGCTCTTGCTTATACTTATAGCCGTAACACCCAAGGCCAGGTAACTTGGTTATATGCCCTACTGGATGGCTGGGAGCGGAAAAACGTAGAGGGGTTGCACCTGCAGGGAGGAGCGGACAGGACAGGTGACCCAAAACTGACCAACAGGGTATTCCATCCCATCTGCCTCGTGCTCAGTATAAAAGCTGAGGGATCAAAGGGTCAGGCCTTTTTCTTTAATGGCCAGCATCGGAGGAGGACTCTGTCTGTTGTCTGCCTTTGATCCTGATCCTGAATCCAGATCCAGAATCCAGTTCCCATGTGCCACTAAGCCCAGTCTGGGACTTTCCCAGTGACATGATTGCCATCCTGGGAGTTTGATCTGGTTTTGTGTATATTGTATATATTTCCTTTTTTGTTACTATTATTTTACTAATTTATTAATATTTTCATTAAAGCAGTTTAGTTTTTTTTCCTAAAGTCATAAGTCTCTTTCTCTCTCTCCCTCTTCTCCTTGGAGAGAGAGGTAGGGGAGAGCATCTGTCATTCATTTCAGTGCCCAGTCTGGCCCAAACCATGACATAACCAGACATCCTTTTGCAGATATGAGATGGTCAGGGGAAAATTGTTATAAATGGCAGTTTTCAGGTAGCACAATACAAGGCAGGCTGTACAGTATGTTAATTCATCTGCACCAACGAACACATAAACACTGCCCCTTAGCTTCCATACTGGCCGTTTTTTCAGTTCCTACCAAACTTTAACATTGTCCGAACTTTTTTACTTCATTATTCTTCAGAATTCACATCTCCTCCAGGATGCTAGCTCTGCTATTCATTTTTCACGGCAAATACTCTCCATGTCTAATGCAACTTTAATGTTTGAGGGGAAAGGTCTAAGCATTAGGTGTTAACTTGTTAGACTTTCAAAAGCCGTGTGTTGCAACCTTGGCAAGGCAGACTTTGTCTTTCATTTGTCCCTGAAGAAAATGTGCGTTTCGTGCTGGTTTTAGAAAGGACTATGTCAAAAAAGTGTCTGATCATGTGTGTCCTGGAGGTAATTGAATTTTGGTGCCATTTGTACAGACGTAATGTGGGATTAAAGCGAGCTATATATATTTATATCATGACTGTTTATGAATTTCAAATTCCAGGGCAATGAACCTAGAAGCAAACAGCATCTTGGTGTACTGCAAACACAACCTTCTTCCTCCAGTGAAGCAAAAGGGGAAAATGACAAGAGAATTATTAGGTTGGATAATTACAGGAGAAAAAGCCAAGTTTGCTTGATTTTTTGTTTGAGAGCTGGCATGGGCTGAGGCTGCCAAAGTTTATTTAAAATGCAATGAGCTTTTGTACCTTGGAGTATGCCAAGAGTCAAACTGGTCCAACATTTTCTGATGGAACATTTCTCCACTGGGAAAGGTTTGTGCTTTGGAAGTGTAACTTTTTATGGAAACATCTTGCTTTCAGCAATTCTCCTGATGCAACATGGAACATTGAGCGTGACTGATCTGGGCAGTTTCTTATCAGCCGCCGTGCTGGCTCCCCGGCAGCCTCCCAACGGGCTGGTGCAGCTCTTTGATGGGGACTTCCAAGGGCCAACAACTTCAGGTCTGCCAGACTTGGAAACCCTAACTCCCGCTCAACACTCCTGCCATCCAGAAGTTGCTGGAGACAGCCAGTTTCTCTAATCAGGGGAGAAGTATTCTGGGTTTTTTAAACATCTAAATAGTATGGTTTAACTCCAGCTATTCCTGCACCTTTGTGGTCCAGCTGAGGACTGGGCCCTGCTCTGCAGTATAACATAAATCGTCATGTCCAAACTGGTTCCACAGCCTTCGCACATCTCAGTCTCCTGCTGCACTGATCTCCACCTTCATTCAGGTGTGTGATGCCAGACACTTGTACGCCCCATCTCCCACAGATGAAGACTGGACCATAAGACTTAAAAAAAAAAAAATCCAAATAAATTTTCTATTAAGTTCATTTCTTTCCTGGCGATTTGACCACAAGGGTTCACTTCTCTCCATTTTTCTCTGCCACAGCAAGGGTTTTGTAAACATCCCACAATGAACGGGTTAGAAGCCAACCCCCACGCAGATGTTAAGCAATAGTCACACATGTAATAATAATAAAAAAACCCTTGTCCGGTCCAAAGTGATTTCTAGTATACAATAAGACACAATTCACGACATAACAACTTTGAGACAAAGGGAGGCACAAGCAAATGGCAACTCTATTATATTGGGTATAATAATTAGCCAACTTACAATAGGAGCCGCTTGGCTGCTGACACACAGCGATGACTATTATTTTTATGCAATAGGCTTCCTGAGCCATCTCAGGACAGTATTTTGAAAGCATTTAGCTGGTTAAACATGCAAAACCCCTGGGAGTTAGGCACTTAGTGTTTTTTTGGGGGGGGAAGCTGATGTACCTATCTGCATCTTTACAGAGCTTGAAGTATTTTAGAAGTCTGCCCTCTAGTTTCCCTTAAGAGTTACTGTCACGATGCAGTATTTAGATATATGTTTTGCCTGTGATTTATCTCAATGTAAGAATTATTTCTCCTTCTTTTCCATGAAAAAAAAAAATTAATAATAATCACACACTACCCCCCCAACCCCTACTAACAACCCAGGGTGGAAAGCAACTATATTCATCAATGTTCTCTACTAGAATCATAAGTAGAGTTGGTAAAGCCACAATTTCATTTGAAAACTACTACTTTGAAAAAAAAAAAAAAGCCTTTATTAATGACAAACCCAGTGAGCACAAGAAGAGAAATGACTGTCCGAAAAGACTCTTTTGCATTTTAGCAGTTCACATGGCTGAAGGAGCCGCAGGACAGACTGCTACTACTGAGAAGAGGGGGAGGGAAGTAAAAAGGCACATTTCTGTGGTAGCCAGGGAAACCCAGAAGGGCACCCGCACAGAGTACCTGCTTCTGCTATTGCAGCGAAAGGGAGAAAATACAGCAGGTTAACTTATACAAATCCCTTTTGTACAGAGGGAGATGATGCCCTGATGCCTTTGCTGGTAAAGACAAAAAGCGCACTGCCTCAAAACTATACTGCAATTAAAATTACAGAGAGAATCGTCTCCCTTCGCTTCAGCAGCTGCCCAGAGCTAAACCCTAGCGAGGGCTTTGCCCGGAGCTTGGGTCTGTTTGAAAGCCCCAGCAAAGGGATGTAGCTCTGCTGTAATTTCAGCTCTTTCAGGATTTTTCTGGGATTTCACTGGCACTCGGGCAGTTTGAAGCTCTGCAAGGCAACAGCACCGCTCTGTGCTGCTCTTGAGCTAGCTAAAAGAGAAGATGAGCCCGGAGATGCCGGTCATCTGAAGGGATGCTTAGTGATCCTCACTGAGGTGCGAAGGCAGTGGAGGTTATTTCTCCTCAACTTTTGGCAGTGTTAGGTTGACGGTTGGACTTGATGATCTTAAAGATCCCTTCCAACCTAGACAGTTGTATGATTCTAACCGTAAGGCTGATGCAGGGCTGGGTGGTTCACCACTTTAGCACGGCTGTGTTGTGGGAACGAGGATGGGGAGTGTGGGGGTGATGGGGCTGGGGCAAGCCAAGTGCTGCTGCTCCTGAAGCAATACCCATCACTAAGCTCTCTCAGATTGATTTCTTTGCTTTTAATGCATTAGCAGCAAGCTCTGTGATCTTGAAGACACTGAGAAGGGGCTCCTCTCCTAGCAAGAAAATAGAAATCTCAGCTGTCTCTATTTGGGCAGCGATATCGGATTTATTCGTTATGAATTCTGCCTCTTCTGCCACCTTACCCAGGCTGTACTGCAAATAGCCCACGTTTGACTCTCTGTGCTAGTTACAGTTTCTAAAAATGCTGCTTTCTCCTGGTCATATGGCTTCTTCTCAACAGAATTCATAATGCATGAGTGAGTGTTGTTTCATATAAATATAGTGTGCATCTGATATGCCTACAGATAATATCATAGCACGATTGAACTGTGATTAATTGTGGTACCATTCATCCACCTGTTTTCTTTCAATATAACTCTGGCATGTGAAATAAAAAGAGAGGCCCTGAGACAACGGTCACACCTCTGCAAATATAGTTACAGAAGAGATGGACATTGCCTATGGTGTTATTTTCAAAATATTCAAATCGAGATTGAGATGTCTCTGTGCACTTTGCAAATACTTTTTCTGAAACGCTTAGCACTTTGTATAAAGCAAAATACATTGAAAAAATACAGCAAATGGGAGGAAAAGGAAGGGTGGTAAGAAAGTGATTGCTAACTGTCAAAACCCAGGATAGCCTTTCTCTAACCCACATACTCTGCAGTCTCTTCTGAATATTTAACACTCTTGTCCTGGATTTCATGGCCTCCTTGCCACGGAAAAGTGAGAGGTCTTAATCAGCTCAGGAAATTTGACAGCCGTCTTGTCCGTAACCCAGAGGATCTCTTCAGAGATGGATAAGCATGAAGGCAAGACATCATTCTCGGGCTGCTCATTTAACTTGACGTGTAACTGACTATATTAGAAAACTCTGTATTCTGACATCTGATCCATGCAGGACATGCTTATTGGATATCTTGCTTCTTCAAAGCTACCGCAGGTAGCGTGGTAATTGTCTCTTCTTTGGAAAGCTTATTGTCGAGTCATTTAATAGTTGATACATACAGCTACAGTACACATGAAGTTCTTTCACATCAGTAACCAGTATATACATGTTGTGTTTATAGGGTTTTGTCATTTGTTAGAGCTCTAAATGTAAGTCCATTTTTTCCCACGGAATAAATAGATTTCTTCTTCATAAATGAAGGCATTACAGCATGTTGTCTGTACAAGACTGCTCTGTTAAGACTTGATTTTGCAATCTGTGGCAGGTGAGCATTTAGAAATGAGGTATTAGGATTGAGTGGAAGATATAAGGGAGAGCTAAACTTTCCCATGACACCCTGTTTTACAACACAAAACTGTTTTTTGATTAAACAAACTGAAAAGAAAAAAAGTATGTTCCACAGAGAAACAGAAAGAAAAGTTGAGAGGAATCACCTGATGCTAAAAAACACGTACCCAAAACCAATTTTTTTTTGGTTTTCAATCTACACCAACATGACCTACAGTTTCTGTGGAAAAGATTATTTTTTTTTGCTCAGCTCTGCAGAAAGGCTCTTCTCAGAATGTACATGTAGGAGTTCCTGTTGGAGCACTCGCACAGCTGTCTCAGTACGAGTCCTGGATCTGACTGCAGAAGGACACACAGGCCCATTCACTCTTAACAATGTACAAATTGCATATTCAAATCTGGAGTGGGATTTTGAGAAGCACTTAAGTGATTTAAGAGCATAGTTCCCACTGAGTGACAGTGAGATTGTACTCCGTAGTACTGGACGACAGAGTCCCACTGATTTAGATGCCTCAGGTGCAAATGGGATGTAGGTGCTTAACACCAGAACTGAGATCCTCAAAACCACGGACCAACTGCACCGTAACCTCAAACTGTGCTCATGCCCATCTACAAATACGTGAGTTTTGATAAACCTGCTCAGCTGAGTACCAGGGAGACATGAAACCCTGAGCAGCACCCAGAAACTTGGTGGGTTTCCACAGAGACCTTCCTCCTCAGCACCTTCCTAATCGCGTTAGGCTTTGTACAAAGTCACAGCAGCAGCCACCCTGGTTTCTTTTAAACCACAGCTTGAGGAAACTGTTGCTACACAAATTAGCCTTTAGACAAGGTACACAAGCAATCCACAGGCTCAGGCACATGGAAGCAGGTTTCCCTCCTGCCAGCTGAGCTCCACACTGCTAAGCTGCCGTCAGGCTCACTTGTCTACAGATTAATTTTAATTCATTTCTGCACAGCAGCCTAGCTTTAGCTCAAAGTCTAGAAAGGGTCCCCCCTGCCAGGGTAGTCTGCAGTCTCCAGGGAGGCAAGAAATGTGCGTTTTAATCCTTTTGAGGAGAAGAAGGAATTGACCTGCTTTATTCGTGCATCCTGGCTGGGTATGTGTGATAATCGCTGAGCCAAGGCAGAAGGGAGGGGGGACCAGCACGCTGCTTCTCTTGCATGTTTTCAAGCAGTTCTTGTTTTTTAAAAAAAGTACTCAGGTCCAAATCTGGAGGAGACAGTTCACACTGTAAATCTGGTGTGCGGGGAAATGGCTTCTGGCTCTGCTCAGGACATTGCTGAAGCCCCAGAGAAGACAATCTGATTGTTTTCAATTTTTTCTATTAGCTGTATCTAAGCAGGTCTCCACACAAGCTTCACAATGCTGCTTGCAGAAGTGGCTCAAGGCTTCTTAACAGTGAATGTAGAGCCATCTCCTTGAGATGGCAGAAGAGCACGTTTCTGCAGGGTAGAAGGTTTTTGAATGGACGTGTGTGACCAGAGACGCTGGAGACTATGGGTGAGACAGGGGTCTCCACCCGCCTTTCTTCTCTCTGTAACCTTACATCCATTTTCCTCTTGGAAGGGGCCAGGACTTGTCCCTGAGCAGCACTAGTGCACCTTGGCAGGGAAAGAAAATGCTGGCCTTCATCCAGCTCTTGGGACACAGCAATCAAGGCCATAGGCTCTGGGCCATCTAATTCTCCACTTGTGTCTGCCCATCCCCAGGGTCTTGGGATCCTTCAGCTCCCCTCTTAAAAGGTGAAGCCAGCCAGCCAGTAGGTCTTTAACAGAAGGTAGAGTCCAGGCAGTTGTATCCACTGGTAGGTCATGCAAGAGGGTCACTTCCATGGTAAGAGAGACTTTGGGAGACAGGGAGCTTGCCTCTCTGAGGCAAATGAGTATAAAGTGGTGCAACGCGTTGTTCTGCCATCCTCCATGGCTACCAGAGACAGCTGCCTGCATCATTCTGTCCAAAACGTATCTGATCCCTGTGCTGTTAATAAAATCGCAGACACTGCTGAGGGACGTGAGGGAATGCTCCACTGGCTCAAGGCACTCTAATGCCATTGCACGTGATTGTCATACCACGGGCTTGCCTTGAAGGAAATGGTTAGATGCCAAACTGCAGGCGGGGTTCTAAGGAGTTGACTTTGCTGAAGGATGGTCAATCTTTAGCTCAAAAATGAGGCCTTTAGTCTTAGGCGAGCACAAGCTTCTCTGGGAGCCAGTCTCCAGACCCTTCTATGGTGTCTATTAAAGTAAAGCATTGAAGAGGTTGGAGCTAATTGCTCTTTTTCTCATCCTGCCTTAGGGAAATGAATTTCTTTAATTTCAACCAAAGTACAAATAACTTCACACTTGGACATATGACCAAGTTGCCCCATGACCCAGCAAGCTACTGATTGTCAGCTGAACTGTGGTGTTTGGTCAGGTGCAACCTCTTATTCTCTGCACACGTGAAGCAGAACATTAATATCTTCACTGAGGTTTCTACTGGTTTGTCCAAGACTTTGAAGGATGCACATGCTCAGCAGTGACTCCGGTGTTGTCCACTAATGTGTTAAATTGCAGTAACTTGACAGACAACACTTAGCTGCTCCTTAAATAAGCAAAACTGGTTTGTCCCAGAAGTGATTGTTCAAACACATAATAGCAAATCTATTCCACGCCAGACTTAAGATTCAAAATAAGAAAAGCATATAAAGAGTGGAAGGAGCTGTAATACTGTATCATTGCGTAATTTGGTACTTTTTGAATGAAGGGCTTAAACCAAAAAAAAAGGGTACATGTGAGATATACTCATCTGAATTCAATTTACTTTAGCAAAACGGACTGAAAAACTGAAAATATACCTCTCTTCTTCATACAGACCGATCTTCTTGTCTCGAGAACTAAAAGGGAGAAAGATTACTTTTTTTTTCCAAAATAAATGCTTCCATTCAAACCCTGAAGGCACAGACCACTTCAACTATTTTCAGACAAAACCACAAAACCAAGGAAATAGAGAAATTCAAAAGTAAAAGGTACGAAATACTTAATTAAATGCTTAATTAAGGTCTGAGATCCTTAATTACAGCAGAGAACATACTCTATCCCAGTCTTTGACAATCTTTGGGAAGGATACCGCACTAAAGAACAGCATGATTTGCAAACACAAAAACGACTGGAGGTTTGCTTTTCCTTGTATTCTGCCTATCTCAGCTCAAATACTTGGTTTCAAGTCTTCGGATTTGCATTTTCTTCCATTTCAGTACACGCTTTGTGTTGGTTTCATCTTATGTACAAAGACAGCAGCTTTCAAAGCCTTGAAATAACACCATCTAGCTATTGTCATCATCCTTCCCTCAGAACAGGAGCGGTTTGGCTTTGGGGGAAGTATTTGTTCTTTGATGTTTCCTCAGTAAAAGCAATTTTGCCAGTCCTGCTCTCTCCTCGTGTGCACCAGTATCGCTGCTACCACCGCTGTTAAAACGCACTAACACGGCAGCGGGCACGGGCCAGTTAGCCTGCTTCTCCCGTGGTCCGTTTGCTAGGAAGCGGGGCAAGTACGGCCATCGCCCGCTTCTTCCCTAAGTGCATTCACGGCCGCAGCTATTGTGTGCTCCAAGATTACGTTTCCGTACCGTGAAAGGCTCTCTAAGGCTGCGCAGGAGTAACAGCAATTTTAAGATGAGGTTCGCTCCAAGGCAACAAGCAGGAACAAAGACCCAGGAGAGCTAAAAGCTGAAGGACACCATTTATTTTGTTATCAGTTGGATAACCGAATTATTAAATTAAAAGCAAAGTTATTACAACTTTACTGAAGTGGGGGAGTAAGTTCTGAGCACCAAGTCTGAGGGGTTTATTCTGCTTTTATTGAATTCATGTTTGCACGTGGAGCTCAGCCATTTGCGGTCAGAAACAAATACAGCCATACTAATATAATCACTAAATGGAGGGAGAGAAAACCAGACTTTATACTTGTTCCCAAGTTCAAATAAAGGTTAGTTCAGCTGAGTTTCCTTTCAGCTAGCTACAACCTGCAGCAAATCAAATGTGGAAAATAAAGTACGACTAACACTGAGAGTAAAACCAATACATATTCCTGTAGGAAATGCTAATTCATGCTGTGTACTTTGTTCTCTTAGTGCATGGAAATACAGCATACTTGAGACTGCTGCTGCAAGTCAAAGGGGAATTGGGAGGTTAACACAGCAGCAGATAGGGACAGCAAAAACCAATAACATCTGCAGCACGATGTTTCCTCAGTAGTGTTGCCAATCAGGCGACAGATGTCGGGATCACTGTAATGGCGGGCTCTGCCTATACATGATGTTCTACCTATATACAGTGAGCTCTACCGTTATACGGTGTTATTTACTCTCAGAAGGGGTTTGCGACCAAGTGTGGAATAGAGGTAGCCTTGGCACTGAAAAGAGCTACGCTTTTAGAAACAAGGCACGCGAGGAACGATTAGGTGGCCGAAGCAGGCCTCATCCTAAGTGCAGAGTAGGGCTCATGTCACTTGTAGATGGCCTGCTCCCAGGCGGGGATCACAAGGCTCACGCAATAGCAGCCGTCTCTGCAAGAGATGACAAAGTACAGTGATGCGGTAATTTATGTGGTTCTTGAGCACAAGGCTGTGAAAACATAATTAGGTAGTCTTTTATCAAATGAAACGAATAAAAACTATAAAACAAAATGATGAGGCACTAAATTTAGAAGAAAATTCATTTGATTATCACATCAGAGCCGTGATATTTCAGATCATACTGTCAGCTTAATTGGCTACAATTTATGTAGATTTGATAAAACTATCTGAGCTGTTAATAACGTAGGAAGTTGCACTTCATGTATTGAAAAGCAGTTAGCTTTTTTACTCTGATGTAGGCACTCGAAAACCTTTGTGCTGAACACGTTTTGAACCGTTTAAGGTTAGAGAGACTAGAATTACTTATTATTTGGGGTTCCTGATGACGCCTCTCATTACAGTGTCTAGGTGCTCCATGCATACCTAATGCTGCCGGGACAGTTCCCAGGTAGAGAAACAGCATTGCTCTCATCTCACTAATAACTCTTTAATAGCGGTCAGTACTAGCTCTTTTCTGCTCTCCAAACAGTTTCTAATGCCCGCGGTTCCCTGGTTACAGTTAGTTCTGCATGGGTTTATATGCGTGTGCCTCGGGGTAGGCACCATTTAAGTTATGGGACCTTCTCTAAATACCAGGATCTGCTCACCTAGCAAATAGCTGAAGTTTTAGGGATTCCTGATACCCTGTTCTGAGATTTCCAAGAGGAATACATTCCGGTGGCACCTATTGTTTAATGCTGCAGTTCATTCATACCACCTCTTAGCACATATAGCAGAGATGAGCGAGAAAAAGCCTGCTGACTGTATTCCATCCTCACACTTCACCGATCCCTCCACACCTGATATCTTCAGGAGGCTTCCTGCCTCTTTTGAGCTTCTTTTGAGGGAAGTCACCCCAGAAATTGCATCAAACTCAAGGAATCAGCTAAAAAGTTTAGTTCTTGCAAAAATATGTCATGAGGAGCACTGATGGGAACATATGGGTTTCTATATAAAAGAGCCTGACAATAGTTCAGGACCAAGTAATCAACAGAGTGACCACAGGAAAACGGTTATTAAATAGAAGTGACTCTTTTTTAAAGAAAAAAAAAATCAAAAAAAGGAGAATTTTCGGCTTTCAAGAAAAAGACTTGGAACTTTCTCCTAGAAACTGACAGTTCTCATGCAGGAACGGAGCAGAGATTTTTGGGACCACTTTGCCAGTGTGTATGTTGTCACTTGAAGGGCATTAATGTTTCAAAGTGAGAGGCTCAATGAAGAAATTTCTTCTGTCTGTGCGTAGAGGCCTGTTCATCTCTACATGTCTGCAAACTCTCTTGAGTATGGCAAAGGTAGACGAGTACATAACATGCTCATGTTCTAAAAATCAGTAGAGGGTTCTTTGAGTTATTACTATCTACTTGCGTCTTCCAGCAATATAAACTCTCTGCTTGAAGACTCAGTTTGGAAAGAAAATACTTTTTTTTTTGCATATTTTGAAAAAACAAAAGTATCCATTCTTGTAGTTTGCTTTGGAGAAAAATGTTTTCTGATTTTTCAGTGTTTGTTTGTTTGGAAGTTATTGGTCAGTTTCCAAAACCACAAAACACAATCTTTTCCTAACTAGTTTATGTAGAAGCATTTGTTGTTTGTAAGAATATGTTGTTTGTAAGAACATGCCCTGTTCTTTACTTGATAAAATCAATCCTCCTAACCTCCTTCAAGCTTCCTTAGGCATCTAGAAAGCAGAGTCTCTCCAGTCTGCTTTCCTCCTCACTTCCACCATTCAGCAAGAGAATGAGAAGGAAACCTCTCCTTGGCTTGCAAAGGCCTGAGGAATGACATGCTGAGGGCTTACCACAGCATTTCGTCAGTGGTACAGAAGAGACTCTCAGTTCACGACGGACAGCTGTGGGCCATGCTAGAGACAATGAACTCAATTTTTGCTTCTGAACACAGAAACTCTGGGAAACAAAACGTGAATAACTTTTTTTGCTCATGATTCCAAAGGTTCCTCTGATATTAAATTATGTCCTGGGGATTCGTTTTCTCTTTGACAAGAAACTTCTAGCCCTTCTGTTTTAAAGTCTGAAAGCATGACATAAGTAGACTCAAAAAAAAACTGGAAGGCAAATAAAAAGATCCTTAAACATGCTGTTAAAAATCCTTAAAACCGTCAACTACCTAGCTTCTTAGGACAATTTTACAAGCAGAAGTGACCTGGCAAAGCTGATGGCTGGCCACAAAATCCCCAAGTGCTTCTAACTGGGGAACTCTGAACCAAAGGCAGCAGGATGGTAGGAAACCAAGGATAGAGGAACATAAGTGGTGCTTTGAAATTCACACAGGCCAAATAGTGAGTGGGTCTGGGGGTGGCCCATCACTGGGCACCACTGAAAAAAGCCTGGCTCCATCCTTTTTGCACCCTCCATTCAGGTACTTATACGCATTGATAAGATCCCCCCTGAGCCTCCTCTGACTTTGGCAGCAGGGTCCTGCAGAAATTCTTGCAGCCCATCCTCCTTCTTCACCCTGTTGTTCTGACTCCAGCTAAAGAGATCTGAGCTCCTGACTCGCATTGGCATCCTCTGGACGTAAGATTCCCTCCTCTCACGTGAGGGCTGGCTACTTGGCTTAATCAAATGAACACAGTTTCTTAAAGCTGGGGGGCTGTTTCAAGAGCTCACAGCATTCTTCTACTAGCAAGGCACTGGATGTGTTTGCTGGACAAAATGGCAATAACTTTGCTTGTTACTGTACAGCCGTTTAGCTGTATCCCTCTGGTCCATGTGAGCACAGGAATAAGACACAGTCATTGAACAGTGTGTGAGAGCAGTGACATCAGGAGGGGTAGATGGCTACAGTTAACTTGAGATGCAGCTTAAGAACAGTAGATAGCATGAAATTGTAATTCGAATACGCAGTACTCAGTGGACAAAGTTATAATGTGTATTTTTAGCCCAGGGTAATTGACATTTTTTGTAAATAATTAGTAGCAACACCAAAGAACATCGTGTAAGTACGGGTGTAAGAGTTCTCTTCCCTAAAGGACTACTCTTTTTTTTTCCCTTTCTCACTCTTCCCTAAGTGATGTCATTCTCAGAGGCTGCTCTACTGATAAGTCTCCTCATTTTTTTTGCGAGGCAGGATTCCCAACGTGTTATACAAGAGGTAATGCTGCAAGTCATATAGAGCCTCAGCTGCCCTGGGAAGCTTTTGCTCGCTGTTTAATCTTGTGCCCTCAAAATCCAGCTCCCTTGCTTCTGCAACCTGACAAGAGAGCTACCACTCAGCTTCTGCAATTAAACCACCCTCCCTAGTAGAGTTCCAAGTAAAAAACAATAGATTATCTACAAGTACTAGTTGCGTGGTTTCCCACACCTTGAACAAGATAGGTATGACGTCAGGAACAGCCCTGGCATGGCTCAGCAACCTTCTCTGACCAAATTCTGAGTAGAACTTTGATGGGGATCCTGACAAGCACTTTCTCCAAACACGACCAGAACACAGTGCCAGGAGTGTTGCCCTATGACTTTTTTGTAACTTCAAGGCAGTAGATTTCCCTTTTTGCCTTTTAAGAAGTTCCTTCAGTAAGTATGAAAGTGTCCTTCAAGAGGAAAAGACTAGACCACTCTAGCTGAAGGTTTAGGTCCTTTAAAACCCAGGTCCAGCATTCAGACTCCGTGGCCCTTCATGGCACATTGTAAAAAGTCTTGTTACACAAACTCCCACACTTCAGGACACAAAACATGAAGGGGTACAGAATGAAGAAAGAACCCAAACATGAGCTGCGGCAGTAACTGGTTGCAATTATATATATTCCCAGGTGAAATGCCAGTTTGTGCTCAGTCACGTTTTCAGGTCCAATCGCCATACTGGTTATTACAAGAGATATCACAACCATCAGCAATCAATCTCAGCCATAGCAGGCTCCATTTGTCACAAACTGAATGCTTCCTGCCATTATTTGTTCAATAGGACATATATTTAGCTGATTAGCATGTGCTATTTTGTTACTATTTTCTTTTGCAAATGGTTTGCTTTTGTGCAGGGAGAAACGTACACATGAGAAGGGAGCAGCAAAAAAAATTGTAGAAGAAGAAAGGGAAAATGAATCACAACTTATGTTGTATATTAAAACTGCTGCATCAAACACATCATCTACAGGTCTGTGGAAGAAAAAAAATCGTTATGACAAAGAAGAGTACGCTAATTAGTTAATTATAGGTGATAGACCAGCAGCAGGAGATGACTAGAGGAATATTTTAACTGATAAGCACTTTATGACCTTCAGTGGCTCCAGCTTCATGACATCTTACTAATTATATCCCTCCCACAAACTGTTAGACTCACAACTATGATCTTAGCAAGTCTATCCATGTTTCCTAATTTGGTGAAAGAGCAAGACCAAAGATATTTAACAGAAGTTACCCTAAAGTGCAAATTATATAGGAACGGGTTTGTAAATAATGAACCAACCTACTGCTTTGCAGGTTCCTGATTTTTGCTGATGGGTTTGCGCTCTGTAAAACTAAGCATGAAAACATGGGTCAAAAAAAAAAAAAAAACAAAATTGATGGTGCTGACCTACAATTTACTGAAACTAGCAGATGAAGAATGAAAACACTAGGAGAAAGTGTTAGAAATAATTTTTGTAGCTGGAAAACATCTGGTATTTTTGACATATTTATGTATATTTTTAATACTTTTATGAGACCGTGTTATAGGATCACAGCATAATGGAAACCACGCAGAGAATTTGGAGTTGTCCTAGTGGTTTTGGTGGGTATTTCCTACAGAGCACCATAAGAAATATAAAAATACGAACAAAGGAAAATTCCTTGACCGTGAATATCTGAAGACTTTATTGTACTGATGTGAGAGAGAATTCATTTGCAAACTGAAAACCAAAGAAGGCACTCATTTATCAGTATGCACTCTGCACAGGCATATGCTATTGACCAACCAGTGTACCACTCTTTAGAGAGCACCACATCCAAAGGATGATCAGTAACCCTTGCTTGGAGATGAAGCAAAGCATCAGGCAGATGTGAGCATGGATTTCTTGCAAATAAAGATAGTCTTCACTGTCTTGCCATGGTCAGTCATAAAACAATTCGCTGACTATATTACGTTTTATACAAGGCTGCAGGTCATGCCTAAAACAACTGAACTGGTGAATGTCCTCTATAGGAGACAATCCTCAGATTTAGTACCATTCAAGACTGCTGGATGCGGCAAGTGATTGAGTTACATCACAATTTTATGCTGAAGTTATGCACGTGCTTATTTCTGCACTGCAACCAAACCCAAACTTGTAGTCTCCAGTGAGTACTGGGTCTTCAACACTTCTAGAAACTAAGTTTTCAGATATGATCTGTGACTGTCCTACCCAAAATCTAGAAATCTGTGTCACTGTCAGAACTTGACATCCAGTACAACATTGAAAGAAGGATGGACATAGAAATGACTTCATAATGACCTCACAGCTTTCAAGATGCCCTTTGCTTAGCTGACCTTTCTGTAGAAATCTTTTCTTTAGAGTGAATCTCTGCACACCCTAAATGTTTCTCTCAGACTCTCAGTAAGCTGATTATTAAAAAACGGGTCTAAATGTTGAAAACAGCAATCATCTGAGAATAAATATCTCCTACAGAGAAAAAACTCTTTAAAGCCTCAACATTAAAGATTCATATTTCTCTGGGCACTGCTTTAGAGTGATGACTACAATGCTACATTTTACAAAATGTTAATTTTCCTTTCCCTGAGTTTTCTGAAGAGAAACACTGTTGTTTCTTAAAAATACCAGGAACATTATCACACAGCAGGGTAAAAACAAGAAAAAACTGAAGACTTTTTTCCTTCTAAATGGCATATTTATGCTGCATATAAAAAATAAGTTAATGTCGCAGTGTGTATCGGTGCAATTATATGCCATTTCCTTCAAGATTCCTGGTCCATAGCGCTTCTGCATTCTCAATACCCTGTTGCACTGTTTTCTGTTTTCTTATGCTCTTCGTTTATATTTCAGTGCAGTAAATTCCAGATGATGTTCTTCTACTCAGCTTATGTCCTCTGCCTCTCTTCATGATAAAAAGGACTCGTGTCAATAGGCACAACTGGCAATTCAGATGACTACTATAAGACCCAACTATCTTTTCCTACTGTAGCCAGGGCTCCTAATGTATTGAAACTTCTCTGTACAACTGGATTGTCATCACAACTGTTTGATGCATCTTTCCTGACCCAGGCTTTTCAAAGAAAATCAGAGGATAATTTCACGGACAAAAGTGATGATTAATTTCTTTAAGTCTCAGAATGTAGAACAACATTGTGAGGTTTATGGGCCTTGTTTGAAATTACATGGAAATAATTCTGAAATCTGCATTGACGTGCTGAATATCTCCTTTTAAATAAAATAAGATGAAGCATGAGCTGTGGTGCCAGTCATAGACCAGTGGCTCAACCCATAGGTGTCTGGTGTTGCCTACAGCGCCTGAGGGTCCCCACCTGCTCTCCAGCTGCTGCTCCAGAGGAGCACAGATCTCCCCAAGGTGCTATGTCGTATTTCTGAGCCCCATATAGATATATAGCAAGTCCTTGGGTGCCACAAGCACACTTGGGTACATTTGTGTGATCAAATACATGAAGCCATTATCATATCAATTTTGAATTACAGAAATAAAATATTACCACATATCTAGTGTTCCAACAGAGCTTTTTAAAAATACTGATCTACATGTCTATTATTGCAGTAAATTTGTTAGCATTGCAATACATTTATTTGTAGTTAGGGTGTACAAATACAAGTCCTATATTCTGTAAAACTGGAACTTGTACCTGCGAAGCAAGAAGCTGGTATTTTTAAGCTGGCTTCAACACTCCTAATAGCTGAATACACTTTTTGTTAGGCCAGTTGGTGGGTGCCATATACCATCAGCTATAGTCTCCCACATGCTCCTTTTTTGAAATAACAGAGAATTCTAAGGATTATGACCATTTCTTCTTACATTTTGAAATATGGGGTGGGATTCCAGGTCCTTTGAAGCAATCAAAAAGCCATCTATTGACACAAAGAGGTTTCTGGATCAGCTTGCTTCTCGTAGAGCCATGCAAAGAACCTCTCTGTTACTCACCTGTTTGTTCCAGCTACTGTTCAGCTTTGGGGACAAATCTCAGCTCGCTTTTTATGTTCTGAATCTCTGACAAGTTGACAGCAGGACCTGGAAGTTTCTTAGCTCCTGGGAGATGTTTCTTGTCCTTCTCCTCCTCTGACGAAGCAGGAACACTCTGCACAAAAGGGTATCAGTGACCTTACTGCCGCAATAGCAATCTCTTGAGCATGAGCATAGGTCAGTTATTTGAGAAACAGGGAAGGATGTTTTCATACTAAATGCAAACCCAATGGAAACTGGGGGGTGGGGAGTGTGGTGCAGGAAGAGATAGGTTATTTTGTTGGTTGTTGTCTAAAATGTCTAAAAATATTCTGAAAAAAAAAAAAAAATTAGAAGGTGCTCAGTGCAGAAGAATGTGGATCTTTTGGTAAATGACTAAGAATTTAAAGTGTCAGACCATTAGCAGAAAATTAACTGAGCGGAGCATTAAAGTCAACTCCCAGGTCCTTCACATTTTAGGGAAAAAAAGCAGGAGAACCATTTTGATCATCTTATTTCTTTCAGAGTCTCATAAATGCCAGCCAATTGGGGAAGAAACCCATCATGCACTTCTGCAGCTCTGGAGAAGAGCTATGATAGTAAGTTATGGACCCCAAAAGCTCCATCCAAACTCGGCTTGAGTTGATCTTTAATTTTTCTTAACCTCAGTTGTAAGACCAGAAGGGTTTTTGTCATTTTATTTTTGAATTAGGGTAGTGCCTGACAGCTATTTTGCTGACACTGTAAAATACAAGGCAAATAACAGCACTTACACAATAGTGAGCATATCAGCTAATTTCCCAATGGACCACAGTATTTCAGCCCTTGGTACCTCGGCTGTACTATTGCTCCTAGGTGAGGTAATGTATTTTAGACAATTTCTACTCTAAACTGAGAAATGTTTTGAAGGAGTAGCTTTCCAGTAGGGAGTTTAAGGTTGTTCCAGCCCGTTCCATATCTTATTAAGCTGGCATACAGGGAGAATCACCTAGGTTTAGAGCTGAATTAATATTTTACTGCAAATAATTTCACAATTGAATTATTTTTTCTTTTTTGATTACTCTGCGGATGTCCTCTTGGGATGCACTTTTTGGAGTTAATTCAGTATTTAGATTTATTAGCCACGCTTTTTGGAAAGGTGTATTGACTGTGAACAGTCAATTCTTAATATTTTACTTCATTTTAAAAATTCCAAAGCTATCAGTCAAATATTATTGGCCAGTAAACCACTCTTTTTTCTATTGACTAATGGACTGCATGCTAATCAGGAAGCAGACTTTTTGCAAATCAAGTAGCAAAAAACCAAAGAATTTTAGAAAGCTGACATTTTCTTCATCTCTGATCTCTACAAACTTTCTAGAGATCACCTTACATAAGAAAACTGAAGCAACAATTGTATTGCTTGGCTTAGTAAACTAGTAAACTTGTATTATCTTTTCTCACTTTTTAGCTATTAGTTAATACAAGATAATGCTAATAACATCACACTATTGTTTCTGTTTGGATCATTTAAAATCCCAGTTAGTAGTTCAGCTCCAGCTACTATATATACTGTCTAATATCTAGCTTAACGATCCAACATCCTGGAACAGCAGCAGAGCACAACAGGAAAATAAATAAATTGATTCAGAAGGTGTTTGAAGGGATGCCTGAAATTGTACAGGTAGTCAAAGACGCCATCAGCTCGTATTGTTTCCTTTGACAGTTTCCTTGTCCAGCTAGCTAATCGGAATAATTGGGAAAAACTACCATCCCTCAAGCCCCCATAGCAGATACTGTGTTAAAAATACCGTTTCAAGCCACCTACAATACCATTCTTTCTTGTAGTACAAACGGTGCAAACTTTGACCATGTTTTGGAGACTTTGCGCTCCGTAAACTGATGTTAGCTTTCCCATCTAACCTCAGGTGTGTGCTATTTATGACTGCACCCCTCCCTATATCACCCACTCTGTGGGCAATGCACAGCTGAGATAAGACCTCGGCCTTCAGTTTTATTGGAGGCACTCTGAAGAGTGACTTAGATATACGACAAGAGTTAACAAATACACGCATGGAAATGCTCTGACTGAAGACAAGTTATTTTCTGAAATTCCCACCCCCCATTTCTTTTGTATGTTAACATGTCTGCTCTGTTGACCTTCAAAAATACGTGTTCCCTTCTGACTCCACCATCCATTTGAGTAATACCCATATTTCTTTTATCTCCTTTGACAAGGTTTTAAAATACGGTGAAAAATGCTAGGCACTGTTTGCAAAAGTTGTATGTGTCTAAAGATGACCGAAAGAATCATGAGCCGTTTTGCCAAACTTGACGAGATGACAAAGCTGGAAAGATAAGTCCACTGGTAGCATTTTTGTTCTATTCCTATTACAAGGTCCATTTCTGTAGTCTTTGCTCCCATTGCTTTGATCGCATATTGGCTATAAAACTGGGGCCAAGAACTTTCATTCCGTAATGTCTGTCTCATATATACTATTCACATAACTGAGAAGTGAAGCAATATTCAATTACCCAACCAAATCTAATTATCAGCACTAGTCATTTATTTTATTTCTCAAATACTACCAGAATTCACACATGCTATATTAGTTTCTGCTTAATAGCATGCATTCCTTCACCAGTTTAATTACTGCAGAGAGAATATGCTTTGATTTCTTTCCAGGGGAGAAACCCACAATATGTGTTCAAGGTCATTTTGTATGTTTGGTTTTGGTTTTTTAAAATCTTCTTAAGAAGAGTTAAGTCAGCCTGGGTTTGATTTCTTCAGCAAAGTTCTCCGTAAACAGAGCACTATTTATATCAAATATGTTGAAATTCAGAAAAAATATTGGTCTGATTTAGACAGAAAAGGAAGAATTATCTCTTATATAACTAAACCTGACCGTTTTAAGAACCAGTACCGGGTCAGAAGGACCTGCTTTGTCCAAAACTAATCTGGCTGCTTCTTGTTTGGGGCTGAATCAGCAGCAGTGCAACCGCAAGCCTGGAGAGCAGTGTCTATCCACCTCCCTCCTGGTCCTCGTGGCTCTGCTCTGTGTGAGGGCAAGGCTTCCTCCAGCCACCACAGCTTGGCTTCACCCGCGTGACAGCAAGTCCACCCGGCTGAGGCCTGCCAGCGGCAGCCCAGATGTGCGCGGTCGGTTTGAGCCTTTCCTGCCCTTGGCTCTGGGGAGCATCCGCAGCTCCGGCCCAGCAGGACCACTTCTCAGCTAGGGATTATAAATCCAAACTAAGCCAGCTGTCTGGGAGCCATAAGCACCCATCCTTACTTGCATTTTTTTCTTGCTTGGTGTATCCCACTACCATGTTCTCCACTGTTGGTTTTAGTCCTTACTTATTATAAAAGTTAATGGTAAATAAGGTGCTTTAATATCATCCAGAAACAGGATAACTGTGTTTAATCATAACGTTTGTGATCAGTGTTTGTTAAGGTACAAATTGGACTTCACATTCAAAATTCAGTCTTAAATACCCGCTGTAGAACACAAGCATGCAAACACAGAATTCAATCTAAAATGGAGTATTTTCACTTGTTGATAAACATTCCAAAAAAGTGTCAGGTTTGAAAACCTGTTCCAATATTGTTAAGCTGTAACAATAAATCCCTTTGCAGGGCAGCAGGTAGTAGCAGATTCTTCCAAAGCCTTGCTGTAACTTTTCCTGCTGTATCCCATCAGCTCCGGTCTCGATAAATTCTCCCGGTGAAATCCTGGCTGGCTTTCCTGACAGCAGGTATCATCCTGCTATTGAAGCAGAGCTACGCACCCTTGAAAGAGTTTAAATTCCTATAGGTGCCTTGGCATCAAAACCAGAACAATGCATATATGAATTGTTCAGTAGGTGGCCAGTTATTTCCATGAATGATCAGTGTATGTTCAGCTGTGTTACCTCAGATTGGTATGTAGTGCCATAACTTGACTAAAAGGCTTTCTTCCATCAATGGCAGAGACTCTCCTGGGAGAAAAAAATAATAATAAAAAAAAAAAAAAACCAACCACCACTCTTTTTTCCTTACCTCCTCCACTTCTTCAGGTGTAAGTTCTTTTCTTTTATGAGGGTGGCCTGCACCAGGTCGAAAAGCTCCCATTGGGATGTTAATATTAGCCTGTGAGAAGGAAATTATGATGCATATAATAGTGACTGATAAGTAGACGTACACTTGTAAATGGCAAAACCCTAAAGTCTATACAAGAGTATAGACGTTATTGAGATTTCCTAGCACTTATGTCTTCAATGTAGGCATCATCACACCACTTCCGTGGGAAAGAGAAGTGCTTTCATCTCCATTTTGAAGACGGAAAGTGAAGAAACAAAGCTACCTAGAAAGCTTTTGAAGTTCTGCATTTTAGTCTAATGCTCCCTGATTTCATTGAACTTTAAACAAACGAGTACTAGACACCAAAGTGTCTTTAGGCACCTGCATCTGCTTCAGTTTGGTCAAGGGCAAACGGAAAGTGAGTGCCAGAACTAGAATTTAAGTGTAAATCACCCAAATCCTACAATAACACCCAAACCACTTGACCACTCTCCCTTCCCCAGTGACACCAGTTCTCATCTCATCTAAGCACAGGTAGTTAGGAAGGAAAGCCGGTCCTGAGCCACGAGTACTTAAAATGTGATTTTACTGACCAAATTTACCCACGGCTGCTACAAACTGCAAGTACCTTAAGTCCTAGAAATATGCCTCTCGGCTGCAAAGAGGCCCTGTGGGGAAAGGCAGGGAGGTTTTTTGACCCTCCAGCCTCTGCTGGGTGTTGCCCGGCCGCCCAAGCCCAGTCTGCAGCAGGGGCTCACGGGTCGGAGTAGGCTGAGCCGGCTCCAACGCCAGACAGACCGCTAGCCCCTGGCTTTAGCAAACTCCCTCCAGAACGGTACCCACACCACTGCGTCAGTCTGATTTTTTATCCGTGGCAGAAAGCCAGTAGCCATAGCACACCTTAAAAGTAAAGATTTTTGATAAAAGAATGGCAGAAAACGTTGCTTAGGAAAGAGCAGCTAAATTGTACCTGTTTCCTGATGTGACCCAGCCTGGGTTATTTTAAAAGTCAAATGGCGTGATCAACTAAATGCACAATTTATACCTATTCTTATCTTGTGATCTCAGAAGAGAAGCCGCTCCTAGGAAATGTCATCAAAATATCATGACTCCCACTGGTAAAACCAGGGGGTGAATCGGTAATGTTACGGAGCGGAAACGGAGAATCTTCCAATAGCAAGCTGTGCTATTGTAGTTTACCATCTGACTGATTTGCATTAAATGAAGATGAATAATCCCATCCTTCTGCTGAAATCGTGGTGTTGCAGATGATGCCCCAGGTTGGGCAACCACAGGAAAACAACCCGCTGTTTTCAGTAACAACAACTGTCCTGACAGCTGCAATCAAACTTCAAGCAAATTAAGAATCCATTTGCCAAGAAATAAGCACCTTCCCCTGAATTCTATTTATCTGTTTCCCTTTTTTTTTATTTATGCAAGGTGATGCCGCCGTTTCAGTGGGGCTGGAAAATGTCTGTAGGGCCACGTACTTTACGGGCAACTGGGCGTTCATTTCGTAATCCTTTTTCACTAAGCGTTAGTTTAGATACTGTGAAACCTTTCATCTGCACTTCCTAAATTCCCAGGAGACAGGGCATTTTCAGCCTCACGGTACTTAACCCATCAGTTCATTTAGGAGTGGAAAAAAACAACTTTGCTATTTTTAATTTTAAGCATCTCCCCCACCAGGCTCAGCCACCTCCAGGCAGCTTCTTTTTTTGGAGGACGAAACTTCTTTGCTCTTTACAGCTAGCGTGGTCATACAGGTTTGCAGAGTCGCACCATTAAGAGTTATCTCTCCTCTTGGTGGTCATTTTGAACTGAGGCGTTCCTTCCCCTCGGAGTCAGTAAAAGCAGAAGGCAGCCTCCCACGGCCACCCAGGGCATACCACAGCGCCGTAATTCCGATACCCGGCCCTTGCGTTCCCTGCTGTGATTGACAGACCAACTGTGACTAAAAATGCTTCAGGAAACAAAAATGAACTACTAAGTGCCAGACTGCTAATTAAATTAAATAAACTGCTCTTTGGTCTGCTTCAGCATTTTCACAGTAATCTGTGTCACACGGAAGCGGTTTGAACTATTTCACCTGCAATAAGCACGTTCATGTCAGAGTTTGGACAAGACGTACACAGACATCAAATATTAACTTGGTAAAATGAGCAGCCTTTAAGACACAGTTTAACACTGTCTAGATCTGACAACACATACTATAAATTAAAATATTTCTAGTATGCAATTAAAGTATGACTGACGGCCGAACAGTTCCTGTACCAAAGTCCTGATCTGTAAATCTCCCTCGTAATCCAATGCTGGTCCCTTCCCGTGGATGAGCAGCCTTGTAATGGGTGGACCAAATTCTATACACCAGTGTAGCTCTGCAAGGACCATGTTGTGCCGCGATCAGCACAAGTTTGCAATTTCGTTTTTAAAACACGTTTCGGGGCTCTTGTCACCTGTCTGCTGGGACTGAGATATGAGCCTCAGTGATCTCTTCCTCGTCCGCTCCTCATCCACTGAGATGTTAAACAAGAAATTTTTTGTTCCAGACGCCTGAAATCCTAAATAATAATTGTTTTAGACAGGCTTTCTAGGTGCGATTATTGTTTTTAAGCACACTAATTATTAGAACTATTGGGTTTGCATCTTCCTTTGTTTTTGGAAAGTGCCTACCAAAAATGACTTTAAGGATGTCATTGCAGTTTTCATAATGAGTAGGTATGCGTACTGATGTACTGGACTACGGTCTTCCTGAACAGACTGAAGGAAAAATATCTGTGAGCATGACATACAATGCATATTGCTGGTTTGACTCGATTAAACTGGTATTTAGAGATGTGGTTTTGTTCTTCTTTCTGTTTACTAGAGACAGGGCACTCAGATCAGGAGCTGTTGGGTCTTGAATTACCGGCAGACCTGCAGGAGTTGAGGACTGTTACGGGTAAGTTCTCCACAGCATCACAGCCATTCCCAGCTGTCCGGAAGGATGACTGGATAAGCTGGAAAGCCACTTCAGTACAAACATATCAAGGTTAAAAAATAAATAGAGGAACTATAGACAAAACTGAATTTAATTCAGAAAAAAAAAAAAAATGGGAACCCCCTCACCCTTACTGTGGGGAAAGCCGAAAATGGTGTTTGTAGGTAGACTAATTGTCAGCTTTTTACACAGTGAGAGGAGGAGGCCAGCAATGAATGCTACCAAGAATTAACACTACTTTGGTCCTCTATCACCCCAAACTACTCTTGGGAACCACTTTGTTCCTCTATTGCTCCAAACTACTCTCAGGAACCAGTTTCTATCTTTAACTCTCCCACATCTGTATTTAGGGGCTCTTGGCAAGTGAAGATTTTAGCGTACATCTCATGGTCAGCAAGAATCCACTTCTGACCCAGAGTACCATGGAATACTTCAGTTAGTAAAGTGCCATTACATTTCCATTGCTGCAGCACGATGTATATTCTCCAAGGGACGTCAGTCCTACTATAATAGCGCATAATAGCAAAGGATCATAATATATGAATCACAATGTATAAAAGTAACATGACATTTTGAGTCATGGTTCTTAGAGCGCTCAAAGTGTAATAGGCATCAATTCAAGTGCTAGTCTCCCTGCTGGAGCAACCATCGTCACAATGTTTAATAGATTTATTTTAAAGTTTGTGCTGTAATTTTTCTCATGATTCAAATTACCTTTGCAAACATTAAAGTTTCTTAAAATATTAAACTTCCTGCTTAAACTTAATGCACTTTTTAAATGGATAAACTAGAAGCAATTTTTTATATACATAAGTTGGAAAGTCATCATAAAAACAAAAAGGAGTCCATAACTACTTCTTCACTTTAAGGAAAAAGTAAACCAAATTCATTCCTTAAAAATGTTTGCATGTGCCTGTAGAGTTTAAATGTGAAATGTAAATACTTTTGAGCTATAAATTGCCTACATTTTTTCATTGATCATAAAAACAGTTCCATAGTCACCATAAAAGAGGGATGAAAATTTGAACTGAGTGAAATCAATGGGAAACTTCTGCTAATTTCAACGGAGAGTACAGCAGTTTGCATGCCTGTTCCAGTAGAGCTGATGTTGATAAAAAGAATTAGCATTTTACAGTGCCTTGCAACTTCAGTATGCTGTCTAGCCACTGGGTAATTATTCTTCTTGATGCTCCAATCCACTGAGTTAGTATTATCTCGGGGAAACAGAGGACAGATCAGACTTTAGAAGTTCCATTTTGTGTTTCTTACGTAATTTCAAGGCAACCTGAATCCATTGTAAAATTTCATTGCAAGTACATTTTATAAAATGCATGAAAATTCTGTAAAATTCTTCATTTCAGGAGGTATTTTGGCCTTTTGACAAGAATCAATGATAACATGAGCTAAATACGTTCTTCATGATGCTACTTCATGATGATGTGATAATTCTCCAGCTGTTTCTTTTACAAGTATGTAACAACCAATTTCATCCTTATGAGCATATGCCATTTGAGGAGGTATATGACATACAAGATTTTTTTTTAATGAAAACATCATCATTTCTCTCATTTTACCTTGGCTTTTAAATAAAATATTTCTTAAACAAATATTGGAAATTCAGGGTTTTTTTCCTAAAGGAATGAAGACATGAAGAACTTCACAATACCTATGCCATTTTTTCAGCCTATAAATTTTCCAGCACTATATTAATGCTGTGGAAAATCTGATAGTTGCAAGAATTAGTTTTACTCATAATGCTGATCAGTTATCAGCAGATGTATCACCGTGTTTTGCTTAGCTGATCCACCAACAGGCATAACCTAACACTGGAAAGACCATGCAAGCAAGCGATCAACCAACCTATCTGATCCAGTTTTTTATCAGCTCAGATCATAAGATGCTCTTCAGGTCAAACTTTTTCAGTGCTTTCATTTCTAGCAAGCTTTTCACTTTAAAAGAATAATCCCCAGTTAGCACTTCTGTGGTGTTTTGTCTGAGCAAAAATGCAGTTTTCCAAGCAATGGAGGTTGAGATTTATTATTTTATTATATTAGAAACATAAATACTGTCTCTTACCTGAATGGCTTTGACATGTGACGCTGGTTGTTTTGACATTTTTAAGACAGAGGCTTATCCCTGCAAGCAAAACGGGAAAGTGTTACAGGCTCTGACATTCTGATAGCTAAGGCAGATAAGCTAGAACTTAACCCGTGCTGCCTCTTGACAGGCATCCATTTCACCTGCCCAGCTCCGGTTTCCGTCTCAGTTTCAGAGTTGCTTGGTTATTCCTTCTGAATATCAGAAAGGGACAGAACACCTGAGCTTCCGCGATTAATCTTTCATAGCCACAAATGGAGCTCTCTCTTTCACATTAAAAACAATAATGAGTAGAGATAAGGAATCTCTCAAACCTTAGCAGCGTTGTAAAATGAGTAAATATTAAGGGAAGCATTTGAGGATAAACAATGTATGATTATCTCTGTCACAGTATGTACGTGGGAATTATTAGAACTCCCAGTTTAAACCTTCTTTCAAATAAAGCATAACTTGCTACAAAACATTGATAAATGCAGACAAACCCATTCTCTGACTCACAAATCCTTGCAAATCTTTAATGCCTATAGACTGAAAATGATCAAGATGGTCAAACTGTAAAGTTCTCTTTGACAATTGCTAGGGCACAAAGTAGCCTCTCTTCAAGATTTTAGATCATATAGATTTTCAATTTTCTTTAGCAATAAGATAAAAAAAGAACACTTTTCCACATAGTTTTATGCAGGTGGAGAAATATGAACTGTTACAGTGTTAATATACAATAACAGAGGGAAATACACCAAAGTCAAAAGATTCTGTAAAGGTAAAAAAACCAAACAAAAACCAAGCAAGAAATTTTTTTATCAGGTTAATTGAAACATCATCTCAGCCTTTTATTCTTTCACTGAGAATTAAGATCTTAACTGGACTACACCTTCATCCAAGTCTGGTTATTTAACCATTATAATACAAAATAAGATAACAACGCTAAAAGGTGAGACTTTAGTTCACTGGAGAACTCATTGATCACAACCACACTACAGCATATTTTGGCTACTATATTTAACGTGAGATGAGAAGGAAAATATTGAGAAAAGTAATAAATGATGTAGGAGAGAATAGCAGAAATATAACGAGAAATCAAATGTGGGTCAAAGGTTTTGGTACTCCAAAGAACATGACCGTCACGTGGAGGTAGTACCAAAGGAAAGTATAGCTCAGTTGTAAGTTGGCTTCAGCCTGGAATACCAGCTGAAATTGTATCACTGGAGCTGCATGGAAAATTTGCTCTTCCATACTCTCACATCGCCTTTAAATCGGTGTATAATGCTGAGCAGAACTTCAAGGAAACCTGGCCTGCCATTAGAGGTCTCTCTCTGATCGCACTCTCAGCTGTAAGAGTGCTGTCCGAACCAACACATATCCTTAAGTCAGAGGATGTCATCTTCATGCATTGCTTCAGGTTTCAATTGCTTCTGCTAAATTAGTAAATCAGAAAAAAAATCCCACCATGAAAAATAAAACCAGCATGCTTCCAGTGAGTTTTATATTGTGCTTTTACGCTTACATTTACAATCTTAAAATCAGAGGTAGCTTAAAAAACTTCCGAATCTACTTTGGGGGATGAAGTCTCAGCCACTGAAGTTCATGACAAAACTTGCACAGGTTTGAAAAGCCAAAAGAGTTTATTGCACTCTCTCTCTTTCCTTTTTGAAAATCTTTACTATGCATAGAAATAACTGTGCTGCTAACTAGTGGTTGTATTCCAAAGATAAATACAAAACAATCCCCCAGTTTATTGGAAAGATAAGGCTCCTGATACAGAAAAGTTTAATTAATTTTTCTTATCACCTTCTCCTCTTTGTAATCAGAATGAAAAATGGAAACAAAGCCACAGGAAATTAACATAAAACGTTTTAAAACACCGTGGATCTACTTTGTAAACACCGTCACAAAGAAATTCAAGCTAAGATGTACTCCTCCGTCTTGCGTGCCTGTGTGTTGCAAAAACACCGACACACACGTCTTGGGCCACCTAGAGCTAAACGGGCAAGGATTTACATTGCGTCCGGACTTTAAAACAAGCACAGCAATAGCGCTCCTCAGTGAGGTGCTCCGGCTTCGCAAGAAGTCTGCGTTCGAAATGATTGCAATCAGACACCGGTTCCTAAAGACGGCTGCATGATACAATTGTGTAGGACTGCTTTTGGAGGAGGTGATTTTCCTACCAGTTCGTGCTGTCCTCGTTACCGCCAGAGAAATCAGGACAACAGCACGCTACTGAGTAAAAATAGACAATCTTCTCTGGCTCTGGCTCTGGCTCTCTCCCCTTCCCTCCCTTCCCTGAGTTTCCCTCCCTGACCATCAACTGCACGAAAATAAACCTTACATTACGGATGCATCTATTACTGAAGTGATTAGTTCATTTTTATAAATTCCTTTGTTCTCTGGTCACGCGGCTCAGAGAGAGAGTCAAGAGCGCTGCACTGATTGTATTAAGTTATTTCTGGCATTCCAATCAGCTCTGCAAACTTGAAAAAAAAAATAATCACTCTTCACCCTCATTTCCATGCCGGGATTTCACATGTACGCAGCCCGAGAAGTGCAGACGCACGCCGCCTGTATTCCCCGGTGTCTTTTTGGCCTCCCCAGACCTTACCTTTTACCTTTTATGGGCTGCATGCTGAGCCAAACTTAGAAAGCAACGGTAACCTTAGTTCGGTTTGGAGCTGTTTCATGCCAGACTTCCCCTGCAAACTCCCCTGCTGGGCAGCGAAAGCACCCGCGAACAGCACTACTTGCGAAATACAGGACTGCTACAGTGAAATAATTCACTGTTTGGAAAAGAACCCTTGCAAAACAAAGGACCTATCTTCTGCCCCTCTGCTAAAAAGAATTGCTGCCAGGGCTGCAGCAAGATAATAAGCTGACTTATTCAATTTGCTTTAAGAGCGATGAGATATCATAATACCGCCTTTTGTAATCCGTACAAGAGATGTACAGTAGCACACGGACAACCGAAAGAGCCCTCCCCCCGCCCCAGCTGGAAGCTGTCCTTTCCCCCCGCCGCACTCATGGCATCCAGCACAACGGGTATTTCGGACACAGAACCCGCAGTGTATTATCTTATTAAAAGGCTTTGACAGGAACTGCACTGCTGTGAGACCCAGCTGGTGCAAAGAAAGAAGAGAAACCCCCAACTTTGCAGCTTCCAGCCTGGTACACAAAAACTTACTACACGCTCTCGGCAAATGCGATCACATTTTCTGTAAAGCAGTTTTCTCCGCCACAGTTACCTGCTAAGCTTACAGTGAAAGAACGCCTCTCTTACCATCTAAACCCCCATGGATTATTTCACTAGCTATAAAAAAACATATAGAAAATAATAAGCATGTACCTATGTACTACAGCATTCGAGCTAATACACCGTTAGGCTTCTTATGAGTCACTAGGTATTTAAGTGACTTTGTGTTTTAAATCTTTAAAGATCCCCCACAGACTATGAAGCAATAACTATAACAATCTGCTCTGAATACGCTGACACGCTGCACAAGACATTAAAATAAGCAGAAACCCACAACTATTCTAGTCACCTCACAGCAGTTATTAAAGAGTTTTCATAAGGGTCTTTCAAGTTTTTAATTGACCCCTTCAAGATTAGCTTACTTATATGAGAAAAGCTCCAAACCGTCAAGTGAGTATGCGCACCTCCTTTCGATGCTGAAAGAGGTACCTTCTTCTACCAGCTGAGGTATTGACTGTGATCCTTTCAATGTGTCTGAAATAGCTCTGATGCTTCCAGCCCGGACGGCACCGAGAGCTGCTCCAGGCTGGAGCAGGACTCGGCTGAGGAGTGAAGTGTGAAAGGGAATTCCTGTCATAGCTTCCAGTTGTTCTTCCTAAATATAGAGTTTGATTCACCCTGTAACTTGGTCCCCTGTGACACTTGACCATCATAAAACCAGGGCTCAAGCGCCAAGCAGGAGGTGTTGAAGGAGCACACCTTCGGGTCCTTTTCCTGCCCTCCCTCTCCCTGCCGTTCTGGGCTTTTCGCAAGCACCAGGCATACGGCAGCAGAAGGGAACGCATAACTGCTCTCGTGGTGTTTGGGGCAGCGCCCGCCTCCCTACTGCCACACTGGAGAAGGAAATAATTACGGAGACGTAATTACAAAGAACTCACCTCCAAGGGACTAACTCAGGGAGGTGAATGTCACACCAACGTGACTGTATCGCAGCTGGGTTGGGAGCCAACTTGCATAGCAGCTGCCTTGGGGGCTCAGCGTGGTTCCGCTGCGTATAGGAGAGCCATGCTCATGGGGAGGAGGACCTCTGAGAGCGCAGGGCCATGATGGCCAGCGGCTGAACTTTAGGGCATGTGGATGAAGAGAAGCTAAAGGAAGAGTTGGGGGTGGGGGGGAGTTGCAGTAGCCAGTGAGGGAAGTGAAATGTTATTTTACAGTTGTGGCCATGCTACCTGTGAGTGCTGTCTTCGGTGAAGGCCACAAAAGGAGATCTGTCACAGCAAGTCATCCATGGGGCACAGCCTCATGTTTCCACTTTCAGAAGTGAAGCCTCCTGTTCACTGCATCTTCACGAGAGTGACCTTCCCTCTTCATCACTCCTCTACTGTACCTGTTGTCTACCTGACCCACAACCCTAATGGTGACAACAGCAGTGTCATTATGGGCGATACTGTACCGGCCACTTGCTGCTGAAGAATGGTAGGGCAACTTTTACGAGAAGATCAACAATTTTCAAAACTATTGCCAGTTATTTATAACAAATAATTGTTGGAATAGTGATTTCATAGAATGATAGAATGGTTTAGGTTGGAAGGGACCTTAAAGATTATCTAGTTCCAACCCCCCTGCCATGGGCAGGGACACCTTCCACTAGACCAGTTTGCTCAAAGTCCCATCCAACGTGGTCTTGAACACCTCCAGGGATGGGGCATCCACAACTTCTCTGGGCAACCTGTTCCAGTGTCTCACCACCCTCAGAGTGAAAAATTTCTTCCTAATATCTGTTCTAAATCTGCCCTCTTCCAGTTTGAAGCCATTCCCCCTTGTCCTATCACTACACGCCCTTGTAAAAAGTCCCTCTCCAGCTTTCTTGTAGGCCCCCTTCAGACACCAGAAGGCTGTTATAAGGTCTCCCCAGAGTCTTGTCTTCTCCAGGCTGAACAACACCAAGTCCCTCAGGCTGTCTTCACAGGAGAGGTACTCCAACCCTCTGATCATCGTTGTGGCCCTACTCTGGACCTTCTACGACAGGTCCTTGTCCTTCTTATGTTGAGGACTCCAGAGCTGGACACAGTACTCCAGGTAGGGTCTCACAAGAGCAGAGTAGAGGGGTAGAATTGCCTCCTTCAACCTGCTGGCCGCACTTCTTTTGATGCAGCCCAGGATGTGGTTGGCCTTCTGGGCTGCAGGTGCACATTGCCGGCTCATGTTGAGCTTCTCATTCACCAACACCCCCAGGTCCTTCTCCTCAGGGCTGCTCTCAATTTCAAGAGGATTTCCCTTGACTTTAACTTATTTGATCAATCACTCTTTTCATTTCATGTATCTCAAAGAGGAAGATGACCTCCAAGACCACTTCATTAAGACCGTGACTCACTCTCTGCTGCCCTCTTTCCCAAAAGTGTTGTCATCTGGAAGCAGCTGATAAAGCTGATGATTTGCTCTAGCGGCTTGCAGACTTCTTATAGCCACCCCCTTCCCAAGGAGCCATGACAAGATGGACACACAACTAGGCACGCAACAGGCAAATGCATTTGTGTTAGGTCAAGACTGACGGAGGTATGGAGAGGCATCACCTCCTTTCAAGGAGGACCCCTAGGCCTGTTTCCTCAGAGAGGCTGGGCATGGCTGTTGTCAAATATTTTGAGGCATGAGAAGACTATTGTGCTTGAAACATGGCAGAGCTCACAACAGGGCTCACGGACCTGCCTTTTGCCTAGAACGGAGGAGTTTGCTGTTACAGTCTAAGGTCCTGCCGGTGGTTGAGACCACATTAAAGCAAAGTTTGAGTCAGATAAGTGACTTTAGCCCCTTGTGAAGGTTCATATTTACAACAAAAGTACTAGAAGGCAATGGAAGAGGCGACATATTTTTCTAACACAGTCCTGTACATTAATTTATTTCAATTTATATTACAGTAGTTTTATTACAAACCAGCTCTGGAATACACAGTTCTTTCTTCCATGTGTCGTTAAATTAGCAAAGGTTGGCCACTGCTTGCATTTTATAATCCCATCATTTTGCAAATATGCCTAAGAAATACCAGCTCAATACTGTTTCCTTCAACAAATTTTCATAGCAGTGACAAGCAATCTAATAAATAGTCTTAGTGATGTGTAAACAGGAAAAGAATCTACCTCTGTCACACACCTAACACCCATAAACTATCACACTTAAACTGTATTAAATTGTTGGGATAAATGGAGTAAACCCAAATTTTAGCACTAATATCAGAAAATGTAGATCTGAGTAGATTTTAAAGGGAAAATTAGAGACTTTTACCATTATTTTTCAGAGTACCGTTACCTTTGAATAACCACTGGTATTCATACCCCATGACTTGCAGATTCATCGGCTCAATACGTGCAGCAGACGATTTAGTAAGTAAATAAAGAGGCATACGCGCATTTCAGATGATGGATTCAATGCCTGGCAAGTTAGGGCCAGGTACATTGCCACACACTGCATAGAATTATTATTTCTCGTGTACAGAGATCCAAAAGACATAGTTACAATGTATTTATTTGAAGTATGAAAATCCCTAAATAGTTTAAAATCTACTTTTGTCGCATTCCTAGTAGCTTGTCTAATTAACATGCTTCCTGGAACAGTCTATTAGTTTTGAAAACAAAGTTGACGGTTAACAGAAACGTGTATGTATCTTACTTCTTGACTAAGATATTTCACTGCATAATGTCAGAATTGTTTCTATAAGCTGTCACTACTTAATATGCTTTCTTTAATGTTTTGCTTTTTGAGAAACCTCATGAGCACAGATAGAACTTTCCTGAGGCTGCCAAAAGAAAAAGATTTTTTTCTATTATAGTCCAAAATGTTTCAGTGTAGTGAAAACAACACAATACAATTGAAAATGCGAGTCAACAAAACCGCAGTCACAACCTCAGCTCACTTGAAATAAGACTTCTTTAAAGTAAAAAGTTAAAAAATACATTCCTGGAGTTTTGCTTCAAATTACCAAGTAGTAGCTACATACTACCGATCTTTGGCATTGCAAAACTTTGCTTCCCTATCTAAATTTCAGCTCTATAAATTACAGTTTATTACCAGGTAAGAAGAGTGGTCCCGGGATATTAAGTATTTGGTTAATTAATTCCTATCACTACCTTCATTTGAATTGTTTGGTGAAGAATATGAAAACTAAAGTTGCAGTGCAAGATAAACTAATCTCTTCATTCTACACATCTAAGTTATTGATTAAGATTTAAAAATAAGAAACCTGCTATCACACAGATTTATCAGAGGACTAACACAGAGGATCCTGCTAAAAAAGCAACATCATCCATTTTCTAAATCACACAGAGTTTATTTGTACTTTTGGGCTCTTTTCCCTTAGTAAAGATGTGCCTACTCCATGTAACAATGGTTTGGCATATAGGCTTGATGAAAGACAGAGACTTTAGCAACGGTACCCTGTCATATGAGGTTAGACAGAAGTACAAAAATTTAAGATACAGTGGAGCTAGCAATTACCAGGCACCAGAGCCCATTCTTACTCTTGCTTTAAAGTGAAAATAATTTTGAATCCTAGATTGCAGAAAGAACATCAGACCTCAGCTGATTTGTCAAAATAAAAGTTATCTGAGGAAGTATCATCCGATTGCTTCTCCCAGTGTCCCCCGTCTATGTATTTTGTAGTATCAAGAAGAAAACAAGCACTTTCTCTTGAGTTTCTACTTGTACAGTTATGCCAAAAACAATAACATCAGGCTATTTAAATAATGAATGACATAAAATAGCAGGCAAAAATGTTTGCTATTATCTAGTGGACAGGAAATCAACAAACATATCTAAATTAGCTGATTTTGTTTCTGCGACATTTCTGAGCTGCTAAATATTAATTCAGCTCCTGCATGCTCTCTTTCTTTTCCATATAAAAGCATGGTGATTATTATCACAGACTGTTCCATCAAGAAATAATTAGCCTTGTATTAAGAAGATGGTCTCATTAGGGGCTGCCAGTGACCTTGTTCTAAATTTCAGAGTTCCAGCATCTTTTAATAGCGTTGTTAGCATCATCTAAGAATTTGTATTAAGTTCTAAAAACTGCCTTATGAATATAATGCACACAAGTGCTAGAACATCATAGATTTGACCACTGAATTATCCAAAAGCCATATTCTCTGTGGCTTTGTATTCTGTAAAATCTTTACTTACCAAAATGTTTTGAGTAACTGAAATGTGACAATGTACAAGCAACAAATTTGTTTCCACTTTTCTCCTGGGAAATTTTAGCCACTGTACCTGGCAAAACTGATACTAAAAGAAAGAGCAAGGATACCATCAGATTTTGAAGGGAATATGAATTTTAAATGACACGTTGATTTTGTAAACATTCTGTCTGCTATAATGATTCAGCATCATTTGGAAAAGAAACAAAACCCATGACATTGCACCATCAGATTTTGTTCTGGGGAAATAAGTTTGACAAAATAGGAACTGACTGAATCACCACTGAAATTCTGAACAGAAAGACTAATCATTTTCACAAATCAGGATAATCTGAAATTCAAACAGGCATCTATTCTCTTTGTCAATCCCATAACAGACTTCTTTTCATGAAGGCCATCCCAGTCAGTTGATTACATCTGTGGAACACTGTTAGCTCCTGTCTTCAATGGTCAAGTTAAGCCCTCACCTGATATTCAGTAAGGCATTTTGCCGCTGTATACATCTGATGCAAAGATATACAAGAAGTAGGTACTGATATACCAGAGGACTTGGGGACTTGGCACCACACAAAGCTATGTACTTATCTCTTGTAATAAAGCATGAAACAAAATTGCAGCTGTGCAGGTAATCAGCTCACACACAGCTACGATCCTGCTGTGAGAGCAATGTAGTAGACTTGAGTAGAGCAATCATCTGCAGTCTAACAAAGAGAACAAAGACTAATCTCTGATGATTCCTCAGCTAAATGGCACATTAACAGGAATAAAGACATGGTTCAGACATGAAAATTCTGCCTGGTAGAAAGATGGAACCAGACAAGGGATCTCAGGCAATGGGCTGGAGGAAGCAGAATATCAAGGACATTATAGAGAAATGAATGCCTTTAGATAAAAAATGACCAAATTCAAGGACAACAGCACCAACCTGCTGAATCATACATGATTGATCAGTTGCTATCTTTGGTTTTTATCTGCTGAACAGAAAATGAAAGATAAAGATTGATAAACTGTGGGTGTGAAGATTTATAGAGTTTGAATCAATATCAGGACACTTATCTTAGTTCTCATGAGTCATAAGGAAAAAAATCCTTAGCTTCTCATACCTCCAACGCTCTGAAAAATAAGACAATTAAGTATGAATGCTTTCCATGGAGAAGGTATGAACAAATCTACTAGTCATACCTATCTATCAAGTAGACAAACTTGATCTATATCAAACTTTACTTTTATTGAATCAGATCTGCTACAGGAACATTTTTCAATCATCTGTGGTCTCGTGTCATACAGATATTGTACCTGTTCAGAGAGAAATTCCCAAAAGAAATCAGTGTTGGCACAGGAAGACCGGTAAAGTCCTCCAGCTGCTAATTTCTAAATGATGTTTCCCAACACAATATCAAATCTAAAGTGCTAAAAATAGTATAAACAGTTTCTCTTAGGAAATTATACAAAGTGGTTTTCAAAATCTTCACATCTTACTTGACATCCATAGGAAGTAGCGTTGTGGAGTGGCAATATCTTCTTATCCAAGGATAATAACAAACCTGAAAAAAGAAACTATAAACATTAAGCTGCTTCATTCAATCACATCAGGCTGCGCAACACAGGGGTTAGCCCTTTGAAGCAGAGTTCAGTTCTTAAGATCTGGAGCTAAAAGCGGTGCTTGAAAATCATCTGTTTGTCCTGGAAATTACTTTCAAGAACTGCAGGCTGCTCCGCATTTCCTGTGCCCACCAACTATCGGTGAGGTGCTAGGACATAGTCTTTACTCTGACTACAGTATCCAGGAAGATGCTCACAGCTTTATTGCAGCCAACTCTCAAACTGATTATTTAATTTATTAGGAAAAAAGGAGACGTTCTTAGCTCAGGTTCCTAACATAAACTGATCTCTGTAAGGAAAACCCACTGTTTTGTCGTGGGTAGTTCACAGGTCCTCTGACTGACAAGGGGCAGAGGGGATTTGGAGTACTGGGACACCGGTCAAGATTACAGTTTATCAATTAACTGTGTGGAGGGCTATGTGATCACAAAGCAGCTCCTTACAGCCTGGCAAGGCAGAACAAAATAAGTGCCGGTTTAACTGAGTGCTATGCTGTATGATGAAGCAATTCAGGAGCAACTTCAACCATCTGTACAGTGCAGGTTGATGGTTATACTCATCAGTTCACAGAATCACAGAATCACAGAATGGTCAGGGTTGGAAGGGACCTCTGGAGATCATCTAGTCCAAACCCCCTGCCTGAGCAGGGTCACCTACAGCAGGTTGCACAGGACAGGCGTCCAGGTGGGTTTTGAATGTCTCTAGTGTGGGAGACTCCACAACCTCTCTGGGCAGCCTGTGCCAGTGCTATGCCACCCTCAAAGGAAGTTCCTCTTCATGTTAAGATGGAACTTCCCATGTTCAAGTTTGTGCCTGTTACGTCTTGTTCTATCACTGGGCACCACTGAAAAAAAGACTGTTATCATCTACCTGGCACCCTCCCTTTAAGTATTTATAAGTATTGATAAGATCCCCCCTCAGTCTTCTTTTCTCTAGACTAAAAAGACCCAGGTCCCTCAGCCTTTCCTCGTAAGAGAGATGCTCCAATCCCCTAATCATCTTTGTAGCCCTTTGCTGGACCCTCTCCAGCAGCTGTCTTTCTTGAACTGGGGAGCCCAGAACTGGACACAACACTCCAGACACGGCCTCACCAGGGCAGAATAGAGCGGGAGGATGACCTCCCTCGACCTGCTGGCCACACTCTTCTTGATGCACCCCAGGATGCCATTCGCCTTCTTGGCCACCAGGGCACACTGCTGGCTCATGGTCATTCTGTTGTCCACCAGGACTCCCAGGTCCCTTTCCACAGAGCTGCTCTCCAGGAGGTCATCCCCCAACCTGTAGTGATGCATGGGGTTATTCCTCCCCAGGTGCAGTACCCTACACTTGCCCTTGCTGAATTTCATTATGTCCCTCTCTGCCCAACTCTCCAGCCTGTCCAGGTCACGCTGTATTGCGGCACAGCCTTCCGGCATGTCAGCCACTCCTCCCAGTTTTGTGTCATCAGCAGATTTGCTGATGGTACACTCTATCCCTTCATCCAGGTCATTGATGAATATATTGAACAGGACTGGACCCAGTACTGACCTCTGAGGAACACCACTCGTTACTGACCTCCAACTAGACTTTGCACCACTAACCACAACCCTCTGAGCTCTGTCTGTCAGCCAGTTCTTAATCCACCCCACTGTCCATTCATCTAACCCACACTTCCTAAGCTTGCATGTGAGGATGATGTGGGGAACAGTGTCAAAAGCCTTGCTGAAATCAAGGTAGACAACATCCACTGCCCTACCCTCATCCACCCATCCAGTCACGCCATCATAGAATCACAGAATCACAGAATCACAGAATTATCAGAGTTGGAAGGGACCTCTAGAGATCATCTAGTCCAACTCCCCTGCTAAAGCAGGATTGCCTAGAGCACATTACTCAGGACTGCATCCAGGCGGGTCTTGAAAATCTCCAGGGAAGGGGACTCCACAACCTCCCTGGGCAGCCTATCAGATTAGTCAGCCGTGACTTTCCCTTGGTGAATCCATATTGACTACTTCTGATAACCTTATTTTCTTCCAGGTGCTTTGAGATGCCACCCAGAACAAGCTGTTCCATCATCTTTCCAGGGATGGAGGTAAGGCTGACCGGCCTGTAGTTTCCCAGGTCATCCTTCTTGCCCTTTTTGAAGAATGGAGTGACATTGGCTTTCTTCCAGTCCTCAGGCACCTCTTCTATTCTCCAGGACCTATCAAAGATGATAGTTCATCCTGTGCAAGACATTCCTATTATTCAGAACAGCTAAATATCATCTGCACATAGGTGAATATAAGTGCTACAGGCTTTAATAGTCTGCTAAACAATGAACCACAAACTACTTTGTCTTCTCCAAAGTGTTATCTCCCTTCAACTTAAGCAAAGTGCATTTCTTTCCCTAGGGTTCAAGGCTGCCCTACGGGTTTTGGGGTTCAAATTTGATAGGTCTAATGCTATCATGTGCATTTACTTCAGGTTACAGTGAGCATGAAACAATGTCTGTTAGACTGAAACTATTTTATTTTGCATTCTGCAGTAGAGTAGGGGATTGTGTACATGGAGATTCCACAGGTAATTTAAAGCAAAAAAAAAAAAAAAAAAAAAAAAGGCACAATAGCTGTTTGGCATCATTAGCTTCCTTTGTGTGCTCTCCTCCTTCACTTAGTGATCCTTTTTTTCTGCAGTTTAGGTAAACCCATTTTCAAGGACAGACTTTTAAAGTGGTAAAGAGATCCCAGCATAGGACCTAATGTTGAATAAATACTCTACAGTAGATATTCTATGCTTTTTTTCTCACATATAACTTCTAAATGGTTGCAGAGGATGCAAAGCCCAACAGGTGAGCACTCAAGACTCTCAGCTAAAATAAGTAGCTGAAGCCCCAAGCTAATATTCTTACAGAACTGGATTCTAGAATAGTATTCAAGCCACATCTCTCAAAGTTTGCCTTTTCCTTTTTCTTTAGAGTCTGACAAACATTTCTCCTTGGAGTGCAACAGCTTTGGAGGACCTTCTTTTAGGTGTAATTCCAGTTGTGATGTGGCTAACAGAATTACGACATATAGGTAAATGCAGAAAATTGATAGCAATTAAAAAAAACCTATGATTTGTTTTTCTATAGAACAGCACTAGTAATTAACAAATGGTGAAAAAGCATGTATAACTACTCTTCGTAGCAGATTAACCCAGTAAAGGCATGTTTCTGTGAACACTTGTTCTTTTGCTTTACTTACATTGTTCATATGAAGTGACTTAAGAACAAATCTCATTTGTTTTAAGAATCAAAATTCCCCCTTTCCAGCATGTATTTTTGGTAACCAGGTTAAATACAGCAAACAAATCCTGAACCTTACAAAATACTTTGACCTCATTTCTATTTAAATAAAGTAAGACTGTTTCCTACTGTAATTGGAACATAAAAACCTATCACGAAAATTGTGTAACAACCTGCTCTTTTCTTTTCTAGGCGCAGCAAGGATCAAAGTTGTTTGTTTTTTTTCTTTTCTTGTTTGGGTTTCAGTTTAAAAGACCACACATATCACATATCTGCATTTTTGCATAATATTAGTAAGGTAAATGAAAACATATTTGTCCTTCAAATATTTGCAACCAATGATATATATGTCTCTGTAGTGTGCCAGTCTCTGTATCTCACTTCCGTCTCAGATTTCTTCTTTACTCCGATCTTTTTATTCCCTCCAGAAGCAATCTCCTAACCTGCATAAGTGCTTAATGGACCATCTATTTCTTCTTTCATGCATCCTTGAATGAGGTTCAACAAGGCCAAGTGCCGGGTCCTGCACTTGGGTCACAACAACCCCATGCAGCGCTACAGGCTTGGGGAAGAGTGGCTGGAAAGCCGCCTGGTGGAAAAGGACCTGGGGGTGTTGGTCGACAGCTGAATATGAGCCAGCAGTGTGCCCAGGTGGCCAAGGAGACCAATAGCATCCTGGTTTGTATCAGAAATAGTGTGGCCAGCAGGACTAAGTAACTGATCATTCCCCTGTACTTGGTGCTGGTGAGGCTACACCTCAAATACTGCGTTCAGTTTTCGGCCCCTCACTACAAGAAAGACATTAAGGTGCTGGAGCGTGTCCAGAGAAGAGCAACAAAGCTAGTGAAAGGCCCAGAGAACAAGTCCTATGAGGAGTGCCTGAGGAAACTCACCTCTGTGCCCAGAAAGATCATAGAACAGATCCTCCTAGAAGGTATGCTAAAGCACATGGAGGACAGTGAGGTGATTCAAGACAGCCAGCATAGCTTCACCAAGGGCAAGTCCTGCCTGACCAACCTAGTGGCCTTCTGTGGTGTACTGACTACGTCAGTGGACAAGGGAAGAGCTACAGATGTCATCTCTCCAGACTTGTGTAAGGCCTTTGACACGGTCCCCCACAACATCCTTCTCTCTTAATTAGAAAGATTTGGATTTGATGGGTGGACTGTTCGGTGGATGAGGAATTGGCTGGATGGTTGCACCCAGAGGGTAGTAGTCAATAGCTAAATGTCCAGATGGAGATTGGTGACAAGTGGTGTCCCTCAGGGGTCTGTACTGGGACCAGTACTGTTTAATATCATCAATGACATAGATAATGAGATCGGGTGTACCCTCAGCAAGTTTGCAGATGACACCAAGGTGAATGGTGTGGTTTACATGCCTGAGGAATGGGATGCCATTCAGAGGGACCTGGACAAGCTTGAGGTGGGGCCCATGTGAACCTCATGAGGTTCAACGAGGCAAGTGCAAAGTCCTGCACCTGGGCCGGGACAACCCCCAGTTTCAATACAGTCTAGGGGATGAAGGGATTGAGAGCATCCCTGCCAAGAAGGACTTTGGGTTACTGGTGGATGAAAAGTTGGATATGAGTCAGCAATGTGCACTTGCAGCCCAGAAAGTCAACTGTATCCTGTCTGCATCAAAAGAAGCACGGCCAGCAGGTCAAGGGATGTGGTTCTCCCCATCTACTCTGCTCTCGTGAGGCCCTACCTGGAGTAGTGTCCAGTTGTGGAGCTCCCAGCATAAGAAGGACATGGACCTGTTAGAGCGGGTCCAGAGGAGAACCATGAAGATGATCAGAGGTCTGGAGTACCTCTCCTATGAGGACAGGCTGAGAGAGTTGGGCTTGTTCAGCCTGGAGAAGAGAAGGCTCTGGGGAGACCCTATTGTGGCCTTTCAGTACTTAAAGGAAGCTTATAAGAAAGAAGGGGACACACTTCTTAGCAGGGCATGTTGCGATAGAAGAAGAGATAATGGGTTTAAACTAAAAGAAGGCAGATTTAGACAAGATATTAGGAAGACATTTTTTACACTGAGGGTGGTGAAACACTGGCACAGGTTTCCCAGAGAGGTGGTAGATGCCCCGTCCCTGGAAACATTCCAGGTCAGGTTGGACGGAGCTCTGAGCAACCTGATCTAGTTGAAGATGCCCCTGCTCATTGCAGGGAGCTTGGACTAGGTGACTTTTAAAGGTCCCTTCCAGCCCAATTGGAATAGATTCTACGATGGGGTTGTTCATCCTGGAGAAAAGGTGGCTTAGGGGAGACCTTATCGCTCTCCTCAACTACCTGAAAGGAGGTTGTAGCAAGGTGGATGTCGGTCTCTTCTGCCAAGTAGCAAATGACAGGATGAGAAGAAATGGCCTCAAGTTGCACCAGGGGAGGTTTAGAGTGGATACTAGGAAAAATTTCTTCACCAAAAGGGTTGTCAAGCATTGGAACAGGCTGCCCAGGGAAGTGGTTGAGTCACCATCCCTGGAGGTATTTAAAACAGATGTGGTGCTTAGGTACATGGTTTAGTGGTGGAACTGGCAGTGTTAGGTTCATGGTTGGACTTGATGACCTTAAATGTCTTTTCCAACCTAAATGATTCTATGATTCTTGTCTGTACTTGAAATTCTCAGCTAGACTTGGGCACTCATTCTGGAAACATCCATGTACTCCATGAAAGCACCCCTTCATTTCAAATTACGCTGCAACATAAATGTTTGCAGAACCACATTTTATTCCAGCCTCCCTTTCTTCTGTTTAGCTCATCTCAACTCCCAGCCAACAAATACTCCTCAGAACATGTCTAAAAACCTATTAGGTCTCCTCAAGGCTCAAACACTTATCCAACCAAGTCATGTTCTGATTGTATTGCCTTCAAACTGGCAAAATTTACATGTCCATGCTAAAATCCACATCTTAGCTGGTTTTAGGTCTGAGCCTGCAACAAACTGTGAGCATGTACAATTTCCCTGAAGCCCTCCAAACCCTTTTAACATCGGAGCTTCTGAAATTGTTATTAAGACTGGTTTTACTTTTATTTTGCAATGCGTCTTCTATGGTAAGTAATCTAATAAGTCTTCTATGGTAAGTAATCTACTTCAATAATAGATCAAAGTTGAAGAGATTAATTATTAGATATGCTGATAATTAATTTTAAGATAAATATATTTACTATGTCTAGAAACAGATGCCTATAATATTAAGCCACTAACTGAATTTGACAATATCTTAATTAATGTATTATTAACACATTCTGCTTAGTATTTACTTGCCAAATTACATTTAATCAGTACTGTTATGCTTCTGAGATTATTCTTTTTCTGTTTAAAGTTTTTGCATAGACTTAGATCCTCTTGCATGACCACTGATATACATCCTTTTCTAACATTCTTTGATATTTGCCCCTTTGAGGTCCACCCATGCCCTCCCATTACCCTCACCTCAGCTGTGACTGCTAAAACTCTGATAATTACACTGTTTTGTAACAATGTACATATACTGTGCACTAACCTGATTACTGTATGGCATTTTGCTTTAGCTTAGTATGCAGCTATACAGAAAAATAAGCAGTGGTAAAAAGTATATTAATATCTGTATTACCTTCTGAACCATTTTAAAGTGGAAATCTTTAATCTTGAATACCATAGGTTTCAAAATGGAAAATGCAATCTCTCCCTGAAACACTTCACAGTCTGCAACAGTTTCATTCCATGAGAACAAGAATTAGCCTTGCCTTTCTGCCAGGGGCAAAATATCCGCTCCAGTTACGCAAGTAAAAACAGTGGGGCTGCCAGTTCACTCGGAATGTCTATCTTCTGCGTTCTAGAAAATTCTTATTTTTATTTGTTTTCTTGTGATAAACTTTGTAGCAATAAAATACAGACTGTGTATTTTAGTTGCATTCCTTTTTATTTGCTTTGCCAATTTCTATGCCAACTCTATAAAATTCATGTCTGTATTTTATACAGTATACTAAGTGAACACAGAAGAAAAATACAAAAGCTGTTTATCAACTGGATCATTTAAACACACACATTTTACTATGCTTGATTACAGTGAGGCTATGCTACTAGTAAAAGTACTCATGTTCTTAACTATTTGAATATGATTCCCCTCCATTGCTTCCAAAGACCACCACTAGAATTAATTTTGTATATTTAGACTAAATGCATGTTGATCTATGGAACAACTTGGGTTTTCCACCAATAAAGTGTAGAATTAACCATATTTGCATCATTTCTCAATGATTTGCAATTCAACTTGCTAGATATTGTGAAGAACTGCAGAAAAGCCATAGTCAGATCTGATTATTCTGGGACTCTGTTTCTTTTAGAAGCTGGGGACATCTCAAAGTTGTCTATGTCAGTGCACAAACTCAAATTTGATTGCATGCAGGGCTGGACGCATTTTCTGTAATGCTTCTGCTTCTATGTTGGAATGAAATTCTTTCCAAAATTCTCATAAGGCTTTGGTTAACATGAATAGCTCCCACTGAAGGGTAGGGGTTTAAGGACGATGAAAAATCTAAACATGGGGGAAAACCATCCCTGACTTGAGATGAAAGACAGAGAAATCCAGCAAACAGATAACCAGTGGAAGCAGGTATGCATTACCAGTTCTCACTTCCCTCTCTGCCCCCCCTGCAATGGTCAACAATGAGAGATTAGCCAGGGCTGTCTCCCCTTACTTGCTTGTTGATCTAAACACCTCCTGGGGTACAACCCCTTATTCCCATTTCCCCTCAGCAATGCCATGTTATCAGTGAAAAGAAAAGGAGCTGAAAAGAGCCAAGGAGTTCAGACTTGAGATGTTCTTCCTGCTGGTAGTGCAAGGAAAGCTTGCAGCATCCATCTTGGGAAGGACAGGATGAAGCAGCATATATGGAACAAAGAAAGAGCTGAAAAATCTGAAAACGTGACTGAAAAACAGCATTAAAACCACTTACATTCTAGCAAAGGCTGGGCTTGATGCATTTTTTTGGATTCAAAGCACATTCAAATACACTGATGTATTTATTTTAAAACACAACTTCTACAAAACTTTCTGGAAAAGACAGGTTGGTTTTACGAACTCTTCTCCTAACAGCAGTCCCAGCTCTTCCACAGAATAGTCTGTGAACCCACAAACTGACGTATCAGAGCTGAAGGACGAATGGAATAAGCATTTTCAAGAGGGAGATGTCCTTCTGAGTATTTCTCACAAATCAAGGCCAAGGAACAAATGTTCTACAGCACACAGGAAAAGGTGGACTGGCAGCCACAAACTGCAGATGTCTCTCTCACTGCTGCTGACTTGATTCAAACCACAGAGCTCTCCCACTGCTGCTGTCTTGATTCTTGATAAATCTTTTTAAATAACAAGAAAATGGAGGACACGATAGTGCACCTTTTTCACAAGTGGAAGGGAAGGGAGAGGGAGTTCAGTTTGCACAGTTTGCGTAGGCAAATAAATATATTCCTTTAACCTGTGCCAAATCTTGTACTTGTTGGCTTTCAGTGTTCGAGCTCTGAGTGAAAGTTTTTAAACTAGGAAAGGCCCTGAGAAATCGACTCTTAAGATTACTGACCTCGTGGCACATGCCACTTCCAGTACCAGTGAAAAACATGCCCAAGAGTGAGCGAGTCCAAGAGAGGCAAAAAATCAGAGAACTAGTATGATAGTGAATTGGGAGGGAACCACAGCGGCCTGGAGAGCGCTTGCCTGAAAGCCCTTCTTAGAATGAGCCTCATGAAACGATTTTGTTGTCATAAAGTCAACATGAAATTTCTGGATGAATGACACCAGTTAAAGAGAATCCTATTACTCCCTCATCACTGAAGCGCTTCCACGACCCGCTTTAATCCTACCACCGCAAATGAGTTTTACTCTCCAGCAATGCTTTCCCGACCATTTTCAGTGCAGCCTCCCCAGAGGACTCCAACTCTTCCACCCGCAGCGCCACGGGCACCCCCGGGGTCTGACGGGGAGCGGTCCCTCCGCTACCGGGGGGAGGGCTCGCCTGCGACTGCCTCTGCCATTCAAAAAGTGACATAAAAAGACCACGCGTGAACATCATTACCCTTCTTCACGACGTACGGACACATAAATAGCTGACACGAATTTAGCAGCAACAAGAGAAGGCCCAGCCCGGCCCTATCTCCCTATCCACCCCCCCCCCGCGCAGGCGCAGTCCACCCCGGGACACCCGGCCCACTGCGCACGCGCAGCGCGTGACCTGCTAACCACCCCCCCTTCCCCTGCGTCTTATGCTGTGACGTCACTCCGGCACCTGCCCTCGCTGGCCGCCGTGCCCGGAAGCGTCCGACCGGGCAGTATCGCTGATGTAGAAAGGTTCCGGGACAGGTTTAGTTCCGGGGGCTCCTCCGCATGAACCGCAGCCGCCGCCACCGTCTCGACCCCAGCAATGATCCCGATCCCGGTGGTGGTGTGCGTGCTGGGGGGCTGGTGCGCCATCTACCTGGCGGATACGCTGCTCAAGGTGAGGGCTGTGGACGCAGAGCCAAACGGGGAGCCCTTGGCCCCGCTTCACCCTTCGCACCCCGCCGGAATAAGGGCGCCGGCAAGCCCCATCCCCATCCCCCCCCCCGGGCGGGGTCTGCAGTCGCCACCGGCGAGCGGCTTCCTCGCCTCGCCCACCCTCCGAAACACCGGGGCCGGCCGCCAACCCTCTTCTCCTTCCCTCGCAGGCAGACGGGGGTGCCGTTCCCCTGCCCCGAGGCTGCAGGCCCGAGCTGGCGGCGCGCGGCCTTTCCGCAGTTGAAATGTAACGGCCGGCGTTAACGGCCATTCACATCTAACGGTGCGGCCGCTCGCCCCCGCCCCCGGGGTCGGCCGCTGCGGAGTTCGGGGCGGGGGGGTTGTGCCCGGCCCCCGCGTCTCGCTGTCCTCCCCCAGGCTGCCGAGGCCATCCTTCCCCCGAGGGCGAGCCGCCTCGTCCGAAACGCCGGGCCCTTCAGTCCTCCGAGGAGCCGCGGCGGCGGCGGCCGGAGAAGGGGTGTTCTGCTTCCGCCCCATGGCTGGGGTCGACAGCGCCGCCCAGCCGGCTGCAGGGGTTTCGGGTCTGCGTTCAAAGGACCGCAGCCGTGAAACTAGGGAAGCCAGCTTGTAGTCCGCTGTGGCACTTTAATGTGCTTTCTGGAGTTTAAAGTATTATAATCTTTAAAAAAAAAAACAACAAAAAAAAACCCAACCCAAAACCAAAACAACCCAACCTTAATTTATAAGTTTGGTTATAGAATATGTCTTTTAAAATGATGATTTTTCTAACATTTATGTAAAAACATAACTAACACACTTCCTTTTTTTTTTGACTGTCCTTAGTTTTACTGAAAAAAGAGACAAAGCTCTATGCAACTACTTTTTAAAGAAATAAACTTCTTTCTTCAGCGAGTATTCTAAGACTCATCTTCCTCCTCCTGATGGAGAAAGAGGAAGATTTGAAAGGAAAATACATCAACTAGACATCATTCATTGTACCTAGGGATGCACTTGTGCATTGCACAAGTCTCATTAAGTGGTTTTTTTTTTAAAGCTCGAGAGGTATGATTTTTGAGAGATGATTGCTATTTTGCACACATACTTTGAAATTTCACATATGCTAGTTAAATATGAGGAAAAAAAATGAAAAGTTTTATCTGTAATTCTCTTGCTTTTTGATGTTAGAGCCTAGGAGCTGCATCTGTTTCTGCCAAGTGCAGATAGGGCCTGCTGATTTCAAAGTAAAAAATGTTCATTTTGTCGCATAGGAACATAGGAAGAAATATAAGAAATTTTAGGTGATGAGAAAACTTGGAAAAATAAGTGGCTCCCCCTGCTGCTAATCGTTGGAAAGCGAATGTAGCTCAGTAAATGATGAGGGCTAGTAATCGCCAAATATTTATTTCTCTGTACCTAATGACAATAAAAATTACAGTAATTTATCTGAAGATTTCTCAACTTTTATTACATCAAGTCTATATTAGGTATTTGGAAACAAACGTGGCATTATTTTTAAACAAATTAGAATATTAGCCAAATACCAGAAAAACGTGCTCCTGACTGTAGCAAGACACACCAAAAACCACCAAAGGTCAGCCAACTGCCTGATTTTCTTTTGACAGTAACTTTGTGTCTGATGAAAAATCTTAGAGTGTGAAGCAAGAGCTGAATTCAGGCTGAAGTCACCTGTTGTGCCACGATGCCCATTTGTATCTCAGAGACTCTGAAGACCTTAAAATCATTTACTTTTGTAAGTAAGAACAGCCACTCCTTGTTATGACCTCTGGTAGAGCTTAGCAGCAGCACAGGAGGAAAAAAAGAAACCCCACAGTGTTTGGAGCCAACATAGTGCCTGATTTATGTTGAAAAAGAAGGGAGAATGCCTGGAATGCTATAGCAAGCAAGAGAGTCCAGGAGTTAAATTTGAACTTTGATCTTTTTACTAAAAGTTGACAAAGGTTATTAGTCGTCAGGAAGTATGTGGGAGCTGTTAGGTTTTAGTAAACTTACTGGTAGATCTCATCTGTGTACATCTCAATGATGAGTTTCACTGTGAGCACCACAGCCAAAATAGAATTTGGATTAGTTAACCAGTTTTATATTATTAGGAAACTCAGGGTTGCTTCTTTTATTGCTGGTACTGCAAATCTCCCACCACATTCAGAACCTGAGGCTGCTAGCAACCGGAGCAACAGGCAGTCCCTGCTTAGACCTCAAATCACTTAGAATTCAATTACACTGAAAGGACATACAGAGCGTGAGTGAAAAATAATACAGGAGTACTTTTCCATGCGTGATCCTGTTGATATTTTTGGCAAGAGAAGGATGTGTGCTTTAACTTGCAGTTGATGTTTGTTCTGTAAACTTGTTCGATGTGCAATGTCTCTTGCTCAGTTTATTCCCTTACTGGTTTTGTTCAGATTTCAAACATTTTGTTAGGTGGTCTGACTCTTAGAAAGTCTACAATATAGAAGGCATAACTGTGTATATAAATGCATTTTTGCACAAATAAATTCACATATTATAATATTGCTAGACATCTCACAAGATGCATTTGTGTTATCAAACTAAAAATATGCCAAATCAAGATGGGACTTGGAATTTTAAGTCCCTCTTTTTGCTCTTCATTGAACCACTGGCATGAAAGTTTCCATTGAAGCTTGGATCCTACAAAAGGGAATCACGCAGGCAGATCCCTAAATTCCTGTTCCCCAGCATCCTAAATCATCCCATTTCATTCTGCCTGAAGGATCAAGAATGAGCAAAGGGTAGAAGGTTGTCCCTCCTTCTGCTATGAGAAATAAAGGATGCATTGGGCGCATTCAGTCAAGGTTAGCCTTCAGCTTTTAAGGTCAAGGAAGCTGAAATGGTTCAGAGCTCTTGAACAGATTTTGTCAGCAAAGAAGAATGTTAAGGACTCCTGCTTGCTGGCAGATATTTATGGAGCTCCTGGAGTATTTAGCAGACGTTCATTATTTTGAAGGCTTGCATAAATAAAAAAGGTATTGTTTTTGTAGTAAAATTAATATAACAAAGATCACTTAGAACTCAACTTAAAGAAGCAGAGCCAGGGCCTGTGTGAAGGAAGCTTGAAACATAGGATACCAGCATACCTCATATCAGGGTGTGAGGGTGCACCTGGTAATGTGGTGATCCTGCTGGGCTCAGGACAGAAGGAGCAAAAGTTTGCATAGAGCTTTAATATATTTTGCAAATGTAGTTATGTATTGATCATTAATGCCATTTACACAACTTGTGAGGAAAATGCAAAAGCAAAATGAGTTTTGGTACCTTTTTTTTTTCTATATTTGACAAATGTATGGTCAGTAATCCCACATTTCTTGTTAAAAACTTCATATTTATTTATATCTTGCTAGTACAGTGGGGCTGTGATGTGGTTTGAATTAATTTGAAGGGATGAATTTCTGGCTTTTCTAGGGGAAAAGTAGGTTTTGCATGTGAAAGAACACATCTTTAAAGTGCCAAATCAATATATCCAAATAGCTTTATTATAATGATACGTGGTTGGTTTGGGGTTTTTTTGAACTCTGTGAATGAATTGGATGTATTTACTTAATTCTCAAAAGACAATCTCTCATGTCTGAGGTACTTAATATGATCTGTGGTTTTATTCTTAATTATCTAGTAGATTATGTGAGGTCTTCTTCTATGTTCTTTGGCTTATGTATTATTATTTGTAAAAGTGTAGGATCTTTGTGATCTCTACTGTTAAAGTTAGCAAATTCTGTCTTAGCAAATACTGATCTAGTTGTGGATGCTAAACTTAGTGGTGTCATAGGGAGTGACTAGTGTTGATTACATTACAATAGAAATTTCTGTAGGTGCCCTCAGCTGAGCAGAAAAGTAACTGAAATCAGTAGGGCAAAGAAGGAGGAAATGACACAGAAATATATAGGCAGAAAGGATAAATGGTGTAGTAGGTGATAAACGAACAATGGCCTGAATAAATGAGTCTCGTGTCCTAGGAAAATTGTTACTTGAAATAAATTTTTGATATTCAAGTTTTAATTAATTCAAGAAAATGAGAAAAGCTATGAATATAGTTGTGCAAGATGAGATCCTCATCCCCACCACCACAGCAGGACACGAGGAATGCAAGGAACTTGGCAAGTTCTAAATTTGTTTAACAAACCAGAGACGACAGCCAGAAACTTGTGAAGTTCCTCTTGCGGGGTAAGAGGGGAGCCTGTTGTAAACAATGCATTCCCAATGTCTTCAGTAGATGATGCTTCTCATAGGGAAACCCAGGAACAATGCTGCAGGTCAGACAGCTCTGAAGACTTGTCTGGATTATGTCAGAGACACTCCTGCCTTCAGGACTGCCCAAAGTCAGAAGGCTCAAAGCTATGGTGTGCTTTTCCTGAGCCGTGAGTTCCTCTCCACCTCCAAGGAAAGCATTCCCTCAATTGGGTTTCTGATACTAGCTTGTATGAAGAAGGCTGAGTAAAGCCTATTGAGAAGACAAGCACCAGATAATATAAAGTGGCAATTGCAAAGCTGTATCTGTTGGTCTATAATATCAGATAATACTGCAGTTAAGTATTAATCATATAGTTTATAGGTCACATTTCTCATGGAGAGAAATCTTTGGAAGTACTAGGAAGGCATTCTGGCATTATCTTTGAAATGCTGGGAAATTATCATAGTGAAATCACTGTTGCAATACAGGTTGATAATTTTAAATTCCTTCTGGCTTTTTGTCAGCATGATAAAATATTTCAGAGTCTTTTTAGGCATAGTCTCTGTGTTTGAAAAGTAGACCTAATTTTTACCCTTGCTAAAGGTTTTCCACAGTACTGGTCTGTATCTCACCAATATTAGAAACAGTTTTTTCAGCTGAGGCCAAAAGTAGTATTTTTCTTTAAAAATGTTTACTGGAATGTAATTGCACATTGAAAAAATACCATAAACAGTTCAGTCTTTAGCCTTCTAACCAGACAGTTAAAAACTACTGAAAGTGATTTAACACTAGGAAAGATGGTATAAGACCTTGTTTGTCAAATAACACTGGATTCTCGATCTCTCTCACAGTCCTAAAACTGTTGCAATTTACATCAAAGCAGTGGCATAACTTTTTCATATTACATGTCACACCTACCTCTATGTCAAAATATAAATAATGTGCAGGACATTTACCTGAAGTTGTACATCTCTTTCATATAAAGAGATGACGTTTACTGCTTGGTCACATAACGCAAAATCTTCCTAGAAGTTTTTGATTAAACTAATTTTCCATTGTTTTTCAGTCATCAAACTCTTTGAAGGCATCTTATGAAGACTGGCTGCTGACATACGGCTTGAGCATCTCTCCTTTCCACATCCGATGGCAAACAGCTGTCTTCAACCGCCAGTTCTACAACTGGGGGAGATGGAAACCCAGATTTCTGTATTTGTGGTATAAATTCAGGATTTTTTCTCTTCTGTCAAATACAGAGTTAACAACCACATCTGTGCCTTCCAGCCTTAAAAGTGCATTAGATAGATGTAGCTATTTCACTGGGCTAATGATAACACCAAACTAGCATGGTTGCGATAATTGTACTGTGGCAGTATAAGTCTTTCTCCTCTACTAAAAAATACATAGCTGTAATATAGGTTGCATATTGAGATGCTATAAAACTAGAAATCTCTTTTTACCTATGGTTTGAACCATACATAGTTCTTAAGAGTACAGCTATTGTACAGAGTACATGTAATACTGCATACAGAAGTAGGTCTGAAAGCAGCTTCTCATATCCTAGATCTGTCCGTCACCATACAGTGAGCCTCTCCTCAGATCACTAGAGTTTACAAAGTATTCAAAGACAGTTGTGTCCCTGTTCAATCATTGCCCAGACATTCAGCAACTATACATCTCAGAAGCACATTGCTCACCTTCTGTCTTTTATCTGCCAGCACCTTTCCCTGCTAAGATTGCACAGACTGTGGGAATAGTAAATAAACAGGATGGTTTGTATGCGTGCTCCTGGACTGGTTTAGAAAATTACCGCTCAGTTGCTTTCCTAGCATTCACAGAATCACAGAATTTTCAGAGTTGGAAGGGACCTCTAGAGATCATCTAGTCCAACTCCCCTGCCAAAGCAGGATTGCCTCGAGCACATTACTCAGGACTGCATCCAGGCGGGTCTTGAAAATCTCCAGGGAAGGGGACTCCACAACCTCCCTGGTCAGCCTGTGCCAGTGCTCTGTCACCCTCACCATAAAGAAGTTTTTCCGTGTATTTGAACGGAACTTCCTGTGTTCCAACTTGTGCCCATTGCCCCTTGTCCTGTCACTTGGAACCATTGAAAAGAGCCTGGCTCCATCCTCCTTCAACCCACCCTTTAGATACTTGTACGCCATAATAAGGTCTCCCCTCAGCCTTCTCTTCTCCAGGCTAAAGAGTCCCAGCTCTCTCAGCCTTTCCTCATAAGGCAGATGCTCCAAGCCCTTAATCATCTTAGTTGCCCTATGCTGGACTTGCTCCAGCAGTTCCCTGTCCCTCTTGAACTGGGGAGCCCAAAACTGGACACAGTATTCCAGTTGTGGCCTCACCAGTGCAGAGTAGAGGGGGAGAATGACCTCCCTCGACCTGCTGGCCACACTCTTCCCTATGCAGCCCAGGATTCCATTGGCCTTTTTGGCAACAAGGGCACATTGCTGGGCATTCCTTTATATATGCTCTGAAAATATAAAATGAGTAAGGTTTGAATTTCTTTTCATTTCCTGTATTGCAACACTCAGTGAGATAGTAATGAGATCTGCTTCATATTGGCTTCTCTCGTATGTAATGATTTTACTATTTCAATTTGAAATAATTCTATATCAATCGCACTTTTTAATGTGTATAATTTATTACAGTATAATGTTTCCACCAGTCTCTTTAATTAACATTACAAGTACACATTCCTTAAAATAAATATACTAATTCCCAGTGAGCTTCATTAAGGATGGTAAGAGAACAGTGAGAGGAAGAAGGACTGGTAGTGAATTGAAGCGTTTTAGCTAGAAAATAAACTTTATCACATCCTTCAACTATTGAACAGTGTAAAATAATAATAATAATGCTGAATAAAAATTCACCACGAGGTGGACTGACGTAAATTGAAATTATTTTCAACATTGATTTTAATGAAAAATAAATCAGTGAGAAGAACAATGTATTTTAAGTAATTGATTTTAATCTGGTTGTGAAATTGTACCTTTCATTTGTTCTTCTTTAAAAAAGGTTGAGTCTCCTTTACTGTTCATTAGCGCTTGGTATTGTTTGTGAGGAAGATGCAAACTTTATTGAAAAAGCTTGTATAAATAAATATGGATGCTACCCCATCATTTGATCTGTGTCTCTAAATATGTGATGGTGTGGTGCAACATGGTAAATTATGCTTTATTAGTTATGTTTTTATACTCATAGCTAATGGCAAGTTACATGTATTGGGTAACTGAATAAAATTTAGAATGTGTAAGAACAACATAAAAATATTTGAAGATTAATCAGGATGTGGCTTTATTAAGTAAGGGAAATATTGTATGTTATTAGTCAATGTTATTAGTATATGTTATTATTGTAATTAGTTTCCTTTAGCTAATATTTTTGTACTGGATTGTTGATACACGAATGGCAGTAGGATCAGATGAGTTTTGCCCTATGAGTTTGGTGTGCTAAATTGTGCTGAAGCAATTACATATCTGGAGAATATACTCTATCTTCTCGCAGCTATACATTGTTAAACTATTTGCTTCTCTTTGTAGGTTCAGCGTAGGAATGGTGTTTGGTATAGTTGCCATGTTTGTCTCTGTTATTCTTCTTGGAAAGACACTGATGCAAACACTGACACAGATGCTCACGGAGGCACCGAATGCCCCGAATGATCGTATGCTGCAAGTTGTGGTAAGTATTATCTCCTCAGGTCTTTATTTGAGAGTTGTGAACTGATCTTAACTGGCTTTTTGGTGGGGTATGTGATGCTTAAATCCTCCCATACAAGAATAACCTAACTCCTGATATTCATCTATATAAAAATGTGCTGGTTTGTTACCAGCCTTAAAAATGGGGAGTGGAAGAAGTAAAAGAGGGGAAGACAAATGAAGGCAAACATGTGGAAGAGTTTATATTAAAAATGCTCAGGAGGGAGAATTGGCTAGTCATTTTGAAAAGCCTTAAATTATCATGGTACTAGGAATACAAAACAGAGCTAAGAATTTGCCTCCTCTGATCTGTGCAATGTAGAGGCACTGGTGGCCTTAAAGTTTGCAGAGCAAATCCATAGTCCACAAGAAGAGATCAGTGCTATTTCATTTGTTACAAAACATCAGTGGAAAAGGAAAGAAGCATAAAGAGCTTTGTGTGATAGTGGAAGCAAAGATTCATTAGAGAGAAGATGGCATATCTTTTGATTGTTCAAGGACTTACGCCCTGCAGTGTTTAATTGAAAGTTCTGTTCTGGCAGTATCTAGTGAAAGGCCTAATAACAATGTATTTAATTGTTTCATAGATTTCTGATGCTGGACAATATATTGTATGGTTTCAGAAAGGAATGTATTTCACAGAATGGGAGAGATTGCAAATACTGTCGTTTTTATCTACGCGAGGCAGTAATGAAAGAACTGACGTTGCCCTTAAAACAATTTTAACCTCGAAGGATTCCTAGCCACCCTTATTCCCCCAAGAGCGCTATCTGGCCAGAATGTATGGTCATTTTCCAGAAACGCAGAAAGTCCTATGACTGCATGGCTTAGAGCAGGGGTGCCCAACCATTTTACTCCATTTAAGTACTCTGCTAGTCTAGTGAATGGAAGTTGGGAATCGTGTGCTGCCATGATAGGCCTTCCCATCAATGCTAAATTGACAGTATGCAGTCAATTAAAAAATTGTATGAGTGCAGGAAGCACGATCATTAGCATGTGTTGTAAACTCGGTGCCTTTGGGATGGTTTGGGTCTGTTTCACACATGCAGGGTGAATATAGCAAATGCAGTATGTGTTGGCAAAAGCAGGCAACGAGACCTGGAAGAAAACTGCTGGTACTGCCACTGCAGTCACCCGGTCCACAGCCTGCTCCTGAATTACCTCCAGAAGCAGACAGGAGTAGGCAGTCTGTGTGTCCAGTAGTGCACAAGTTGAGCATGAGACAGAAAATTTTTATTTAAGTGCCAACAGAATCTATCCTGATGTCTGTCTGTTACATTCTCCCTCACATGTTCATTTTCTAAGATCATCTTATGGACCTACCCACTTTTGTGACACCAGGGTAAAGTGGCCATTTACAATACATTGCTCCTTTGAGAAAATAACATAGAGGCAGCCAAAGTAAAGATGAGCCTTTGGAATTAATCTGGTGTGAATTGGAATTATGAAAGAAGAAATCTAAGATAATGTTCACAATTTCCAATTGGAATTGATTCCTCGGTGACTGCATACTGGCAATATCGCTGCATTCAAACCAAGGACAGACTGGCACTGAAAAAGGTGTAATGTCATGCGGGGGGGTAACTTTACTTCTCTTAAATTGACTTCTGGTTCTCTTTCTTTCCTACCTCATTCTTTAATTTCTGAATGGTCACAGTTGTATAATTGTGCCTTTAAAGAGTTTCAGTATTCTTTTTGAGGGGAATGTGCTAGCATAAGTTGACATGAAAAAGTGACCCACGTGTGGCAGCAAAAAGGTGAAGAACAAGTCAGGAGAACCTGCTCCTCCTTTAAATTGGTTATTTGTATTTGACTGCCTGAAGGAGAGTGAGTTATTAAAAAAACAAAACAAAACAAAAAAAAAACCAAACTTTTTTTTTTTTTAATTCAACTGTAGCCTGTGGCGTAAATCCGTTTAGCCTTTGGCTATGGAGAGAGGGAGATACAGTTCTGCTTATGTTTTATTGATTGAGATTTTTGTATGCTTCCTCTTTTGTTCAGTCATGCACTTGATGTAAAATACCTGTCTGTAGGTATCTGGGCTGTTTTTCTTTAGCTGCCCCCTTTTGTGTTGGTTGCCTGTTGACAAAAGTGGGAAAGAGGCAGACCGGTTACTAGCAAAGGATCTTCTTTTACTAAAGGCATTTCCAGAAGACCATAAAATATAAGATGACAATGCTTATTAACAAAATACTGCTATTGATTTCAGAATCCTTCATGAGAGTTAGCTTCCCTTGTAGGTGAATCTTAAACTAGCTGCTTTGACGTCAAGTCTGAAAGCATCCAATGCTGTGTTCTAAAGTGCTATAGTCAGGGTGGTATTAAGATGGCAAATCTTGCTATTGCTGTCTGTCCTCCCATGTGCCCAGAGCAGAGGGCCACTGGCAAGGCCAGTTAACTGGTGCATTAGTGCCACCAGCTGATACTGTTACACAAGCAATGGATGCTTAACAAATGAAGAGCAGCTGTCTTCATACAATGAGGTTCCATAGTCATGCCAGTTAAGACAAATATCTTGGTCATGATCACAGCTGGACAGAATTTGTGAAGTGATTCAGTTTAATATTCATGAAAACAGTCTTTTGAAGGATTTATTTTAGCTGAATTGTCTCACCAACCTATTGTAGAGTTCTGCCTGGGTAGGTGAATGCGTATAATCGAAGAATGTGCAGGACTGAATGCAGGTAGCATCAAATGGGATCGGTTCAATAGGATCTGCAGCCTTTTGTGTCCCACAAGGGTAGTTTTTAGAGAGTACTGTGGACAGGCCGGGAATTCTTGCCCATAGCCTCTCTTTTTCTGCCACTGGATTGCAATTCAGTTTGTTTTCACATCAGCTGTTAGTCACAGTACTGGAGTGTGCCCTGCCTCGAGCAGGGAGAGCTGTGGACCAGCCAGAACTGTCCCAGAGCAAGCAGCAGAAGTGGCCTTATCATCCTGCTGCAGCACGACCGCTGAGCAGGGACAACGGGAGCTGAGCAGGAGGGAAGTCCGTCAGGAGGAAAGAAGGGGTGGTTCCTTATTCCCTGGCTCATGACTGCTTCCAGCCCGTCTGGAAGGAGTGACTAGTCCAATGACGGACTGGGGGAGTGGTGGGAATCCACAGCCACAGAGGAATGCGAGGGGCCTGCATATTATGTGTTATATAAATTCAAATAGTATACTCATTTCAAGTGCCTTTTTTTTAAAGGTTAAATTGCCATATGTGGACTGCCAAAACTTGAACAACAGACAAAGTTACCCTTATTTTGACCTTGTAAATTTGGCATAGTCACGTGATTTGGATAGGGAGAGAGAAGAGAGACTGACAGTTCCAATTGTGGGCTTGGTTTTTGAACTTCTAGCGCTTATAGTGTTTTAAGTGCCATACAATTTTTTAAATTTTTTTTTTTTGAGGGGTGGATCTTCTCTATAGCTGCATAACTGGCTGCAGGAAATTGTAAACTAATGCTCACGGTTGCCAAGCCTGTCTCAGTTGAGTGGAAGTCTGTGTACATTTTTATAAACTTCTTGAGCTTAATATAGAGTAGGACACATTTGGTCAGGGCTGTGAGAATAAGTAGGGCAGGGAGAAAGCTTTTTCTCCTGGAGAGCTTTTCAACCTTTAACAGAAGAGTATATATTTAATAGATTTCAAAATACGTTGACCAAATTGGGAGAAGAGGTACAAACTGATAGAGCTGCGGGAGAGTGGGCCCCATTCTGTTGCGGGTCTGAAGAAGCTGAGTGAGAACAGCAAGTTTGGGGGCAAAATGACTTGTCTTTGTACCTCTTGATTTCCTCCTGTGTTTTGTTTTGTTGTCATGCCCACATCCACAGGTGCCTGGTGTAAATTTGCCTGTCAGCCAGCTGACCTATTTCTTCTCTGCAGTCCTCATCAGTGGTGTGATACATGAAGTCGGCCACGGGGTGGCAGCTATTCGGTAAACCGAATTACTTTTCTCTTAGTACGTGCCAACAAAGCCTAATATTCCAGAGCATTTACTTACAGGTGAATGTTGTTAGCACTGCTTCAGTTTATCTAGAGAGTCTGTTTATTCTGTATTTCATAGCTTCCTTCGATTTTAAGTTTGGAAGGGTGTACAATTAAGGATAGAGTTCTAATACAGTGTCTGTTTTACAGATCATGAGAAAGGACTTCTGCTTTGCAAATATACCACACTGCATCGGGTGTAAAATAATACTTCTTTTAAGGGCTCCTGTTTTTCAGACAGCAATTGCATTTCTGCAGCTGTGGCACTTGAAGAGGACCTATGCACTGTTGCACAATGCAACTCTAAAATAGATTTTAAGTTGATTTGTTTAAACATAGTTTGTGAAGTAGCATACAAACAGGCTGAAGGAGTAACTCAGTCAAATGTGATTTGCCACTTATGATCTCAGGGGTGTGTTAATTTTGGTCAAAGATTATATTTTTAATGTCACTTAACTATGATGATTACTTCACAAAAACGTTATTTGACATGGTTAGTCATTACTGTTAAATGACACTCTAGCATAAGAGGCTTAAGTGCTAGTTACTGTGACTGATATACAGGTGTCCTCTGCATTTATCCTGGACATCATCATTATCTAAGTTGTTTCTCTGATTTTCTTGAATGTAGGGAGTCATGACTGCATCTTGACCCATTGCTACCTTTTTCATAATCCCAAAAGTTCTCAATTAAAGGGGTGGTTTTGGACCCTCTGTGTTTCATATTTACTGATTGTCTTTCAGCTTTTTTCCCTAGTATTCACAGGGAATTTTCTGTGGAGGATGAAGCTCTTGCTCTTGCTCATCCCACCACAGGAAGAAGCAACAAACAGAATTTTCTATGTCTTACAGTGTCTTCACACGCTGCTGGCTAACTGTGCAGAAGCCAGGAGTAATTCTAGAGCTCTTTTAAAGCAGAATGAGTAATTTTTATACCTTAGTGGTGTGATATCTTCATTCAAGATCTGGAGCAAAGGCTCTGAATATTCAAGTTGGGGTTATGTTTTTGTCAAAAAATTGATTCCCAGCTGTTTCCAGGGGAAAAAATAGTTTGTCCAATGTATGTTACTGTTACTGCTCCTGTTTTCTGCTTGAATTTTTTTTTTTTTTCTTCCCCTTCGAGCACAGGTTGGGTATGTAGTGCTGTTATGGTGAATCCTCAGGGTTTAGGCTGTACTAAATATTATTCTGGCAAATCTCTTTGACTCCCCGAAATCTAATACACTTTCATAAAACTCAGTTCAAGATAGTATTGGCTGTGGACTACAAGAGCTTAAAATATTTGAGCCTTAGCTTAGTCAAGGCTTGTGCCAAAAAAAGCCTTTTTCTTTTTCTCTCTGTACCTCCTACCCAAGTCATGAAATCATGTATAGGCATTAGACTACCTATTACTAATAGGTAGCATGGGTAAGTCTGATGAGATAATTCCAGGGAATTACTGTATTACTTCATTCTGATTGATTTTGTATAATTCTGTGTCTTCTTTTATTGTATATGCACAATAAATGTGAGTAAATAAAATGCTATGCCCAGTGTACTGTCTCAGTAAAGATAAGGGATTATCTTATCCATGCCTGGTCTGTCACGGAACATGATTGTCTTGGAATAATAATTGGACTGTAATTGTCTCGGAACATGATTGTCATGCCTCTGTAAGTTCCTTACGAAATGTCTAGCTTCATAAAACCTTTACGTAATTATTCGAAAAAAGTGCCATTTAAAAGCAATTGTAAAACATCTGAAAAAAAATATATAGTGTCAGCTACTAATATATTTAAATAGCATTTGTGCTTTTAACCTCTTAACTTGTTTTCATTTTTTTCAGATGACATTTCCCTCATTTTCCTTAGTTTACAATTTACTCTAAATTTCATTTAGGAGAAACAGAAAAATGATAAATTCCAGAAATCTGTAAGTGTTTCTTTAAAAATGAAAGTGATTGCTTCTTCCAGATAATTTTTCATAGATTATTTTGAAACTGCATCCTACAGGCTGCCATTTTTTTACTGATAAGAAAAAATCCCCCAAATGTTAACTTGAAAGTAGGGGTTTTTTTTAAGTTTTTTATGTTACTATTACCAGGAGACAGAAAAGAAGTTGAACTTTTTACCAGGCTCATAAATGCGTGCTGCTTAAAAGTGGCAACTGCTACAGAAAGTATCTGTTAGTTTAATTATCTTTCAATTATTTGTATTATGAAAAGTAAGTTAGTTTTCTAATTATAATTTTAGTTATCCTTGTTGTCAAAAATATATGTGCTATGTGGAATCTCTCAGTTTTTCATTTGTTTGTTTGCAGTAACACCACTTCATTTTTCCTTTCTTCTTTTTAAGAGAACAAGTACGATTTAATGGATTTGGGATTTTTATCTTCATTATCTATCCTGGAGCATTTGTTGACCTCTTCACAACCCACTTGCAACTTATATCTCCAGTCCAGCAATTAAGGATATTTTGTGCAGGTAATAGTTTGTGCTTTTTTATTGGATCTTTGTTTAGCACAGTTACTTACATCATTTGTGAATCCTTGATGGAGGATTGAAGGTTTAAAATGAAGAAGTACAAAAGCGTCTGTTTACCTAAAGGTAATCCTTCTGTTTGGAACCTAAATTGTGTTTTCAGAAAATCATTTGATCATTCCTTCCATTGTGTGCTGTTTTCTGGAGGAGAGACATCAGTTTCTAGGAGTTTTAATGAGTACCAGTTTCTTGTCTTGAAAAATGTTATTATATCCTAGGTCTGATTCAGAATAATTGTGCGTAAGAAATTCCAGTTGCGTGGTTGGGGAAAAAATGCGGCTTCTGACCTTCCTCTCTCATTAGAAAAATCTCTTACACCAGCTCAGGTGCAGAATTTCCTTTGTTGTCTTTTTTTTTTTTTTTTTTTTTTTTGCATATTATATGACCTAAGTAGCAAATCCTTAGAGCACGGAAGCTGGAAAATACTCAGCGAGAGGACTGGTGGTATGCGAACATGACTTGCTGTCACAGGTGAACACCCTTGAGCAATTCACTACCATTTTCTGTACTAGGAGCAATCTATTATGTGATTTTTCAATAGTATTGTGAGTGATTTTCAGTGACATGTGAGTTAGGTTATTGTGCAGGTCACTGTGTTTTGATGTCACCATCAGGAGGAAATAAAGGCTGAAACACAAATGTCCAAAGAGAATCACAGCTTATGGCTCCAAATAACCTCTGAATGTTTTTGATTTGATGTTTTTTGAAGTCTCTGGCTATGGGGAAGTAGAGCTCTGTTGCTGTGGAAAGTTAGACCTGAACCACTTGTATTATTGATTTCTGGAGACAAAGGTGGTTCCCAAACCGCTGAAATAATGATAAAAAAGTTAGCGTCTTGGTTTAGTTCTTGATACTGACAACTTTCTATTGCAGGGGACAGTGGGATAGCAGCCAGCCTGTTGTAATGTTTAAATACTAACATTGTTTCTTGAATATTGTAACTAAAACAATATAAAGAGAGTTTTAGCTGGGCATACAGAAGTCTTTAGCAAAGCATATTTTCAAGCTTTCATAAATCAGGTAAATGATGGTAAATGTTAGGTATGTAAATATATCTACATTCCAAATACCCTAATGAGCCAAAGTCATTCACTGCAATAGGCTAACTTATGAAGCCCTGTTTGTTGCAAGATTGGTTAGCATCAATGGCTTGTTATCAGTTAGGTATAACAAATATATGCATTTTTTTACAGCTAATGACAGGTTCGTTTCAGAACTAGGATGTTTGATAATGATAAAATGTGGTATTCAGTAAACTTGACTCAGTTTTTGTAAATTGTCAGAGCAGTTGAATAAACCTATTCTCAGTGTTCTGAAGATCTGAGTTTAGAGAGACATGCTTTCAGATTTTTGTGTGGCAGCTAAGTAAAAGAGCTAGAGTGGAGAACGACATTGAATATTCCTTTTGTAGTCCACCTATAGTCAGGAGATTAGAATATATTTGTTGTACAGCAGATGGCATCATGAGTTCAAGAATAGTGAATGAGCATTCTTGTAAGACTTGTGATATTTTTAGCATTAATTCCATGCCTGGTAGATGAAAAATGCTTCTGTGCAGCACTTTCTTATAATTAGTTCCAACATTTGTATTATTTTTTGAGACCCTTTTTAATACGTTTTGTCTTGTCTTTAACAGAAAAAGGAATTAAACATTTTTAAAACGCTGTTTTAAGGGTTGTGCAAAGTTTCTCTTTTAAAATATAAACAGTTAAGTATCCAAGGATGAGGCTGTTTTAGCAAAATGAAATTGGTATACTCAGCAGTGTGCCTCTACAGGTTATTCTCATTTTGAGCCTGTTTATTTTTCTATGGATCACCTGGGATGAATTTGGAGCCTTTCTATTTTAGACTTTTCTCCTGTATTCCACACAGCAAACTGTGTAGATTATGTTATTAAGGCCCACATTTTCCTAGCTGTTTCCTTGTCACCCTCTAGCAGTTCCATCACCTCTTTTTTTTATTATTTTAAGGTCGGGTTTTTTTCCAGTTTAGTCTCTCTAGCAGCCATATTGTAACAAAGGAATTTTGTTTCTGTCTTAGTTTTTATTCTTTGTTAAGCTGAAAAAATAATTATTTTTAAGATAGAAAGGTTAAAACAATAAAGTTAAAATACTTAATACCTTTGTTGCACTTGTGTGTATATGTATATATGTCTGTGTGTAAGATAGAGAACTGAATGTAGAAATGTTTCATCGATCTGATTGCCTTTCAGTGAGATATGATTAAAAACTATAGAAAGAGAAATCACTTTAAGAAGCAGGTACTAGTGGAAATGGCAACAAACCCTCAGTTAAAGTACTCGACAAATACCTCTCATTTCTGGAACATTAGAAACATAGAAGACCAGGTGACATGTAAAGATAGCCAGGGGAAATAAAAGTCTGCCATGTGTTACGATTTCTGTGTTATATACACTACAAGAAAGATAAGTTTAATATGTTTTTAAATGTATTTACTTCAGTTCCTGTCCTGTAACTGCACTGTAAGTATAGAATTAAATCAAACCGCTCTTAACAAGATGAAGCACTGTAAGAAAATAAGGAGTCTTCAACATTGAAAAGTTTTCCTGCATTGGTCATACAAAATGTTTGTGCAAGAACACAGATTAAATGAGAAAATTTGTATAGTACTAGATGTTGAAGGAAGGCAAGTGTGTCTTATGATATTGGTTCATTTTTTCCTATGGAGAACAGTATACTATAAAGATTGCAGTTGCAAATATGTTGCCCAAAATAACATGTCAGGAAATGCTGATTGCACAACGTAGTTTCTTGATGTGGTTTTAGGTCCAGATTTTCTTGTAAATGAAGCCTTTTTTGAAATAATTTTCTAAACTTGTTTGGCACATATACATGTAATTATTTTTATTGATACAATGGAGATAACCATGAAAAATACTGAATTGCAAATAAATTTCAAAAATCCTGCTGACTAGGATAAACAGTACTTATTCATGTATAAGCCCATTTATTAAGGTTCTTAAATCTTAAAAAAAAGTTTATTGTGGTAGAAGCTGACATGTAATATATTTCATTCCACTAGTTTTGTAATATTTATGTTTGATGACAAGTCTGTAGATAGAAACTGTTGTTTAACAATTGATTCAGAAGCCCAGTTTTTATTTGGATACTCCGCCCAGTTTTTTCTTCTGGGTACGCTGCCTGCTACATACTTGGAAAAGTAGTGTTACATGATGAAATATCAGTATGCTAGAATAACACATTAAAAATGGACTTACCACTTCCCTGTCTTTTTGGGTAGTGTAATTCTCAGGTGCTCAGAGGCTTCTCTAAAAATCCCCTACAAAGTGACGTCATAGAAACTTAAGTTTTTAAAGTAATGTACGTATTCTGCTTTTGTACCTGTGTTCACAAATTAACTATTCATCCATTGTTACACTAATTATTTCAGGGAACTTAATTAGAAGGTAACCACAGGATCCTGCATTTCAAAAACACCTTTTTGTTATTAGTGTTTATTTAGAAACATGATTTTTTTCCTTCTTTTTAGGAGTGTGGCATAATTTTGTTCTCGGTGTTGCAAGTTTCATTGTTCTGTTTCTGCTGCCAGCCATTCTTTTCCCTTTCTATTATACGGGTGTTGGGGCACTTGTCACTGAGGTTGCAGAGGTAAGAAAAGATCTTTACTGTTTTCATATCACATGCTTTGTAACCTGTGTCTCCTATTATCAATCAAATTTGGTCAGTGCAGCACTCTGCACTTTTTGTCTGCTTAAAGTTTCCTTCTCAGTCTCATGTATTTTAGTATTAGTAAATAGAGGAACATGGCATGAATAATTATAGGCTATTCAGTGTACTATACAACTATTTAGACATTTCAGATGAGTTTGCAGGCTTATTTCAGGGGGGCGGGGGGATTAACTTCTATTCAATATTGGCACCAAGTAAATCTACTGGAAACTGCATTATCGTTCTAGTTATTGCTATCTGGTTTTAATGTTAAAGATTATTTTGAGCCAATTTCCTTGCTTGTTTGGTCAACTGGAAGCAAAGTAGAGATAGACTGCTGAGTTTCTGGAAGGGACTGATATTTTTCTGACTTAATCAAATACAGCACAGTTGTAAAACTGAAAGGAGCTGAAAGGATTCAGTCTTTCTTGGATCTAAAAGTGAACTGATATAACTCAGGAGGAGAGTGACATTTATTATGCTTTATACCTTCAAAAGTATAGGTATACCCTGCCTTGTTGAAAGATTCAGGGTATCAATTTAAACTTCTTGAACTTAAAATGGAAATGTTGTAGGAAAACCCACAACATATTTACTTGTATGAAAATAATTACTCAAATTTGGAGAGGTCCCCTGGAACACTTAAGACTTGCCTCCTCTCCTCTCCTCTCCTCTCCTCTCCTCTCCTCTCCTCTCCTCTCCTCTCCTCTCCTCTCCTCTCCTCTCCTCTCCTCTCCTCTCCTCTCCTCTCCTCTCCTCTCCTCTCCTCTCCTCTCCTCTCCTCTCCTCTCCTCTCCTCTCCTCTCCTCTCCTCTCCTCTCCTCTCCTCTCCTCTCCTCTCCTCTCCTCTCCTCTCCTCTCCTCTCCTCTCCTTTGTAGAGGATGTTGGCTTTGTAATGCTCTATCATAAATTGAAATAATCAGTTCTAGTGGAGCCTGAGATTTTCTGTTTCTCTGGAAATAGTGTCTTAACATAAAGATTTCATGGCCATTCGGCAGAACTGTAAACAAATCCTTTTAGTTTTAACTATAACAACATGACTGACTTCACCTTTGCTTCTCAGGATTCTCCTGCCAATGGACCAAAAGGTCTTTTTGTGGGAGACCTTGTGACTAACCTACAAGACTGTCCAGTCTATGGTGTGGAAGACTGGAATTCCTGTCTGGAAGACATTTCAGAGAAGTCACAGGTTGGTTACTGTATAAGTGCAGCCACCCTACAGCAATTAAGCTTTCCAGCTAGAGGTATGACTTTAAGTGCTCTCTTCATTATTTTCTGTTGTAATTTTATCATGTCTTAAAGACTATTTTGGATTTAGGATTTGTTGGTGAGGACAGATTTCTCATAAGTCGAGTCTGCTATCCTGTCTTAAGCAGTGACCAATATACCATTCATTTTTGTGAAATCTGTAAGTAAGGAAGAGGTAGATAGAAGACAGAAGAATTTCATTGGTCTTCCAATCATCTTATACAAATATCCTGTATGATCTGGATAATGAAATTTGCCTCTTCAGGATATTGGATAGCTTGGTTACTAGCAGTAATACAATTATTTTCTCTATTTTTAGTTCAGTTATATGGATCAACTCAGTGATCTTTTGCAGTTGTAAAATCCACACATTACCTTCCTGCTTTGATCAGCATGACATTACAAATTGCATTGCTTAACCCAATGATGTGCTTTATTATGGCCACTTCTTCTCATGTGCCTCACTGTATGGATTTTATGTTTCATTTGCTCCTTCAACCTCACAGTGTCATTGCTCATAAACTTAGTTTTGTCTGAATTGCACATATTGCTTCTAGAAGTCAGTCTAATTCCTTCTGTTTTCATTTATACATTAGAGTGCTTCTAGCTATAATGAGTTACCACTGAGAAACAAAAAAAATGTGAACTGAACTAAACTAGAACAATAACAAAAATTAAGTAGAACAAAAAAGAACAGTCAAGTTAAATTGGCTGAAGGTCTTGTCACACGCCCTAAAGCTCTCTAGAGTTTGTTTCATGCAAGCATCCATGGAGACTGAATTCCAAAGGTAAGGGGGCTACTGCTGAGCAAAACCTATATGATGCTATTCAGAGCTTTAGAATTGTCACTGCATTTTACTGTCATACTGGAAGTTAACAGGGGGTCGGGCAGCTCAACTACTCCTGTTTTTTGATGCATTATAGTTCTCTTGTGGGACTGAAAAAGCAATTTATTTATTTTTAGTATGTAAGGAAAGTAATCTTACAGCTGGAACTACGATAAATATTTAAACTGGAAATTAGAGGAGTATGGGTAAGATCCTGCTTTTAGAGACCTAACAGTTTGGATTATCCCTCTGAAGAGGAGGGCAACTTTGGCACATGCTTTCAGCTGTGCTGAAACAAATTCTTATATGCTGTAGGTATATATGCTTAGATTCTGCTGTTCAGAATGTGAGTTGCATTTCAGAGTCATGGATAATAAAACTGCATATTCTGCAACTGAACCAGTCCTATTTAGACTTAAATACTAGAGACTTAATACTAGAGACTCAATAGTGCTTCCAAGCTTGGTTGCTGTACTGTGTTAGCAGCCCATTGTCCCACTGCTGCATTCTAATCAGACCAGTCTGTCTGCATTTTCAGAGCCATAAGCCTCCAGGAGTGAGAAATATTCCTCTGAAATTAAATGAACTCTGTTTGGTCTCTAGCAGCTGTCATTTGTCAAAATCTTGACAGTTCACAACTTGACATAAATACAGAATATCAATAAAAATGTATCTAGCAAATGGACCCTATCTACTTGACCATAAAACAAATGGAGAGTAAAAAGTATTTTCAGTGTAGTTTATAAGGAAACTAATTTCATGGTCATTCACTATTCAAAAATATATGTGGTTCCTTAGCCTCAGAGTACTTGAAAAAAGGATTGTACGGTACAGTGCTTGCACCTGTAAGCCCCAGGTATAAAGCTCCATGTTAGTGGACTGCAGGTTATGCAGTAATAAATCAGCAACGAGTATCACAGGCTTGATCTACCTAAGGAAGGTATGGCAGTGTTGCTGTGACACAGATTCTTACAGTGACTATTCTTTTGTGGGTTTTTTTGAAGCTGCTGTTGCAGAGCAAGTTAAGTTTAATTTGTTTGAAGAACATCTGTACAAAGATTCTGTACCAGACTAGTTAAATCACGGTTTAAAACAACATTTATTCACTGCTGCAGCCTTCAAGGATTGGAAAGCTTTCAAAATCTGAATACTTGTAAAGACTTTCACATATTTAAGAGGACATTTTGAGCCTTGGTCATTTCCATAGCCAGCCAGTGAAACCAGTACAGTAGCAGGTATCAAATTTCTATACCAAACCTTAATGCAAGTTGGGGGCAATGGATAAAAGTATTTTGTAACTCGTAATGCTCAGAACATTGCAGTGGTAGATCCCCAGTATCTCAAGGAGATTTATCACAGAATCACAGAATTTTCAGAGTTGGAAGGGACCTCTAGAGATCGTCTAGTCCAACTCCTCTGCCAAAGCAGGATTGCCTAGAGCACATTACTCAGGACTGCATCCAGGCGGGTCTTGAAAATATCCAGAGAAGGGGACTTCACAACCTCCCTGGGCAGCCTGTGCCAGTGCTCTGTCACCCTCACCGTAAAGAAGTTTTTCCGTGTATTTGAACAGAACTTCCTGTGTTCTAACTTGTGCCCATTGCCCCTCGTCCTGTCACTGGGAACCATTGAGAAGAGCCTGGCTCCATCCTCCTTCAACCCACCCTTTAGATACTTGTACGCCATAATAAGGTCTCCCCTCAGCCTTCTCTTCTCCAGGCTAAAGAGTCCCAGCTCTCTCAGCCTTTCCTCATAAGGCAGATGCTCCAAGCCCTTAATCATCTTAGTTGCTCTTCGCTGGACTCTCTCCAGCAGTTCCCTGTCCCTCTTGAACTGGGGAGCCCAAAACTGGACACAGTATTCCAGTTGTGGCCTCACCAGTGCAGAGTAGAGGGGGAGAATGACCTCCCTCGACCTGCTGGCCACACTCTTCCCTATGCAGCCCAGGATTCCATTGGCCTTTTTGGCAACAAGGGCACATTGCTGGGCCATGGATAATTTACTGTCTACCACAACCCCCAGATCCTTCTCCTCAGAACTACTTCCCAGCAGGTCCGCCCCTAAGCTATACTGGTGCCTAGCATTCTTCCTCCCCAGGCGCAGGACCTTGCACTTGCTCTTGTTGAACCTCATCAGGTTCTTCTCTGCCCAGCTCTCCAGCCTGTCCAGTTCACGCTGGATGGCAGCACAGCCCTCTGGGGTGTCAGCCACCCCATCCAGTTCGGTATCATCAGCAAACTTGCTAAGGATACACTCTGTCCCCTCATCCAGGTCATTAATGAATATATTGAACAAGATTGGACCGAGTATTGACCCCTGGGGGACACCACTGGTTACAGGCCTCCAACTAGACTCTATGCCGCTGATCACAACCCTCTGAGTTCTGTCCCGCAGCCAACTTTCAATCCACCTCACTGTCACCTCAGATGAAAAAATCAGTGCATGATGTGACTGAAATCAGATGACATTCACACATACAAGTGGTGAAGCTTAGTTTTAGCTGTGACTGAACCACAGCTAGGCTCTGTGAATTACTATAATTCTTGAAGGCTATAGAATGATTGTTTTAATTTGTCCAGAGACTAATTTCTTCTCAGGAAGTTATTGATTATTTGCTCTATGCCTGTGTTCTTTAGTCTACAGAAGACTGGATGGCACAGTTGAGTGTTGTAGTAACAACAGCCTCACAGACATTTGCTTTTCGTATAGCAATAACTTGGACAGCCACCTGGTAAGTTACTCAAACTGCTAATTCTGTTTGGTAAACCTGAAATTATTTAACTTAAATTAGTAATATATGCCAACATTTATGCAGCATACTCAAGTGCTTAAGAATACCTACAGTTTGTAATAAAGGTGTATGTGTATGTTATTCTCCCCATTTACAGCTTAAAAACCCCAAAATATTAGTTATGATTTTCCCATGATCACCTGATCAATCAGGGAGCCTCTGGAAGAACCAGAAAAGATCAGTACCAACTGTGTAAACTTTTCTTCACATACCAGTTTGTTATTGTTCTGACCTCTAGTGTTAAATACCTAGAGAACTGGAAATGAGTCTGTTCCTCATCTGCTATGTTTACAGTTTCTACAATGGTAAACTTCCCACTCCAGGGTGATTTTGTGGTATTTAAACACTAAGAATTGAGCACAGATCAGCAGTTCATTTGAAAGATGACAGTGGCTGGTAACATCCTGTAGTTCAGCAAGATTTGATAAATCACTGCCCCACTGAGCTTTGACATTCTTAAGCTCATAGCTGCTACTTAGGAACAGAGAAGAAATAAAAACATCCAGAAGCCTGTGACCTTCAAGTGCCCTTAGATTGGCTCTGAGTTTCTGAACAATTATTTTAAATAGTCCTTGCAGTGCTATGCAGCAGTATTTGGAAAGTGTGCCCTCTCCCCCTCATTAGAATAGAAGGAGCTTGTATTGAGTTTAATGGAGAATGTCTTGACACTCGTGTCTATGGGGACTGTAACTATCAGGCTATGAAGAAAGAAAATCTCCTTTTTTTTTTTTTTTGGCTTTTTTCTTCCTTAGGCAAACAGTAGATGAAGAACATTGCTTATGTTTCAGAAAAAAATGAAAATTATCACTGAACTTTTACGAGAGACATGAGGGAGAGAAACAATTTTCTGTTCCTTTCTGCTATACTCTCTTTGGCCAGTGGGGAGCAAGAAAGATCTGGTCTTTCAGACTGCTGAGTGAGTGTTATAGGTAGGACTTGGGACACAGCACTGCATTAAGTCCTGTGTTCATCTTAGAACTAAGTCAGTTCATTTGGTTTCTTAGCTATCACACAACCGGTAGGTTTTTTGGTTTGTTTGCTGAACGTAAGGTTTTGTTCAGCCAAATGAGGTTTTAGATAATGAAGACTAAAGCTTCTTGAACAGGTAAGTCACTAGTATGTTGATGTAGGCACTGTTCATTAGAAATCACTGACTTATGGTTAGATGTCTTGATTTCTGTTGTGCATTTGTGTACCTCTTTAAAAATAGTTAGCTTTTATTTTGGTACATGTGCGCACCCGGTCTTCCACATTCTACCAAAATTGAATGACAGGCTGAATATGTATCAGGTAGAAGTTCTGCAGGATTTGACAAAAAAAAAAAAAACAATAAATCAGATTTCAGCTCTTCATGAGCTGGTAGTATATCAGTGAGGCACTTCCTTTGCTCTAAAAAGGAATATATAGTATCTTCTTTCTGATCTGTTGGAAAATACCTTTAAATTTGATAATAATTTTAAATGCCTTTTGCAGTATGCCTGTCTGCCAGCACGAAAAGTTATTGAGGCCAGCAAAGTTTGTCGAACCAATGTGGACTGCCAGAAGGACTTTGTTCCAAGCTTTTGTGTGACTCCTTCTTTAGAGAACCAAACAAGACTAATCAGGGTAAAACATCCACCCCATGTTGACATGCTGTATGTAGGACACCCCATGCATCTTCAGTACACAGGTTGGTATTATTTATTAAAACAGTTAAACAAAAAAGCTTTCTAATATGGTTTACTTTGCCTGGCTGCTTGAACAAGGTCTTGGAGCTCTTGTCAGTCAACTTGTTTAATGCAGAATCCATTTCTTGTTACAGCCAGTGGAGAGACATGGACTACTCAGGCCTAAAATGAAATGTGCACAGTGCAATGAGTTACGAAGGTAATAGAAACCATATGTGATATTAGACAGTTGGTTTTTTCAGAAAAGTATGAAAGGGCTATTTCTGTAACAGATCTCACTCAGGTTAGTCATGGCAGCCAGGCGCCTGCATTGTCCTAACACATAAACTTCTCAAAATGCTATTGTAAAATCTCTAGGGCATCTTGCTCTAACACGTTGCCTGGAATATTAGCACAACTGTTTAAATCACACCTAATATCCAAGTATCTGTGACAGGTTCCTATGACTGCTGAGCCACAAGTACAGTTACAACATAGGATTTTTCCTGATTTTTTTTTTTTTTGAGTGCCCTAAATTAAATAACATACAACAGATTAGTTCCTTACTTTGAAATGGACTATGGCTCTCCTTTATGCAAGCTTATATGCTTAAGCCAGGTACACCAGTGAAAAATAATTCTGCTCTTGGAGCAAATATGAAAAAAATGAACAAACTCATCTAAATTCCTACTTAGTGGCTTGAGTGGCATGGTGAAAATGAACTTCAGATGGGCTTAAAAAAGTATGAAGTGTAAAACTCCTGTCCCTTCCTGTACGGAACTTGTCTGTTCCTCAGAGATGGATATACTCCATAGGGGGAGATTCTACTTTAGGCATCATGAAGTACTTCCTTAGCAAGGCATTGTACTTGTCTGAATAAGCACTGGAATTAGGTACAAAAGAGCTTTGGAAAGGGTGATGAAATCTGGTAGTGTAATCCATTAGCATTCTTGCATAAATGTATTTTTAGTTAAACTGTCAGTCTTCATCTTTCTGTGCTGGTCATATTTTAGTACTCCGTGGCAAATTATTTATTTCTACTGGTTTACACTATACCCTCATTTAAGCCAAAAATATGATCACTTCACATCTTATTTCTGCCCTCTTGCCATTTAGGAGGAAAAATGTTGTTCACCTGTGTGATACCAATACACAGTTCTATATTTGATGACATCTATTCCAAATGCAGCGACAAATTTTAAGAATAGAGTTTGATAATTATTTTAAGTTCCCTTTCTTGGTCTCTAACAATAGAAACTGTAGGTACTGTAGAACAATTGGTATTGTTCTCTTTTCCAATATGTTGGAGCAATGGAGTTTTAGTCAGTGTTTCCTACTGAATGCTAATTCTGCAAAAAATCGGAAGCCGTCAGTCAGTCAGAAGTTGGAAAAGAATGTTACTGCGTCTAAGGAGGTAGTTTTACTTTAAGAAGTTACTGTGTGAAAATACAATTTACAGGTATATAATTCTAAAGTGATTTACTGTACCCTGGGAGTTGCACATTGAATGTGCTAATTTGAAAGCTAAAAGCTTGACTTTATTACAAACTTTGCTGCAAATGCAAACTATGCTCCTCTTGGAAAAACATCAGAGCTAAAATAGAGGATCCTGGCTTAGGCAGCAGGTAGTCTACTGTACCATTGTAGAGTTCTGTGCGTTCCAATGAAACAACTTCTAAATATTTCTAACTTAACTTTGCACTGTACAATACTGGCTTGGGGCCAACAGGTTTGATTTTTTTTCCAAATGTGACTGATCAGAATGTGTTAACTGTTTGGGGTTTGTTTTTTTTTTTACAGTCCTCTACTGTGTGACTTTTGAAATAGGAATACATTTCAGTGAAATGCCTTATTCTTTACTATGATCTTTCTGCCTGCAGGAAACATTACTTTTAGAGTAGTGCCACATTTAACACACAACCTGATATGGGAGTTGTAGTAGTGTGTACTATAGCTTTATTTTCTCTAGTAATGTCACTAAAGCAAATCTGAAAAACATTCTAAGATTATGCATGTATTATTTTCTACTTAGGCTTGTACTGTTGTCATGATAGTCTTGGTTTATGGAGAAGCAGTAATTATTTCATACTTTTATTTGAAGCTAGCTTCCAGATACAATTTTTTAAAAAATGTCTATCTATATTAGGTGTTCACAAGAAAAAGGCCATACAGCGTACTTCTTTGAAATGTGTCTATTTCCTCAAAGTAAAATATACTAGCAAAAATATCTTCTGTTGATATGGACACTATATATCGCTCTTGTTTTCAGTATAAAAAAAAAACCTTAATGAATCATACTCCTAAATGAACTTACAGTGCTGGAGATTTGGCCAAAACTAAATCAGAAGGAATGATTAGGAATGCATGTTGTTTAGGATGGACACATTGATTAATCCTTTTAATTAGCATTCTCTCTGTAAAGAGTATCTAATGTAATCCAATATAAATTCATACTGTGGGTTTAATTCATGTGCTATTACTCAAGACTTTTAGACTTTTCTTATTGCAGGCCAGTTATGCTCTAGAGACTATCCCTGTGTTGGACAGAGGATAAGTACGGTTGAAATGGAGGGCCCTTTCATTATTGCCAGGGAACTTTGCAGTGTTTCTTTTTTATTTTGTAAGCGTTTTTTTATTCCTTCATGTCATTTCTGGTATGGCAAAATCTTGGCTTCCTTCTCTGGCCCACGTTGGTTGGGAAGAATCTGGTGACTAACATTCACATTTGGAATTCACACTGCTTGAAGGAAGATCATATCCCTGAACGTTACTCTATCTGCATCGCCCATCAGTGATCAAAAACTGTAAGATTTCCTTCATGAAAAGAAGATGGAACTTACCAAAGCCACTTCCTAGCTTCGGGGACTTTTTTGGGCAACAACAGCTATAATCCCAGATTAAGGTCTGTCTGTTTCTGGTTTGTCAGAATTTCCATGCTTGTTTGCCCTTATTGATGAGGATGATCCTTCTTTGCTTTCAACCCATGTTTAAAGAGTTACACATATAGTTCTGTGTGGTCTCCAGAAGAACTATCTTATGCCGTACTGTCTCTTTCCTCCATAACGTACACGCCCTTTCCCCCATGAAGAGGTTTTGAATAGCTTTTTGGTGAACCTAGTCTCCAAATCACTTCTAATTAAAATTGTGTCTATTGTGCATTCTTCTCAATATTTGCCAACACCATCTAGCATTAGCCAACAAAAAAAATGTTAATTCCAGGTCAAAGAATTGTTTAATTAGAGTGGGAAAGCAATGACTGTTTTCTCTCATCCAGCCTCATTGCTGTTCATCTTTTCCCAGCAGTGTCCTTGAAGGCAAGCCTGGACAACATAATTTCTGTAATTCTTTGCTTTTTCCTTGAAGGACAGATTTGCCTGCTGCCATTAGGTTTGATCCATTACAGCCACTAAGTTCATTGCCTGATATTATAGTGTCTAGAGCTCAGTCCAGCAGCTTCCTGAAGAGTTTCTTTGTGTTTTGGAGATTGCTTCAGCAGTAAGGTTTGGAGTTTAGATCCATGTCTAGTGGCTGTCGGGGACAGCGGACAGTTTGTTGTAACAAAGAGGGAAGGAGAATAGTAATCCATTCTGAATGTAGGTGCAACTTCAGGTTCAGGGTGGTGACTTGTTAGTGGCCACTAGGGGTTTGTCAAGGGGCAGTCAAGCTTTGAAATTACACTATATTGAAGTGTGTGTTTTGAAACCTTTGAATATGCTGGCTGCCTCAGCCATTTTGCTATTTTGGCTCATGAACAAGGGGTCTGATCAGATGTTCTGATACCAGCCTTCAGCTTGATGAGTTGTTTGCTCTGGATATCACTTGACTTGGATGCCTCTGACTTTCCAAGCTGGGTGGTATCCAAGACTTCTGTCTGTTGTGTTCTTCACTCAGTAGTCCAACAGACTTACTTATTTTCTCTCAGTTCCCCTAAATCAAAGGTCTGTCTTAAGCTAAGGTAAGAGAGAACATGATTTTCAAGTCGTCTTGGCACAGCTGTGGCAGTTTTGGTATTGGAAAGTTCTCTGCTTGTTGCCACACCAAAACTGTTCCTTCTTTGGGACTCCTTGCTATCAAAATATCTCCACTTCGTCGTGTGCTTGCTGGTTGTACTAATTATCCCTTCTGACTCATCAGGAAGGTGTCTATTAACAGAAGAAAATGTGTTTATGTGACTGAGTGGACCAGTTCTCTGCCTCATGTGCCTTTGGAACTATTTTCCCCTCATTTTTGTTCCAATGTCCTTGAATTGTTTATTGAACCTGAAGAAATCTGATCTCACTCTTAACTAAGATATACTTAGCAGCACTTTTGGTATGTTATATACTAGCGCTGAGGTTTCTGGTGTTCTCTTAGCCTATGGTTTTAAAATTTCTCAAAGGGTGGGTAAATTGTTCCTTTCCCAAAGGGTCTTTGTATTGAGTGGGATTTGAACTCTTGCTTTCACCTCTCTCTGTGGAGATGGTATTTCTTATGGCTGTAGCTTTTTCCCAGGTTTGTAGGGAAAATTCAGGCCATTGCGTCTGGCCTCAACTCGTGTCCAGAGTTGTTCTTCAGGCACAGAGTGACTATTGTTGATACTGTGCAAGCTCATTCTTAAGGTGGTTTTCTAATTCTGCTTTAATTTACCTAAACCTCTTCCTTCTGGGGGTAAGACTCCGCTATGCTATAAATGGCGCTTTCTAGTAGGAAAGGTATCTCTCTTCCAGCTGTCACAGAACTAAGGCTTTCAAACAGTCCCTGAGGCTGGCAGACTGAGACTGCTGTTTATTTTGAAAGACTGCATCAAGACTTTTTATGAGACAACTCAGATGGAGCATCCCTGTACTAACAGTGCACTCTGGGAGGACTCAAGCTACTTCAGTTTTCTTTGAGGAGTCTCTCATAAACATGTGACATGCAGTCAGCTGAAGTTTCATGTACACCTTCAAAGAAGTCACAGTACTAAAGAAGTGTTTCAAGGTCATGTGGTGCTTGACACTGAAATTTTCCAGTCACTATTTATATGAAGGCTGCTGTGTCCCACCTCCCAGGTTTTTAAGTTGCACTAAGTTACATCTTGGGGTCACTTATGGTATCATTTGAAGACAGAAGAAGCAGCTACTTATGTAGTGGCTAACCGGTGTTCAGATGGGTAATGTACCCGTGCACCATCTCCTAGCCTTTGCTTTCTCAGAGTGATTCTAGAACTCTGCTCCCTATCTGCCCCACTCCTATATACCATGAACTCAGCCTCAGGACAGGGGTATCTTCTGCAGGTACTGCAAGAAAAGAATTTTCTAGCCTTGAGAGAAAGTACTCACACATGCGAACCCCCCAGTATGATTGTATACATGTGGACTGCATATGTTGAAAAAGTCTGGTAACTATGATTTCTTTTTATATGTTTTTCTTTGAAAAGGACTTAAATTACACAATGTGGTCTTTATGACTACAGATGTCCAGTTGCCTCTGAAAGTATATATCTTAGATCTACTTTTACTGAAATCATGCTAATTGTATTTTGTGAAGTGACTTTACTATGATAGTGACCATGTTTAAGAAAGATTTAATGGCTGCACTCTTTTAAAAACAAAGGCCAAGCAAAACCATATTTACATTGCTTATTCATCCTTGAAGAAATGTAATTTCAGATCTGATTTTTCTGCAAAATTATAATCTAAAATTCATGATGTTATAATCCTGGAATGACTGTTCATGTGTTGCGTATCTTTATATTTTCATTTCAGTAAGCCTCAGCAGTTTTGTACCACGGCAAAACTTTCTAAGCATCGATCTGCCTGTGATGATAGAGACGTTTTGCAAGTATCCTTTGAAGTATGCTTGTTCTTTTAAGGCAAGAAGGGAAGTGTTTAGAATTTGATGACCCAGCAAAATTTCAGTTGGATATAATTTTAGACAGGGTGCTCTGAAACATTTCTGTAGCATTTTAACATCTTTATCCCATCTCTGCATTGATTATTGTCCATGTGCCAAGCTCAAAATGAAATCTCTCACTTTCTTGTGCTTAGCAGGATATTTTTGTTCGATGCTTTTTTAACTCTTTCTTGAGGGTGAGTCTTAGCAGCTCTGACAAGAAAGTCAAAGTAATCCTGAATTTATGGCAGGACAAATGAGATGTTATTGCTAGCTTTGTTACATCCGAGTTTTATCATTTTCGAGTCATTATGCTGAACTAAATAACAGGGTAGGGTTGGTGGGGTTTTTTTCCTTCAACAGAAAAGAAAACCTATTCAAAAAGCAGGATTATAATTAGGGTAAAACATGCTTATTAATGAACAAGAGTATATATATTCATATACATACATGTTAGTAAGCTTAAATATGGCTAATATAAGAACCCTTAGCCTTAGAAACTGAGATGTTTATGTGTGGCTATAAAACAATTAAACAGTGTAGTTCAGATTTTTCCATAAAACTAGTGTAAAGATGCTACATAAGCTTCCTTTTTCTGGCAACACACCAAGGTTCACATTGACCCAGCTGCTTTCTGAATCATATGTCTTCTTGTCCGGCCATTATAGGATGGAGGTAAGTATTAATGTTAGCAGGACTTTACCAACAATAAAAATTATCTACCCTTCCCTCATTCCCACATGCACGTGCATGTACAGAAATCCACTGAACTTTGCTGGCCAACAGGCAAGTAGGAGGGAGAGGCCAGATTTCCAATTATATTCTAGCCATTTACTTACTCCAGCAAGGGAGTGTTTTGGAAACTATTGCCAGTCATTATTTCATACTTAGGTCATAGGTCTAGAATACCTTCTTACTTCAGGCATGGTGTCAGAGCTATAACCTTGCTCCAAAACTCCCTTGCACAAAGCAAGGGAGGAGGATGGGCAGTATTAAGTGTGGTTTTGCTGTCTCGTGCTTTCATCTGAGTTGTGAAGGGTGCAGGTTGTTTAAGTATCCAAACCTGGTGCCTAAACAAAAAATGAATCTATAACAGCAATTCTCTGAGTTGGTACGTTATGGTGTGAAAATCATTGTACTCATATAATTTCCATGTAACAGAATGGTAGCTAAAATAAAATAACCTTTATATGTTTATGTATGCTAGAAATAATAAAAAAAAATGTTTTGGTTTGGGGGGTTCTTTTTACTTTTTCTTGGATATTATTCATGAACCTTAACTAATATCAACCAGGTACCTAATTTCACTGTCAGGAGCACTGGCAGTTATCAATGCTGTACCCTGCTTTGCTTTGGATGGTCAGTGGATATTAAATTCATTCCTGGAAGCCACTCTGAGCTCCTTGATTGTAGAAAAACAAAGCAGAGAGCTTGTTGGCTTTTTAATTTTGCTTGCTGGTAGTGCACTATTGGCTGCCAATGTTGCACTGGGACTTTGGATGGTGACAGCACGGTAGAACATTGGATCCTCTTCCATCAGTTCTCAAAGTACACAGAACTAATGAATCCATTGCCTTTTAAAACTTGTTCAGTATTGAGATTGAAATAATTCCCTTAAAATGACACTGAAAGAACAATCACTGATGGATGCTGTTTTAATTTAAATCTGTACAACGTTGTGACTGTGGTCATGAGAAAACTAATAGAAAGAAGTAGGAACCTTTTCATATACTCTTTAAGCACTGTACTAATTTTGCATAAATTGCATTGTAAAGTTTCACATGAAAAAGCCTAAGACTTCATTAACTTTGATCTCAAAATAAGGGAATTATTTGGCCTCAAACATTTGTAAAGCGAGAGGAAAAAACCACTTAGGCTTTACTTTATAATTTGAGTAATTATCAGAAAATCATGTGTTGCCTCTGATCATTTCTCAGTCAGCATAGTCTTGAGTGTCGTTTTTTTTTTTTTTTAACCTGGTGTTCTACCAAATTGGACTCTAAGAAGTCCTAAAGTCTGATCTCAAAATGGTGAAAAGCTAAGAAAATTATTACCATATGTTAATGAGGAGAGAGAGGGCATATAGGTTAGTCTCTTTCCTTTCAGCCGGCCAAAATGACTGGAAGCCTGTTGTCCTCAGGATGTATATGAGAAGCGCCAATGTCTGTTAAAAATGAGGCATGTGGGAGGATAATGAAGCCCACATGTCTGTGTTTGTTATACATTCAGTTGTATATTATCATACGCAGCTGAAGATTTTTTAAAGGCAATATTTGTCAGCAATAGCCACTAGATAACTGAAATTTAGTTTCTGAGTGATGAAGTACGCTGTGCACAATTACTCTGAAGTGATAAGTAATGTTTGTGTTGTTTTACTCAGAAAAATAACAACTGTGTTATACCTGTTTACAGTTAAAAGTGAAACCTGTTGTTTTTATGGTGTCTATCTTCTGATGCTATGCATGTAATATGTACAGTAACTCACTGATGGTTTTTTGTCTTTCAAAGGGTTGTTCTCCTTTGCTAGCAGTCATTCTGTTCAAAGATAGCTAACAAAGATGTTTAGCTGAAGCTGGTCTTGGATCAGAATTGTTTAGAAGAAGAATATGGTTGTGGATTGAATTATTTAAACATTTGGCTTTGCTTTCTGAAGTGAATACAGACCATATCCTCCTCCTGAAACAAACAGTGGAAGAGCAGTTTATGTTTTGCTGACTAAAGTATGTCTGGTGTACTTTGAAGCTTTTTAAGTCTGTAATATTTTGTACCCAATGGGATTATATATTGACCGTCATACCCTCCTGTGATATATTGCTTAGTTTATATAAATCAGGTTCATTCAGCTGCTTGCCTCAATATAGGCTGATATTAAAAATAAATTGCTCTAGTTTGCGGACCTAAATATTTGAAATAGGGATATTCTGAAAAATACCCTGCAACTTCTGTCTTGTACAGTGCTCCCCATAGGAGCTGCCGCAGCTCCGAGTTCCTTTACAGAAATGGCGTTTCCATCAGGAAGTGAAGTGGAAGCGAAGCTCATGGATACTGGCCTTGCAGGGAGCACTGAAGCTACCATAGATTCTCTTGGCACTAGAGGTAAAAGCCTGGGTAATTTCAGAAGCAGGGTTGAGCCCAATTCCTTGTGCTACTGCATGGATTCGTAACTATGAAGTTTGCATTTGCCACTGATGTGCTACTGTATTTTTGCACAGTAGCCTTCACGCTTACTTAAGATATATTCTTTTCTTATGATGATGCAAGCAGTAATGAAAGATCATGTTTGTTTATTTGTTGTTGTGTTAGCTTACTTACCTCTCCAGTGCTGTCACAGGCTGGGTGAGCCTCTTGAAGTTCGCCTCTGTGGGGTGGCAGGACCGTGCCTCTCATTTTCAATCATTTCAACTCAGGCATGTCGGCACAGATCCCAGTAAGAGAAACTAAATCCTCCAGTCAATCCAGCTTGAGTTGGTCCCTTTGGGGCCTATTAAAAGTCACATGAAGTGGAAGAAAGGAAAAACAATCAGAAACTGCCAGCGGGCTTCTCTTCCAGAGGTGCCCTGAAAGTCTCACTCATCATCACTCCTGGAAACGTATAGCGGTTTCAGGGTAGCAGTTCTGATGGGCCACTCTGCCATCTCTCCATGGACAGGAGGGACAGGAGGAGCCTGGTTCTTGCACAAAGCCTGGCTCTGAAGCTGTGCTCCAGAAGTCCGCTCACTCACCTAAGTGGCTGCTTACTAATCTGAGCTCTTCCTTTCAGTGGCACTGTGCCACTTTCCTCTGTCTCTGTGTCTTGTCCAATTTACAGTGCACAAAATTAATTTGCACGTAGGAGTTTTAATGCAATTTAGTAAGACAGGATATTTACTTTTCAAAGCGGCTACTATTTATGTATCAGAGTTGCAGTGGTGTCTTATTAGCTAAAACAACAACAAATGCATCTATGGTGATTTCAAAAATATTCTGTGAAAAACATTTCAAGTTGACTACAACTGCTTGGGACAATCTTTTAGCATAGTACCCCTCCTGGAGATGTAGGCAAGAGATTTAAAAAAACCCAAAGTTTCTGATTTAACATACACAAGTTACATGTGCTATAATGAGGATGGCAGGTTGTTCCTGGTTATTTAACGTGCTACCAAAACATAATGTTTTATCAAAGGAAACTAAATCCAGTTTATTTTACTTTACACAATCACTGAAAGCCACAGTTATACTAAGTAGAACTTCAGTCTGTGTTTGACCTCATAATCAAAAAGGGGGTAGAGAAGATATTGGTCATGGTTTTAGCAAAACAGACACACTAGTGCAGTGTAAAGACCCTGGTTATCTTTTATAGGAGAGATAGTACTTAGAAGTGTTTAACAATAATTCATGCGCGCATTTCTTTGTGTGCTGGAATCCTACTGCATAAGGGTCCGATTAAGGTATGCACAGGTGCTTTGAGTCAAGGGGGTATGAATGGTGACCCAGCACATCTTAGATTACCTGTGGACAAAGGTAATCGTTAAGTTGGACCACTCTTTGAAGAAAAAGTTATTCAGTGGATCCATTTTATTCTCCTGTAATGGATTACGTTCTGATAAGCAAGTGCTGTACATACAGTTATTGGGAGGAGTTTTGCTGGGGTTTTGTTTGTTTGTTTGCTTAGCAAGAGAGAACACAGAAGGACACAGAATGTTTTTTGTGTGTTGGGTTTTTACTCTGGACTATTAACGAAGTTTGTTGTATTTCTGTTTTTGTAAAAATTGAAATGGAAGTCTTTCCTTAAAATGAAATCTTTCCACTTCTCATTCTAATTAGCCTCTCAGAATGTAATGTGATAATACAGAATCCATCAATATAATTACAGGGCATATTAACTGGAGTATAAAACAGAACACTTAAAGATTGAATGGATACTACTATTTATGTATATAGTGTGCATTTGAAATCTGTATCAGATGGAAAAAAATAATGTCTAACATTGGGAAGTGTTATACGTAGCTTTTACTTTAAAATTGAAAGAAGAATTCCATAATCAATCGTTATTCTGATTTGGGTTTTATGAGAATTTTTTTTATATCACCATAGCATATTCTGATAATCCATGATATGACATGAAATTGGTTAGCTTCTTAGTATGTAGGAAGTTACACGCTCTTTGCTAACTTAGGAAATTAAAAGCAGCTTGCTTCTGTACAAGCTAAATGAAAGAGACTTCACTAGAACAAGTATAGACAAACTTGCAGATTAGTCAGACCAAACTTATGAGCCACAGTGGAAAATTTGTTAATTCATCCTTTTTATTTAGGATGAAACAAGCAACTGTCTTGGCAGTTATAGTTTTCAGTGATGATGGTTTTGTGTTTGGTATACGTAAATATAGGAAGATAAATACACAGCCACAGTCTGTATTGCTGCTTTTCTAGGGATAACTTACAGCAGTCCTCCACACTCTGCGGTTAAGGCTTTTTTTCCCTTTTCTTTCTCTCTATGAATTCCATAGCTGTCTCTGGATTTTAAAATTGCAGCTATGTTTTTCTCCAATAACTGATCTAACTCTTATTAACAGAAGACAAGTGACGGACGTAATGTAACCGCAGCTGCATGAGTTTTGCTCAGCTGATGTTTAAAATATGTTTCTTGCTCTCTGTGAGGCCTCAGCTACAAGCACGGCAAACACAGATTTTTCAGGGCAACAAGAAGAAGTCAACCTTAGAATCCATCACTCTCGAAATCTATTTGTGCTGTTCTGAGTGATAACTGGGATGAGTGAGACCGTGCAGATTATACTGAAGAAATAATGTTTGCAGGACAGACCTTCCCATGGCAGTCAGGATGTTTCGGCTTTCTTGAAATAAGGATATATTTTTGTTCAGTTTAGAACACCAACAATCCAAGTTTTCTAATAAGTTTCCTATACATTTTACTTGATGGCAAAAGGGGACCTGTGGCAAATATGTTTTTAAATAAATTCTTATGGCTTTTATCTGAAAGATCTTATTTTGTATCTGGATATCATTTATGACAGATGAAGAAGGGTTATAAAGATTTATGTAGACTAGTCTGTAGTTAATTATTTTTAAAAGATGTGAGTTAAACTCTAGAAATAAATAGTTATTTGTAAAATATGCATTCTGTACACCTGCATTCAGAGCAATTCCCACAACCAGTCTTGCCTCAACTTTGTTCTTGTGACCTTTTGAGTAAGGAAGCTGAATCTAACTCAGGTAAGATCCAATATTAGCAGTTATATTATGTCCTTTTTATCCTGAACTTTGTGTAACCTTGTACATAGATCAGTTATTTAATGTGGCTGAGTTATCTGGGATACATATCCTGTATTAATGCAGCATTTGGGAAGCGTTGTACTAGGGACTGTCAGAAAATGACTTTTGTTCCTTGGACTCATCCACTATGATCATGTGAAGAGCAGATGGCAGCGACTAAGGGCAGTGAAGAACCTCAGTTTATGGCAGCTTTATGAAACCTTCACACTGCTGACCCAGCGTGAAAGGACAGGAACAAAGAGCAGGATATGACACTGCAATTCCATTCATTCCATTTACATTGGCATGAAACGTGAAAAGATCTTGTAATTAACATTGCAGAGCATGCAGATATGTTTTCCAGTTCTTCACTGAATCATTCAAACTGGGGTTTGGGTTGTGTTTTGTTTTTTTTTTTTTACACTTTGTCATTCCATGTGCTGAATAAGTGGCACGGGTAGTTGTAACTTATTTAGTAAAATGGACTTGGATATTTCTCACCTCTAGGTCTTGATCTTGAGGGTTGGTTTTTGCAGCATCATAGTGTAATTGACTTTCACTTGATACTAGTTTGAAAGTTTGGAGGCTATTTCCGACCCATCACTAGAGAAATCTAGTTTCTTCCTTCCCGAGTTGTTAATATTTTAAATTCCTCTTTTCCTTACATAACTTTGCTTTTAGATTTCATATACTCAGATGTTTTTATCCGAAGCCGGTCAATGGAATATGTATTGTTTTGAAATTCACTGTGGGTTTTTTTTCCTCTACGTAGCCTTATTTCTCACACTGACTCACAGCTGTGGAATGTTAGATTTCTAGACCCTTTGTTCCCACTATGCATTGTTCATGATCATGGGTTTTTTTAGAAAAAAAAAAAAAAAGCTTCTTTTTTAAAATGTCAGCTAACAAATATATGGAACACTTTGAATAATGTATTGTGCTTTTGTTTTGCTTTTTTTTTCTCCATTTAATCAACCAAACAATAAGTATTGTTTTCTATGTGTGAGAAATGTATCCTGCAAATAAATTCATTGTTTGATTGTTAATGTGCTTAAATCTGTTTTTAAAAATAAGGTAAAAGTGACATAATTCCTTATTTGTGGCAATTACCATATTCTCTCATATATTCTCATACTCCTAATATGTAATTTATATTCTCTCTCTGGGTACCAATGAGGCACCACAAGGTACCACTAGCCTTTTCAGTATCTGACCACCTCTTAAAATTAATAGTAAATATCACTTTACGTTCACTTATTTACCAGCTTATGAGTAGTTTGAGTCATAGTGGAAGTACATCCAGACAGACACCTACATGCTGTTCTGGAGTAAAGCTACCTTGATTTGAATGTGACCAAGGTACATAGTGACTGCCCTATAGGAGCCAATCCCTTTCTCTTGGGTTAGTTCCTGTGTAATTCTCTGATGGAGTTATGGACTTCTGTTAGCTTGGTTTGTAGTGAAATATTCGACGAAGGATGCCATAGTCAAGGTAAGTGAAACCACCTCTCATAGAATAATAGAATGGTTTAGGTTGGAAGGGACCTTGAAGATGATCCAGTTCCACCCCCCCTGCCATGGGCAGGGACACCTCCCACCAGACCAGGTTGCTCAAAGCCCCATCCAACCTGGCCTTAAACACTTCCAGAGATGGGGCATCCACAACTTCTCTGGGCAACTTGTTCCAGTGTCTCACCACCCTCAGAGTAAAGAATTTCTTCCTAATATCGAACCTAAATCCGCCCTCTTTTAGTTTAAAACCGTTACCCCTCATCCTGTCACTACACTCTGTGATAGAGTCCCTCCCCAGCTTTCCTTTAGATGCCCTTTAGGTACTATAAGGTCTCCCCGGAGCCTTCTCTTCTCCAGGCTGCACAACCCCAACCCTCCCGGCCTGTCCTCACCTCTCTCTGGGTGTTAAGGCCATTCCTACGTGAAGAACTTAAGTCAGATCTTTGAATGACATTAAGGTGATGTTATGCAGGTCAGCCCAGAGCCCGGCACGTACCCTGGCTAGTTCTGAACAAGGGTACTTAGGTACCCAGATGCTGTCTGGGGCTGCGTTACCAGCGTGCAAACAAGTTGTTTAGCTTTATTTGAGAGTGAAGTTTACCACTCTGTTTCTTGAGAAGCTCATCTAGCGTTGGCCAGGTTATTTGTACTGAGAACTAAATTGTCCTTTGTTGTTTGTTGGATGAGCTGTTACTTTATACAAGCAGAACTGTTTCAGCAAGCATGGCTTTGTTCCCAGATAAAAGATTACCGTGAGAAACAGGCACAAAGCGCAGATTGGACATGTTGGTAGGATTTCCGAGACAGGTCGCTAGGCAATTTTCTGAAAACTTGCATGAGGAGATGATGCTTTTTTTCTTATCCATGTTAAAGGTAGAGACAGTAGTTTAAGCTTCTAGGAGGGTCCCGAGGTTTTTCAGTTGATTTTGAAAATGTTATCCCTTATTCTGATAATGTATGTTCTCTAGTCTAGAAGAAAATCAGTGATGTCTTCAAATCATCTTGAGGAATGTTGCCTTAATCACTAATATAATTTCAAGATAAGATTTAAAAAGATACACTGTGTCTATGTGTCTTACTGCTGGTAGCTTTATAAAGAAGGCTTAATTTAATTCTTCCTCTGATCATACCAGTCTGAATCACCAAGCAGAAGCATTCCTAAACATCTTTAGTAGATCGGTATGCATTGAAATGACTGATTTAAATATTTTGTAAGATTTTTACGAGCTTTTGATGTGAACTACACAATGAAATACAATTTAAGGTTTGATTCTAATGTTATGATAGTAAGCTGGGAGAATCCACAACTTCCATGAGGAGATCTAACCAGCAGTCACCCAGAACTCTACCAACTTTTTTCCCCCTTTTTTCACCTCAGACAGCTGTGGGTCTGGTGTTTACTTTGATGCTTTTAAGGTTCCAGTGCTGCTAGAATAGCATTGGATGTTCTTACCAATTATGTACCTCATGCTCTATGTTTCTGATTAATTCTACCTCTTTTTAGTTCTTTGCAAATATAGTAGTGGCTGAATGCTATATAACTGCCACTCTGACAGTCTTGAAAACACATGGTCGTACATCCTTTTTCATTTCCCCTGAAAGGAATCTTTCAAATCAAAAAGAAATACTTTTCTCTTTTTTTTTCTTTTTCTTTTTTTTTTTTGTTAAATGTCATCCTTTTTACTTGCTATTGTATTACGAAAGTGTCTGTATCTTTTTCCCTTTCACAGCTCTGTGAAGAGCTCTTTTAAAATATTACCAGATATTTTTTAAAGTGTAAATTCCTCTCAGCCTACTGAATTTGATTCAGTTACTCACACAGGCATCTGGTGTGGTCTGAGATATCCTAAGGTGTTCTTAGGTCGATAACCTGACTTGGAACGATGTTTTGAAACACATCCCCCACTTGTCTCCTTTTGCCTCCTGTTGGTTGAGGTCTTAGAAACCCTAAGACCTATGCATGGGGTTGGCAGATGTGGGTAAGGCCCTATAGGAGATCAAAGACGTTCTGGACCAGCAGCTGGATACTAGGAGTGGTACCTGAGGGCATTTTGTATCACACCAGATGCTTAGATATGGGCAAAAAATCAAGCCAGACTGTCTCCTTTTCTTTCCTTGCATTTCTTTTATTTTTGACTCATGAATTCAAGTAGAATATGAGGCATTTTGAGTGAGTTTTATTTGACATAAAAATACGTCTATGCTTTTCTGTTTGTGCATAATAGTGCTATACAGGCTGATTTATAAAAGTCATGCTAGCAGAATACGTGCATGCATCATCTGCTCTGGACCTTAGGTCTGGAGGCAGCAGAAATTAGTATTGCTGCTTTATCTACGGCAAGAAAAAGGAAGACTTATTTTACAAGGAAAATGCCATCTGTCTCCAGATGTGGAGTGGTGGTAACAGCAGTGCACAGATTTACGGGAAGCGATGAAGAAGCGCCAGGTGGAGACAAGGCTTCACGAGGGGACTATGATCATCTTGGCCAACTGCCACAATTGTGTACTTGACTCTTTTTTTTTCCTTGCAGGAGTAAAGAATTGGTGGGACTTAGTTAGGAATGGGATAAAATCAGGGAAGGGACATGATATAGAGAGGTGGTTTGTTCATTTACAGAATCTTTAAATCAGAAAGAGAGCATGTGTACTTTATGAGTGGAGATATGAGTGCTCTTTAGTAACTCCATGATAAGCATTTTTACTACCTTTTTTTTTTTTTCTTGAAGCATTTATAGAGCTGACCTGCAAATAAAACCAACAAACTTCCATCATGGGTAGAAACATCCCACGTAAGGTCAAAGAGGCAATAAAAGCCTGTCTTTCTAGATAGCAGTTCAGGGCATTTAGACCTCGGAGTTGTGTCCCTCTCCCTGTTTAAGGATCAGGCACGATCTTACTTTCAGTGAGTCTGGATGCAAAGTCAGAACTTTTCGCCCGTTTCCAGATTCCCTCTTCAGCACGAGTTCACCTCACAGATGCAATTATTAAGAAAAATTAATCAATCCATTTTTATAATGTTTTCCCTTTGGCTTTGTTTTCATTCCTGCAGCTATTTGGATAAGCAGCAGAAACTGGGCCAAACCACCTGTATCTCTATCATCGCTACAAAATCAACAAAGCCAGATTATGAACATGCATTATAAACCGCAAATTCCTGGCTACTTACCACTGGTTATACCAACAAACTTTTTCTTTTTTTTTTTTTTTCACTGCAACTGTTTACCGCTCTTTATTAGACGATTGAATTTATTCCCTAGAGGTGTTCTGCGAGGCACTTGCAACGCTCAACGTGCTGCAGTGCTGAAGGAAAAAATGGGCAAACCAGAACTTGTATGCTTTTTACAACTAGACAAAATTCACTGTTTCATTTACTGGACCAGTGCAGATAAGTTGTTAGTCATCTATGAAGGCCCTGGTTATTTTTCCAGCATTTATCTTCGAAGTTACTCCTAGGGAGAGCATTTCAATAGTTAACCTAACTGGCCTCTGCATACCGCTTTAACTGCAATTAAATTTAACTGGACCAGAAGTAAAAATATTACTGAAATATTTGTGAAAACTTTAGCATATTATCAAGCAGTATGTTTTCATAAACGTGAAGAAACCTATTGTTCACTTGAGACTTTACCTAACTGGAAACTGCACTATTTTTTTTAATCTTTATTTTTTATCTTGACATGAAAATACCAAAAGCAATTCTGAAGAAAACATCTCAGCTTTCACTTACAGGCTAACTTAGAGGGGCTCACTTTTAGCATGTGCGAATGATGGTGTAAAAATTAAACTGTATCATTTAACATGATATTAAATGTGATACTAAATGTGATGAATCACTCTGTTCTCATGTACGTGGTTCTCCAGTTTGTTTCCCGTGCTTTATACTAAGTCAAATGCAAGTGCAATGGAGATTATTTGCATGTGCTTTTATAGCTGTACAGTGTACCTGAAGACATTAAAGTTGGAGCCAAACCAGGAGTCCAGGTTTGGTGCATTTAGTTCATCATAGTAACAAGGGAAAAACAATCTAGACAGTGAACGTAGCTGATTGAGGAGTCATGAAACCAAACTTGTCATACTCGGATGTAAAATAGCAAAAAGAAGCCAGAAAATGAATGGTCACGCAGGTTTAAAAAATAATAATGTTTATTCTTAATTACAAACATATAAGTAAATAATTTGGGAAAACGGCCCCTAAATTAAGGCCCTCTTCTAGATCAAAAGGGTGCTTTGAAATGCAAAATAAACCTCTTTTCTTCTGCCATGGGTTTATGTATGCACATAAATGCTAATTTGATAAGCAATTGGTTAACTTCCCCTGACCTGAACTGTCATCAGTTTAGATAAAAATAATGATGTTAGTGGCCTTAAAAAGCTGTGAAACACATAGGCTGTAGCTGCAGTGAAGGAAACTGAAATGGCATTGTCAGATCCATAAATTACAGCTGGCAGTGAAGAAAAGTGGTTCAGCAGCTCCATGTGGGCCTGGGATGTGAGACCACCCAGCGGGACAGGTCGCCCACTGTCCTACACCTTCCCTGCACGACCTGCCACATCTGCTGTGGCCAGACTCAGAGAAGGACCTACAATCCTAAGGAGGGACTTAGGCCAGTGGAGCTCACTACACTACAAATAAGACCTTGCTTACCCTGAGGTCAACGGGCCTCCAGAAATAGCTCAGATTTTCACACAAAATAGCCCTGAAGTCTTCTTCTGCATGTGCCCATACCTGTCACAGCAGAGGAGCTCATGCATGACATTCAGGCTGGGGGTCTGGCAATGGCCAGACTTGGTCTCAGAGTGGAAGTTTTAAATCAAGCAACCCGCAGAATGCAGCAGAGGTTAGTGCTGTCTTTGAAAATGCTGTGTGCACAGGTGGGAGCAGGGTACAGAAGATGGGAAACAGTCTGGACACAATCCAGTGTCTGTTTAGTGAACCATTGTCCAGACTGTATATATAATCACGGACTCATGGAGTTTTCAGAGTTGGAAGGGACCTCTAGAGATCGTCTAGTCCAACTACTCTGCCAAAGCAGGATTGCCTAGAGCACATTACTCAGGACTGCATCCAGGCGGGTCTTGAAAATCTCCAGAGAAGGGGACTCCACAACCTCCCTGGGCAGCCTGTGCCAGTGCTCTGTCACCCTCACCGTAAAGAAGTTTTTCCGTGTATTTGAACGGAACTTCCTATGTTCCAACTTGTGCCCATTGCCCCTCATCCTGTCACTGGGAACCACTGAAAAGAGCCTGGCTCCATCCTCCTTCAACCCACCCTTTAGATACTTGTATGCCATAATAAGGTCTCCCTGAGCAAGACCCAGCTCTCTCAGCCTTTCTTCATAAGGGAGATGCTTCAATCCCTCAATTATCTTAGTTGCCCTACGCTGGACTCTCTCCAGCAGTTCCCTGTCCCTCTTGAACTGGGGAGCCCAGAACTGGACACAACACCCCAGTTGTGGCCTCACCAGTGCAGAGTAGAGGGGGAGAATGACCTCCCTCGACCTACTGGCCACACTCTTCCCTATGCAGCCCAGGATTCCATTGGCCTTTTTGGCAACAAGGGCACATTGCTGGGCCATGGATAATTTACTGTCTACCACAACCCCCAGATCCTTCTCCTCTGAGCTGCTTCCCAGCAGGTCCGCCCCTAACCTATACTGGTGCTTTGCATTCTTCCTCCCCAGGTGCAGGACCTTGCACTTGCTCTTGTTGAACCTCATTAGGTTCTTCTCTGCCCAGCTCTCCAGCCTGTCCAGTCCACGCTGGATGGCAGCACGGCCCTCTGGGGTGTCAGCCACCCCACCCAGCTTGGTATCATCAGCGAACTTGCTGAGGATACACTCTGTCCCTTCATCCAAGTCATTAATGAATATATTGAACAAAATTGGACCGAGTATTGACCCCTGGGGGACACCACTGGTTACAGGCCTCCAACTAGACTCTGGGCCGCTGATCACAACCCTCTGAGTTCTGGCACACAGCCAGCTCTCAATCCACCTCACTGTCACCTCACCTAGCCCATACTTCCTCAGCTTCCTAATGAGGATGTTATGGGAGACAGTGTCAAAGCCTTGCTGAAGTCAGGGTAGATGACATCTACGACTCTCCCCTCATCCAGCCAACCAGTTATAACATCATAGAAGTCTATCAGATTGGTCAAGCATGATTTACCCTTGGTAAATCTGTGTTGACCACTTCCAATAACTTCCTGTTCCTCAACATGTTTGGAGATGACATCCAGAATGAGTCGCTCCATTACCTTCCCAGGGACAGAGGTGAGTTCCAGATCTTGGCCAGGACCTACTTACAATCTCCGGGACAGAGCCAAGATGTTTCCAGGAATGTTTCAAATTGTGTCTTTTGGTTATTGGGGTTTTTCAATCTTTGCTGTATTTGTTTTGGAGCATAAGGAGTTTGGTATTTGGGGCCATTAATATCATGCAGCAGTCAGCCTGGGGATGCTTCCTCTACAGACACATACAAACCATGTCAGAATGAAGTGTTTTCTTGGACAACCAGAAGGATGATTATACCAATTTCATAAGCAATGGGGTTGAAGAAGACTCTGACTCAGATGAAGAAATGCAGATAAGAAAGGGCAGGAATCAATTTTAAGCTTGGGGGAAAAAAACAACTATTATTTTAAAGAATAATAGGGCTTTAATATTTGAATAGCTGTTCTGCTTTTCTACAGTATTTACTGAAATACCTTTTATATGTTTAAAAACCCATAAATCTAACTTTCTTTGCAGCCTAGGAACTGTACAGCTTTGGCCATGGAAGCTTATGAAGAAAGGAGCTTTGCAATGGGCTGTCTCATCTTCAACTGCTCCAAATGTTTAACCTTGATGTATCATTGAGAAGACACTGTGGCAAGCATGTTGCTGATAAAAGCTTGCTTTTCTCCAGCTGTAAGGAAAGTCATCTGTCTTAAAAACAGTTTAAATTATTAGCCAGTCGGGCATCTGAAATGAGAAATTTCTGCTGGTGAATCACAGGCTTTGGAAGACAGTTAGACCTGATACCAGAAAATTGTAGGTTCAAATTAAATGGAGTCCATGAAGTAAGCCCTGAATATGATATTCGTATGAAAACAGAGCCAAATTATGCATGAGTAATAAGACTGTTATCAATATGAAAATATAAAGGAGTCCTTTCTTCTGTTTTATTCACCACAGACATGATCCAGTTACACTGATGTCAGTGGGAAACATCCTGCCCCTATATGGAGTGGAATATTAAGTATTAAAGTAATCGTAGAATAAGGTGATATAGCCTAGAGAACAGGGATGGAACTGGACCTGCCTAGGCAGGAAAACAGTTTCCTTGCCCCAGTTTCTTCAATCTATAGAATGAAGCAAGGGGTTCCCCTTCTTATCGTTAACGCATTTTGCAAACCACCTTACTTGCATAGTGTGAGACATAGGACTATTCTTCTAAGCACATCTTGTAAAAGTTCTTTTGTTCTGAAGTGTAAGGATGTAGCAATCAAATGGAATTTGGCAATTTTTCCCTGCTTTGGACTCTAACAAGCTTTCAAGGCTGCTGGTCGATTGAACATGGTGCTGCTCTGAGGGGAGGAATTCAGGGATTCATCCCCACCTAGCTTGAGTCACTTGCTTTAGGCATTTGGATAGTCATCACTTCCCCTCTCTACAATCAATGAAGAAAGAGATACCACCACAGACAGATAGCCATCTGAGCAGAGATCAAGCTGTGGGGCTGCTTCTCACCCAGCATAGTATAGGCACAGCCTGGGTGTGCAGCTTGGGTGCAGCCTGGGTGCAGCCTGCTCCATAGCCATGTTGAAGAAGGAATACGTTAATAAATAGGACTGCTCAGGGCACCTAGACAGGCAGTATATAGTGTAATGGGATAAAACACTACCCCACAAACCCCATATAATTAACTTGAAACCAGTGAGTGTTACACTGCGTTATTTCATCTTTTTTTCTTTAGTCCATAGCACGTTAATGAATAAAAAGCTATGCATGAATAAATGCTGATTTGTGGCTGATTGCCTTAATCAAAAGGTCTTTATTCATGCACACCACATTCCTCTAAAGAATGTTTTAAAAAAGGTTCTAAATATTGTAAGTGTCATTCCTGATTTTAAAATATTTTAGTCTAGTAACAGAATATCATTTCTTATACGTGCATGTGTCATTAAGATTGCTGAAACACCATGATGAACAATTTGTAATTGCTAGGTATCTGGCGTTATCAATCTCTTCTTATTTTTAAAGTAAAAATTAAAATAAAGTATAAAGTAAAGGAAACAGTACAAGTTTACAATAAAGTTAAAATTACAATATTTTTTTCCCTAGTATCCTCAGGGAGTCTATTTGAAGATTTCTGTATTCATAATAGGATGCTCCCAAGTGGGATTTATCAGAGTGCTGATTGAAGCTGGCATCTCCATAAATATAATGGGAAGAACATCTATTGGTGCTTTTATGAGTGCCTTGTATGCTTGGGTGGGAAGGGTGTAGATACCCTACCATGTCAAGAGGTGAGTTCAATCAGTTGTCATCACCCTCTCAGAAGGAGCTCAGCTATGGTATCCACCTGGCGGAAAGCCATCACGTCCTCTGCACTCACCAGAATGGGTGTGGCAACCCAGGCAGGGGTCCCATGAAAAGATGCAGCCGTCCAGGTCTTGGAAGAAAAGATGGGTTGTAGTTGTAGGTGACTCCCTTCTGAGGGGAACAGAGTGTCCAATATGCCCTCCTCTTAGGGAAGTCTGCTGCCTCCCTGGGCCTGGGTTAAGGACATCACTAGGAAACTCCCTAGCCTGGTGTGGCCCTCAGACTATTACCCATTACTGCTCTTCCACGTGAGTGGAGATGAAGCTGCAACATGTAGTCCAAGGGCAATAAAAAGAGACTTCAGGGCCTTGGGACAGTTGGTAAGGGAATCTGGAGCACAGGGTTTTTTTTCCTTTCTCTTCCCAGTTGCAGGCAGACACACTAGAAGCAACAGACAAGCCCAGTCTGTTAATACGTGGCTCCATGGCTGGTGTCACTGACACAATTTGGGGTTTTTTGATAATTGGATGGCCTACACAGCACCAGGTTTGCTGGTGTCAGATGGAATTCACCTTTCTGAAAGGGGGAAGAGGGTCTTTGCTCACAAGCTAGCAGGGCTCATTGGCAGAGCTTTAAACTAGGCTTCAGAGGGGAGTGGAACAATATCAGGCTTGCCTGTGACAAGCTGTGGAATGACAGGCAATCGTTAGAGGCAGTGTGCTAGAGAGGGTACATGGCCTATTGCTCTGAGACGTGCTGGCTACACAGCAGCACACTTGAAGTCTTACAGAGATGAGCCAACAGCTCCTGCAGTGATAAGAGCCGACAAAGAAACACTGAGGAAATACCTCAAAAGAATTAAGGGGTGTTCGTATAAGAAGGTGACACAGCCAACAGCCCAGCTGAAGTGCCTCTATACCAATGCATGCAACATGGGCAACAAACAGGAGGAGTTGGAAGTCACTGTGCTGCTAGAAAGCTATGACTTAGTTGTCATTACTGCAACTTGGTGGAACGAATCCCATGAGTGAGACTATTGATGGCTACAGGCTGTTCAGAAGGGACAGGCGAGGAAGGAGCAGCAGAGGTGTTGCCCTCTTCATCAATAAATGGATAGAGTGTGAAGAGCTGTCTCTGAAGAATAGGCATAAGCAGGTTGAAAGCCTGTGGGTAAGAATAAGAGACTGAGGCAACAAGGGGGACCCTGTGGTTGATGTCTACTGCAGGCCACCCGATCAAGGGGAGCCTATTGACAAAGCTTCCTTACTGCAGCTACAGGAGGCATCACGTTTGCAGGCTCTTGTCCTGCTGGGGAACTTCAACTACCCTAACATCTGCTCTAAAAGTAGCACGGCCAGCTGTAGGCAATCCAGGAGACTCCTGGAGTGCATTGAGGATAACCTCTTAAGCCAGGTAACAGACAGCCCTACCAGAAGGGATGCGATACTGGACCTGTTGATCACCAAAGCAAGTGAGATAATCAGTGAGGTCAAGATTGGAGGCAGCCTGGGCTGCAGTGATCATGCACTGGTGGAGTTCACAGTCCTGAGGAACATGGGTCAGGTGAAGAGTAAAGTCAGGACCCTGAATTTTAGGAAAGCAAAATTCCAGCTGTTCAAGGAGTTACTCAACAGGACCCCCTGGGAAACTGACCTTAGTGACAAGGGAGCAGAACAGAGCTGGCAGATCTTTAAGGGTGCTTTCCATAGAGCACAAGAGTTCTTGATCCCCAGGTGTAAGAGATCAAGAAAGGAAGGCAAAAGATCGGCATGGCTGAGTCTGGACCTGCTGCTCAAACTAAAGGGAAGGAAATGCACAGGAAGTGGAAGCAGGGACAGGTATCTTGGGAAAAGGACAGGGACACTGCCCAGTTGTGTAGGGATGGGGTCAGGAAGGCCAGGGCATGGCTGGAGCTGAACTTGGCACAGAACCCAAAGAATAATAAAACGGACTTCTACAGGTATGTCAGCCAGAAAAGGAAAGTCAAAGAAAGCTTTTCCCCCGATGACCAAGACTGGCAAACCGGTAACAATGGACAAGGAGAAGGCTGAGGTACTCAACAACTCTTCACTGGCAACCTCTCTTCCCACATCTCCGGAGTGGATGGACCACAAGACAGGGACTGGGGGAGCAAAGTCCGTCGCACTGTAAGAGAAGATCAGGTTCTTGACCACCTGAGGAACCCGAACATACAGAAGTCTATGAGACCTGACGAGGTGCATTCCAGAGTCCCTAGGGAATTGGCTGATGTACTTGCCAAGCCACTCTCCATGATATTTGAAAAGTTATGGCAGTCAGGTGAAGTCCTTGGTAACTGGCAGAAGGGAAACATTGCACCCATTTTTAAAAAAGGTAGAAAGGAGGATTCTGGGAACTACCAACCTGTCAGCCTCACCTCTGTGCCTGGGAAGATCTTGGAACAGACCCTCCTAGAAGGTATGCTAAGGCACATGGAGGACAGCCAGCATGGCTTCACCAAGGGCAAGCGTTGCCTGACCAACCTAGTGACCTGCTATGATGGAATGACTACATCAGTGGACACGGGAAGAGATACGCATGTCATCTCTCTGGACTTCTGTAAGGCCTTTGACACGGTCCCCCACAACATCCTTCTCTCTAAATTGGAGAGATATGGATTTGACGGGTGGACTGCTCAGTAGATGAAGAACTGGTTGAATGGTTGCATCCAGACAGTAGTGGTCAACAGCTCACTGTCCAGATGGAGATTGGTGACAAGTGGTGTCCCTCAGGGGTCTGTACTGGGACCAGTACTGTTTAATATCACTAATGACATAGACAGTGGGATTGAGTGCACCCTCAGCAAGTCTGCAGATGACACCAAGCTGAATGGTGTGGTTTACATGCCTGAGGAATGGGATGCCATCAAGAGCGATCTGGACAGGCTTGAGAGGTGTGGCAGTGTAAACCTCATGAGGCTCAACAAGGCCAAGTGAAGGGTCCTGCACCTGCATCAGGGCAACCTATGGTATCAATACAGTCTGGGGGATGAAGGGATTGAGAGCATCCCTCCCAAGAAGGACTCAGGGTTACTGGTGGATAGAAAGCTGGACATGAGCCAGCAATGTGCACTTTCAGCCCAGAAGGCCAACTGTATCCTGGGCTGTATTCAAAACAGCATGGCCAGCAGGTCAAGGGAGGTGGTTCTCCCCCTCTACTCTGCTCTGGTGAGACCCCACCCAGGGTACTGCGTCCAGCTCTGGAGCTCTCAGCACAGGAAAGACACAGACCTGTTGGAGTGGGTCCAGAGGAGAACCATGAAGATGATCAGAGGTCTGGAGTACCTCTCCTATGAGGACAGGCTGAGAGAGTTGGGGTTGTTCAGCCTGGAGAAGAGAAGACTCTGGGGAGACCTTATTGTGGCCTTTCAGTACTTAAAGGAGGCTTATAAGAAAGAAGGGGAAACACTTCTTAGCAGGGCATGTTGCGAGAGGACAAGGGATAATGGGTTTAAACTAAAAGAAGGTAGATTTAGACAAGATATAAGGAAGACTTTTTTTTATGACGACAGTAGTGAAACACTGGCACAGGTTTCCCAGAGAGGTGGTAGATGCCCAATCCCTGGAAACATTCCAGGTCAGGTTGGACGGGTCTCTGAGCAACTTTATCTAGTTGAAGATGTCCCTGCTCATTGCAGGGGGTTTGGACTAGATGGCCTTTAAAGGTCCCTTCCAACCCAAACTATTCTATGATTCTCTGAAAATGAGTCAGAAAAGTTGACAATAATGCTTAAAAATATTGGTGATGAATATATAGTGGTTTAGAAATAAACCTAGCTAGGATAAGCTTAGAAATAAGCCAAATATATGCTTGAAGACAGGGATTCTCAATTATATGTGTGGCTTCAAATGGCCCCTTTCCACCTTCCACACTGTACATCTCTGCTGTAGTTGTAAATAATTACATTTTTACCTGCAGAATCATTCACTAGCCTTTTCTCTGTATTTCTGCCAAGGTTAAGACTGAAGATTGGAAAGCCATTTAGAAATACACCTTCCCTGTCAGAGCTCATTACCAAGTTCATTACCAGTTTGACACTGAATTCACAACCTGTATTTCTTCTACATCCTGCCTTTCCCAGCACCTCTCCCACCTCCCCATCTTGACTTCACCTTCTCAATAACAAATCCAGAACCACTTGGCAGAGTTATTAGTATCTGCCTGACCTTGTTTTGTCGGTAAAAACATGTTATTTAAATGAAAAAGTGAGATTTTCTCAGCAAGCCATTCCTATGCAAGTCAGGATGAAGGAAAGGAGGAGGAAGGCATCTGTGTGTTTTACTCTTGATTTAGCTGAGGGAGGACTTAATTAGCACATATATTTGTCAACCTTTCTGTTCTTTACATCTCTTTAGAAGAAATGACTGCGCTGATATGATTGAGAAGGACTGTCTATAGAGTTATGGCTCCCTTACATAGTTGTGTTCAGTTTGCCAGATGTGGCATCTATTTGAAAGGCTGCACTTCTGCCCGGGGATTATTAGCAGCTTATATATACCAGGTTATATACTTTCATACAATCTGTTGCTTAATGCTTTATCTCCCTTGAGGAAACTAGAGATGTTAGCGTAAAACCTGGATTCATGTTGAAGGGTAATTTGCTTTGGGAAGAAAGAGATTTTTACAGTGAATAAGTGTTACATGCATCATATAAAGATGTGGTCAAGATGCTGGGAAATGGCTACTGCATCTTGGTACGTTTTTAAGATTCCCATTCTGAAGTATTTACTTTTCCAGTGCAACAGAGCAGAAAATCAAGTCCTTTAAAAAGAGCCAACTGGCACACCAAAACCACTGCTTACTACCCAGTAACATTTATTTGTGTTTATATCTGTGAATGTTCATGATTTATTTCTCACCAAAAGAAAAAAAGAAAAAGGTTGGAAAAACTGAAGACAGTTACCAGTAAGGGCACTGACCATGTTGTTACATACAATCACACTAGTTTCCTGGACAGCTAAAGGAACAGCAGCCCATTTTAGTGCCCTTGAACCAATTTCTACTGGTTGATTGCACACCACAGTGAAGTCTGCAATACAACTGTAATCAAAATCGGCAGCACCTTAATTGTGACACCGAGTAACTACGGCAGATGCTGAGAAAATCTCCACATCTGACCAGGCTTCATTTGGCTTCTAGGAGAAGACAGTCCAAGTCACAGAATATTTCCACCATTAACAAATCAGACTAAGTTTTACAAGCCCTGAAGTAAACTCTCAGCTCAGCCACTGTAAAACAGGAGCAATAACGTTTTGATCTTTTGTTGCTCCCTTTTATTTTCAGTACTTGGATTATAAATTCTCTGGGTAGAAACTCCCTTTTTTGAGTGCAGTGATGTGAGGATGTAACTCAGTTTGGAGAGGGGGGCCTTCAGGTATTGGTGCAAAGATGGTTTGAGAGTAGCGTGCACTGGAAAGACTTCTTCCAGAAAAGACATACTAGCTCTTAAACATGATTTCTGTCATACAGTCGAAACCCAAACAGCAGAATGCATTTTGAAAACAAATTCAGTCAAGAAGTCAGCAATAGTGCAGACAGAGCAAGAAAAAGAGGTTGTAAACAGCAGAGAAATCAGAAACTGATGGAATGAATATTATAGAAAGGACTTGCAGCAGGAGGGGATGCAAATGACTAGTATCAAACAGAATAAAGTATGGCTTAGGAAAAGAAGAGAAAAGGAAAAAGATCTGAGAAAAAACAGTGCTTCATTCAGAACAGGTTGGGCAAGTGACTGTGCAGTTTGAATGGGAAGACAGAGAAAGCTCCACTGATTTCTAAATAACAGATAAAGATGCTGTGATGACTGAAAGATAATAAGGTGAATTAAGTACCAAAGTGCTATAGACAGAAGCGGGGCTGAAGTAGCACTTGGCAAATGAAAAACCAAGCTGACGGAGTCAAAATAATTGGGAGAGCATTAAAGAAGGAAGCCTCCAGTTGGCGAAGATGTTAAGTGATGATCACACAAAAGAAAGAGAAGAGAATGGACTGAGAAGACAGGATGTTCAGAGGGGGAATGGAGAGGTGACTGGGGCTTGAAAATGCATGAGGGATGTAAGCATTAAGGAAAGATCATACAGATAGCCATGCTTCTCCTTCCTTCAGAGGTACCTCATCTTTTTTGTGTTTTCATCTCCCTGTCTTGTTAGTTAGACAGCACTTTTGTGTTTACACCACAGTTGCATTACTTGTTTTTAACGTTTCTTACTTCAAGCAGCTTGCAATATTGACCGTAGGGGAGGCTTAAGGTTTTATAGCAACCTTTTACCTACCCACCACCTCCTATCACGCAACTTCCAGTTCATTCCTGCCATGAATGAACTGCCTTCCTCTCAAGCAACTTCCAGTTCATTCCTGCCATGACTGAAATGCTGGATGATAGCATCTTTGCAAAGCCTACAGAAGCAGCGCAGGGCCAAAAGCAACTTATTGCTTCTCAGTTTGCATTTTCTTGAAGTCAGTTTAATCCCACGTATTTAGTGCTCTAAGCAAGCAATTTCAGAAAATTAAATAGGAATTTCCCTGTGTGTTTATGACATAGCAGTGATGATAGATTTTTGTTTGTAGTTAAATATTTCCCTGCAGTGTTTACTGATTAAACATTCAAGGCACACAAGGAAAGTGATTGCGGGCTTGACTGTAAGCCAGCTGAAGAGAAAAAATTTCATCGATTCAGCTGGGCTTCAGAATTGATAAAACCAGTCCAGAGACTGATTTGCAAGTAAATGTGTGCATTTCACTAATACATTGGAAGTGGGAACTCTTGCTTTTATGGACAGGAACATTGAAAAGACATTTAACTCCTAAACAGTTTATAAATAGAGCTCTGAATAGTTGTGTTCTACAGAAGGATATACTGTAAATGCGTTACTTGGGGTCACTGTTCAGACAGACCGCATATTATGCAGGCAATGAAATATGCTCTGCATGATGTATGTCATATGAATAGGACTAGTCTGCCAATAACATGTCCACTGTCTCTTAAAGTTAGGTTCCATGAATTATTATAAAAGTAGAAGTGCGGCTCACTAACAGAAGGTCCCTTCCACCCTAGACAATCCTAAGACTCTATGATAAATATGCCTAAAGCTAATGCTGTTGACAACATATAATTTGACTAGAAATATTATCTGCAAGCAGAAAACTATGGTGTCTTTCCCATCAAAAAGTACCATTTTAATTTTGAACAAAACGTGCAAATTTTTTTTTCATGTATTTTTAGCTTGATATTATCCATGAATGAGAAAGAAAAACAACAGGAAAATCAAAGTCATTGAAAATAAAGCCAATTTTTTTCCAAGTGGTCAGTAGTCTAAACAGTCCTATATGCGTAGTAATAATAAACTTGCTCTCTTGTTGAGAAATTTAAGAAACTTTTAAGAGTCACTTAGGTTTACCCTGCAATATCATAATCATGTGGTCTCATAACTGGAAGGAGGGATCCAACAGTAGGAATGCTGACAAGAACCTACTTTCAGGGAAGCTGAATACTTAAAGAGTAAGGTGCCTACTAGTATTTCTTCCGACCATCTTGGCTTCCTCCTGCAACTCTATTGCAGCTCCTCCCAGCATGATCCTGCAGAGCTTGTTTCAATACCATTAGAAAGCGCTGCAGCAAATAACATTTCTGCAGATCAGAGTGGTGTGAGGCACTCCAACATCATTACTCGTGTCTGGTTTATGACAGGATAAGCTTTTATCTCTTAGGACCAGGGCTTTTAATCCAACTGAATAGTTTCAACGCAGGACAGCATGTGGGGAAGCAGAGCTGTACACTGCTTCCACCCTCCTACAGTGCTGGAGCCAGCAAAGGCTCCACGGTAAGTCTGGCTGCATGCATCTGCCCATAAGACAAAGGACAATCGGTCTCATTTGCCAGGAAAGCCCTGGGCTCCTTGTGCCAGCGGCTCTCAGTGGCACAGTGTAATGATGTCAGAGCGTAATAAAATCTGTGGAAAAGATTTCGGAAAGAATGGAGTAAGGCAACTGCATAATTTTGTTCCAAAAACTCTTCATGGCATACTGGCTAAAGTTAAGTTGTACGGCTTTGTTTGACATAGTCAAAAGTGGATGTCACATAGAAAATGTATCTTGTCTTTTCCTGAATGATTTTATTGTAATATCTGTTATTCATCATACATTAGTCAAAAAATGAATTAATATGCTTTCACATCAGCTCTCACACACTTCCTAAGCAAACAGTAAAAGTTAAAAGGCTGTCAGTTCAGTATTGTTTATTATTACCTGGGGCTGTGTTAGTTCGAGTATGTGATGAAGAGAAATACAATAGTGTATACTTTAAAACAGGAATCAAGAAGAAAATATAATCCAGAAGTTTCATTTCAGCATTCTCAAATGTCTTTTTTAGTCAATGTCTTTTGGCATTGGCAAGACACCAACTTGAGCTCTTTTGGCACAACGGGACACAGTATTGTAGACTATGATAGATGCAGCCCTTGAAAACAGGGCAAAACAGAAAAAGAAGAAAGCAAGAAGTGAGAACTCAGAACAGAGCAGCTAGTTGCTTGAATTCATCAGAGTACAAACTCAATGCCACCACATCACTGCCTAGATCAAAAGAGAAACCTAACTGTGATTTCTAATACCCTGCAGGTATGACAATACATGCTTTTCTTCTTATAGCCAAACCCCTGCATAGTAACAATTTGAGCAAACCCCTGAAAGCCTAGGAGCCAGACTGAACTAAATTAGCCACCATTTGCTTTAGGTCATAAAGGCAATCTTTCTATCAAGATTTAATTGAAAAATTATAATGTTTCCGCACCAGAAATTCTAAGGACACTATCTATTCATGGACATTTGTAATTTTGCATGCCATGCCAGTAAAGCTGGGATTAGAAATAAAATAGCTACTTGCTCCTTTCAGGATACATACACTCACAAAAGTAAGAGTCTGAATTAATAAACTTTAAAAAAGAAAATGTAACTGCATGTTATTGCAAAAGATATTTGAAGTCCTTAAATTACAGAGCCCTGTATAAATAGCCTTCCTTTATGTAGCCAAGCAATCTTACACATTTGTTTATTGAAGCAACCGGCACCTTCATTGCCTGTGCTTAGACACAACACTCATCGTAACTCCTCATCCTTTGGACAGAGGAAATGAATGGTGTTTTGATTTTCACAGAATCACAGAATTTTCAGAGTTGGAAGGGACCTCCAGAGATCGTCTAGTCCAACTCCCCTGCTAAAGCAGGATTGCCTAGAGCACATTACTCAGGACTGCATCCAGGCGGGTCTTGAAAATCTCCAGAGAAGGGGACTCCACAACCTCCCTGGGCAGCCTGTGCCAGTGCTCTGTCACCTGAACCGTAAAGAAGTTTTTCCGTGTATTTGAACGGAACTTCCTGTGTTCTAACTTGTGCCCATTGCCCCTCGTCCTGTCACTGGGAACCATTGAAAAGAGCCTGGCTCCATCCTCCTTCAACCCACCCTTTAGATACTTGTACGCCATAATAAGGTCTCCCCTCAGCCTTCTCTTCTCCAGGCTAAAGAGAAAGGCTCTCTCAGCCTTTCCTCATAAGGCAGATGCTCCAATCCCTCGATCATCTTAGTTGCCCTTCGCTGGACTCGCTCCAGCAGTTCCCTGTAATGTAAGAAATTCTTTGTATAAGAAATTCCTTTGCTCTGTCTCTTTTTGGAAGTCTGCATTTCTTTCACCATGTTCAGCCTAAAAGTCAAAATAGAAATGGTATTCAAAAGTCCTACCTTTGAAAATTATACTCAGGTGTTACCAGTATAATGTAGCTACCGTTTTTATCGGAAATCCCTTTAAGTATGTGAAATCTTGCCTCTCAAGATTTTCACCTCTCACCTCTTTGAAGAAAACCTTCCAGAATTCTGATGCTGGGAAGAAAAAAAGAAAAGGTTGCGTTTGAACTCTGCATATGGTAAGTATTCCTATCTGATTAATTTTTTGATTTTCCTGTATTCTAGGTTAATATTGCTGGCAGTAGTAGTCATTCCAGAAGTGTTGCAGCCAAACCCTCGAGGCAAACTACTTGTTATTTTTTGAACAACTGCTCAATCATTAACAATAGCTACACATATCATTTTGTATTTATCAGAAGTTCTTCTAGTTCAAAAATAACTATCAGAGTAATGAAGAAAAAATAAAAAAAAATAAAAGAAGAAGAAATTTATTAACCTAATGGTTAAATAACTGGAGAATATAATAAAGACTGTCTGAGGAATTATTCAGATAACATAAGGCAAGTAATAAAGAAGCATTATGGAAAATTTATGTAGAATATCAAATACATTGTTCACAGGAGAAACTTATAGTTAGCTGTTGAATTTATATTTTAAAAAATGTCACAGCTGAAACAGTTTCTGTCCTCATGGGTTTAAAAACTAATAGAGAAAGAAAATACTGTTACCACCACTTTTCAGATAGTTTCTAACTTATCCGGAGTGGAATAATCAGTAGCAGTTTAAGAATTAAAACACTCATCTGACTCTCAACCTACTGCTCTAATTAGAAGACATTTCATTCTTTCAAAGTATCCACTGAGACATTTTAGTAAAGACAGTTTTCTGATAGGTTTTCTGATATCTAAGACAACAGGCTGGTTTAGGCTGAAAATTTTTATGTTAATTCCAAAAGTCACTTTGCTGTAATTAGTGCCAACTATTACTTTATTGAGTTCTGGTGACGTTTTGGTATCAGACTGCAATGCATTAATATTTTATCTTATCAATAAGTTTAGCATTTTTATGTAAGTTTGGGGGGATTAATTACATTTTTGTCTGTTTCTCCAAATTTGATCTATTCATTGTAGCTCTAATTGTGAATGGATTTAGGTGAGCTATAGATCAATCACTTTGGATTATATTCTTGACTCTACCTTTTGATTTAATTACCTTGCATTTAAAAATACAAATTTATAATTAGATGTTGCCCGACAACTTCTTAGAGGAACTCCTTGTGAATAACTACAAAGTCCTTCACAAAGTCTTTCCAGCTTTTTTCTGTGATGCCTTTAATAAACTCAAAAATGGTCTGGCATTCAATAAAACGAGATCATGGCCTGCCGAGTTGTTTGGTATTATCTTACTGTATTGTTTTTTCCCTTGGAAAACTCATCTCTCTTTTCTAAGCACTAAACAACTTTCCTAAGTTGTTTCTTATTTACAATAGAAAATGAATGGAGAATTTCGTGCAAAACTTTCTGCTAAAGAGCAAACTTTTAAAGAGTAATGATTGCTCTAACTCCCCGCACGGCAACTCTTATTCCATGTTGAGAGTATCTCTGAACAGAAGGAAATGAATTTAATCTGTGCAAAGCACTCTATTGACGTGGAATGCCAGAGTGGAATTCACCTGAACCGTTCATAGTCAACAGACAGAAGCAGAGCACAATTTATCTGATCTGTTTTAGACATCTACTGCAGGGTGAAATGAATCACAGCTTAAGAATGGCTCTCTGCTGGTTGCGAAGGCTGTCAAGTCAACCAGATCAAATACAGACTTCTGGATTGTAGACATCTGAAGTTAGATGAGATGAGCTTCATGCACAGGGCTCCTGGGATAGCCTGCTGTGGAACAGCTGTTTTGAACTCATACTTAGGCCTTTTGGACAGGCACCTTTATTTAATCTGGGAATTTGTATTGCATTTGCAACCAGAAGATTCACTCATGACAGGCAAGATGGTAATACTTCTGGTCATAATATAAAAGCTGACCTAGCAAACACAAACTAATACCCCTTATAGAATTATGACAGCATGTGTGTGACTCAATAATAGCTAGTATGATTTATCAGCATGTATTTAAGCATTTTATTCATTCTCCTTGGTTTTATATTTTGAATGCAGTTATGTACAACTCTGCCTTGAAAGTCAATTGACCATGTAACAAACAGAGTATTAATCTAATCTTGTCTGCAGTGCACCAGAAAAAGACTGAAAATCTGTCTCCCTTGAAGTCAGCAGTAAGTCTGTCTTTGACTTTGGTGGCAACAGCATTTCACATAAGAAGCCCCGAGTCCAGTGCATAATACAGATGTGAGAAAAAATTTCACATTATCATTTACCAGTGTTTCTCATAGATTGCACGCTGAGGCATCATCACTCAAAAAGGAATTAGAAAAGATAACTAAAAGGAAAAACTTTATGAGAAACAGTATTGCACAACATGCATATAAATTAAGGTAAAGTATAACTGGTTTCTACTGCAGGTAAAAACATCTTTTCCACTGTCTTTTTTTACACTGTGTCTCTTGGTCATCTGTTTTACTGCCTCCTTGTGCTGCCTGGATGAATTAATAATTCTAATTTTACCATCCATTCTTCTCTGTGCAGGACTTCCCTCCCTCCCTATAAACACTTTGATCAGAAAAACCAGTATTTACTTCATGTTATGTAAGGCAAGGGTTACAAATTATCAAGCCGTGTATATTTTCCATTAATTTACAGTGGTTTAACAGATATAAAAAGAAATCCTCTCTCCTTGACCAGGTTTTTTTTTTTTTTTTTTTTTTTTAAATTGCATTGACTTGATTTCATTTTTACTTTATTTCAACTGTAACTGCTAATCTTGATCAAAAGAAAGTAGAATGCTGTCCACTGGATACGGAGTACTGTGATGAAAAACGCAGAGCACTTACCTGTTCAGTGGGGTTTTTTGATTGCCAGGGGCTAACCTCTTCCTGAAGTCATCTGCATAACATGGGAAATGATGACAAGATGTTGTGACTTGGCTGGATTGGGAAAATGGACTCTGCATTACTAGTTTTGTGACTGTAATTATTAGGAAATAGAAGCCAAAACAGATAAAAAAACCTAACTTATGGTAATAGAAAAATGACTCTGTTCTATCACTGATGGAAACAAGGAGAGGGCTGTCTTGATGTCCCAACCATATCGCCCATAGCCACCCCCACCACTGGTTTTCTGACCTTACAAAGAAACAGGGCATCAGAATCCAGTTTTTTCCGTTATGTTCTTTTTGATTGTGAACCACAGGTCCTGTTCCGTAGCTGGATCTGTAAGTCACCACTTGAGATGGTTAAGATATTCTAACAAGCTGACACAGCTATCAAGCGTAACTTCTATAGCTTAGGTCATAAAGGAAGACTAGTACTAGCAGGCCCCATCAATGTCTGAAGGGGTATAGCTGGACTATGTGACAGGCGTGATAAAGAAGGTGGACAAGCCCTTTGCTTGCTATCCAAGATAATAATCATGTGATGTGGGATTGGGAATCACCTGATGAGATGGCCACAGGATCAGATGATGACTGGGGGATGAAGCGGGAGTGGGGGTCATCTGATAAAAGTTATAAAAAGGTTTCTCAGAGGCTATTTTCAAACACCAAAAGGGACCGCTTATAGGACGTAGCTGTTCTGAGAGATGACACAGATGTTAAAGAAAAGCTTGACCCTAATTTGCTATGTCATGTGATGGGTTCACAAGCAAGGCTGTGGCTAGGGAGGAACAGCAGGGTTCATCTAGCCTTTCCTGGTATTTGGTTTGGGGTTGAGGAAATATTAGTTGGGATTCTGAGGCATTCTGGTGTATGGTCAGACATCTACAGAGGAACATAGAAAGAAACTCTGTCAGGCCTGTGGCATTTTGGCAGTTAGGTAAAAAACTCGGTATGTGCAGGTTAGAGGTACCACCCTGGGCTAAGCTTAGAGAATACTGGTTGGGGAGGCAAAGGTAAGGAGTGGTCTGTCAGTGGTTTCCACGGCTACTTCTCAGTGTTATCAAAATAATTTGCTAGTTTCTCTCAAGCTTGAAACCTGATTAGCCAGTGTGCTAACACAAGTAGGGTGTCCCTGAAGAAGGTGCGTAGGGTGACCAGGATCCTTTTTTTTCTGCTTTTCAGACATGCAGCTGCCACAGGACAGCCAGGAACACCCCTGTACTCCATGATCTCTAATGTCTCTCACTGTTGCTTGTGGTGGCTGTACTTGTTTCAGTTACCTCATTACATAAAGGAGCTTACTGGATTGCTTTTTGCTGTCTTAATCTTCAATGGCAGCAAGGAACTAACCAATGCCTTTTGTTCAGTTCAACCTCTTACATTATCTTTCCATTGCAGAATAGCTGGAAGAAGGTAATAGTGATGTTGTCACCTAAGTACCTTCCATTGTATTTGTTGACACATGCCAGGTGCCTAGCTAAATTATGCCCTTATATACATGTGAGCTGCTTTGTTGGGTTTACAGGGAAAAAAAAAAAGAAAAAGAAGAACACCAATTTGTCATGCAAATCTTTTCCTGGCATTAATTTTGCTACTTAAGGCTGACCATTCCGGACTGGCACTTGAAGCAGGGTGGAGCATCATCTTTTCAATTAAATTTGCTATGGAAAAAAGAAACAGAACAGTTGTCTTACCATGTCCTTTTTTATATGGATGGGCATTTTATGGATTAGTAGTGGACTTCAACTGAAGAGCTGAAAAGGTTAATGAATTATTTCAGAGAACAGTATGAAGTCTTTCTTTCTTAAACTTTGACTTAAAGGACAGTTATTAGCCATAAATGGCTTTCACAGCTGTTCATTAGGTTAGGTGGAGCTGGGAAAGCTGGCAAAACAGCATGAAGAAATTCGAAAAAGGAATGTGAGTAGAAGAGGTTCATCTTGGAAACATTGGTAGAGCTGTAGGAAAACATTCAACAAGAGGAAAAAATCTGCAATATCACCGTGTAGGAGTGAAAGTGGACAGTAGACTACATATGGTCTTACAGAACAACATAATAATGAAGCCCACAGAATTTAAGCCTCCATGTGAAGGATCCCATCACTGAGGAAGGAACTAATAGACTTCTCTTCCGCTTCTTTGGCATGACTACCCTCTGTGTACTACTTAACTAGGTCATGCCTAGGATATTTTTGGGAATCTTCCTGTTAGAAAATCACACTGAAGAGAATTTAAAGAAGAGCAATTAAAGTAATTAAAGAGATGGAGGGATTGATTTATGAGCCAAGATCACAAGAGCTGGAATATTAAAACATGTTTCACAAATGCTGTGGAGTTTGAATGACATCATATTGTTAAGATTAGCACAGGCTATGTGAAAGAGTGTATTCAGTGTGAGATTGTGCATATTTTGAAACCTCTAGCGACTGCAAAAGTGGGTGCAACGGCGAAAAAAAGGTTGAGACACCAGTGTTTGCCGAGTTACGGAAAATTTTGTGCTGAAAAGCAAGGGTAGAGGTCCTACCCTCTACAGATAGATTGGACAGATAAGATAAAATACACAGGCTAATGGGAACAATCTGGCAATGGAAAGCAGTTGGGACAAAGGCCTTACATGGTATGCGATAACCTGCACTAGAGGTGCATTTTAGCCTGCATCACCTCTGTTTTCCGTACTGGTGGGCTGAAATGCCATGTGTTTCAAGTCTCAAGGTTTTTCAAGCAGAGTGTCATAGTATTTTTAAGCACAGGCTCCCAGTTCATGTTCCCTGGCTACCTCTGCCTGAGTTCCTTGCTCTGAAAATATTTCACCTACAGCTGCCACAATCCAAAGTTCACATCAGGAACTGAAGTTAAACCCAACTTTTTCTCACAGACAGCTAAGAAATCCTCTAACAAAAAGATTTTTTCCTCATGTTTATGACCTGTTCAGAAATTCATTACCTTGATGTCCTTCTGAGGCCTACCTAGGGTACGCTAGGATCACTTGACATTAGTAGACTTTTTTTCCTGAATGGCTAAACAAGTTTCTAAAGTGATGACACATTTGAGACATGAGTTCACAAAGGTTGTGTTAGCACTTGTTTGGGAATACCTGTATATCTCATGGCTTTGTCACTCATGAATAATATGGCCCTTTCACAATGCCAATTAAAACCCTGAAATCAAACATACTTATCTAAAATATACACGGACACACAGTTCTCTCCCTGTGCCTGATTCTGTATGTTCAAAGTGCCGTTAAACATAATCAATTTATGCTAAGCAGAGGCATTTATAGAGTACAATTAAATAAGCAGGATAACATGCAAACATGTAGCCCCATGCTGAAGCGACTGCTAGAAGATAGTACCAAAATGGGAAAAGCAAGGGCTGCAAACAACAAAGGGCCAGAGTTTGACGCAAACGCCTGGAAGTAGTTTCATCACCTTCACTGTTTATGCATCATACCGGGTCAGTTTTTTCCCCCAGGCATTTTTTTTAAACACGGCTCTAATCCTTTATTATTTGCTTGTAATGGATAGAAATCATTGTAAATTTTGAGGAATAGGACTGGGGAGATAATACTTCATTTTAGAAAAGTATTATGGGGAAAAAAAGGGGGTCTTGTAAGTTAGTGGTTGTTCTTAGAAAATGATTTGAGGTTAAGAATGTGGTACTGCAATCATGACCAAAGATGAAGGTCACCTCTTTGCAAAAGTGTATATAATAATATAAGACAAATTAATGTTTTCTAGAGGTGAACATCTGTTTAATACAGCTAATAAAACTAGAACTCAATATTCTAATGAATTTACTGCTTTCATTCTTATTTCTACTTTTGTGTCTGAGCACGTTACTGTTTACTAAAACAAATATAATTTATCTCCCCCTTCTTGGACGCTCACAATCAAATATGTAGGCTTGCTGGGGCATTGCTCTGGAGACTTAAAAAAAAAAGATAGCAGACTGTCTCTTTTAAATTAAATTTAGGCACTGCGGAGCCTACATCTTACTAGAAATGATGAAAAAAAATCTCTAACTTTAAAAACAAGCATATTCAGTTGAACAAGGAAACACATTCAAGTAGATTAAAAGATGAGTAAGGATTTTTGTCTTTTTTCTTTTTAAGTTGTGCAAACAAGGACCCTGGAGATTCAAATTATATCATAGGATGTAAGGCTTCTCACAGAACAAGAGAACAATTTCAGGAAGTTTTAGCGAACTCAGATAAGAGTTAATTGCTTAAATAAGTGCTACCATAAATTATAGCAGCTATTATACTCCCTGCTTTTTGAGAGCCCTCTGCTGGATTTCAGCCAGAGTACTGCATTTGAACCCCTGCGATGGGATTTCCTTTGATCCAAATAGACTCCAGTTTGTCTCTTTTGGGCAGAGGTTATTTACCACGGAGGTGAGGCATCAGGTCCAGTCCACGAAAAAAAAAGCAGAACTCTTGGTGAAATGGCAACAAGGATACCCAACCCACTCAAACAGAACTGCGTAATCCCCTGTAACATCCAGGATTGGATCAGATGTTGAATGGGAATCTGCAAAGCCCTACATTTTAGCTAATTAATCATTAAAAAAAAAAAGCCCTCGGCTGTGTCAAATGAACACCAGCTGATGAAAGTGCAGTTCTTACAGAGCTGCAGATGTCTATGCCTCCGTTGATGCGTATCTCCAGTGAACGTTCCTGCTTTGCTCGGGATGCGTGTGTGGCACTGTAATCTTCAAAACAAGGATACTGTACGCTTGCCTTGAAAAAACGTTATTGCAGCTTACAGAAATAATGATGGTAGTACATGAGATTAGACATTAATGACTACTTGTAAACATCTTAATTGTGGAATCACACGAAATCACCGATGCCATGGTTTTGCGCAAATTCGATCCCAATCCTGCAAAGAAATGAAAGGAACCAAGAGCTGTAAAACTTGCAGTAACCAACGAAGTTAAACATCGGTCCTATCGTTAACTACTTCTAGATGGCACGCTTCTGGGTTTGCAACTACACGCTGCTGGTGTCACCTGTGGCTCCAGCACACCAGTTTACAGCTGATTTTAAATAAAAGGCTTTGGATAAACAAAAGGCTTTGGAGATTCTCTGGTGACGGTCCCTCCGCAGCCACGGGAGCCCAGCAGGTGACAAGCAGCCCTGTGGCCCCAGCGCAGAGGCCACCATTGCTGCTGGTCCTTCTTCCGTGGCCACAGCCCTAGGCCACCGTTAACGGATTTCACCCGGGGTGTGTGTGTGTGTGTGTGTGTGTGAACTGAACCTTAACGAAAATCTGGGCTCAACTGGGCACTTTTTTCGGGCGATTAGACCGGCCTCAGCTCCGGGGGGGCTGAGGCGGGAGCTGGCGGCCCGGCACGCGCAGGCACCAGCCGTCGCCGGGCTGAGGCGCCGCAGCCATTGGGGAAGGGGCTCCGCTCCCCGCCCGGCCGCGCTCCCGCCAGCGGCCCACTCAGCCAGACTCCCTCCCCCCCCCGCGGCCAACCGCCCCTCGCGTGGCGCCCGTTCCCCTCGCGGCCGCCGGCCTGGCTCCCGCGTCGCCCTCCCGCCCTGCCGCCATTGCCCTGCCCCGCCCCGCCCCGCCGCCCGGCCCCGGCCCCGCCCCTCCCGGCGCCCGCCCACCCCCGCGGCGCCGCCGCAGCCCCGCGCGCATATAGGCTCCTCCGCCGCGCTCCCCGCGCTGCCGCCGCTGCCGCCTCCTCCAGGCATGGCACAGGGCTGTACCTCACTATGGCGGCAGCAGCAGCGCGGCACAGCACCCTGGACTTCCTGCTCGGCGCCACAGGTAACCGCGGCAGAGCGGAGAGGGAGGGGGGACGCGCGTCCCTTCACACCCCCCTCGCCCCCCCCCCCCCCCCCCCCGCCTTGGCGGTGTGTCGCGCCCCGCCTCCCCTCGCCCCTGCCGCCACCGGGGAAACGGCGCGGCTGCTCCTTCGCCCGCCCGCCAGGCCCCGCGCAGGCGTCCCCCTTCCCGGGCCTCTCTCTGGCGCGCCCTGACCGCCCGTGTGTGTCACCCCCCCGCCTCCGGCATCCGCCTGTGCCGGCGGGCAGGTGCCCCCGCGCTCCCCGGGGCCGCCATGCTCCCGCCTTCCCCCCACACCTCGGCAGCCGGGCGGCCCGCTGCGGCCTCCTGCCCTGAGCCCGCGTCGGGGGCAGCCGGCCTCGGGGCGAAGCGGGGGAGCCGGGCGGCTGCAGGGGCGGGAGGGCCCATGCAGGTGCCCCCGCCCCGGTCGGTCACCGCGGCGGGCTCCGGCCGGCCGCCGGGGCCGGCTTTCCCCGCCGGCGGCAGGAGGAAACGGTCAGGCGGGAGGTGCCGCGCCGCGGGCCCAGAGGGAGGGTGGGCGGGCCTGGCTGTTTGCGAGTGGCCGGGCCGGGGCTCCCGGCGAAGCCCGCCGCGGTTAGCGCAGCCCTTGGCACCGCGCTGCCGGCGGGGACGATGAAGCGGGCTCGCATCTGCCGCAGAGCGCCGTGCGGGTGTAGCGGCAGAGCGTCTTGTCACCCCCGTGTTCCTCTGACCTCGTCGCAGAAGCGCGAAGGGAAGTGATTAGCGGCGAAGCTGGGCTCTGGGTGAGCCACCGGCTGGTTCGGAGCTTTACTGCGTAGTGATCTGTAGGGGGCATGTTCGAGCCAGAAACCGAGGAAACCACCACGTTTCTCAACGGCCAAGATGGGTGAAAAGGTTTGATGGCGGGGAGGGAGCCGCCGCCATGGGCGCCAAAGCCGGCTGGCCGTGTCGGGGGGCGCCGAGCGCGGCCGGCCGCTCGGGCTGGCCTGCCCGCCCCAGGGCCTGCCCTTCCCGGGGGTCTGACCTTCTGCGCCCTACCCCTTCCTTCTCGTGCCCCTTTTTGGAGGGAGGGAGGTGTGAAGGCAGTTCTCCCGTATCTACAGATAAAATCTGTCAACAGTTTGATTTGAGAGAGAGGTTGCTGACCACAGGGGCTTTGCTGTGTGCTGTGCCCTTCCTGACATTGCTGTGATTGCACTTCAGAGAGCTAGGAGCAGAGAGGAGGGGGAAGGTATCAGGGGAGTTGCTGCTAAACAGTGTGCTTTTGGACATTCTACTGTGTTTGATGGTGGAAGTCTTCCAGTTTCTGTTTTACATTGAGATTTTTGTAGTGCAGCTTAGCTACTCTAATGGTGACCTAATGGCAAATGAGATAGTCCTGCCATTTTCCTTGCACCTTCATAGAATCATAATCATAGAATGGTTAGGGTTTGAAGGGACCTTAAAGACCATCTAGTTCCACCCCCCCTGCCATCGGCAGGGACACCTCCCACTAGACCAGGTTGCTCAAAGCCCCATCCAGCCTGGGCTTGAACACTTCCAGGGATGGGGCATCCACAACTTCCCTGGGCAACCTGTTCCAGTGTTTCACCACCCTCACAGGAAAGAAATTCTTCCTAATATGTAATCTAAATCTATTCTCTTCCAATTGTAAACCATTACGCCTTGTGCTTGACTGATCTAGCCTGAGCAGAATCAGAAAGCTAAACCAATCTAAAACCAATTTTTGTGAATATCATTTGGTCCCTGCAATGACCCTCATTGCCTGCACTGTCATGGGTTCAAGGGTTATGTCAGTAACTGGCTTCTGCAGAAGAGTTAAAATTGCCAGCGAGAAGAGTGGGACTAGATTTATTGAAAATAAACTGTAGTTATATAGCTGCTCTAAGATATAAAAACTATACTATTAAATAGTGTGGTAATGATCTTAAGTGCTTTCAGGTAGGTTTTCTATTCCATTTCCTTCTACTTTTGAAGACAATGTTTGGATATTTCTCCAATCAAGATGTATGTGCCTAAATGGGCTTGGGGGGATGGACCAACTGTAGAAGTGTTGCTGTGTTGATCAAAGGAGGGAAGAAGACTTTTTCCCTTCTTATGTTTGTTTCAGCACAATAGATGTCTTTAGTGAGATGTGAAGCACTCTCTTCTATGCATGGCAGCTCTGAAGTTGGCTTCTATTCTTCATGTGGAGTTTTTCCTCTGACCTAGTGCTTATGGCCCAAAGCATAAAGAGTTGACTACAGAGGAAAAAATGGTGAATGTACATTTGTAGTTTGTGTTAAAGGAGTTAAACTTTAATGCTGAATCATGGATTGTCAACTAGTTGAGGTTTTTACTGTAAGTTATGTGGACAAAAAACTTCTGAATGAGCTGGAATACCATGAAATGGCATTTGGTAAAATGAGATGTGTGCTTTTGGACCTTATGATCTTGTGATGTGTTATCTCAGCATCTCAGCTGAAGCTGCTGCATCTTTGTATTGTGGAGACTACAGAATCCATTAACTTCTTGGTAAACGCACACTCCTTATTCCTCAAAACATTAGCCATGTCTTCATTTTTTGACAAATATGTATTTTTTTGGTAGGTATAAATATAGCTGTTAAACTTGCCACCTTGTAGGAAGGCAAGACTTCGGTTTATAAAAGCAAGTTTGCAATGAAACACAAACTATTGAACAATGCATCTTGCAATAATTGTATATGGTTATGGTGTTTATTTCTTTAAGAATCTGTTTATGTATGATAGTTGTTATATGTGGTGGTTGAAGTAATTTGAATATGGTTCTGTGTTCACATGTAACAAATCCTGAAGGGAAGAAAGGCTTCACTGTTATTGTCCAGCATCAAGATTGAACATGACTATACAGGATGGGATAGTGTTTCTGAGATGTTAACATTTTGGTAGGATCTGTTTGTTTCTTCATGTGCTCTGTTGTGTGTGGCTTGTCTTCATCCTCAGTCTTTTGAGGTTTTCAGGGAATAAAGGAGGGACTTTGTCTTTGGATGTCAGTGAAGGGATCTGGAGGACACAGCTCTGCAGTTAGAAGATGGAATCTTGTCATGTGTTAATACTTGTGCAGCTGTTAGCTAGCAACTACTTATGCTGCAGAATGGTGTAGGTTCTGGTGGGTCATTCGCACTGGCTGGCTGATTTGGCATGTGCCAGAACCCTTCAATAGCAGCCCTGGTTTCTTCAGGTGGTCCAGTTCTCTTGGGATATTGGACTGTGGTGTATCTCACATGTTCTTCAGGGTTCAGGTGTGTACTCGGCAAGGATCTTGAGAATAACTGGAATAGTAGGCACTTCTTATTGTTTACCATCATCACTTCTGTAAGGTTGATGGATGTTGGAGGTATTGAGAGATGCCAGCAATGTCAATGAAAACATGGGTGTAAGGGAGTTAGAGGAGAAAACAAGTCCTTGTGTTGGTTTGAGATGGGACACACACACACACACACACACACACACACACACCCCACCCCCCCCCACTATTTTGGGAGCGAAGCCATGTACCTCTACCAAAAGCTGTCAGTTTTCTTAAAACTTTTCAATACATTCTAGAGAAAATGCCCTTTTGTCTGTCTTCATAACTATACCTCCTTTAATTATGCATTGCATCAGCTTTTAAAAATAGTAATAGGCACTTATGTATAAGGATGGCTCAATCTTTGATAGCTGAATAATGCAGCCTGACTTCCTATGATGGTCTCCTCAAGAGCTGATTAAAGCAGCACCTGTAGAGCTCAGTCCTTTGAGCTGTCTTGCTTATCTGTGGCCCCCGAGATAAAAGATGACTTCAGCAGGCAAACAGCGTAGTGTTCCCCATCCTAAAATACAAGAGTGCTTTAACATTTATGAAAATGGACACAGGTTGCTTGCCATTCTTAATTGGTGCATAGAAGGCTTTAGTCATGCCTTTCACTTCTGGGCTAATGACATTTTTGTTAGTCAATCAGAAAAATGAGGAATTTGACACTCCAAGCTATTTAGTGTAAAGACTTTATTATGAAAGTATGTAGATGCTTGGTGCCTTATACACTTACAGAAATGAGTTTAGATTACTGCATGCTGTAAATCTGCTCATACATGGGAGTGTTTCCATCACATGCATGAATGTGTCATATAAGCTTAGTTTTCTTGGTTGTTAAGTATTGAAATAATTAATATTCTTCAAGTTTCTTTAAGGGGTGGAAGATATGTAGACTTGAGATTTGCTTTTTTTATTTGCTTCAGAAAGTTGCTTTGAAAGGGTAAGAACTTGTTGGAAAGCTAGGTTTAGCTGTTTTAAAGTTTACTGTTTGGGATTATTGCTGGGGGGGATTATACAATTCATAGTACAGCTGCACAAACAGTTGTGCTGACAACATTCAGGGCCAGGACACAGATGAATAAGCTGGTGGAGGAGGGCAGTGATTCCCTGAACTGACACAGTTACTGAAATAAATTCATATGAAACTCTTGTGTGAATTATCACACAATGGAAATGCCAGGGCTGTAGTGCAGGTAAGGCAGTCCCTGGGGTTTTTAAGAAAAAGGATAAGTAGGCGTGTGTGTGCACTTTTCTTCAAATTAATGTTTTCATGGAGATAAGAGGGCATGACCTTTTGTGGGCTGAGCCTCCTCTTTAGGCTCGCTGTCAGTGGCTTTGTTCCTGTCTGTAGAGTCTACTGCTCAATTCTGACCCGGGGGGGGGGGGAGGGGGGGGAAACTGTTGAGGAAATCAAGCCTGTTATCAGTAGGAATACATGTAAATAACAAATGCCTAATGGGTTTAGTACTCGGGTCTAAATGTTGCTGCATGTAGACAATATGTTAAGAGATACTGTTTACTAATAAATTGTGTGAAAGAAAAATCTAACTGGAATCATGTAGATTGGATTTGACTTGCAAAAGCTATTTTATACTATGGTTAGTGTTTTGTTGCCTAACTGTATATATTGGAGACAAACTTGATTAGAAAATTTTTCTTTTAGAGTTTTTTTTTTTTTCCAAGGGGAGGCATTTAAGTGCTTTACAAGTTGATTAAAAATACATAAAATCTCAGCTGAAGCATCCATTGCAATTTAAGAAAGTGCCATTAACTCTACTGGCAATCCTATATCTTAGACTTTTGGCCTATTTTTAAACAGACAGGAGTGCTGTCAGGTGAAGCTTTAGTATGCAGTCAAGAGTGTAAAGATTTAAATAACCCTCTTTTTTGTTGTTTACAGCTGTTTAATAATACTGCATGATATACTCCACTGTTTGACATCCTTAAAAGTATACTAACGAACTGGTCATATATATTGTGTTCTGGAAGAATCTTGATTATAAGGTGTTTCTAAGTAACTCTACTAACTGTTGTTTCAGTATTGAAGTCTTTACTTAGGCTATCAAATTATTAAATATTTGAATTGTGTGGAACTAAGCTAATATTTTCATTCTTGTCTTTGTTTTGATTGGAATTTTTATGCTCTTTGTAGAGCAGGACCACAATTTTATATGCTTGGTTTTGGCTGTGCTGATCTAAATTTCTGGAGGGTGTACAGGAGTTGACAAGGCTTTATTCAGTTCTATGTGGCTTTGGAGCCTTGTAGATGAGTTTCCTTACTTCAAGGACTAATCAAAAAAGTACGCTTCTGACAGGACAATTTCCCAGAAACAGGAGAATTAAATGATGAGGAGGGATGCTGTATTGGCTGTTCCTCTCTGCCATCTCTGAAACCTCTACCTGAATTTCTACCTGTGAAAACTTCACAAGTTCAGCTGATCTTATGTGGTGAGATGCATCCTGCTGTAGTAAAAACAATTTGGAATTGGTGCTGGTTTGGTTTAATAAGCAGATAATTAGCAGTTCTAGCTGAGTCATAATTCACCCAGCACTCTGGAAATATCAGAGAAAGCAGGAAGAGGTGACTGGCTTTGAAAACTTGGTGTCTCTTGCAGGGTTTTTCCACAAGTCAGAATCTCGTGTCTGAAGGAGAAATGCTTAAACTAATACTAAATACTTTGCAGTGTCTAAGATTTAATTGATTTTTTTTTTCCATTTTAACCTTTGAGAACTTGGCTGTATATAGTTATTTTTAAATTGGTATTCTCTGTAATGGGTGTTTTTGTTGCCTAATGTACTAGAGATTCTAGGGCTTTGTTTTTCTTGTGAGACAGATTCTGCTTCTGTGACTAGAGGTGGCTGCAGTTAGCAGTAGAAATGCACTAAGTATATTTTGAACATTGCGGAGGGATCTCAGAGCCTTACAGCTCAATTTGTCTGGTTCTGTTGAGTATTGGGTTGTGTGAAGTGCTGAAACGCCTGATTATAGTGATAACATGCAGATGATATGCTTATCTCTTTCTTTACTGTATTGATTTATGGTACGTTATCAAAAATTGCTGACTCCTTGACTATGATCTGTATGTGTAGACCATGTAAATAAAGATTAAACAAGACTTAAATGCCTCTGGAGCTTGCAACTCTGTTATCAACTTCGGCTAAAGGTGTGTTTGCAGCCAGCTTGCAGCTGCAGTTCAGGAATGGGTCTGTTTAAGTTGTGCTCCTTTAGCAGCCTCTGTGAGCAGCGTAGGCTCTTGGCTGGGCTGGTTTGAGCTGAGCCCTGCAGGTCTCCACAGTCTAGTTCTAACAGGCCTGGACCAAGAACTGGCCTGCTGTGTGTGAGAGCACAAACAGGGCTTGTCAGGAGGCATTAATACAGGAATTAATAGCTTTCCATTTTCAGTAGTAAGGACTGCTGTGAACTCATTCCCTATTTTTGTTGATTTCCAGTTTTGAAGATTAAAATTCTTTATGACTGGAACTCTGAAAATATAATTATCTGATTCTCCAGCATCATGTCAAGTACTCTATGGCTGCTTGCTCAGACATGAAGGGACTGTCACCGGTGAAGGTGAACTTTAACAGCATGGGAGATATTTTCCATGAGTCTGGTTTGAGGCTGTGGAACAAATTTTGTGCAGGAAATAGACTGCTTTTGACACATCAGTATTTCCCATTTCGGGTACGCTTCTCTGACCATGCCTTTTTAATAGCAAAATCCTTGGAAGGAGAGAAGTGCATATGACAAGTACTAATCACTTTGCTTAATACATTTCTAGAAGATGGTCAGGTACCAGGTGGTGAAAGTAGCTTGAAGTGTAAGTGAACAGGAGACCCTGTATTATTTGGGTATGCTGAAGTTCTGTTACCAAGTACATTTTCTCTTTTAATGCCTTTTTTTTTTTTTTTTTTTTTTTTTTACAGAAGGGCTATAGATATTTGCAAATGCCTTTGGCTTACCTCTTTGCCTATTGCTCAGCTCTGATAATCTGTTGGGATGAAGTGTTGCAAGAAGTTTAGTAAAATGCTGTCTTTCCATAGCAAAACTAAACTTGACCAAGCAGCAAGTCTGGAAGAGTCTGTTGTGAGACTCAGATCTTTAAAAGGTAAAAGATGCCATTTGTGGCTTATCCAGAACAGTGTGACAAATTTCATGTGTCTGGCTCTAGATGAGCAAATGTTGTTTCTGTATTAAAGAACAGTGAATTTGTATGAAGTGGAAAAACCTGCAAGAATCTTACAGGGTAAAGTAGCAATTAGGGAAAGGGAAAAAAGTTAAAAGCTTTTTTTCTTAACTAAACTTTTGTGTGAGTGCGGCTGTGTGAGTGCCAACCGCTGTTACTTGTGGAGGCCTATAAATGTTTTTTTCTTCCAGAGTTACAGGAGAGTTGCAGGACTTCTGGTGAGCTGTTGTGCACCATTGCAGAAGATCTCCATTTAAAAAGTTGTTGTTAACTGTAACAGGATGTTACACTATAACTAGCTGCAATTAGATGCCAGGTATTAGAAAACTACTTGTAAAGCATGTATTTTATCAAAAATACAGAAAGAAATAATTTGTAAGTGAGTGGGAGAGGCTTTCATAACATTCTTTAACTCTGCATGTGATTACTCTGAAAAGTATAGTGACCTGGCAGTTGCTACTTTTGTCATCTTTCTGAGTTTGTTTTTGAAGGGACAATACTTAGTTTCTCCTTCAGAGTTGTCCTGGCTGTCAGAATTTGGCATGCTTTGTGTCTTAAACTTATTTTTTGTTTTGTGGAATGTCCTTGTAGGACTCACCCTGCCTAACTGGAAAACATTCCTCTACTAGCCAGCTGAAAATGGTCCCTCGAGTGCTTCCAGCAGTAATGGGGGGCTTCAAGGAAACTAAGCTAAGGAAGCTAACGAGGAAAAACCTCTCTCTTGGTCCCTGTGGTGGGTTCTTTTTAAACTTCACTAGTGCATTATGCTGCAGGAGTCCTCAGGAGTGAGGCATCAGATGTTGATGAACAAGCAGGAACGCCATATTCGTGCAGTAAACAAGCCAGGAAAAGTGTGCTTGCAGTACTTGGTTTCCCAAGTCATGTCAGATGATAATCAAATACTTATGCAAATAAAACCAAGGTAGATTCTGGAAGGTGATCCTCTGTCTTCATTCTTTCCTCTTAAGTAGTTTCAAATTCAGGCATGCTGCAAGTATTTTAACCTTGACTTTGCTGGCTCTGCTGTAGTCAGCCACTGTTACAGTGAAAGTCTTATTTTTTCTGTCTCTGGGTATTTTATTAATGATGCTCATAATTGAGCTCTCCTGTAGGCCATTGCGTTTGATTGCTTATCTCTTTGTGCTGGTACAGATTTTCAGAGAGACTTCTGTGGACGATGCATCTTGGCTTCTACAGGTATCTCTGCAGGACTGTGGCATAGTGCAGAGGCCATGTATACCTGCTGTCCTCCTGAACTTGGCTGCTGTTCCTTCTCTAATGAGAGGGTAGAGATTCTAGGTAGCAGAATTTTGGAGACTAGTAAATACATTTATTACTACATATAGTAAAAGTTTAATAACAAAGCTGAGCTGCTTCACTTAAGTGGTCTGTTTTAAGTCTTCTTTGAGTCAGTCTGCAAGACTTTAAAATAATCTGTACACAAGTGTGTGGCTGTGTGTGTAACAGTCTCCCAGATATATTTATGTCCTCAACTGGTAAGTAGGATTTGTCCTTCCTGCATGCTCTTAAAACACATTCAGTAAGACTCTGATCTTCTCCCAGAAGTCAAGAATATGTTAATTGGGAAATCAGTCTGGAGGCCAACAGGAAAAAAAATATATGGCCCCTGGTTATAAAATTTATTAATAAGGTTAGTTGTGAATATGAAACTGCTTAAGTTAGTCTTCAAGTGTGAATGAACTCTAAACTGGTAGTGAATGCTTTCTTCTTGTTCTTTCAATATGTATGTTGCAGTGGTGAGTCATCATTTGTTCTTGAAAAAACTTGCTAGTCTACCTAATTTTGTATGTGCAATGTGCTTGCTTTATTCATGCAAGAAAATGATTTGTTTAGTTAACATGTGTATATGCTTAGTGACTAGCTTTACACTGAAGCATGAGAACATAGTTTTATTTTGATGCTTCACTTTGCAGTTTGGCTCACCTGAAGGGTTGCTATCCTGGTAAGGGGAGGAGGGTAAAACAGGATAATGTCTTGTGCAACTGGTACAATCTGTTTTCTTCATTCTGCCACTTTATTCTGGTCCTTTCTCTGCTGTACCCTCTACCTAGGTTGCATGCCTCTGCTGTCTTCCAAAAGCACTGAACAGCATGGTTATTAACACCGAACCATAAAATAGATGTAGAATGACCAATGCTGTTGGGAATGTGGCATTCACTTAGAAAGAATGACAAAAAAAGTAGTTGTATGCTTGAATCACTTTTACAGTAATGGTGCTCAGCTTCTGCTGCCAGGTTTGATGTGCAGCAGAGGTCATGTTAGAGTAGGAAGAGCTCTTTGATAAAAAGAATTCTTGTCTCTCTGAAAGCATTTGTACCAGAGATCCTACATGATCGGGAATAAAACTGCCCAACCTTGTTAGCGTTCTTTACTTCCTTGTTTAAATGATGTGCTTGACTGAAAAGTCATGGGAGGCTGAGATAAAGAGTGGGAATGCTGTGATATAGTCTAGTAAACCTTATGTTCTGCTCTAACTAATTTAATTAAACTCCATGTTGTAGTGTTTTGTGATTGAATGTGCTGAAATAATCAATTTTTGTAACTGCATTATCTGACCTTGTAGTAGAAGCTCACTATTTAACCTTTTAAAAAAATGTTTTTTGTCTTGAAGACTAGATGGAAATGGAATATTGCCTTTCAAATGCTGCCAATGAAAGCCTTCTGCCACATTACTTCTACTCAAATGTGGAGCCAAACCTGCTGCTCTTGTGTTGAGTTTCAAATGATGAGATACCTTACAAAATTGACCTTATAGTTAAGATCATAGCTGTTGTGTAACACTGTTTCAGATTAGTCTTACTCTGTGTTTACTGGTGGTACTTTGTGATGGTAATATTATTCTGCAATTTGATAATAGATGTTTTTAATATTTTAATAACTAGAATTTTGTGTCCCATTGAAGTGCAAACAGTAAGGTTTAAACCTCACTGATGTTGGAATATATTTTTGAGGCTGAGATTACAGAAAACTTCAGGAACTTCAGATTCACCAAGCAACATGGGGTATTCAATACAAAAAATCACTTCTAGTTTTAGCTGTACAGTAAATTAAACTTTTAGTTGTCCTAATCCAAGAAATTGAATAGAGGAAAGGTGAAGGAGTAACTTCTTTAATGTATTGTTTCCATTATGAGAAGTGGATGGAGCTGGTAGACCTATAGTTGCTGAAAACTTAGGGAAAAACTGTACATAAAACCTTAAAGAAGATTAGGGAATCTTACCTTGCTTTTGTGGAAGAACTGAAAAAGAAAAATCTCTATCAGAGCTCTAAGGAAGTGAGAAAAGGTGATTTTATGTTTCTGAGACTGCATCTCTGGTAATGATGATTTTGTTTTTATATGCACATGCATTTTGCACTGCTTGCAGAAGTTGAAGCACAGCCATTCCTGTTCACTCTCCATACAGTTGCTTTTGGCTAAATTCTTGCTTAGCGTTTTAAGTAATGACTTGCTGGTTGTGTACCTGGAACTTGAATTTTTATTGTCTTATAAGAAGGGCTAGGGAAGAAGTGGCTGTGTAGCTTTGTTCTCTTTACATTAAACTTGGATATTTGGACGAAGATTTAAGGTATTTCTTAATCCATAAAGGTGATAATGATACATGACTGCATGAGCTACCTTAGAAGATGCACTTGTGTGCTAATGCCATCTTAAAGCCCCTATATACTTTGTGTTAATTTGGTCACTGTTACTACTAAAGTTACAATAGTGTTTTTGAAAGTACAAGAAAAAAAATCCAGCTTTTCAAAGGTGATCTTAGGGTTATCTTTCCCCTTGCAATCCTTTGTCTGAAGCTGTGCTTCCAGAGATGTCATTCTGGTGAGTGGCAGAGGGAAGATAAGTCAACTGTGGGAGATTCCTGCATGTGGGGAAGATGAGGGAAGAAGGTAGGTGTAGATTGTGGAAGGTGTGTGGTACTCTTTGCCCAGAACCAGGTTCCTTGTTCTTTATAGATGTGTGACCCTGCAATGATTCTCTCAGTGCATCTGGGCGAAGAATCTGGGACTGAAAGATAATCGATACTACTCCTATCTTCAAAATAGCAAGAAGGAAGATTCAGGGAACTACATGCCAGTCAACTTTATCTTGATATCTGGGAAAGTGATGGAGTAAATTTTGGAAACTATTTCCAAACCTGTTGAGGACTAAAAATGTTTGGATGTAGCTGACATGAATTTACAAAGGGGAGATTGTGCCTGATCCACATGATAGCATTCTGTGGTCAAAAGACTGGCTTGGTGGAAGAGGGAGGAGTAATGGTCGCTCTTTATCTAGTCTTTCAACACTGTTTCCAGTAACATCTTTGTGGACAATGTGGTGAAGTACAAGTTAGAGAAATTGACAGTGAGGTGGATTGAAAACTGAACTGCTGGACACAAGAGCTTGTAATCTGCAACAAAAAGTCCACCTGGAGGCCAGTCAGTGGTAGTGTACTCAAGGAGGGGTAGGTAATGGGGCCAATGCACTTTCTCTTCATTAATGACATAAGCATTGGGACAGAGCACATCCTCAGCAAGCTTGCAGAAGACACAAAACTGGGAGGGGTGATTGATGCACTGTAGGCACTCCTGGTCTACAGGAGCCCAATGAAGTTCAACCAAAGAGAGTGCCAAGTCTTGTACCTGGGAAAAATGACCCCATACACAACAATAGGCTAGGGACAGCTTTGCTTTCAGCTTGGGGATCTTTCCCTTAAATTCAGCCCTAGAGAGGCATATCTGGAGTGCTGGGTCCAGTGCTGGGCTCCTCAGTACAAGAGAGTTGGTGCTACTGGAGTAGGCCTGGTGTAGAGCCATTAACATGATTAAGGGACTGGAGCATCTGTCATACAATGAGAGGCTAGATTAGCTGGGACTGCTCAGCCTGGAGAAGAGAAGGCTCAGGGGGATCTCACCCATATAGAATCACAGTATCATTTAGATTGGAAAAGACCCTTAAGATAGAGTCCAACTGTTAACCTAACAATACCAAGTCCACCACTAAACCACGTCCATGTCAAATCATATATGTATATATGAAATACCCAGTCAGTGGGAGTAGAGAAGATGGAGCTGGTCTTTTCTCAGTGGTGCCCTCTGTGAAAGGACAAGAGGCAGTGGGCACAAGTTGGAACTAATGAAACTTGATCTGAACATAAGAAAACACTTTTTCATTGCGTGGGTGGTTGAACATGGGAACAGGTTACCCACAGAGGCAGTGGAGTCTCAGTCTGTGGAGAGAGTGAAAACCTGAAGAGGTTGATTCTCACAGGTGCAAATTGATTGAAAGGAACAATGTTAATATAGATTTCTGCTTCATGCTGTGTTTTGCTTTCACAAAGCTAGCAAGGACAAAACAAAGGGTTCTTGTGTGTGTTGGAGGGGTTCTGGCAGGAGACTTCTAAACTTAGCACCTGGGAGGTGTGGGTGTCTATGAAGCCAGTTGTTTTTCATTTGTGTCTGTTAACATGTCAGACAAAAGCTAACTTCTTTGTCCTGGGGACTGATGAAAGCAGGGGCTTCAGGGTGTGCTTGGAGGGGGTCCTTTCGTTCTTGTGAGGCATGGGTTTATTTTGTAGTAGTTGAAGGAAAAGGACCAGTTTAAGAAACTATTGTCATTCTGAGCTCTTAGTTAAGCCAGTGATATTTCTATGGAAATGTCTCTGGATAGTCTGTTGCAAACACTAGCCAGGAAAATGCTTTCAACCAGAACAAAAGGAGTACAATTTTTCTTAAGTTTTCAAGTTTTAAGAAAAAGATTTAGTTGTTAACTCCTGCATGGCAATGATAACCAGTTATCTGCAAATTATGTACTGCTCTATACTGTCATGTCTGGGGAAGAGGAAGAGCTAGTAGGATGAGGCTGTTGGCTTTCCATAAACTCTGGTAACTTTTGTCTATTTTAAAATTATTTTATTTCTCCTTTTGTTTTAATGCCTAAAAAATACAGGACATGCAAAATGCAGGCACTGGAGCCTGAAGTTTTTCCTCGGTTCCGGATTTTAAAATTTATGAACATTTTGCTCACTAAGCATTTCGGCAGCACACCCCTAATTCTGGAGTTTTTTCATGATTAAGATAGAGATACAATATTGACACTGGAGAAATGCTTCAGATATGCTGTGAATGAGAGGAACCCTTCTACACCTACAAGCCTGGTTACTATGTTCCTAGTACGTGGTGGTGGAGGGAGGCACTGTGAGTGGCTGACTTGACTGTGGTGGGCTTGGTACCAGAGCAGTCAGGTGTGCTGCTGCAGGTTGAAGGCCCATTTTCCTGCTGCGCTCCTCTGGAACTGACCCTAAGACTTTACCTGGCTAGAAGTTAATCTCTTTTCTCAGGTGTGTTCCCTTCATCACTTGTACCTGACACCCTCCCACTTTGTCTCTGTATATTTCCCTTTCATGTCAGGTTTTTTAGGAATTGGAGTTGACAGGTAGAGTGCCTATGTGTGAGAATTTGACTTGCACAACACAATGACTTAATATATTGAAATGATTAATTTATACAGCTCTGAACTGAAACAATATGCCAGTCATTCAGGTTGCTGTTTATTATTAGCATATACTGCATTTTGGCTCCTAATGTACACTAACTCTTAATGTATTCCTAATGAAGCAATTAACTTGTGTGGGGTTTTTTCTTCACCTTTCTCTATCGAAAGTGTAGCTACTGGGGGGGGGGAATATATCAGAGATGCAGAAGCGTATATGAGTGCTTTGATGTGTCCTATTGTTTTGGTTATGTTACATTCTTGCTTGCTAGAGGAAATGATTCAAAATCAGGGTAAGAAATATTCACCCCATTTCCAACTTCAGATTTTTTTCAAGTGACAGCTAATCTGTTCTCATAGCTGACTAAGATTTTGTCAATCCTCTGGTATGAGGAGGTCTTAAACCTGAATATTTTTAGAGATAGTCTGACTCAGTAGCAGAGCTCAGTGTTGGAGTATCTGGGCAAAACTAGCCAGTGTTATGCATGAGGCCAGACTGGATGCTTACAGTAACTGGACTTTGAGCTGTGCTTATGTTCACAGATCACTGTCAAATAATGGCTTATTCCCTGCTAAAGTTTCAGAGGAACATCTGCAACTGCTGCAAATCATCTCTCCAAGTGTGCTGGGTTTCCAAAACTGTCTGGCTTAACTGGGCATTAACTCTCTTGAAAAAAATATGTATCTTATACACAGTGTTTTTGTTTCTATTCTTTAGAGTTGAAACTCTTAATTCCTTCTGACAAATAATTATCAAATACTTATAACAGTATTTCATGCTTGGAAACCAGAGTTTGTTTCCTTTGTTCCTGAATAGCAAAAAAAAAAAAAATAATTAGTGACTACTTGAATTAACATTTTGATATAGATTCAAAGGTGTTCATACTGTTTTAAATCACCATTGTCCTTTTTGCTTACCAATGCTTGAATAGCATATCTGAGCTCGGAGTGAGGTGGTGGCAAGTGGATTTGGGGAAGAGATCCTGAGACTGCTGAAACTTCCTGATGCCTTCAAGCAACCACTGATGCCTCAAACATTTTTAAATAGTGGTCTCCAACTTTGGAGAATTAATTAGCCCTCCAAAGCAAATTTTGTGTGGTGTAACCAAAAGGAGACCTGATGAAAGACCGTGGTGGTGTTCTAATAGGAAGAACTCAATCAAGCTTGTTTCTGGCTGCTTAGCAAAGAATCACAGAATTTTCAGAGTTGGAAGGGACCTCTAGAGATCATCTAGTCCAACTCCCCTGCTAAAGCAGGATTGCCTAGAGCACATTACTCAGGACTGCATCCAGGCGGGTCTTGAAAATCTCCAGAGAAGGGGACTCCACAACCTCCCTGGGCAGCCTGTGCCAGTGCTCTGTCACCCTCACCGTAAAGAAGTGTTTCCGTGTATTTGAACGGAACTTCCTATGTTCCAACTTGTGCCCATTGCCCCTTGTCCTGTCACTTGGAACCACTGAAAAGAGCCTGGCTCCATCCTCCTTCAGCCCACCCTTTAGATACTTGTATGCCATAATAAGGTCTCCCCTCAGCCTTCTCTTCTCCAGGCTAAAGAGTCCCAGCTCTCTTAGCCTTTCAAAGAAATCTACTGCTGAATGATGAGCCGCTTGTGAGGGATTAGTATGTTCATGGAGCAGAAAAAAATCAGTGATGATTTGTCCTGCAGTCTCTGCCAAGATGCACCTAGCAGGAATCTGTGAAGCTGTTGAAAGCAGATATGCTAAATGTGGTATGAGCACTTCAGTTCTTCCAGAGTCTGTTCTCCATCTTACTACTTCAGTATCTTGCAGGAGCTGCAGAGGTGAAGTGGTCTGGGGGTTAGTTGCATGCTACTTCAGTTTGGGTTTCATGCTGATTTGCTGGCCTGGAAAGGTATGCTGTGCAATATTAAACCAAGTTCTTGTTTAGTGTTGTTGTGGTGGTGACATAAGAAATAAGTAAGGGAAGGAAATAAGCATGGATTTTGTAAAAGATGAGGGATAACGTGAAGGAGTGGGGCAAGGAAGCAAATGCCAAGCGAAAAGGGGGGGACCACATGTCTGAAGTGACAAAAATCCTTAAACTGTACAGGCTATGGAGAAGCTGCTTTTATCCTCCTCAGAAAAGAGAGTTGATGAATGCCAGAAGCTGTGAGTTTAAAGTGAGCGCAGTGCAAAGTTCCCTTCCCAGTGCAAATCTGCAGAGACTGGAACCAGTTTAAGAACTGTGGCTCTAAGGCCCTGTTTCTTTTATGCTTTTGTCCAAAAACATATTGTCTTGATTGTTGGCCCACTTATTACTACTGTAATGATTGTTACTGGGCAGATAAACTGTGTACTCTGAGCCTCAATTATTGCCTGTGCCATGGTGGTACCTGACTGATGCTGGATAGGAAGTAAAAAAACTTCCTGGTACAAATGATGCAGATTTTGACAGGAGGGTAGGGAAGGGAAAAAGCTTCATAGTGGTAGTGGACTGTGTGGGTTGTTTCATTAATGAGGGTAAGTCATCAATGGTGCTACTGACTGAGAGAGCCAGCAGTCAAATAATTTACTGTTGTCCAGCAGCACTTATTTTTTATTTCTCCATTATTTGCAACATGAGGAGTTAATGAGTATGATGTAGAAGGTGAAAAATAAATATTTTATCTCAGAACTTGCATTCAAGATCAGATAGTATGAGTGGTAAGAAGCAGGGCTTTTCCACTTTTAATTAATATCCTTGGCAAGATATTGGGGATTTGGCTTACTCTTGACTTTGTGTAGAAGAAAGCTTAAAGCAAATGCTTTATCTGTTATTTCAGTCTGTCTGGTTAAAACACAGAGGGATGATAAAGTCCAGGCTTTATAGATTTCAAGTAATAAGTCTTTCAGTGTAGTCTACTGTGGAGTTGCGTAGAGATGATAGATGAGCCACTTGGTATACTTGGTATAGATTTTTTGTTTGTTTGTTTGAAGCTTGTACAAATTGGTAACATCCTGGAAACTATTGCTGATTGTCTGTTGGCTACACTTACTGGTTTCCAAGGTATATGCATTTGGGGGCAGGGAGTAAAACAAAATTACCTTAGGAATAACTGTTTAATAGATCAAGGCAGGGGAACAATCTGTCAGTGCTGAAGCATGTGGTTATAAACTGTGCCTCTATAATGTGGCTGTGCCAGGTCATTTCTCTGATAGACTCTAAATCCTGCTTACATTATTGACATATTGCATGACTGTTTTGTGCTTGTGAAGCAAAATCTGATACTTGCCTCACTGGGACAGCCTGTAGACTAATAGTGTAGGTCTCTCACTGACACATTTACTGGTATGACAGTCTTTCTGGTTTTGTTCCTGTTCTGGTAGCTGCAGCTTTACCAGCATCCTTTACTAACTTCTCTCATCAATCCCAAATCAACAGACAAAACTTGGAACTTGGTTTTGGGACACTTATTTGAATGGTGCATCTAAAATTGTTGTAATGAAGATAACTTAAAAACCTCACAAAACTAATGTGTACAGCAAACTTGAGGCTTCTGAAATCAGCACATTCTGACTGAAGAAATACCTCTATGGACAAATCATCAGCTTGCTTTCAAAGATAACTACCAGAGTAACTTCTTTAGTTACTTCAAATTGAATTTTTGTGTTCTTCTGAGTGAGAGATCTTTTCCATAGCATCATGAAGACTTCAGCTGGGGGCTTGCTCTGTCCTGGATGTTAGAAAAAGGATGTTTCTATAGGGCAGAGTGGATAGGGTAGTTTGCCCTGTGTGTTTTTCAATGCTTTTGAAAGAATGCTGAGCCATAAGACAGGGAAACTACTAAGTTTCTTGTCAGTGCTGTGGTTTCTTTGGTTTCTTTTGGGGGGTTTGTATATTTAAGCGTTATAAAAAAAATAATTACATGAGTAAGGACTTGGCTGGATTGTGATACAGTAGGTGACCAATAGTAGCCATAATGAAAGTACTCTTATTACATCCATGAACATTTTGCTCAGGGATAAAGGCTGATTTAAAAGAAAATTGTTTGGATCCTCATGCACTGAGGACTATCTCTGGGGATGGAGGGGGAGGGGAGAAGGTACATGGAAGTTCTTGTTTGGATGGAACTCAAAGAAAAAGCACTCCAAGGTGTCAGCAAAAACTGTTCGGCTTTAAAAAAAAAAAAACCAACCAAAAAAAAACCCAAACTGATTTGAGTGGAAAATCCTTACTGATTATGTTTTTCTCTTAATCTCACAGCTGATTGCAATGCCGTTCTTAAAGCTCTACAGCCCATTTTTCAGGAGCAGGGAATGACAGAAACAGTTCATAACTGGGAAGACCATGGTTATTTAGCAACCTACATAAAAAAAAATGGCAGGTGAGTGGATTTTCTTTTCCTTCCTATAGATTATGTCCCTTCTGTCCTCCCTTACAAATATTTATTTCTCCCTGTATTGGATCTCCTTCTGGGGTGCAGTCAGGGCAAACTGTTCTTTTACCAGCCTTGTGTATGAAATGACTAAAATAAAGCAGAATACTGTTGATAATCTTGTCTGTCATCTTGCAATGTCATCTTGCAGTCTGGATATCAGAACAGTTGAATTGGTTGGTCTGGGCTCTATTGATGCAGTAACATTGTACATGTTCTTTGTCTCGGGGCCAGTCCTTCCAGGTGCAGGATAGTTCAAGTCAAAATGTATTTGTAATTCTTACGACAATTGACTATGTCTAAATATGTTCAAGTCTAACCTTAGCATGTGAATGATGAAAACTTTCTGTCCTGTTGAATGTGCTTTTAAACATTTTACTATACACTTCAACTTCTCAAGCAACTACTGAAGTAACTAACAACACGATAACAGGTTGGTATCATTAGTGGTACTCGCGTAAGCAGAACCTACTGGGATAAACTGGTAAGCAAAACCACATTTGCTTTATTTCTTGAAGCTGCTTTACAGTGTCAGGGTTAGTTAATTACTGTATACATTTATTTGGCGTATTTATTATCAACTACTTCACTTTTGTCCGGTTATTCAGTTGTTTGTTCTTGACATTCATCATGGCAGTTGCTGCTTTTGTTCTTCTGGAAATCTCTAGTTTGGTGTTCTTCAGGATTGGAGTTAAGCTAAATGAGGTTTAATTTGTTGGCTCTCTTCTCCTGGGTGTCCTCTTAAACAGCTCAACTCAGTTAGCCACACTCTTAACATATGAGGATTACCTAAGGATTTTTAAGTTTTGTCGGTTCCCGTTCTCTCTCATTATAGAGAGGGAGAACTGATTAATGTAGTAGGAAAATCAGATCCTAGGCAAATGTGTTGCCTGTTGCAATTTGTGTCTATTTACCATGTGTATGTACTGAACATATTTGTATGTACAGCTGTTTTCTACATACATTTTACAGCTCTACATATTTTATTCTATAACTAGCTTTTCACTATGCTGCTAAATACAACTTAATACAACTTAAGCTTTTGCACCAGGGTATAGTTCACAGTATTCCTACTGCTGTGGGAAGATGAAGATGGGGAGGTGGGCCTCGTGGCCTTCCTGCAAGTAAAGAAGGGAGGGGTCTGTGACGTTGGGTCTTGGTTCTAGATACCTCTTGCTTACTGCTTACTGTGCTAAGTAAAAGAGCTGGGGAGCAAGGGCAATCACTCAGACATACTGCTGCAGACTGCCAGCTTGCTTCCTGGATTATTTCTTTAGAGCTACACCAGCAATTTTTCAGCTGGCGGTGTCCTGGGTTGGCTTGTTCCAGAGACCTGTTCCAAAAGGCAGTGTCAGTGAGGCTGCACAGTTTGGGCTGCCTCTGCTGTGACACGTTTGTATCAAGTAGCCTTACTTTTCTTACAGCCTTCCTGCCATGCTTCAGGGCATGCAATGCACATGGTCACCTCGATGTAAAATATTTTACTGGTGACTGCAGGAGAGCCCACATGTCACTTCAGATGCTTTGATATCACAGTTGGTGGGTTGAGGGAGAAACCTCACAGTCTTGGGGCCATAGGAATACCATGTGGGCCACAGGGAGAGCTGGGGCTGAATGGGGTAAGCATGGATGTGGCCTACCTGTTCTTAGGGGAGTTCAGCTCCTTGAGCCCTCCAGGCTGCGTGCAACCTGTTTAGTAAAGTATTGGTTCTCATCTGTTTAATAGCCTCATATGCTAGACATCTCTTAAACTAGTGCTGTTCGTCTTTTCAACTCACAGTGAGAAATAGGATAGAGAATACTGAGTTTCAGGAAAAAATGTGGACTTAAAGACGCTCTAAATACTGAGGTGCCCACATAAGACATGAATGGGCTTTCTAATACTGCAGCACCGTTTTTGCCTTTCCTGATTTGCATATGCTGATTGACTTGCTTTCTCACTCTCCCTTTGACATGTTTTTTGTAGCAGTCGGATGTAGAAGACTCCCCTTCTCCCTGTAAATATGCAGGTGCGGCAACCTTGCCTTTCCTTGTCCTCCCATGTGTACTGTGCTTCATTGTATCACTAATCCAACCGTGAATGGGCTCCTCAGCAGAAATGTGGTTAGCTGTCAAAATTTTTAGTTGGGCTTAGCTTTAATATCAAATTACTGTTGTCAGCTTAATATTAAATTGTGTACAGGTGTTGTCAGTTCAAAATTATGTTTGCTAAGACTCTTAACCTTTATGAAATAAGTTCTCAAAGTTCTGACATAAAACACATCTGGAAATAGTTGAGCTTCTAAGAGCAGCTATTCAGGAGAGCATCCTAAGCATAATAAGGAATTGCAGTTTGTGATGCTGCCTCAAAACTGAAGAATGAAGAACAAGAGTGCATGGAAGAGCTGAATACTAAGAGGAGATCCTTCACTTTGCAAGCGGCTATTTTTTTTCTGGTGCAGTGCTAAATGTCAATTAATAAAGAACGGTTATTCCTTTCTCTTGGTATGTCATTGCTGTCTGAACTGCAGAGCATACTGGATTTATTTCCCCTGGAAATTACTCACTTTGCTAGTGAACTTACTGCCTGTGGTGGTGTGAGTTAAAGTACTATCCTGTGCTTAGCCAGCTCCATTAAAAAAATGCTGAATTGGGGAACGGTAGCATGTGCAGAACTTTCTGAGTGTTAGGACCTCAGCAGTTATGTTTTCTTGAGTTTTCAGATCACTTGCAGAGACTGCATGTAGCTTTTTGAAGACAGCCTTAAAGAGCATACTTTTATTAATGTCAGTTGATGACATTTCAGTCAACTGAACTAAGTAACAGTGTGAGCCCTTAAAAATCAATACAGTGGGTAGTTTAAAAGAAAATATAAACTAGAAACAGACATTTCATGAGTAGTAAGAATGAACTGGTGAACACGGAGGATTTGATACTAACTAAATAGGCCTTATTTTAATACTAGCAATTTTATGTCTGCATTATATTTTAGGTCTCTAATATACTTTTTTTATTAGCATAAAAATCTTAATCTGACACAACTAGGGAGAAATTAGATAGGGCATGCATACTTTTCTTCTTCCTTCCTTCCCTGCCAAACAATATAGTTTGGGAAAAACAGTAGGTCCTAGTAAAAAGCAGGAAAAAAAATTGTGATGGGGGGTAGGTACGTCATGAGCAGATGACTGGGTGTTAATGTGCACAGAAGTTCCCCAGGATGAAAATGCATGAGTTGGTGCTGTATGTGAGCGGGGGTTTTGTGAGTATGCACGTATGAACACATATTTTAGTCAGCCAAAGGTGACTGAGCCATTGCAAGACAAAAGATGCTCAGCTGATGTAACAAGCTGGCTACTACTATCAGGAAAAGATGTTTGAGATGAGATAGTAATATGTTGCTAAACAGTGTCTACAATCCAAAGTCTGCTGAGATAACAACTGCCCCCACCCCTCCGTAGCCGGCAGGGTGTCCCGTGTTACAGACTGTTGAATTGTGGGCACAGCTATTGACAAAACCGTCTCTGACAAAGACACCGTGTGAACAGCCCCGCGGAGGGCTGTGGTTGTTAAACGAATTGGAGCTGATTTGGGGATTAAGCCGTGCTTTCCTGTTGTCATTACCAATGCAACAGATCCCCCTTCTCCTTTGTCTGAAGTTAAGCAAGCAAAAGTCACGTGTGGCAACTCTACCTGGTCCATTTACTTTGTGATTGACTCTGACAAAGGACCTAATTGAGGGAAGTTCAGCTGAAAACATTTACTAATGGGGTTGTCAACACAAGGCTGTAGAGCCGGGCAGGAAATGGCTCACTTGAGCCACTCGAGTCCCTGTCTGTAATGGTGGGGGTGGATACACTTCTCTGCTTTGCCAGCTGCCTTGCCCAAACGCTGAGTGGGGGAACAGTGCAGGAGAGGAGCTCTGTCTCTGAGTTTTGGGGCCTCAGCAGTCTCATTTTCCAGAGCTGTGTGTTTTCGGATCGCTCCCAGTATGTTTTCACCTTAAGCAGCATGCTTTTATTAAAGTGTTTTTATTCTAGCTTAGATTGGACAGTTAAATATGTTAGGAATGTGAAATCTTTATCTCATTTAATGTACAGAGTCATAGCGTCCAGTGTAACTTAACAGATTAAAAAAATTTTAAATAAATCTAAGGAGAAAATCATTAAAGCTAATACCTGGAAATTGTTGAGCATCTTCTCAACTAATATTGTATTTTGATAGCATCACTGCTTGTGTACAGCTACCAGGGTTTTTTCTTGACCTTTGTGCATCCATGCTCCTTCTTTTGTCATGTTCCAGCTCAAAGTTCTTTAAAAACCCACAAAAGCTGAAATTTAGAGTCACTGTTTCTACAGTAGAAGACTGTCTTCTGGAAAAGCTTTGACCTCTTCTATGCACACATCTGGTTTTAGCTCTGTTCTGTGTCTGAATTCTTGTTTTAAGAAATGTAATCCTACTGGTATTTGACTTCACTGTTCACAACAGTGCAAGATTTACCCAGTTGAAGTTGGTTTATATGTCACTGAGATGATGATGATGAGTATGTTAATACCATGAAGGGAGGGGTGAGTGTTTTTACTTTTTTCTTTTCTATGTGTTGTGGTTTAACCCCAGCCAGCAGCTAGGACCGTGCAGCCTCTTGGTCTCCCAACCCCACAAGGGTGGGGAGAAGAGGAGGGTAAAGGTGAAGAGGGGTTTGTAGGTATCCGTCTGTTTGCCCAGTTTTATTCCCTGGGCATGGTAGTGGAGGCAATCTTTTCTCAGATACATTGCAAGTTTCTTACTCCTCAGTACAAGTAACTAATGTGGGATACACATTAGAATGTGGTGATGTCCCTGCTTCTGGTTCTTTTTAAATAAACAGAATGCTCATCCAAAACATTTGTTTCAGTTACTTTTTTATTGTTCAATAGGGATTTATTTCTTAACATCTGATGTTCCCTGTTGCTCAGGTGGCAAGAAGCATCACTCGACAAGATGCAACACTCAATAGAATTGTCTCTGTAGCTGATACTTGTTTGCATGCAAGTATAAAAAAGCTTGAGTACTGCCCTAGAAGACATGGCACTTATGCAGGTGCAGCAACAAATGGGGCTTTGTTACAGTGGGGGCCACTTTTCATGTGCGGATTTTGTTGCTTAATGGAAAGGAGAGGTTTGCTCCTTACTCAACCTTTTTCCCACTGCTTTTATGAAAGTGCATGCAAGCACACACCAAAGGTGTGGCAGGTGTTTTATTTTGAAAACAGGAATTAAATTTTTCAGTAAGACAAGGTGCAGGAGAGGAGACTTCTGAAGAAAACGTCATTTTTCACATTTTTTCCCCCTCATTTGGATTGTAAAGTAATCTTTGCTCTATTTTCATAAATAGAAAATGGAACCTGTATTATCATGGTTCTTAAAGCCCTCCCCCAAATATTATAAGAGCTGCTGTTGAAAACCTGCCTTCACGTGCATTCTGCCAAGCAGACAAGTCTAAAGTAACAAAAGCCAGCATAGCCTTTGCTCTCTACTGATTGAAGCTAGTAAGTCCTTTGTGGGTAAAACCTGGGCTTGCTGCTGTTGCCTTAATGCTACTAGTCTCGTCACCTTTCTGAGTGTATACTTGTACTGTTTCCCATGTGTTTAACTCTTTGCAGGCATTTTAGCTATTTTGGGTGTTACTTTGATTAAGTCACTCAGTTGGAAATTATAAGCAGCCTGGATCTGTATCAGCTTCTTCAAGAATTTTGAATTTCATTCAAGGTTTTATACCATAAATTAACTGAGATTGTCAGCCAGACATTCAGGACTTGTATTTTTGCTCCCGCTGTACTGCACCAGCCTGGTGCCTGCCTTTCATCTCTCTCCCTCCCACAGGTGTTAGGACCCTGCTATTCTAGTAGTGGTAACAATTTGATGAAATGAATGATGGTTCTGCTGTGTTACTGTCTCTGTATTCTAATGCTTTCGTATCATTTATGATACGTGTGAAGTTATGTGGTCGTGCTTCTCAGAGCAACCCTCCTCTCTGCCTCTCCTTGCCTCTCCTTGCCTCTCACTCAGAAAAAAGACCTCAAAGCAAAGGCAGTAACATCACGTAGTAAGGAAATAATTCATGTAGTCACAGGGGAGGTGAAGACAATGTAAGCTGTCAAATCTTATGACAGCTATGTGATCCTTGTAGGAAAGGAATTTAAAGGCTAACTCAAGTCATGGGACAACCAATCTGTTGCTTATTTGTGTAAATAGCAACCCCTGCAATATGGGAATAAACTGATAAGACGTTTTCTAACAGTGCAAATATTTCTGGCACTGTGCCAGATTACAGAGAGCTTAACAGCAGTGCTGTCTCACGAACTGCAAATATTCATTTCTGTCTGTAGTGCTGCAACTGTGAGGGCCTGGAGTAGGTCTATTAACTTTGGTAAAAATGTCCCTTTTCACTGTGAATGGCAGTGTCCAAAACCTGCTGGAGTGAACAGTGCTTCCATATAGCGAGCTCTGCTCTTTTGTCTTTCTCTCCTTTAAAAAAGAAAAAAAAGATATCCTGGAGTCTTGCTGTTTGTTCTTACACTTATTCCTGACTATTTTTTTCCTCTTGTGTTAGGCATATTACAAAAGAAACCCTTGCTGACATGAAAATCATATAAACAGAATCCTGGTGGGCTTTTCTCCAGATCTGTCATTTGCAGTAGCTGTTCACCCTATGCTGAGTACCAAGAGACTCTAGGAGAAGCACACAACTAGTTTGAATCCTTTTGGTTCAAAGTCACAGAAAGATGTGTTTAAAAACTCTGAAGCCCTGTAGGGGGGAAGTGTATGTGTCCTGCCCTCTCTTTTTTTAATTGTTTAATGGTCCTACTTGTGTCTTAGTGGTACTGATGGGAACATCAGCTCAAGCTGTACGATGTTGTGGTCACTATGTGAAGTATGAAGTGGCCCACGTATCAAAAGTAGTGACTTGTGGCAGTCACCAGTGAGAGGGGTGCAACATGCAAGTAAAATGTTTACCTGCTGAAGTTCATAATGGCTTCCTTTGCTTTGGTTTTGGCAGGATGACAGTAGAATGAGTTTGCTGCTCTTCCCCAAACACTTCTTTATATAGTTTGTATGAGAGAAATAAAAAGCTGCCATAGAAATGTCTTGAATACTGAAAACATGCCTGTTGTTCTAATTAGCTCGTAAACCTGGTCTCTTAAGTGGTAGCATTCTATCTGGTAGTTAAAAAGATAGAAAAGAAAAAGCATCTTTGTTTACTCCTTGACTATTTTCTGTTCATTCTTTCATCAGGGTAAAATAGTGTGTTTTACTTTATTCATTCCGCCCTGCACCAGGAAATTACTTCTGTATGTATTAAGGCTATTCTGTAGTTTCATTTAATGGCCATTGGGAGTACAGCCGTTTTCTGGTCCTTAATCAAAAACACTTGTCGGGAGGACACCTAGTGGACAATCGCCGAGATGTAGGGAGTGTGAAAATTGTGACGATCTGCAGGTACTTGTGGGGGGGGACGGGGGACGGGGACAACACTGTGGGCATGTGCGTATTGTATAGAAACGTCTTTCCTCCTGAAGACAAGACTTGTGGGTAAAGGCTTCAAGAAAGCCCAAGACTTCCCAGGCTCTTCTTTTGAAGAGAAGTGGGTGACACTGATTTCTGTCAACTGTAAACACATCACAGCTATAGATCACTGCTGTCTGACACCAGCAAGAGTGCTTTTATTCTTTAATCGCTTCAGTCGGTTTCATCATTTGATCATTTTACAGTTACCAAAAATGCTAATCTTCAGATAACACTACAGAATATTCAGGATTTTTTCTCTGACTGCAGCTAAGGGTGTTTGCTGGCCAAAGGTCCCACCACCACGGGAGAGGTAGTGTTTGTGTTGAGGCTGACAAAGGATTGAGAAAGTATTGAGGAAAGGAGCTCTGGAAGGGACAAAAAAGTGGGAGTGGTGGGGAGATGGGAGGTCACCTAAACTTTTTTGTCTCAACAGCAGTTTGTGTTTTGCCCTTGAGGCTGAGTGGGGTGATAAGAGCAGACAAGCAAAGAAAGGGGCATTCAGAGAACTGTATACAGCTTTACCTGGGGTTTCTCTGTGTTCTACTAATTAATTTCCATCCATGAATACCCTTCTTTTTTTTCCTCTGCTGTTCCCCCTCTCATCCCTTCCTCTGCCCTCTTTAACTGTATCCTTCCCTTCTTTTACATAATCCCCTTGTAGTCTTGTTTCTTTTTGTCTTCTCCCCTCCCCAGTATGAAAAGGGTATTGCCTCTGCTACTGTGTTTTTATTTTCTTGTGTCCTTCCCACTAGGCCTTGTCTTTTGTTTTGTTTGTTGCAAGTTCTTGAAAGTCCTCTATTTGTCCACCCAACACCTAGCATGGTGAAGCCTTGCTCTTTTGTCTTTAAATGCTCCTGTAATAAATACGATATACAGTAGGAGTTTTGTGTATCTTGCGTCTGTATTCATCAATGAGAGTTTGCTGCCATAGTTCTTTGCCATTCAAAGCTGTGGTTTGCTCCAGGACACTCAGTGTTTTTCACTTACAAGTTTTTATTCAGCTTTGAATGTGAACACTGTCTCTGTGAGTAGTTGCTATAAAGTTTAAAAAAAGAAACAACAACAACAAAAATCAAAACCCAAACCCCAAAACAAACCGAGAAGGGAGATATAGGGGAAGGAAAGTGTCCAGTTGTTTTTTTGAGGCTTGATTTCAATTAAAAAACCAAAACCAAACAATACCAACACAACACATCTGTTGAGGCAGGTCTTATACTGCCTGCTAGTCTCAGCTCTAAATATTTTCCCTTCATACCATAGTTGTTCTGGTTTAAACACCCTGCTTCACTGCCTTGTTGCCTGCTGATTTTTAGTTACGGTAGTTAAATGGCACTCTCTTGCAACTTCCTGTTTGCTGAGTAGTGACTTGCAGAGGAAGACCAGAGCTGTCACTGCCAACAGTTACAGACATCTGGAAAAAGAAACATGCATTCTGAATTTAACATAACTCGTTTCAGACTTTCTTTCCTCATTCACTCTGATTTTTTTGATAATAAAATCATCATTGCTGTCTCTTTATTTTGTAGTTTTGCCAATTTGAGAATTCACCCTCATGGATTAGTGTTGGTGGATCTGCAGAGCTACAATGATCATATGAAAGGAAGAGAGGAAGTTGATCAGGTACGAATGATGCTTATCAAACTGTGTGGGGAGCTCCTTCTTTTCTTCAGGTCTGTCAAAGTATGTCTTGGTAAAAGATTTTTAAATATCAAAGCTTGTTCAAACCTGAATGCTTACAGATGAGGAGTAGTAACACCTATTGTAATTGCACGCATGATTGTACACACACTTTCTCTTTTGCATGTCCTGGGCCTCATGCTTCATGCTCTTCGCTGTAAAAATTGCAAAGACATAGGCATGTATGCTTTGGGACGACAATAGCAGCCTTGGTTAGGGCTCAGGTCACTTCAGGTACCTGGGGCAGCGAGGGAGAAGTGATGCTCAACCTGCAACCTGATGTACTAGTGTATGGCTTTCTTCCTTCTGGAATCTGAGAGATGGGAAACCTCTATACTCAAATTTCTTCCTCACAGAGAAAAACAATTTCATCTTCCCTGATATGAAAGCTCCAGAAATTGGATATGGCAGGGGAATAGGCCACTGCTTTGGGAATGAAACCTTACAGGGTTCTCGTGTTCCCTCTTTGGCTGTGCCTGAAAGGTTTGGCTATGTTATGCTGGAGGACAGCTAAATGCAGTGATGACAGCTGCTACAATATGCACATTTTTGCTAGTAATGAGGCTAAGGTGACCAGCTAGTTATTTGTAGGCTTCTAATGTTACATTTCAAAGCCTTTCAGTGCAGGTGCTACTTTTTATTGCCTTCCAAATAGCCTAATTTTTTACATTAAGTGATCACCTTTAAATTCTGCCTCTTTTGTTTGCTTTTTTTCAGCTTCTAAACAAAGTGGAAGAAAGAATGAAAGAATTGTTTCATGGTAATATAAAAAGGGTGAAACGGTAAGTTCTTACATCTGCTTCTGTAAGTGGCTTGTTGGCATAGTTGCTAAAGATGATAAATTATGCTTTCCTGTAACGTAATGAATAGCCTGGAGTATGAATTTATGCATGTGTGTTTTCCCCCCAATATTTTAAAATTGGTTTATTGCAGAATTGAAGATACTGTCAGGTTTGTCATTTTGTTAAGCTTGATCTTCAGTATTTTTACTTTGGCCAAGGGTTATTTCTTTAATTTCCCGCAATGGTTGCATGAAATGGTGGGAGAAAATGCAACCAAGAAGCAAGAGTGGAGGGCTGTCGAAGGGCTGAGGAGCCAGGGGTGGCAGGGAAATAGGCCAGGGCGTGAACCATGCCCTCTGGGCCACATCCCACCGCTTGTGGATAAAGCAAGCAGGGCTGGTCACGGTGACCAGGGTCAGCCCCAGCCCTGTGACTGCCAGGCTGGGCTGTGGTACTGAGGCAGCTCTGAGACCATGCTGGGTGTCAAGGATCGGCGAAAGACTTGGGCAGGCGTGGGCAGAGCTGCAGCATATCTTGGTCAGGGACCAGAGGCAAGGGCTGGAGCCGAAATGAAGCTCAAGCCCATGGGGAGGCTCTGCCCCCTCAAGGTTTCCTGCAGGTCTTTCTTTCACAGCTCTGCCCCTTCTGTGCCTCGTGGCGCTGGCCTTGGGCATGTGTGGCAACAAAGCCAGGGAACCTGTGTGCTTGGGGTCCTGCCAAGAAGATAGAAATGTTTCGTAGCAAATTTTTTAATATATAACTGATAACTGAAGGAGGGAGGCTTTGCAAGCCTTCTGTCATTTTGGTTTACTTAAATACAAGGTTATCTGTTAAACCATAGGGGTGCTAATTGTGGTTTGTTGCCTGCTGCTGAAACAGCATGCATGCTGAAGTTCCCCAGGGATCTGGAAAGACAGCTCATGTCTTACTGGTGGCTGTCTGGCAGTAACTGTTATCTTGAAGCCAGCAGCCACTTACTGCAGGCATGCACTTGCTAGAAGGTGCAGTGGGTCCTGTAGAGAACATAGCCAGAAGTGGAAATGGTTTAAGAAAAGTAAAAAGCAGCGTGAAATCAACAAGATTCAGTAAAGCCAAGGAGCAAACTACAAAGTGGGGAAACAGCTAAGCAGTAGAATAGCAGAAAGTAGTCTGAAGGCTATACAAGACCACAAGTAAAGTGGTAGTGATTTGAAAAGTGACATTATACCTTGAATATTATTTTTTGCATTTAACAGTTGTATGTAAAACACAGAGAGGTATTTATCTTGCTTTACTTTGTCCTGGTAAAGCCTCACCTGGTGCACAGTGTGCAAATGCAGATAATCTTGTGTATGTGTACATGGGGGAGAAGCTCTCTCTTTGAGGATATTTTAATACTGAAATATGATATTGGGAGTTTGTGGAATCCTGATGGTAGGAACTTGTTAAAAATGGGTCAGGAAAAAGTCTGCCTGAAGTGATCGAGATTAATTTGGTTACCTTAGTATAGGAAGATGAATGTCCTAGACCAGTGGATCTGGCATGGATCTTGTCACACACGCCTCAATTTTTATTAGTTTTTTTTTTGTTTTTTTTTTTTTTCAATTTGCTTTGCATCCTTCTGGTGTTAGCTTCACACATGCAGCTCCACTAGAATTAATGCTGCTGAAAAAGTTGTTCCTGCCTTTTTTTTTTCTTGAGATAGTGGAGACTGTTCCTCTCACCATGTGCTGCCATCTTGCGGCCCACTGAGGTTACAAAGTATTTCTGAAATGTTTATTGAGCATCACTAGTGCATTCAGAAGTTTGTCTACGTCTGGTCTTCTGTTACGCCCTCCTGTGGAAAAAAACACCTTAACTCTCTGAAGTGCGAGTGGGGAAATCTGATGAACTCTGTGCCTACACATTTTGCTTAAAATGGAAAGCAATAATTTTGATCATTCACTGCCATTTCGAATATAGTTTGTCTTTACAGGTGAAATACTGATTTGAACCAAGATACTTCTATATGGAATTAAAAAAAAACAAAACAACAAACCCAGAACAATCTGTGCAGATGCTTGAACCAGTTTTTAACATTAATGCAAACTGTCAGCTGCTATCAAGGACTGTGCTTATACACTGCAGGATGACCTGGCTCAGTTTGAAACACTGTAATAGTTCACTTTTTGTGTTTGTGCATGTACTTAAAATGTCTTGCAGTACAACTTCAGAAGGATGAGATCCACTAATCTCAAAGAAATGGCATTCTTAGCTAAGCTGAAGGTGGGAAGAGGTTTAGTCATGGGGGTTTTTTTGTCTTTTTGTACTGTATGCATTTCTAGTCACGAGCCGATTCTTCTGCAGAGGCTGGTATGTTACGCAAATCCCCTCTCTTAGTGTAGAGATAGATTCACACACATATTGTAGAAGTTGTCATAAAGAACCATTTATATTTCATCTGTGCCTTAGCAAGTTATGTATTTTTTTAACATATGTCTGATAGGTTTCTTATATCCGTTGAGTGTTAAATCTTCCAAGTTTTCTTAGATCCCTCTTGTAAATATTATGTGTATATTGTGGTGAATCCACAGGATGTTTAGAGGGATTTTTTTTTTTTTAATAAACATTCTCAAATGCTTTGTAATCTTTTTTTGTTACTATTTCTTTGTAGATTGCCAGCCATTTTGAGAGGGGGTGTCATTGATAGATACTGGCCCACAGCAGATGGGCGCCTGGTGGAGTACGACATAGATGAAGTTGTTTATGATGAAGATTCACCTTTTCAGAATATTAAAATTCTGCATTCAAAACAGTTTGGGAATATTCTTATCCTCAGTGGGGATGTTAGTAAGTATCAACTCATTTGAGGATCTTCTGCATGAAATTGTAGGAAATGTCGTTTTCTATTTTGCTATGGCACAGTTGTAATAGATTACTAATGGTCATGGTTTGGATGCAGGAAACTACATATATGCATGTACACATATATCTGTTTCTGTATATAAACTATTTTAATCAGAAAGTCTGGTCAGTGTAAAATCTAGAGTACAAAAAAAAAAGAAAAAGATTTCTTCTTTTCCCAAAGTTGTCGTCTTTGCTGTGGAAGGTGGCACAGGAGAATAGAAGTCAGTCTTCTCTAGCAGAGCTTATTCTACTCCTTTCTTTTGTATGAGCTTTTACCTGTTTGTTGCAAGTACAACCTCTTGAGGGCTTCTCTTTGACAGTAGAACACACTACTTTGTCGATCTTCAAAACACAGGGGAATTCTAAAGAAACAAGAAGTAGGAGCTGTTGTGTGTGTCAAGGGGGGATAATCCTGCTGCTCCCTTGATTCTCTAAGGGAATTACCTGCTTGGTGAGATACAGAACAGCTGTGTCTTAACCCATGTAGCTGCTTTGTTGGTGAACATCTTTTGACTCTGTCGTCATCAAAATGCTCGGTTGAACTCTTGAGTGACCCAACCTTTATGGGAGGGTCTTTATGTGTGGTACTTCGTGCCTGCTAATTTTTGGTTTTTTGAAAGTGAACTTGGGAGAAGATGGGATACTGTTCTTTTAAGCTGCATAAGAATGCTGTTTGATAGAAAATCTAGGCATCAAGGAGTATGCTTTGTAAAATCTCTCAGTACTTAATGTTGAAAAGTACTGACTGAGGTAAATGAGGGATGTTGCTCTCTAGGGATAGAATAGCTAATTTCATTCTAATGGCAAAGTAATTAAGAAATTTGACTATAGCTTTTTGAAATCACCAGAAATACCTCTAACTATTCAATTAGCTTTCTGCAACTGTCAGGGCGACTTTTGTGCAGATGGCAGCTGAAAAGTGTTATTGAATTCATTAGCAAGGTATTTTCTAATTCAGTTAGAATTGTATTTGAAATCACTAAATTAGGTATTCCATACCTCTAGCCAGAAATTTTCATCAGATGGAGTTTTGTTGAACGTTGTCACAATGTGCCTCATCAAAAGGGAAGTATGCCATTACTTTTTCACCTTCCATGGGATTTTAAAATACCTATTTGTGTCATTTTGTTATCGTGCACTTAAAAGTGAAGTGCTGATTGCCAGGCAGAATGATAGGATATGGCATGATGTGCTGCTGCACAAAGCTTTGTCCTCGTAGCTCAGATCTGTTATTAGAGCTTAGGAATGTTACTGCCTGCTTTGAAGCTGATGGTGAAGAAGTCAGCAGAAGGCGTGAATCAAGGCCCTTCAGCAGTTAGGTGTTAATGGTGATACTTGTGCTTCTGTGTAGGGATCCACTGGGGTGTATCTAGGTTGCTCTTTTTAGCTGGGGTCCAAAATATGCTTTCAAAAAACTCCTCGTTTGTCTCTTGCAGCACTAATCTGAGGTGAAAACCCACTCAAGTATCAAGTGTGGACATCAAGTCCTAAGTACTGACTGTTTTGCTTCACAACTTTGCTTCTCTTGGCATGCAGTACTTGCTAATGCTGAGGTAGCCATTGCTGTGTTTGCGTTGAGAACTAGAGAAATCCTGTGTGGGATTCTGAGGAATGGTAAAAGCTTTGGTCAATCACCAGCCTCCTGTTACCTGGACTGTGTCTGAGAGCTGGGTTGTTTCTGTAAATGCTCTTGCTTTGGTCTGTATTATATCATCTGTGTGTTAATACCAGTTAGTGAGAAAAATTAAAGATGTAATGCTTTTCCCCAACTCTTTCTCTTCCTTCCATTCAGATCTGGCAGAGAGTGACTTGGCATATACTCAAGCCATAATGGGCAGTGGAAAGGAAGACTACACTGGGAAAGAAGTGCTAATCCTAGGAGGTGGTGATGGAGGTATACTATATGAGATAGTCAAACTGAAGCCAAAGATGGTTACTATGGTAGAGATATCCTTTGACAAATGACTGATCATTCGTCTTAACATTTTTCAGCCTGCATTTTCTGCTGATGTCTTAGCATTAAGCACCATTAACTATCAGGTTCTGATTTGCATGAGGAGATAGGGTCTAAAATGAAATTTCTTTTTGTCAGTTTAGAGAGACCCAGTGACTACATATTTGTGCATAATTATGTAGCCCATGCTTTCAAATTCCCAATCTATATTATTACTCTTGAGTAGCCATTTACATAGAACTGGAAAGGAACACTTCTGTCATCAGACTGCTATCTTCTCTGATAACAGAAGATGGCTCTGAAAAGTCTACGGTTTGGGACGAATTCTGCCTTCTTGGGTTCTTCTGTTTTTCTAAAGAAAATAATCCCTAGAAGCAGAAAAGTTTAATCTGTCAGGACTTGGTGAATTGTGTTGGTGGTAGAATGACCAACTCTTGCCCTGTCTTAAAAATACTGATACAAATCAAGTTTTCAGCATTCTTTAGTTCAAATAGTTTGTATGTAAGCCACTGTTAGCCATATGAAATGTTGATCATCCTAGGATTTGGGATCCCCTTGCTAGAAACTAAAAATAAACTATTCCTTTGTGAATGTCACCTTATGGAGAATTTCTTTCTGAAGAAATAGAAACTGTTACCTGTACTATTTCTGGAATGTAGAATGCCTTAACCAGCTTCAAACATTGACCAAATGGTGATCGATGGGTGTAAAAAATACATGCGTAAAACATGTGGAGATGTCTTAGACAATCTGAAAGGAGAGTGCTATCAGGTAATTCTTTGTTTTTCTTTCATTAGAAGTAATATTTCAAATATAGTTATACCTAGCTTGGAAGACTGCGATGGCAATGTTTTGGGGAAAGGTCTTCTGATTTTTCTTAACTTTGGGAAGGATTTTTCCTTTTTTATGACACTTCGAATTTTTAATAGCTGGCAGTTGGATTTGTGTTGGAAGTATACATTAGTGTAAAAATATTTTAACTCTCCGTATTCATACTCTTTTAAAAGCAATTACATAGAGCTTTTAAGGAATGTGAAATAGGAGAATGTTTATTGTCATAGCTTACAAATAAAGAGAAAATAGCAGCAAGGATGCAATGTTAAACATAATTCCTTAAATTGATGAAAAGATAAAAGAAACATGTATTTAAGTTAGTTGTCCTGTATTGTTAAGAATATCTGAATTTGTAATACACATTTTATTTAAATTTTTTTTTTAATTTGCAGCCAAAATCTCTTACCATTACATAGCTACTATATTAAAAATAAAAATAAAAAAATAAAAAATAACCATGCATCCCTGCAGTTAAGGTCTTTATGTGCTGCATTTGACAGAGCTTACAAACTATCCTAGTTGTAATCTTACATCTTCACTGGAAGCTTTTCTTTTTCCACTACTCCTCCTTAAGGCTCTCAGATACTAGTTTACAGGTGTGAGCTAAAAAAAGCATGCAAAAAATTAACACATAAGTCACATGCTACTTTGCATGAGTCAGTGGCCCATCATACAAATATCTCATTTTACTTATATGTTGGGGGACTGGTAACTTGTTACCATTTGATCAGTAGAACAGTGGTCACCCAGCAATCAATGACAGAGCTAGGAAATTCAGTCCCGTGGTGCCTACATTGTCATTGTCATAATTCCTACAACTGTTTCTCCTTCTTATGTGATGTAAGAAGTTGAAAATGGAGCCTAAAATTAAACACAGATTTAATTTTGTACTTCCCCCTCCTCTGAATTCCTGTGAATTCGCATTTGTTCCTTTTACCTGGTCAGTTTTAGGGTATTTTGAGGACTAGCTACAGTATTTCATTCTTATAGGTCCTAATTGAAGACTGTATTCCCGTACTGAAGAGGTATGCCAAAGAAGGAAGGATGTTTGATTATGTAATTAATGATCTGACAGCTGTTCCAATCTCCACATCTCCAGAAGAAGGTTAATTTTCTAATTTATTTTCCTAAACTTGTGAGGATTTTCCACATTTCTGCCCTTCCGCTGCAAAATAATTGGCAGTTTACAACATAAATACGGTGATTCTTGCCTTTTTAATAGGAAATCTGAGAGGCAAATAATGATAGTAACACATCTGTTCTTCTTGATTGTTAGAAAAAATTAGCAAGTGCCTTTTGTGCTTTTATTCCAGAATAACATGAACTCATGTAATTCTTGAGAAAGTATTTGGGGAGTTCACACTCCAGGAAATTTTTCCTCACTCTATAATTTCTTGGAAACATCTGGAAAATTACTGTGAAGAAAAACAGAGATACTTCTGCCATCATTACCATTGTGTATGGGTTGTTTGGATTTCTTTACTGGTTTTATTTGTGGTGTTGTTGTTTTGTTGTTTGGTTTTTTTTTTTTTTTTAAAGGTATAGGATAGCTACTTTTTAAATAGTAGATATGTTTCAAGTCAATATGTAATAGTGAACAAGCCAGTAATGTGCTGTTGTGTTTTTAAATCATACTCTATATGTAGATTCCACATGGGAATTTCTGCGGTTGATTCTTGACCTCTCAATGAAAGTCCTGAAACACGACGGAAAATACTTCACACAGGTAGGATACCTGGATGTAAAAAAATATTGCTGTATATGTATTGCAATCTGCATTTTTCAGGTAAAAAAGAAAAGAAGGGGACAAAACCAAACCAACTAACTAAAAATCTACTAGAATCCTGGAATACCAGGTTGGAAGGCACCTCAAGGATCATCTGGGCCAACTTTTCTTGGCAAAAGCACAGTCTGGACAAGATGGCCCAGCACCCTGTCCAGCTGAATCTTAAAAGTGCCCAATGTTGGGGAATCTGTCACTTCCCTGGGGTGATTATTCCAATGGTCAGTTGTTCTCATTGTGAAAAATTTTCCTCCTGTGTTCATTCCGAGTCTCCCCAGGAGTAACTTGTACGCATTACCCCTCATATTTTCTATGTGACTTGTAAAAAGGGAGTCTCCATCTACTTTGTATCCACCTTTTAAATAGTGGAACGTGGTGATAAGGTCTCCCTAAGCCTTCTTTTCTCAAGGCTTACTAGTGAGCTGTTTTTCTCCTTTTAACAACTCCTTAGGGATTTTTGCTTGAAATTTGGACTTTGCTAACTGACTGACTTGTCTTTTTTCATTATTTCAGTTGAATTTGTAGTGCTTGTATCTTTGAATTTAAAAGCATAATTTCAAGAATCTGCTAGGCATACTACAGAATGTTTTAGCTGCAAGCAGTTCTTGGAAAAGCAAGTGTACTTTATGAACAGATACATGTTTTTTAAGCTAATGTCTCTAATTGTAGAGTATCAGACATGAACATTTGTCATCCATAAAGGTCTAAGAATTTGACATAGGTGCAGTAGGATGAGAAAAATACTCGTTTGGGAGTAAATACTCTCTTTTTGCTTGCTATCCACTCCTAATGCAAGTCACTGGTTTGGCTTCTGCAAAATGGGTTTTGAACATTTGAATATGTTTGTTACAACACTTGGCATTTTGTGAAGTATTTTATATAGTCATAAATAAGATTTTGTCCTTGTGTATGAAGTTTTTAATGCAACTGTATTTAAAAAGAAATAATTTAAGATGTTGTAGACTTGCTGCAGTATAGCTACCTCATGGATAATGTAATTGTGGTGTAGCTTTCATCTGAAGATACTTTCTGTATGTAATCTCGAATTCAGAATGCCACAAAGCTGCATGCAAATGTATAAAAATGTGACAAGACCCAGCAGATGGTTGAATGAAGTACAAGTCTCTGAAGTTGTATTTCTTTTGTCGTGCCCATACCTTAACTAGTCTTCTGATGTGTGGAGCATCTAAGTACAGCATTTTGAAATAATCTTGTTAAGATGTGAAATAATCTAGCTAAAATTATGCATTTGAACTCTGTTGCTGTCAGTTTCTGAGTTGTGCTGAGTTTCTGAGGTGTGTAAAGGAACTGGTTTACTGTAAAATTGGATAGGTTTATAAAGAAATGCAAAACTCAGAATGAGATTTTTAGCAACTTTTATGTGCTGCTTTATTTTAAAATGCTGTGGTTGTATGGCAAGATAAATTATCTTGTGGTTGAAATGTAAAATATGACTAATAGGGTTGTATCACACTAAACTTTAATGGCTTTTCTGTTCTGTTTAATAGTGGGAATATTTATGAAATTTTGAATTGAAAGAACACTACATCTTTTGGACAGAGCAAGCATTTGTGTTGCAGTTGTCATAGTTGTAACATACACAGTGAGACTGGCTGACTTCATTAGAATATGTGTAAATGTATGTGGACAGGTATCTGTCAGACTTTGCAGAAGGACTCTGGAAAGAAGGTTGTGCTGAAAGATGGAGCGAGGAATGGCTGCGCTGCAGCCAGGGTACAGGGGAGTTGTTTTGTGTCAGCTGAAAACCAGTAGAGGTTGAGACTAGTGCAGTCGTGCTGCCTGGTGGGAGGAGATAACTCAGCTCTCCAGCATCTCTGCTTGCGCAGGAAGAAAGGAGAGCAGTGCGGAACCAGCCCTGGTGGGTTTAAGCCATTGTGCAATATCAGTTTCACAGTCCCAAAGCAACAAGGTGGCACATGGCAGGATGGGAAAGAAACAATATTAAAATTGAAGTGGCTTGAGTTTGAACCTGTGGCTAACTGGTAGCCAGTGAAAGGGCTGGAACGGTGTACTCTGGCAACTTAGTATGCCTGAGGGCGTTAAAGGAAAATTAATATTGGGGTGAACAGTTATCAGAGCTTTTCATATATCTGCTGATATGCTACCCAGCCCATTTGATGGTCCTTGTAGCCTCTTCCCATTTAGGCCTGATTTAAAAACAAAACCAAACAGAAAATCCTCCAGAAAACTCAGTAATCTGATCATAGGAAAAACAGACTTTTAGGGGTGCTTTAAATAAAATCATCTGTCTATAACTTTTTTTAAATTAGGTTTTGAATTAAACTAATTGAAGCTGGATATCCAAAGGATTGGGTTAGACTATGGACAGAAGTTAAAACGTGACAACTACTGACTTTGGTAGCTGAACTTAGTCACACACTGGGGTCTCGTAAATGGTTTTGAATGCTCTGATCTGTTAGCTGTTAAATGCAATTTCTTTTTATCTCTGTGTATTAACGTTGGAAATTTAAGTTACTTCTGTTCCAACTGTCTACCTCAGGATGCTTATCTTAGGTAGCAGGCTATACTTTACTTGCTGAGGGAATCACTTGCCTTTTAAGGCAGCTGTGTTAAAATCCAGGATTCTGTGTGTCCCCCTTCCCTCCAGGCTTTCTTGAAGTGTGTTTTGGTTTTCTGAAACATAAAATACATTAAATATCAAGAAAAGCGACTGGGGGAATGTCCACCTATTTGTTAGAGCCTGACCTTTGCTATGATGAGGAAATCTCTCATAGGAAAGATGCTGCAAAGGAGTCATTGTCCTGTTGGCTACTGGCCAGTGGCTGTAGTTGCTTCTTCTGCCTTGGCATTATGTTCTACTAACATTCAAAACTTCTGTCCTCTGTAGTTTGTAGCCTGTCCTCTGATAGTTCTGCTTGCACAGGTTACCTTGTGGGTCTTGTTAAAATGTCATTTATTTCAATGCTGAAGACATGCTTTACCCAAAAGTGAAATTCTGTTCACAGAATGCCAGCTTTTCACATACTGTATTGCTGCCTGGTTCTCTAAACGTCACTGCTGGGAAAAGTAAATGGAAATGCTCATCACCTCTTCATTGAGCTCTGCACAAGTTTTGGAAAATGTTTTCTTCAGCTCATAAATTGATTTTGAGATGTTTTATAGTAGACAGCATACTGCACCTTTCTGTTATTACTAGGAGCAAACCGCTACAGGTATTGTTCAGGACTGCTGTCAGCAGGGCGGTCTAGAGCTGTCTAGCTGCAGCGCTCCGCAGTCTAGAAGCGTTGGCTGGAAAACAGTCTTTAAAATAGTTAGGAGTGTTCTGGAAATAAAAGTAATTGTTAGTAGGTTGATGACATGGAAGCAACAAAAATAATAATGGCAGGCCGTGCAGTGCTAAAAGAAAATAGTCATGCACCTTAGGCTGCAGCATAGCCTCTTCTGCTCCCAATCAGGATACTTTCCCGTAGAGTTCTGTTTACTGTTTGCAGCCTGATTGAGAATTAAGTGGGACTTTCACTGTGACACTCAGATATAGCTCTGAACTTTCATTGTTTTTTCCTATCTCTTAGTTGTTAATGTTTAATAATTTCATGTGCATTAACTAGGAAAAAAGCTCTTAATAGCCTACTGGTTACAAAATCGTATTTTTGATTAATTGACTTAAAATCTGAGTTCATCAAAGCTTCAGTGCACAGAAAGATTCTTTACATAATTGCATTGTGCAGATGGTGTGATGCCTTCTCTTTGTCATCTGCAGGAGATGACAAAATGGATGGTGCCATTGGCTGTGAGTCTTGTCTGGGGCTGCACAGTTGATGGGTTTCCTAAAGAATATTGGCAGGCCAATTTGATTTTGATTAGATCTTGCAGGCCTTAATGCAGATAGTGTACTTTTAGGTTGGTATGTGCATTACCAGCAAAAGAAAAATTCTGAGAAAATGCGCTGATGTATATAGCTTCCTTTGATTGATAGCCTTTATTTCAATGAAGACGAAATTGCATAAAGAATGGGGCATGCACCCGGACCCAAGAGCTGAGAAGTGCTCCTAGACCACCAATTTGCAGTTGCCTTTTCAGTGTTTGTACACGTTTCCTCAATTTTTTTCAAAACCAAAACTCTTCCTGGGAATGCTTAGTAAAAGCAACTAATCCTGATGTAGGCAGAAGTGCACTGATGTCAAGTGGAGAGCAAAAAGTTAAGTTTCACTGACTGAGCTGTTAACACATTATTATGCAGTCTCATTATCTTGTGGGGTGATTTCTGTTTGCAGCTTACCTCACGAACATAAATCAGACATGTTTTTGTACAGCTAAAATAGTATTTGTGTTTGTCAGTAGTCTTTTTCTCCCCCGACACTCATGCTTGTAGTACGTACTACAGCATTTACAGATCAGAAATTACTTTGAGTTCTGGTAATAATAATAATTCTTACTCAAGCGGGACACGCCATGCATGGCTTTCTTTCCTAGTCCTGTGTGCCTGACTTCACTTGAGATCTTGCCAGAAGCAGCCAAACAATGAGAAATTCTCATGCAAAGCCAGCTAAAAATCCTGAGGGCCATTCTGGTAATTTCAGGAGCGTGTCAGCTCTGAGCTCTGAAAGCAACAGTTATATAACATAACAAGAAGTTCTATGCTATGGAGAAGATTAAGAGGAGACTCAGATACTGTATATAGGAGAAGTAAGATTTAAAAATGGAGGCATGGGGGGTTTTGGCTAGATGTTTCTGAGCAAGCCATGATTAGTGTTTTCATAGGTTTGGTAACCAACTATAAAATACAAGAGTGTATTATGCACGCTGATAGAAATTAGATAAAAGCTACTTTTTTCTAGATAAGTATAATTTATCTAGGTAAGCTTATCATTTGAGGTTATCAAAAGAATTATTTTTTGGCATGCTACTAACACACCTGGTTGTTTTTTCAGGATGCCATGGTGATCCTCAAAGCAGTCTCCGAATACTAATGCAGAATATTCTTTCACCACTAGGTGGAGACTGATAACTAATATTGCCTAGCAGTTTATTAACATTTATAGAGAGATTCTGGCTGTGAAAGGCTTTTCAGACTATTTATTCATATTCCTAGGGGATGCAAGAACATATGTGGCCAATTTTAGGATGAGGGAGGGACTTTTTGCGTGTTTCAGCTCTGGAAAGATAGGAAGGGCGGTTTATGGAGCTCATTCTCTGTTGCTGTAAGTCTATGCTTAAGTATATTGGGTGGAAAAACATGTCCATACTTGCTCTACACATCCATAAATAGTAATCACAATGAGAACAAAAACTTTCTTGAACAAGTAGCAGCCTTGCTTTTCATGTCCTTACATTTTTAGCTGCATCATCCATATTGAGAGTCTTGCAGCCTATATAGGACGGGGACAAAGAGAGGTGAGCTTCAGGGCCTTCAGCCTGCAGAACTTGCAGCCCTGTCTGTATGGTTAAGACTTGAGGCGTGTTTGCGAAAACTTATTGTTGAAGATAATCCCACTACTCTGATGCTTAAGGGTCATATGGCTTGCTATATTTCTGTTCTTTCTCCTTCTGAAGCTGGAGCTTTGAAGTGTTTAGTGATGTAATATGGGTCCGGGTCTGTGAGGTGCTCAGTGTTGCATTCTCCAAGGGGAGCCAGTTACAGGTACAGGTTCCCAGCCATCACAGGGGGGAGAAGTGGGAGTCAGTGAGGATATAAAATTTGGCATATTCCAAGGTCCATTTTCATCTATAATGGACCTTCCCAGTGACTTGTTTCTGAACACATTGGGTGTTTTTATGCTATTGGACCTTCTAAAAGCCAGTATGATTTTTAGATTGCCCAAGTGATTTCTTTTCAACTTCAGTGGAGTATGTGTACTAGTGTGATATTTGTTGGTTTTTCTTTCTGAACCGTCACCATCCTGGGCATTCCATGTAGCACATGAGGATTGTCCCAACAGTTGTGAAACTACACTCTGCAAGATGCAGAGACTGATCGTAAGGTTGTCTCTGTGTGTCAGTGGATTATGTGTTGCTATGAAAATGCCTTTTTCTGTGCTAAGTTTTTTGCTCTGCTGATCTAATCCTTTGAGGTTGAGCAAGCTATCATTTTCAGCCTGTTTATGAAGTGGAACCTTTAAAAATACCTCTGAACAGGAATTTGCTCCTTCCTAGTCTGGGTCATCCAACCCAGGCGGGATTGAAACACACCACTCGGGGTTTGCGTTCCAGTAAACAGTGCTAACCACCGGCGCAGGGGATCAGACGTCTGCCACATGCACAGGCGGCCCCTTCACCAAGCTGTCACTTCCTGGCTGCTCTCTTAATGCAGCATGGCCCTGCCCTCTAAATGTCCGGACCACCATGATGTTGCTCCATAGTTACACTCCTTTTTTTGGCTGCTGTGTGGGTTTTCTAATTAGCGCTTCCAAAGAGGGAGCAGGTTTCTCCTTGACTGCAATGTGAAAGGAGGCTGGAAGAATGGGTGCGTGTCTCTGTGTGAGCCTGTGTGATTTCTTGGCAGTTTGGGAGTCTTTAAGGAACAGACTTTTCATTTCCTTGTGTTACTGAGAGTTCAGTTTTAAATCAATTGATCATTTAGCCAGTGGAGATACCTTCAGTCAGGTTTGCCTCCAGTATCTCATTAAAAGCTATCCCTGTCACCCAAAACTCAAACCTAGCTTTGATGCTAAGTCTTTCATGTATCTCCTTGCTTCTTCGTCACTCTGAAGTGAGGAAGGAAAAAAACCTTGGCTGAATTCAACTCCTGCACTTGCCATTACAAAATAAAAATTAAACTTCTGTAGCATACTGTCACAGACAAGGATGTCCTGTAGCAGTGACGTGGAGGGTAAGAGGTGCCAGAATGACATGTGTAAGAAATGGGCAAGTATGGAAGGAGACTTCCATCTGCTTTCAAGTCACTTGGTTACTTTCAAAGGTTGGAGAAGGCATAGGAGCCTAAATTCAGCCTGTAATCAGTTGATGGGTACATCCCCTTTATAGGTGGGTAAAGTTAACTGGATCTTACAGGGTTAATTTAAACATTCTTTTTTACTACTTATTTGAAGGAATGTTTTTTATTGTCTGCCCAAAACTGTATTCATTATTTAAATTGTTGAGCATTGTGCTGTAGAAAGCTGGAAATGAAACCCATGGTACTACAAGAATGTACGCCTTATGAAAGCTCAGAACTGGTGTTGGGAGACAGGCATGAGCCGTCAAAGTGTGTGCAAGCGCTGAGCAGACTCAAAATGCAAAGGCTGTGAAACAGTTCAGGGATCGTCAGTCTTAAACAAGCTCTTATACACACAGGTTGGTTAATCTCAAAGTTGAAAACTACCTCAGATACTTTCGTGTCAGAAAGATACTTGTTAAGGAGAAAAATTTTTTCATCATTCCCCCATTTCTTATCTGTCAAATTGTTTGTCGTCGAAAAAGATTAAGGGGGAGAGTGGGCAGAGGAGTTTGGTAGGTTTTTGTATATGTTGAAATTGAGTGAACGGTGTGGGAGAAAAAAGAAAGTCTGATTTTGCTGCTTTCCTTTTGAAAAAGTATAATTGGTGAGTCATCAGCTCTAAACCTTATTAAATACTGCTCAATATCAGTTATTATTTGAGTATATGGTGGCTGTCCAGAACAAAAAATGTATTGCTCTACATAACTATTTTCATTAGGCAGGCAAGTTAAAACGAACACAGGTTAGTAGACTGGGCTTGGTTCCCCATGTCATATTTTAGTGATATGAGAGAATCTAAATGTGATTGACATTGTTATTAACACTGTAGTCTTAAGATGGTCACTTCTTACAGAAAGGTGTTAATAATAGTGATTTTTCAATAACTTTTCTCTTTATTGAAATAAGTTCATCTAGGTTTTTTAGACTGGTTTGTTTTTGTTTTTTTTTTTTGTTTGTTTGTTTTTTTTTTCCAATGCTTAGCTTTTTGTTGAGTAAAGCCAAATAATTGCAGAAAAATTGTAACTGTCTAGAACTATAAAAACCTATGTTGTGTCTCCCGGGGAGGTTACTAGAACAGCCAGGTGGGATATCTGAACCTTTAGGTAAGATCTTGATTTGGTGACTCGGGAGCTGTGGGTTTGAAAAATTTGTTGCTTATTGGCATGTTTCATTGTTCCTGTAATTTGTTTTCCACACTGTCTGCAGTGATTCATCTGTTGTTGGAGAAGGAAGAAAGGATCAAATACTGAAGTGACAAGCTGGGAAACTGTAGATACTTTTATCTCATTGTATATCCTATTAAACTTCCTCCATAATAGTGGTATGCTCCATAAATTACCTAGCAGAGTTTTCTATTTATGACTCAAATTACACACACAGGTTGTTTTTTAGTTTTCTTTTGCGTTCAGTCTGATGTTGAAAAAAAAATTATATGTTTGGTAAAGGGCGGCTAAACCAAATAACTGCTACAGTTCCCTGGATAATAACAGGTTACTAAACAAGTACTACAGTAGTCAGTTGATTGCTGTGCTTTGTGCAGTTGTGCACAGTTAGTGTTCATCTCATACCTTTTAGCAAACCTCTTCTGTTCTCTGATACCCGAACCCAAGTATGATAGAGGACACCATCTTCCTTTACCAAATAACCATGTATGTGTTTTTTTGTGGAATGGGATCAAAATGATAATCAAACACATGTTTTATGCAAGTTCTTTTGGAAGAGTACTTTCAGGAATATGATTTTTTTAGAAGATGCTGTGTATAGGATTTTTTAAGTTGAGGTTTTCTTTTCCACTCGTGAAATCTTGAGCATGATGCAAAAATTTCAGAGGAGGGACAGTAGGATGAAGTCTCTTCACTTCCTCTGGAAATATAAATGTTTTAAATACATCATGAAAAAAATCCTACTGATAAGAAGTAGAAAAAATAGTTTAAATGCCAAAGTCAGAATATGCATTATACACTTTGTTTCTAGTTGTCCTCTGATGTTGTTACATGGAAAAAACAATGTAGACTGAGCTGTTTAGACATACTGATTTCAGATAAGATCTCTGATTGTTTCGGCCTCTGCCAGTTGTACATGTACATTGTTTTTAAGAACACAGGTAGTATTTGTTGGTCAAACTCACCTTAGCTCCTTGCTTTGTGAAAATCAACTTTCAGTTGCATCTGTGTGCATTTAAATATTTTAAGGCCACTTTTAAAAATCTGGGAGCACCAAGAAGTAGAAGTTAAACAGTAAAATGCAGCTTTCTTAAAGACCATGTGCTTGGAGTTAAAAGCTTCACAATGTGTTAGCAGAGCAGTGCACACGTGTGAAACAGGTAGTGCAGATATTTTGGAGGTGTTGAATAAGTCTTTTGTTCCTGGGGTCCTATAGAACTTGACCTCCGTTTCAAGTTAGAGGTCTTAAAATATTGAATAAGCTGTCACTGTAAGAGAGCTATAGTTTTTAATTAGGACTAGCTCTTTTTTCTTAGTTGAACCATCTGTATACTTTCAGTCAGATGAGAGTTACACATGTTATCTAAGGGCAGGAAGGCGCAAGCTACCTCATTCAGTAACTGAAAAAAAACCCCAAAATTATGTGTGTGTGTACAAGCACAAACATTTCCAGAAGTCATTCAGAGCAGAGGAAAGATACTGTCATTCCATAGGTGTAGTCTATTGCTTTAGGCTTTCTTGTTCACATCTTTCTTGCAAAGTTCAAGACTTTTGAAGATCAAAAGTGGTAGTCTGCTCAAAAGTGCTTACGCTGGAAGGCTTTTGGCCTGTCCAGTCATTAACAGGAGAGTCATCCAGAAACCAAGAAGCTGACTGTATTTAGTAAATGACTGTTTCTTCCCTTATTTTTTTTTGATTTAACGAGACCCTTTTCTGCCTAATGCATATCCTCGTATCATCTAGACTAATGTTCTTGTGATCTGAGGTAAATAGAAAACTTGTGCCTTGGGTCTCTTGCCATCATTTTGTGGGACTTTGGCTCATATGCTAGGTTACTAGGAACTGTGTATTCATTAATGTGAAAGTTCCCTTTTTTGTTGTCTTGTTTTGTCTTCTGTGGTAAACATTGTTTGTTGTTCCTCTACTAGAAGTGGTAAAATGTGTGGGAAAGCTGAGGATTTTTATGTTGAAAGTAACTCTGGAGAGATGCTAGTTAATGCTTCTGTTTCTACTGATTACAAATCAGAAAAAAAGTAGGCTTTGTGCTGGGCCAAGGTAAAATGCATTTATACTATAAGCTATTAAACCCAACCGTTAGGGAAGGATGGGGACGCACATCTGAAGAAGTCTCGTCCTGCCCCACATATGAACAGATGTGCGCATGCTGCGTGGCCAGGGTAGATTCATCGTCATCATTGTATAACTTGCTGTTCGTGTGTAGTGTCGCAGCATGTTTGGTCATCATATTTGGGACTTATAGGTTGAGCTGAAGGTTCCTCATGAGAGTGGTGGAGATAGAAGACCACAAAGCAATTCATCTGGCTGTCATGTCCCCCTCGACCAGAATCACAGAATGTCTTGTCTCTGTGCTGTGCCACAGCAACAGTGTATTTATATTTGGTGGGTCTGTATTTGGTGTGTTGTACCTGGGAAACAAAAGCTGAGTAATTTGTAAACAATGCATTTTTAACATTGTGAGACCTAGGCAATGTTATATAACGGAGAAAATCTGGATGTTGTAATACTGTTTACTAATATATTTAAGCAATCATAAGGAACATGGTTGTTGAGTAGACGTTACAGGTAAACAACACATGGTGGTCCCATTTTAACCAGAAGCCCTAATGTAATGGTTGTTTCTGCTAATGAGAAGATAGATAATCCCCCATACTTACCCTTTCTTGAAAAGATACAAATTGGTGTTTGCTGTAGGCAGAATGAAGACAAGCTGTTCAGTGTTTGCCCTGTAAATATTAAATATTTAGAACAGCATGTATCTGGTTCTGAAGTATGTGGGCGCCTTGCATTAATGTCAAAATGTATATATTCATCTGCAATTTTGCTTATTTTCTTGATTGTAACTGGGACTTCTCTCTTTTTTTCAGGGAAACTGTATCAATCTTACCGATGCCTTGACTCTGTATGAAGAACAGCTTAGCAGGCTTTATTGTCCTGTGGAGTTTTCAAAAGAAACTGTGTGTGTTCCCTCCTACATGGAATTGTATCCTTAAAGACTGAAAAAGAGTGGAGAGTGTGTATTAATAAATCAAGCAGGCCTAGATGGCTTGGAGGTAATGAACTCAAGTGCAAGAAGGCAGTTCTAATTTAAACGCTATTAATGTTTTTTCATAGTAAATGAACCACTGCAGTTTTATTTTGAGGATAATTGCAGGAATTATTTTTCAAAGGTGCCATAAATTTGCAGTTGGTGAAATGATCAGCACCTTTCAAGATCAAGCTATGTTTTTGTTAATGTTTTTGAGAGTTTCCAAGTGTATTGTTTATGGGGTGTAGGATAAACTATGAGGGTAATGCTGCCTGGGAGTCCTGGCAAGGCTGTATTTTCTTTTTTTTTTTTTTTTTTTTCTTTCACAATAAAACCCAAACTAACTTCCTACAGATTAGCATGATGCAGATCTTTAAATATTCTCTGGTAGATTTATTCTTGAACATACAGCTCAAACTGGATTTTTAATGGGGGAAAAAAATGGCAATCCTTACTAGTTAATGTTCCTGGAAAAAATATTCCAAGTGGAGCAGTATACACATTTCTCAGCAACATCCCATTCCTAAAATAATCCTTCAGAATTTCTTCATTTTTTGGGTGGCGGGCAAGTTATACAAGGAGCTAGAAGTTTTGGCTTCAAGCCGTTAGCTCTAGAGGGGCATTCTGATCTGCTATACGGTGGTTCTGCTGGCTGCATTTGCCTTGAGTGATTACCACTTTTGTGTGATCTCCCAGAAAAAGTTTCTGCAGGGTAATGCCTGCTGTGGCTCTCCCTCTCTTGACAGGAGAGATCTTTCATAACACGTTAAGCATGTGGAACTCTGCTACCATCTTTCTCTTCAGTGTGTTCCTTTTGCCTCCCTTCTGTCTCTGGTCTTGATACTGTTTAATGCTGCAGCCTGCTGTGCTGGACTCCATACTGACTGTAACGAGCTCCTCCTGTTTTTCATTATTGTCAGCTCTCCAGTGAAACTCAGATTCAATCTTAACATTTTCAAGACAAAAAAGAGTGAAAGAGGATATGGAGATATTTGCCCTTGTAGCTTACCATTTCAGAGAAACTGGTTAAGTTATTTTTGCCTTTACAACTACCGGGCCTTCGTGCAACATGTATGTGATTTGAAGTATGCATCCTCAGAAAGTCTTCTGAATACTTATTGCATTGTTTATTTGGAAGTGTGCAAAATGTTTCTAAAACAATTGAGTAGGAAATGCTACTTAATTCCTTTAAAAAATGCATTTAAATATTTTTAGTAAGCTAGCAGATACGAAATATTTTATTGATAAATGTATTAAAACTGGTCATTAAATAGATATAACAACACTTGAAAATGAACAGTTCTTAGAGAAACTGGGCAGGCTTTATTAGTTTGCTTTTTCTGAATAGATTAACCATGATATAATGGTATAGGTACAGGAATCTTAAAGGAGAAGTCATCTAGATGATTCCAGATTAGCCCAAAGTAAGTAATTTGGCCTTGGACTTCTGATAGCCCTTTACCTGCATTTCAGGTACAGGTTATCACCTGTCTTGAAACTTGAAGATTTCCAAGTAGGAGTATGTATCTGAATGGGAGGTTACACCTAAATGCTGTTTCACAGATGACTGAGAGATTTGATAGTTTACAATAGAATTGTGACAAGTAATCAAAAAATTAGGGTTTTATGTCTTTCTGAAGAATGTGATGCATTTGTGACATTCATTTAAGTGCGTGAAATCTCTTGAGCCATTGAACAAATCTTTTTACTTAGGCAAATGTTCGTTTTCATAATCTGACCATGCACGTACCTGCGTGGGTACCTGAATGCGGCCAAAGCACTGAGCTGGCTTATCACTTTTTGTAGTTACTTGTTTTGCCTACTTCAGGAATTGTTATCGTATGTAATTGTTACCTGAAACTCTGGTGTTTAGCAGTGTTGCTGTGGGGGTCATCTGAAATTCAAGTAGCTGTTGACCTAAAAGCCAACTCTCTATTGTAAGGAAAGCATATGTGTCACTGAGGTCTCCACCAGGACCTTATGGTGAACATGGAGGCTCCCATCTGGAGCATGTGTGACCTTGCTGTGTAATCAGAAGACCACATGTCTTTATGTGGTTTTACCAAGTTATAAATCCCAGAAATCTATGCCTTACTCTGCAGCTGTTGCTGTAGCTCTAAAAAAGGTGATGTTCATGTCTCATGACTCCTAATGTTCCTGTCTCCAGAAGCAGGTGAAATTACATAGCTCTGACCTCCCTCATGTGCCCAGCATGGCAAGAAAGCTCTTGAGAATCAGCTGTTTGTCCTGCCAGGAGTAGCCCAGAGGACTGGGGTTTAAGCATAACTTCTGGGTGACTGTGCTGAAGCTGGATCCATCTCCCCTCAGAGGAGCAGCACAAAGAGCACTGGTACAGCTGCCAGTTGCTTTGTATTTGCTTCTAGCTCAGTCTGGGCAACATAAAGGTCTGCTCTCTGAAAAATGATTGGGTACCTAAGGCAAACACCGCAGAAGCTTTTTACGGAAAAGCCTAGGCAAAATTTAGATGCATCTGTTAAGTGAGCGTTCAACAGAACCCCTGATGAGGCATTTAAGAGGCAGTAGACATTTAAATCTTTGCCCAGTAAGATACCTGGACACCTAGTGTTCAGCTGCTGAACATCTCAGTATTAATTTTGTGTCTGACTGTGTCTGCATTAAGGATTCACAAATTAGGTAGCTGGATGTTTCTTTTCTAGTGAAGCTTGCTACCTTACAGTTGAGAAGATGAGCAAGAGGGATCCCAACTTGGTGAACTCCTGATCGAAGTTTTGATCACTGTTCCCAAAGTACTTCTCTAGTTTGTTCAGGGGTTGCAATGCAAAAAAACGCACCGCCTGAAAATCTGCAGCAGGAGTTAAAAAACGTGGAGTTGCAAAGGGTTTCAGTTTCAGTGGAAATGGGATGCTGTTTTGAACTGCTGAGCCAAAAAGAGGATTTGGGGAGATTCCACTGTGGAGATTTTTACCTACCCCATCTTTGAGTTACCAGAAGTTTTCAGAACTGAAATATAAGTGTAAAGAACTACTTCCATTTTACCTGTGTACTGCAAACTTTGCATTTTTTTTTTTTCCCTTAACTGCTTATTTTCTCCAGATGGGTATTCTACACTATTTGGAAGAAACAAACTGACATCTGAACATCAAGATTATTTGAGATTATCCTAAATGTACATGCTGCATGGAGCATATAGGCCTGCTACGTGCTGCATATTGGCATCTTGAACCTTTAAATTATATGCTGTAGATGATCCTGAAACTTAGTCATGCTATTGATTGTGAATTCTTTAAATGTTTTTATTATTATTTTAATTTAAAAGCAAATGGAAAATGTATATTTTGATGAGCTAGGGTGTTATTTTTGAAAGTCAACTTAAAGATGAATTAGCAGCAAAACTATATAGCTGCTGAATGCACTGAACCTTTAGAATGTGATCCTTTTTATTTTTTTGTAGAACTTCACAAGCTGATTGATTAAAAAAGACATCTTTAGCATTTCATCCCTGAAGGGTTGTCCATGGAGTTTGTTTTGGGTTTGGTTTTGGGTTTGGTTTTTTTTTGGTTTTCCACCAGATTTTTTAATCTATGGTGCTTTTTAAGGATGGAGGGATTTTTGTTTGATTTTTTTAAATGAACACCACAGTGCTTCCATATAGAGAAGGGCATAACTAAGAGAAAAAAAAAAAAGGAAAGAAATCTTCTAAAAGGATACTCCAAATCCTTCATTGCAAAGGGAAGAAAGCGAGTCTTAAGTTTTGATTATTTACTCTAGTTTCATTCATCATTGCTGTAATCTCTTCTGCAGTAGAAGAATCTTTGACCTTTCACCTCATGGAATTCTTTAGCTGCTGCCGCATTGATCATTTGGATTTTGCTATGGATTTAACAGTAGGTTGTAGAGGTACTTTGAACTCTATCAGCATGAAAATTAAAGCTGGTTTTCCATCCCACTGCAGTGCAAAAAATTGAGTGTAACGAGGTTCTTGTGGGCATACAGTCCTCAACCTTACGGGAAGCACTAGGTTCTTGAAGAAGGAAAGGTCGCTTTACAGGGCAAAGAAATGTTGAGTGTGGTCTAGATTCATGTGCATCAGTATTGAATGCTTTGAGCAAGTATGTATACTTCAGTAGGGTAAGTCCTGGTCGTATTACCCTAGATTGACCTTGTTGTGTGGGGCTCTTGCTGAATTAGATCCACTTGCAGTGTAAAAGTCAGTGGAACCTAGGTTGCATTGAAGTTCTGTTCTGAAAGATAAAGCATTTTTCTCTTAACTGTTTCTCATGTTGCCTGAAAAGTTATATTTTTGTATTAACATGCTATGTACTGACTAAAACTTTGCTTTCAGTGTTTAAAAGATCCCACTGCTTGAAAAAGAGGTAGGAAGGCTATAACCATTCTGTGCATTTATGTACATTTCCAAGATAGAATAAAAAGTGCACTATTTCCCTAAACAGTCAAATCCTGAACCATAATGATGTTTTTTTTCTTCAACACCTAGTATCAACATTTTCTTAGTTTCATTGGAAGGAGATGATTCCCCCCTCCCACCAAGATGCTGTCAATGAAAACAAAATGAACAAACAAAAAAAGCACTCCTGAGATCTGTATCCTTAAATTGGACATAAAAAAGAATTTTACTGCATCCCACACATATAAACCGCTCATGAAATCTGAGCGGCCTATGTAGAACTCCAGAGTGATACTGGAAAACTTGCAAAAATTTGCTCTTCGTTTGATGTATAATTGTTTTTGTATTGTACAGTTGTGCTTTAAAAATGCTTTCAGTTTGGATAGCCAATAGAAGTATTCTTCAGTCATTGTTTTAAATTATTGCAGTTGATGTTAATTCTTTAATATATGTAGCACACGGTTCTTCCACGGCCTTACAGCTTCTGCATCCCTAAATACTCTCAAAGAGCAGAGCCTCCCTCTAAACAGGAGAGAAGAGAGTGTTGCATTTCCCTGAGTATTTTAGCTTTGTTATATACATCCCAGAAAATACCTTGATATTATTGCCTATGACCTCGTAGTGACCCTTCATTTATGATACAGGACTGCAATCAGTATATTGTGTAGGTGCAAGTGAAGGCAGATGTCCTATAAACATTTACATGTATCTTTAACTTTGCAAGCATGACCATTCCCTTGATTCCTAGCGTGATTACTCATGTAGGTGAAATTAAGCACTCAGGCATTCACTGGGATGGGGCGTACAGCACATGTGTTCCCGAGTGAGACTGATAGATGTGGAAATCGGTCACAACAGGTGGGGGTGGTTGTTTTTTAGCGAAGAAACTTGTGAACTGGAAGGTGGGGTAATATGCTTGCTGGCTTGCTGTACCAAGGCTAGCACTTTTCTTTAGCATCGCTGCACAAGGCTGCCTGGGCACAGAGATGTTTGGGTGTGCAGAGATGGTCTGTAATCGGTTCCTGGAATGACCAGGGGCCTCAATTAAATATTGATGGGTGAGAGGCAGCAGTGCTTGCAAGTCTTTCCTTTTCAACTGATACAGTACAAGGAGAGTTGGAGGAATTTTTTTTTCTTTAAACTTTTTTAATGTAGTTTTTTTTTTGTGATAGAGGCAGTATAAAGCAATTCAGCAAACACTGAATGTTATCTTTTTATTTTTTTAAGTTGCTGAATTGATTCTGAGCAAATATATACACAGTCTGTCTATTTATTTGTTGCCGTAGTGTAGATTTTTTAAAAGGAAAGCAAGTCTGTGTTAGAATTTTCAAATGCAAACTGCTATAGATGATCAATTTTCAATGTTTAAGGCCAGTTGGGAAATCGCTGATTGCTGCACTATATATGCAGACAGTTCCCAAGATACGGTTAACATTAGGGTTTTCTTAATTATTCTTTGCACTAAATGCTGCGTCAACCTAGAAATGTGGTTTAAGTATTTAAAAACTTGATTGATAGTAATTTGTGCAAAGAGAAAACTGCTGGCGTTGTATCTACTGCATCGGTGCAGTGCACGTGTGAAAATAAAGGTACACAATTATTACTTGTGTGTTTGAATTGTTAAATACATTGTGCATTCAGTGTTAAAATGACAGAATTGATGGGTATGATGCTTACCATTGTACCTCTTTTTTCTTTTCCTTGTCACCTAACAAACATAAAGGTACTTAATGGTCCTTTTATTGAGTATCTTTTCCATCTCTCTCAGATTAATACATTCAATTATTTTCCATATAATATATATTCAGATAAGATACTTGGTAGTATGGAACAGCACACTGATGTTTGCAATGGGGAGGATTACTTGAGGCTTCAGTGATCTTTGCCTAGAAAGAGTTAACTTTCTGTAGAGTACTGTAGATGTGAATTCTATGGAGGTCTGTAAGTGTAAGTTTAAGTTTCTATGCTGAAGTGGCAAGTTGGCTTGGGGGGCAGTGTGACTCATTGTGTGGTGTAGAGAAAAGCTAGGTTAGGAGAAATAAGTGAGACATTAAGAATGACGCAAGTTTTGGCACAGAAGTTTAAGGAAGAGAGAAGGGCATGAATAGGACAGGCACATTGAAGAAGTTACTCTGGGGTGTGATTCAGAAAGATTAATAATGTCAGAGAATGCAAGAAGAATGTGACTTCTAAAAGATACTGTAGATAGGTTCACATAAATTCCAGCTGACTGGAAAGGAGAAGTATTTACATCTGTCCTAAGTACAGTGATAGCAAATGGCTTGGTAGTTGGGAAAAAGAAGGCGGAAGGCTGAACTTTTTGAGGGGGGAAAAAAGGTCTCATGTACAGACTTTAAGGGTAGGATAAAGAGTAATTTTAGAGTGCCTACATGCCTGACGGGGAAGATAAATATCTCTTGGGTTTTTATTTTCACTGTTTAGAGTTTGAGGTGTTGACAGCTTGCTGGAAGGGACAAGTAAGAAGGAGAAGAGTACTCAATTTCGTATTTTAATTTAGGAATAGGAGACTGCAGATGATGTTGCCTGAGGCTAATAGGAGGAATTTGGCAAACCTTGCCGACAGAAGAAAACAGTGGTTGGAATTATTGAAGGAGCAAGTGAGAGAAGTAGCAAAGGAAGTGAGTGCAGGAATGATTAATAATAGCACTGAGCAACACGGAAGTGCCTTTTTGAAATGTGGGATGCTTTAGGAAGCAAGGAGTAAGAAATGTGGAATGGGAATGGTGGAAGGATGTGAATAGTTCAAGTGGTCACACATTTTAGTGAACTTGAGCTTCAGAGGTAGAAGTGGAGAAAGTAGAAAGGAAGGAGAGAAGAGGAAAGAAAGAAAAAAAGAAGGAAAGAAAGAATGCACTTCATAATTGGAAGCATGATGGCAAGTAGTCCTGTGCAGTGTCAAGGGAAGAGAGGATCCAGGAGCAAGAGCAGTTAAGATGGGGGGGGGAACTGGGGAAATGAGCCAGGAAGAGGAACCAGAAACAGGAGAGCACAACAGACGTGGTGGGGATTTGGGGAGCATGTTGAGGCATACGAAAAAGGAGTGCCAGTCACACTGCCTAGCTTGTCTTCTCTAGACATCATGGAGAAGGAGGAGAGACTGGAAATGTTTGTTGGTTTTTTTTGTTTGTTTGTTTTTTTTTTTTTTACTGAGTACTGATTGCAAGATGGCTCCTACGTATTTTAGGAGGAAAAGTACATAACTGCTGGAAATGAAATGGTGAACAAAAGGAAACCATTCAGATTAAGGTGTGTTTAGGGTAGACAGATTACCCAAGCAAATAAATACAAAATTCATGAAGCCCAAAGGAAAGGGATCCGTGGCATTTAACTGTGTCATGGGTTGTTATTGTGAGCACGGAAGAGTAGAAGGCAGAACCGTACCAGTGGCGTGTCTGCTATCTTCAGCTTATGGAATTGGGAAAACCAATCGGAACCAGCAAACATATGAAAACAAACCAGAAGCACTGCTACAGCTATTACAGGTTTTTTCATCTGACTTCAAAAGTGTTATGACAACTTCATTATATCTTACTTGAAAGGATAATAAGTGTCACAGCCTCAGTGATGAATGCACAACACATTCCGTGCCACATTGCCTGTGCAGCACTATTGGTATGATTTACTTTGAAAGACCCAAAGACTAAAGTATTTTATTGATGTATAATGGAAACATCTTAGTGTGAATAGTCTTTGTAGATTCAAAGGCAAGCAACAATGGAATTTTAAAACAATAGCTGTAGTAGATGAAAATAACAAAGGTGAGTACACACAGCTGTGTGAAGCTTTTTTTTTTGTTTTGGTAGTTGCTAATGTTATCTAACACTTCCCTGTTTAACTTTTTGTTAATTAATTATCAAAACTGATGGTTTTGCTTTTTTAAAATTATTTTATTCCATGTTTTGTCCAGATTCTGCTCTTCAGCTTCACAATGGGACATCCTGGGAAATTGCTTCCTAATGATTGGCATCTCTTGTTACAGTTAGGTGCTCGATGATGTTTCGTAACCACTAGTTAGTTATTTGGGGTGAAAGGATGACTGAAAATGAGTTTTTTTCAGGCAACAAATTTTTGACAGTTTATTGTTTAAAACTGAAGACTGACAGAATAATTAAAGGAACATGCACTGACTCCTGTTTTTGAAAAGTTTAGCGTCCTTTTTGAGATTTTTACCTGTGTCATGTAGTAAAAAAGTTTCTACTGTCATGATAAAATTCTTACCATATATTTAACAGTTAAATACTAGGGAAAGGGAAAATATTGGCTCACAATTTCTGGAGCTGGCTTTGAGACGGCCATGTGCCTTTAAGAAGTTATAGTCGAGATGCACTTCAAGTCTACTTCTTTGGGATTTTGACCTTCTACTTAGTGAAGTCGTGTATGCCTTTACCTCTGTGGTGACCGGGATCAGATGCCACACCTCTGGCTACATGAAATGAAGAAATGGTTGAGCGTGCCTAAGACTGCAGCAGATATTAGGCAGTGTGTTTGTCTATCCCCAAGTTGTGTGCACGCTGTTGGGCTCTTTTTCTATCAGTAACCTTTTGCTGCGTTGTGTGGCAGACTTGCTGCGGGCCCTGTTTGCACCTGGGCAGTAAGACCAGAGCAGTCCTGGAGCACTGGATATATTGGGCTAACTCATGTGAGGTGCAGCGCTCACCCAGAAACCTCCCTTGTAGGAGTGCCAGGTGAATTGCACAGGACACACAGCTACAGGACAGGGAGAGGGGAAAAAAATGAGACTGGTGGAAGTGGGTAGACCACTGTTCTCACCACAAGGGAATTCTGCAGCCCACAACTCGTTTATGGGTTCCCTAGTGATGGGGGGTGGGTGAGGCAGTGGGCACTGGTCACCTGGATTCTTCTGGAGGACCATGTGGAAGCTGCAGGAATGCCTTCCTGGAACACCTTAAACCTAAAAAAAAAAAAAAAAAAAAAAAAAAAAAAAAAACAAAAAAAAACAACCAAAACAAAAAAAAAAGAAAATAAAAATGGTGATACTTTAAATGTGAGTGACTGGGAAGACAATAAACAAGACGAGAGGAATTTAATGCTCTTCAAGGTAAGTAGAGAAAGTGACAGCCTCGTTTAAAACCATTTTTAAGTCCCAGTGTTTTTTAAGTTGCTGAGCGCTTAGCCTGGACGCATGAAAATACAACTTTTGGAAGTTTTATCCCTAATAATGAGATTGGTTGTTCTCTTGAGCTAAGTCTAAAGACTTAGCCACTGTTCACCATATTTGAGAAGTTGTGAGAGTGCAGTGAAGTTCCCACTGACTGGAAAAGGGGAAACGTAACCCCCATTTTTAAAAAGGCAAAAAAGGAAGACCCAGGGAACTGCAGGCTGGTCCGTCTCACCTCTGTGCCTGGCAAGATGATGGAGCAGATCCTCCTGGAAGCTTTGCTAAGGCACATGAAAAATGAGGTGATGGGTGACAATGAACACGGCTTCACTAAGGGTAAATAGTGCCTGGCAAATTTGGTGGCCTTCTATGAGGGGGTTACAGTGTTGGTGGATAAGGGAAGAGCAACTGACATCATCTGTCTGGACTTGTGCAAAGCATTTGACACTGTCCGGCATGGCATCCTTGTCTCTAAATTTGAGAGACATGGATTTGATGGATGGACCGCTCTGTGGATAAGGAGTTGGCTGGGCAGCTGGATTCAAAAAGTTGCGGTCAATGGCTCAGTCTCCAAGTGGTGAGCAGTGATGAGTGGTGCGCCTCAGGGCCGGTGCTGTTTAACATCTTTGCTGGCAAAATGGACAGTGGGATTGAGTGCACCCTCAGCAGGTTTGCTGACAACACCAAGCTGTGTGGAGCAGTTGACATGCTGGAGAGGAGGGATGCCATCCAGAGGGACCTGGGCAGGCTTGAGAAGCTTGAGGGGTGGGCCTGTGCAAGGTCCTGCATGTGGGTCGGGGCAATCCCATGCACAAATACAGCTTGGGGGGTGAAGGGATTGAGAGCAGCCCTGAGGAGAGGGACTTGGGGATGTTGGCTGATGAGAAGCTCAATGTGAGCTGGCAATGTGCCATAAGCCCAGAAAGCCAACCATATCCTGGGCTGCATCAAAAGCAGCATGGCCAGCAGGGTGAGGGAGGTGATTCTCCCCCTCTACTCTGCTCTTGTGAGACCTCACCTGGAGTACTGCGTCCAGCTCTGGGGCCCCCAACGTAAGAAGGACATGGACCTGTTAGAGCGAGTCCAGAGGAGGGCCATGAAGATGATCAGAGGGCTGGAGCACCTCTCCTATGAGGAGAGGCTGAAAGAGTTGGGGCTGTTCAGCCTGGAGAAGAGAAGGCTCCGGGGACATCTTATTGCGGCCTTCCAGTACCTTAAGGGGGCCTACAGGAAAGCTGGGGAGGGACTCTTTATCAGGGAGTGTAGTGATAGGACAAGGGGGTAAGTTTTAAAGTGAAAGAGGGGAGATTTAGATTAGATATTAGGAAGAAATTCATTACTCTGAGGGTGGTGAGACACTGGAACAGGTTACCCAGAGAAGTGGATGCCCCATCCCTGGAGGTGTTCAAGGCCAGGCTGGATGGGGCTTTGAGCAACCTGGTCTACTGGGAGGTGTCCCTGACTATGTCAGGGGGGTTGGAACTAGGTCTTTAGGGTCCCTTCAAACGCAAACCACTCTGTGATTCTATGAGTTGAACTGCTGCCAAAGCCGTTCTTATATAGTGTGTATTTTTAGTCTATGGGTCATGCTAGAACTATTGTAGAAGTTTGCTCACAAGACGGATCTAACTACTAGGTTTGCTGATACAAGAAGGTATAGTCCCCCTTGTCACCTGTCTCTTTGAACTTCTATTTCTAGATGTGCTGCAAATGCACATGAATATGCAGAGATGTATGAAAGTTTAATTAGCCATAACTTCTCCAAGATCAAAAATATTTCAGACTTTCTTGACTGAATAACGGAGTGTTTTCTAAAATCTATTCAGCCCTAGTTCCCTCAGCGCTACAGCTTGCACGAAGGGGTTGCTGTGAAGGCATTTCTTTTGGTAGCTATGCCATGTAAATGGTTCCAGCCATCTTCTCTACACTCCTACCTCTTTATTCTCACCCTGCGTTACCTCCTCTGCTGTGAGAGCTGCAGCCAGCTCTCCTGTGGCCATGTGGCAAACTGATTAGGTTAAAAACGAGCAAGCAGAGGCATTAAAGGGAGATGGGGAACTGATCTCGCTTCAGCTATGCTGCTGAAATGAATGGACGAAAACATAATCTGTGCTTAAAATGGACCTGTCTGGTTCATCGTGTTGCCAGACAAGCAGTTGGGCTGACAGACCTGAGTGGTGTGCAGGCATGGGAACAAGTGATGGCGGGGAGCAGGTCAGAGGAAGGTGCAGGATAAGGGAAAAATGTTCAAAGTAAAGGCTGTGGCATCATAATTTACACCTGCTTTAGTAATATAGGGGAGGACTTGTTAAGGAGTTACCCCTTGGTTTTTTTCTTGTTACTGTTTTTCTCTAATCGCATCTACTGAATCATTTATGGGTCCCTTCCAACTTGAGATATTCTGATTTTGGCCATCCAGAAGTTTCAAATAGTTTGAATTTTCGGGAGCAGCTAAAAGGTGATCCAGCAGAAACCACATGTCACTTTGATCTAATGGAAATTAAGAGCTTTATCTGTGTCGTCACTCTGCCTGTAGCTTTGGTAGGGGTGTGTATTGTTTTTCAATTACTTGTTGCCATTCATACCTTCAAAAAATTTAAATAAAATTCTGTTAATAACTTAGCTCTCCCAGTTAATTTCAGGTAAATGGACTGGGTTTGTTCTGTTTTCTGAGGTTAGGTTAAAAATGACGTTGGTAATGCCACTAAAGTTTTAGGTACGCTTTCTCACGAGGGGTTTGTTTTAAAGAATATATGGGCAGCACTGATTTCATGCAACGTGAACTTCCCGGCTGTTGATGTACTTTGCCGCACTCTTTAAAAAGAACGAAATGCAAGACCTATTACTTAATTTTTATTTTCACTGTGAGCAAAATCAGCACCGTGGTTTTAGATCCACGTGCAGGAGGAGTAATACGTTATTACAAAAGTAAGCAGCTGCTCAGTGAGCTACAGCTGGAAGGAAGCTGTGTGGGCCACGGTGAAGCACTCCAAGGGGGTGCTTCTCCATACTGGACGTGTGTTACTCGGGAGAGCAGAAGAGCACGGGCTAGGTCTGGGTCGCGCTTGTGAGCTGGCTGCTCGGGACCTGCTCGGCTGCCTGGTGGTAGCGGGTGAGTCGTTTTTTCAGCGGGTGGCAGAAATTTGGCCTCTCTCGAGCATTCAGTTGTGAACAAACGATACGTGAATACATCTGAACTTCAGGCGCGCTGAAATACATTTTATGTCGTGCCAATCAAAATACGTTTTAATAGCTTTAAGTGTTTTATAGTGCTTCCAGATTCACGCAACAGTGGATGCGTTTCATTCAATATTTTATGTAACTTAAAAATAGTGCTTTATAGGTTCTTTTATCCCCCGATAAAGTGAAGAAAAATAGATGGTTAAAATAAAACCAGCAAGCCACGTATGATTTTATGAAATGAAGATGAGAACACGTGATTCCTCTTAAGACTGTGTTTTCCAAGGGCAAAGGCTGCAATGGCCTGAGAGTGCAGTTGTGGCATCCCAGTGTGAAAGTTTGGATGGGACTGTGAGTTTGTCCGATTGACCCACAATGAAATGAGCTGTGTTTGCATCATTCCTGATAACCTGTTCCGGTGCTCTGAAAGGAGTGAGTAGTGACTGCAAAGGGAACGAAGTAACTCTGGCTTTAAAGGTCAGCAGCTCGGTGGAAAGCTGGAACACAGCACTGCATTTTCTGACTGCTTTTCTAGGCAAAGATGTGGTAGCAGATAAAGTTAAGAAGTGCCCGTGGAAGAGGAGCAGGTCCTGGTTGGGCTCTAGGAGGTGTAAGAAAGACCTGTGAGGAAGTGGAAGTCTTTCACTTGAAATAGCTGAAAGCCTGGGCTGCATCACTACTGCGTCATGGCTGGCTACAGCACAGCCCGGGATCCTGATCTCTCTGTTGCCCCTAACAAGCTGCAATTCTCATCAAGGTCTTGTATCAGTATTCTGTCCCTGGCCGCCCTGAACCTGGGTGTGGGTTGTGCCCGGATGCGGAGTCAAGTCATGTTTGGGAGGCCAGTAGGAAATTCTCTTGTGTGTCTTAGTCCAGACACAGTCCAGGTGTGAGCGCTTTCTCTTGGGGTTGGGGAGATGGAATATGCCTGTACAAGCTCTTATTTTCTCTCATTAATTGCTGCTTCAAAGGCCATGATACTCCTAGTTCATTTTTGGAAACGTGTTTCCTGGCTGTGGAGCTTTGCCTAGGTAAAGCAGATGCTATTAGTACGTTCTGGCTAATCTTATTTCTGGTCATAGTCCAAATTGCAAGACACTGACAATGACTATCACTTTTTACTAACAGCACAATCTTCGTGAGAGTTTGAGTTAACTATTGTTGTTAAATTGGGTAATGAATCTCCCAGTTCAGTCAACCCGCTCAACCGAGGAAGAGGCTGATCATGCAGTAATTTCAAAGAACTATGAGCAGAAATAACACCCAATTGCTAAAGACCTGTGAATTCACCAGCGTCTTTTAGTGGACTAAGGTTCTGTCATTTGCTTGAGAAGTGCATGTTGAAGCAGCTAAGGAAACTTTTTCAGAAGATCGTGATCCTTTCTGCAAGCTTTAGAGGAGGATTTAGCTTTGGTCAACGTGCTTTTCCTTCCCTGTAAGCGTGCTTGATCGCCACTATTTTTGTCATCATTATTAGCTTTGCTAACGAAATCGCTAATTTCTTTACACAGTTACTTAAATGTCTAAAAGTAGCTAGTTGACGCCATACTGAGGCACTTTCATCAGAGTGTCCCTAGTCCATCTACGTGTTGTCAGGTTCTAGTGAAAATTTATCGCACAGTGATCCAGCTTTTGATATCTAACAAATAGTTTGGGGGCTTGTGACAAACTCAGTACAGAAATCTGTATTCTGAAGCTCATTTTGCCTTTCACTTTTTCCTCGGAGGTAGTTAAAGACGGAGGCAGTGTATTGCCACTGACTTTCTCATCCTGCAGCCTCGCAGCAGCTGCAGACTCACACATTTCTTTGTCAGAGTTTTCCCTTCAAATTTTCATTATTCCATTTATTCTTCTTTTGGCCGGTGATGGCTAAGAAGGCAAAGTTGTGGATGCCTTCAGCACTGTACCCTCCCTGAGTCCTTAGATCCCCTTACAAGCTGCAACCACCTTTTCTAATGCATTTTTTAACTTTACTGCGAAGTTTCTATTCCATTTTTGCCTTTTACAGAGGTATGTTTTTCTTAAATTATTCTGCTCACAGCAGAAACTACGTTTGACATTTTTGCTTAAGCCCCTTTCAGATGTGTGCTTTCCTCATGCAAATTTTTTGTGATACCAGAAGTTGAAACCAAGCAATCCAGAACACCTACTTCGCTACTCCGGTGTATGCAGATAAGTCACCAAAGAAGAAAATAAATACATGTTTTTCTTTGGTCCTAGCTAAATCCTCTACCCAAGCATCGCAATAAGCTTGAATTTAGTATACTCTTCATTTCAATTTCAGTGGAACTCTGAAGCACTGACTTTGAGAAATATATGTGAGTACAGCAAATACTCCATGCGAGTGTCGACAGGTTTTACTCAAAGTTTTGTTTTGGTTTTAATCAGTTTTGGTTATAAATCCATAAAAATGAAAGGCAGTGACAAATCTGTGTTTTATAGCCTTGTGTCAATAGGAAAAAAAAACCCAAAAAACCAAACAAAACCAATACTTTATTTTAAATAGAGATGTTGGAAACTTCAGGGAAGGGCTGTCAGAGACATAGCAATTTGGTTTGTAAAGATAATTATATTTAGTGCCTAACTGTTTGGTTCTTGAGAATTTCTGTGACTTCAGGAAAGCAAATGTTTAGTCTTGACGATCTTGTCCTGTGGGACCTCATGCTGTGGTTTCAACCTGAGCTGACTCCGGCCTCGCCTTTCCCGAGAACTTTATGACGAAATGCATTTAAAACCTCCTGAGGTGCTGCTGTAGATCATTATTAGACATGGGCACAATTACTGGAGTAGCACCAAGACTGCGACAAGAACAGACAACAGCTGGAAATACCTCCACTGAACGCAAGACATAAAATCTCATGTTGTCGTGGGGCATTGTATTTAGGACATCGTATTTGATGTGGGATTTTTCTGGCTTTTAACTGTGTGCAAAGTTAATTGTAATCTCATTTTGAGATGAAGGAGAAGAAAAAGAATCCACTTGAGTAAAATAAAACTAGCTTTAGGAGGCTCCTGAGCTGGCTCCTGGAAGAGCAAGGTTGGGTTTGTTTCTTTGTTGTTGTTGTTGGGTATTTTTCTTTTTTTCTTTTGGCCAGCCTTTTTTCCCCTGAAAACAGAGGCTGTGCAGTTGTGCTTTCCCTTGCTCTGTCTTCCCCTTTCCCTCCTGTCCAGCCTTGCTCAGTAATGCTGGACCCTGTCAGCCAGCTTCAACCAAATTTGACAGAGGGGAATTGGGCTCAAAGATATTAAATTCTGGCAACTTTTTGCCTGGGTGAAAAGGTTTCTTGTTTCTGCTACAAAGGCTTCAGTGTGAGTATAGCCCTTGGTAGGCACAGGAGAATTTGTCATGCAGAGGGATGTGACCAAACAGCCCTTGTGCAAGGAGAGCTTTCACCGGAGCTGGTGCCTACAGGACTGCAGAGCTCTACTGCTTTGGGTAGTAAACCATTTGGAGGAGTTTTTGCTCAGTTTTTTCAGGTTTTCTACAAAAGTTAGCACAAACAAGTGAGTGGATACCCTCTTGCAGTCACAGGGTGCCCCCAGTTACCTGTTCAGCGCTACCTCTGTGGAGCAATTGCTGTGGTCCTGGCTTCAGCTGCCCCTGAGCTCTGCTTCTTCTGAAGATGGATTTGTGGTGCTGGAGACCCAAGAGTGAGAATAGGCTGGAGCCCCTGCTTTTGGAGAGGCAATCATGCTTCTCAGAGACAGGAGGGCACAGTAGAGGGATCTTCTTGATAGGTGCTGAAAGCAGCCACATGCAGGTCTGGTACCTGTGTGTTAAGAGCATGAGTCTCACACGTGGCTGAGGGAAGCCCTCCCGTTGAGTCGTGAGGTTCAGAAGGATCCCCTTGCTTTCTATACTCCTTCTCAGAGAGGGATCTAGATGCGACTGGATCCAGTCTTAGTCCCAGACTTAGTCAGTGGTTTATGTCTAAAGGACTGGGGTATAGCCATTTATCAGAGTCAACGTTTGCCTGTTTCAGAACCGTGCCAAGGACTTTCACTGAGACAGTTTTGCAAAGCTGAAAAAGATGACTTATTAAGGTGATAGATACAAGAAGTTCGGAATTGCCATTCATAAATGCACTTACTGCAAAAATTGAGCTCGAGTTAATAGTTCAGCGCTTTAGTTGACAGTATTTTCCCCGGTAACATCTGACGTGGCGGGAGGCGCGAGTCTTACCAAAGAGGTGTCGCTGCTTGGGGAGGGGAGAGGTCCAGGCCTGTCGATCCATCCAGCAGTGGGAGTTCTTGTCCTGGAAATGGAGTTTTCTGAATGCCATATTTATACTCTTGGCGAGGTGGGGCTCAGGCGTTTATTGTGTGCTGGTTTGCTCTCAGCAAGGCTCGTTGCGTTGTCAGTCAAGAAAGAGGCGTGGGGGTTGCATGACTTTTGGTACAGAGGCAGGGTTGCTCTCCCAGCTTTACTGAAGTAACATCGGGCTGTGGGGCCTCCGCCTCACCCCAGGCATCACTCAGTCGATTTGAGTGTTAGACCGCAAGCCGTTGCGTCTGTCCTGGCCTTCGCAAGATAAGCGAGTTATGCGACTCTTGCTCAGTTGACTTCGCCGGATAAGCACGCTGCCCAAGCTGCGCTCTTGCTCGTGTCAGACCCCCCGCTACTTTCTACCAACTCGTGGTGACTGTATTTGGCACCAACCTGCCTGGTGCTCCACACTCTCCTCTTTTGATTTCAAATGTCCGTGAATGTATATCTCATTACACACTTGAAAATTCATCCATGAGACACACACATTGGAAACCAAGCTTCCTTTCTTCTGCTGCTCATATCAATAGTCTTTGACATCTGTGAGCAAACAACTAAAAGAGCAAAATAAGTGGGTAAAGCTCTGGTGGCCCCGATGCAATATTTTAAAGACAACAGATAGTTGTATCCTGTCTACACCCCTGCACCTACTGCTGTGACCATTGGAAATATCACGTTTCCCGGAAATGTCACATTTCCCAGAAATGTCTCTTTTGATGCCTTTTCAGCTGCTGTTCACAGTTAGATCACATGAAAAAAACAAAAACTTTGCTCTGAGTTACTCCAGAGTATTTTATATATTTCTTAATCCCCAACTAACATGCCTTTTTACCGTCCCTGTCGGCACGTACGCTGGACATGGACTCCAGATTTTACCTATACAGTGGGATGACAGATGAGGAGTATGCACATGTGATGGCTATATGTAAACGCACTCTTGTTATAGTGTGAATGTGGCCTTCAGGAGAAGCAGTGTTTTGTTTAGCTATAATTTAATCTGCTTCTTGAAGAAAAATTGCCGGAAGACCTAAAGCAGTTCTTTCTGCTCGAGAACATATGCGTTGTTTCATTAAAGTGATTTTTCAAAAGCAGCTCTAAAAAAGCTTGCAGACTTGAGTGGTTTAACTTTAATCATCCCAGATGTTTGCTTTTGTAGTGAGTTGCTGTTTGGGTTAGATACAAGCACCTTTTGGTCAGAGAAAGCAATGTTTACTGTAGCAAGGACAAGTTTTTCTTGGAGTAATAAGAATAGCCTAGCCTACTTGGAATTAAAAAAAGAAAAAAAAAAAATCATTTGGGGAATTAAGTGTTGGAGGACAAAGTTTTCTGCTTTGCAGGGTGTTCTCTCCACAGTTGCAGTTATAGTTAGTGGAAAAGCTTGCCACCAGCAATGTTCAGAGCCCTGCAAGGCCTGCTGGCTCTGCGTTGGCTCTTAATTAATGACCCACATTCTCACAGCTGCACGGAAACCTTCTGTGATGTGGCTGTACCAGTAGAAAACAATGGAGTTATTTATTTCCAGCTGTATCTGTCACATGAATAAAGGACCTACTTGTGCCAGAGTGTGGTTGCTGTTGGCTGGAGCATGGAAATTTGAGGGGGGGTTGTAGCCAAGAGACTATCATTTATAAGATTCAGAGATCTGAGGACGAATGGTCAAGCTGTCTTCAAATGCGACGTGTTGGGTTTTGCTCAAGCACATCGTGTGTATGTAAAGCCCAGTTGGCCGGTTCTGGCTACAACAGCTGCGTAGTTTGAAAAAACAGTTCAAGGCCCCATAGTGGAACACTTGAAAGGAAATGGAATACGGCCTGTACTCTGACCTGCGCTAATTAATCTCTTTCAACAAAGCCAGCATATACCTCCGCTTTTCTGCTGAAGCCACTCAAGCTGTATCTGGTGGCTCTGCATCCGACAGTGGATGCAGCTATATTCATATAATGCAGTGGCTATTTTCTTCCTTTTACCGTGAGCTGAAAATGCTCGATAGGGCATCACCAAAGCTTTGATGCTTTGATTGTGAACTGCTTCTGTCAAGCTTAATGGATTCCTCTAAGGTAACCTGTCAGTTGCCTCCCAGATAGGGTAAGTCTTCAGTATGCACCATGAGGACAGCGTCTTCTGAGGAAATGTCTTCTGAAACTAATGTATTAGTGTAACCTAATGTGTTTTACATGCATTATTTTGGTTTTTACACTTAAAACTGAACTGTTTTCTGTCCACATTAAAAGTATCAATAATTGTTTTAATACATTTTGAAGTCACCTAAATACGAGAAAGACAAAATGTTTTACAGTGCTCAGACTCATTGCAAGAAGGTCTTTCAGCAAGCTTGGGCCGAACGTGTGTCGACCTCCGGCTGTTTTGTTGCTTGAGACGTTCGGCGACACCTGTGTTACTCTGGTTTTGTCTGTTGCCAGTGAAAACTAGGCAAAACGTGGGGCTTTGTGTGTCTATCGAATGATCAAACCGCAAGAAATGGGAGCTTCCTTGAACCAAGCTACGTGGGGAGAAGCTGGCATAGTGCTGTTGATTTTAGCTCTGATCAAGCATTCTTGCCTGACTGGCATAATCGATGGAAGATGGAATTGCATCTGCCTGTGAAACAGCAAGGTAATGTGGATGTGTTTGTGAGTGTCCATGCACGTGTGTGTACGGACGCTTACATGTGTAGACGGATTTTTTCTAGAAGCTGGGACAGTCTTGCTGTGGTTCAGCCCGGAGCATGTTCCAGAGGGTTTGCCAGCTCTTGCATATGGGTTTGGGTGGAAATGTTTGCACATTGTCCTGGCATCATAAGTGCCAGAGCCATCCCATTGTCTGAGCGGGTTCTTGGTCAGAGGCAATTCTGAGTGAATGAAGAGTGATTTAGAGCATGTTGCAATTAATTATTACTCCCCCCCCCCATGTCTATTCAATGTTTTATGAACTTTTTAACAGCATTTTTGCACAGCCTCGTTAAGCGCCTTATTGGGCCGTAATAGCCAGGAGTGCTGTTAGCAGTTCCAGCTGTAAGCGTGGCTGCGTGTCGTGTACCTGCCAAAGAGCTGCTGGAGTTATGATGAGCAAGGCAACCAAATCCTAGCACGTTCATCAGAAACACGTATCAAATTCCACAAACTTCTGTTACTTATCAGCAGTATCAGAAGCCGATTCACATATGCTCTGTGCATCTTTCAAATACTGCCAGAAATGGACTTCTGCAGCTGTTGCCTGCAGCTGTTAGTGTTTTAGCCCTAATTTCATAGTTCTGTACATTCTGGAGAAACCAGAATGAGTTACTGACTACAACCAGGCCCTACAGCCGGAGGAAAGGACGTGCTGTGTCACATACTATGCCACAGTGTAAATAAGCCCACAAACCTAAACTTAGAGAAGTCATTCTGTCGCTGGAAGCTGATTTGTGATTTTCTTGCCAGAAAGATCATGCACTGCTTGGGGCTGACTCTCCAGAGGAGTCCTGTAGCCGGAGCTTGCTGGTTCTTGTTGGGATATCTCCATTTTCCCATAGCTCTCATCTTCTTATGGGCACAAGCTTGAACATAGGAAGTTCCATCTTAACATGGGAAGGAACTTCTTCACTTTGAGAGTAGTGGAGCACTGGCACAGGCTGCCCAGAGAGGTTGTGGAGTCTCCCACTCTGGAGACGTTCAAAACCCGCCTGGACGCTGTCCTGTGCAACCTGTTGTAGGTGACCCTGCTCTGGCAGGGGGCTTGGACTAGATGATCTCCAGAGGTCCCTTCCAACCCTGACTATTCTGTGATTCTCTTCGGCTATTTGGGAGAGGGGACTGAATTGCCTGACCTCTTGCTCTTCTCTGCTTCCCAATCTCCCTTTTCAACTCTTCCCCTCACAGTTTTCTTAAAGGAAGTAACTGGTTGCTGCTTTGCACTGCTGGAAGCTGTTCTTGGTTTCTGGCCTGATGTTGTCTTAGAAAGAGGTCATGCCTTGAAAGCAAAATGCTGTTAGTGACACACTAACAGATGATGGTATTCAGTACATGCTAGTACTTCTCTAGGGAGCAAAACTTTGAAGTTAAAAAGTATGGGGGAATTTGAGTAGGGATGTGATCGTTTGATATTGGTTGGGGAGATATAAAGCTGGCGGACAGTATGCAGACATCTAATAACTGTTGAGTATTTGTACTGTCGGTGGTTCAATACTGACAAAGAAGGGAAACGATCGGGCAACTAATAGCAAATGCTTCTCAAAGGGTCCTTTTGAGATTTACTCTGTGTTCGGATCACGGGCAAAGTTGATTAAGCGATGAGATCACAGCAAGACTGTACACTTTCTGTGTCAACACCCCGCCCTTCTGGCAGCACCTTTGAGACAACTAGTGATCTCCGATATGAAGACTCGATGGCACCAACGTCACTTAAATACCCTCTCAAACTTGTGCTGGTAACAGATTTGTACTGGGGATTGTTTATAACCAGGGATCTGCTCACACCCATGGAGTCATTCATGCGTGAATGGGAATGCTTGTACTGGGACGTACATGGTCCTACTGGTTCTATGGCATCATTTCCCTCTTCTTCCTCAGCTGATGGTTGTCAAAAATCATGAGTTAAATGTGGGACAAATAGGCAGGTGAAAACAAACGAATGCTTTTTTCCTGTTCTATGCCAAGCGGAGATGAGAATACCCTCCCAGAGCTTGCTGGTGAAAAGGGACGGGAAGAAGAAACGAGGGCATGTTGTTTGCAGGATGCCAGTCAGGCTGTAGAGGGGGTTGAGAAGTGAAGGGGTTTCAGGACCTCCAAACTCCATGTCTTGTGGATGGAGTGGGTTTTCCCTTTATGCCCATCTTGGATCCAGTACAACTTGTGCGTGGGTGCTCACAGGGAAAAGCCATTCAGTCTCAAAACTGATAGCTTTGCCATCACATACCCCTTGTGACATGTGCCTTTCTTCCCTCTACTTGCACGGTTTTTTATCAGAAAGGGGGGAAGCTGAGATAAGAACTCATAAATCCACATAGAAGTAGCTCAGACACATAAACCGTTTTTGGGAGCATGAGCATGGTGCTGCCTCTCCCTGCATCCGTATGTTTTGCATGGGAGTCCGGCTCTGGAGGAAGCAAGAACTCCTCAGAGGGCTGAATGTCACAGTCAGCTCAGAGAATTCACCTTTAAATGATTAATTTTGTTACTTGATGAATGGGGAAACCTTGGCACTTGGAGAGAGCATCAAGTCTAAGCCAGAAACTGAGAAGTCCATATAAATAAGGCTTTTTTTTTTTTTTTTTTTTTTTTTGTAATCCCTACAATCTTGAAGTGCCAAATAGATACTTTCCACTAAGCTCATAGTAGTACTTGACTTGGAAGCATAGGATCACCTCCTAAGATTCATTGTGTATCAGCAAGGACTGAAATATCGTGCCTGGGGAAAAAAAAAACCAAAACCACCCTAGCTTTTAAAGCGGCACTATTCTGTAGGTTGTGCTGATTATTGCTTTGTGCTGCATGACTGTGATTTTTGGCACGCGGTGTCACATACCAAATTCCCAAAATAAAGTGCTACATGATATTTTAAGAGTTCTTAGGAAGCTTTGAAAAGGGATTTGTCCATTGAGCGTGTATATCTTCTGGTGAAGCCAAATGATGCAGCAGGAATGGTTTAAGAGGAGGAAACTTTAGTCAGCAGATAATTAGTCTTTTTAAATAAGCACAAGGGGAAAAAAGAGAGCCTTCCATCAGTCTTGTGTTCGTAAAAGTTGTCAGCAATCCTGCTTTGGTTGTAAAGGGTTTACAGCTATATGTTTGAATAGCTGAAACATCTGTTCCGCAACGTTGTGAAATCCTCGTGTTCGGAACCCCTGATAAGGGGGACTGCCGAGGGATTGGCTCACAGAGGCTCTACGGGCAGCAGGAGCTGTACATACAGTGGTCACCGCTCGCCTTTCCTCCTCCTCCTGGTCAGAGGAAAACGTAGGAGACAGCTACTATTTTACGCATGATTTTCCTTTGGGGGGGGGGGGGAGCAGGAAGTGCCTAGGAAATGGTTCATGACAGAAACCTGGAGTTGTAAATAGGAGGAGGAGGAGGAGGAGGGAGAGCTCATGGGTGCAGTTTGTGAACAGTTGAAATACTGATACTACAGCAGCGGAGGAAAAACCAGACTTCTGCGAGAGCGAGCACATCCCAAGCCATCCCGATGGAAGGGGAGACGGTACCCGAGGCCAGGAGAGCAGCCAGCAAAGCCACACGGATCGCCCTCGGCGTCTTTGTGAGTGGCACCGTTGTGCTTGGCACTGCGCTTTTCTTGGGTAAGTGAAAAGGCAAACCTGAACGTAACCCTCCCCAGCCTGTCCCCTCGGCGCGGGCGTGAGTGCTCCGCAACATGTTTTGGGGAGAATCTTGATCTCTTCTTCTTTTCCCTCCATTTTATATTTATCCTGAAATGGAAATGTGTCGGGAAAGGGTTTTGTTGTGGGAACATTAGAGCTGGAAGATGCAACGCGAGCTCAACTTTTTGAATACTGTATTTAAATTTGGATACTCAGTTGAATGTGTTCTAGCCAGAATGGGGTTATTTCGCAGAACGGGGCAAAACGGGTGAGATTATGCACATCGGTAATACTTATTGCGAACTCACAGATTGTGACCGATGTGGGCTAATATTCTCTGTTTCCTGAATATGAATCTGTAGTGCACACATTTTATGGAATCTTTTGGGTTTTCCTTCATTTGGTTTTCATTTAGGGCTTGACTAAAATTCCTGTAGAAGACTTCAATAATGCATATGCTTGCACATTTTTCAGATGTTTCTGTTCCTCTATGATGAATTGCAAAGTGGTCTTTGCAAAAATCATAAAGAGTGCATCCGGGATGAAATTAAAATGTTTTGATCAGATTTATAAGCTGTAACTGGACACCATAGAGAAGGAGTTAGTTTTTCCTCTCTGGGTTTTGGAATCATCTGTAGATTGGTTTTGTTGGAATATCACATGGTAGCATATGTCTACACCTATAAAATGATGTGAAGAAGTATAAATGTACCCAAAACCACCTGGCAGAGAAGAGACAGCGGTGTTATATCTTGTAAGAACTTGCAGAGACAGATCCTCTTTTGGAATAATTCATCCCAACTTTTCATTTCTTTAGACCAACACAGATTTCCCTGTACTGGAGGGAACTTAGCCCTTCCTTCCATTCATTTATCATCTTGTGATCTTGTTTGAAAGGTCTGCCTCATTTATAATCGTGATAGAGAAAATAATGCCAGGTTTTCTATAGGATATTTAAAGCACCAGGCTCGCAATCGGTTAGCGTTTTTCTGCTCTAGAGCAGCTGCTAGAGCAAATTCTACCGACTTTTGCAGACAAGTAACTTTTGTGTTTGTGAGTAATCCCACTCAGTTCAACAAAACCCTTTATGAATGTGAACAGGATTGATTCTTCAACTTGTTAGTACAAAATATTGTTTCTAGATGAATAATAATGTTTTTCACTTAAAGAATACAGTATCAAACACCGGGAAGTAATGGAGAGACCTTATTTCTTTTTTGGCACTAGATTGTTCATTGCTTGTAAAAAGCAATAGACGTTTACCACCATAGCTTGTCAGAGGTAGAAGTGCTTTAACCATAGACTAGACATGAAAATTCTTAGAGATAGTTTCCCGAGTGTGTTGAGGTCTATTCCATAGCCAGGGATTCAGTGTAAAAATTTTCATTGGCATGGCTGCTAAGAAGATAAAAATGCTGGCCTTGGGTCAAGCAAAATGGTTTTAGGATTTGTTTGGAAATCGTCTGTGGTTTTCAACCAAAAGAATAAGGGGAAAATAGTTAAATGGTTTTGGTTTGACATTTTGTCAATGCAATGTTTCCAAGTTTCATTGTGACACTGTGTTTTGTTTGTAAGTTTGAGTTTAATGTTTTTTTAGCTTTGTTAAATTGTAGAAAATGAAACCATTATTTCTGGTCTCGTGCGAAACATTTCAGGCACCTCAAGATGAACTTTTTTCTTCAGTTTTTATTTGATCTCCAAAACGTGCTGTTTCTGGTAAACCTGAAACAATTTCCTTTCAATTTTCCAGCCTGAGGAGTGAAAAGTAGCCTTCTCCTGCTTCGCTTATTTCTTTTTCTCAGAGTTCCTACAATTCTGAGAGGAATCTGGGAGAATCATGTATTTTTATTTACTGTTACTTGCTCATACCGGCTGTAGCCATACTGTGACTTCAACGTGGAGCTACCAGGGGAGTCACTTGGCATCACGCAGGGTCCTGCCGGTGGCTCTTCAGACGGTGGTGTGGGCCGTGGCAGGACAGGAGCTGTCTCCTCCTTGAGAGCCAGGGCCAGAGCAAAAGGAAGCAGATCGCTCTCCTGTTCCCTCGGGCAAAAAGTCCAGCAGCTTTGAACCTCAATTCGGTAGCCTCTCCTCCTGACTTGGTAGCCCTTTGGACTTCTCAGATTGTAGGAACATCCACGGTATTTGCGTCTGCATATTTTTATACCTTTTTCCCTTTCACATTTTTGGGGGGAACTTAATTATGGTGTATGTTTGCTTAAGAATCTGGAAACAGGCTTAAAGAGGAAGAAGCTGGGACACTGAGCATTATAACCACGACTGTAGTTAATAATGTAATGGTTAGTTCTCTTAACAACAACAAAAAGGCAAGAGAACAAAACCAGGCAGAGTTTTTCAATCAAAATTAGCTGTTAATTAAAAGGGAAACATTACTATAGATCTTTTTTTTTTTTTTTTCATTTGCTCTAATGATGAAGTTGTAAATGGAACAAAACCAGTTGAAATGGTATTTTGCTTCTGTTTACAAGTATCAAAACCACGAGAGCCACTTCAGATTCTTTACTTACACTTTTTCATTCTCCTTCATTTTCCATCAAGTGCAAACAATTTAAGTGGTGTATGGGATTTTCCCTCCTCTCTTTGCTTTGTTAAGAGAAAAAAAACCTAGCCAACTTCCAAGACCTGGATGGGTTCGAAAAAGCTAGCTTTCAAGTGGGGGAAAAGGTGAGTTGGAAGGAGTGCAATGCTTAATTAATAGGCACATTACCCATTTTTTGTACTTGTGTGGCTCTAAATCATATTCTGGAGTCGTCCACTTCTTTATTTTCCACTGTTTGTCAGTGTTCCAATTAGAATCTTTATATGCTTCAAAATCTCATGTATTTCTTGGCTAATTTTCAAAGGTGGTTGAGGTGTGGTGTTTCAGTCACTCAGTGCAAGCTTTGGTAAATCTGTCCAGAAATAGTTTTACATTCTCAGTTTCTAAGAAAATTTGATTGAAATCCAGCCATTTCTGCCATTAATTGTCATTAAAACTGTGAGGCTGGAATAGATGAAATAGCTTTATATTCAATACTAGCTTTAGGTATTTTATAGTAAAATTTTTCTGTGCTGAAATACCATTTCACATTTTCCTGTCCCTTTTGAGCATATATAACTACAGGAGAAATTGATTTATAACTATCAGCACTGGTAAAGCTATGATACCTTAATATATTATATTATGGAGTTTTCTTACTTGTTTTTTTTTTTTTTATTTTTTATTTTTGCCATGC